>NC_134361.1:49901796-50634966 GCF_048569485.1 Anomaloglossus baeobatrachus
TTAGGGAGTCAGGATTCTGTATACGCCTGCATGCCCACGATCAGGGTTCACAGCGTTTTGGACGCAGAGTGTTTACGTTGAGTCCAAAACACTGTTGTACAGTACAAAGCACAGTGGATGGGATTTCTAGAAACCCTGTGCCCATTGTGCTTGTTTGTGCGACTTTCCGAGCCGCATCATGTCAATTCTTTGCTAAGAAGACAAGTGTTCACCGTAGGGAGAACACAGCGAGGAGCGCAACCGCTTGAGCCCGGATCGTGGGCACGAGCAGCTGCGGTCTCCTGCGGAGGAGACTGGAGGCCCCGCAGGTCAGATCCCGCCGCGTGCAGGACGCAGCATGTACTGATCGTGTGCACATACCCTTAGTTTGGGGAAGGGGGGTTTGTCTGCCATAGTGAGCAGAAGCCAGAGGTGAATGATGGATTATGTTTAATTCCAAAGTAGGAAACCTGGGATGAATGAGCATATTCTGTCCTAAGAGGGTGAAGCCAAAGGGCAGAAATAGGTGAAGGGACTGTATACCATGACCAATGTAGATACGAGACGGGTCCTTCTGAACCGGAGAAAATGACAACTTTGCAAATTACTTGATCTTGGAAATTGTCTCTGCTCTCGAGAACAGAGGGATTTTTAATTTTATAGTTTATTGGTCCCTTCCTAGGTTACTGGCCACCTCTGGAGTCTATCAGTGGTGGCTGGTCTCCAAGGCAACAAGTGCAAGCTCTTTTCTATAGTGAAGACTGCTGATATCTGTCCCTGCGCTTCTCAGTCATCGGACAGAGGTGTCACTGATCTGAACTGTCAATCATCAGGAGTGCACACACCCTGGACAAGCAAGAAGCCAGCAGGCAGGGGATTGGTGCCGTCCTGAGGATAAAACATTGGACTAGCCCTTTAAATGCAATTTAAATAACAGACATTACTTGTTGGCTTCATCCTGGCTCTCATCTTGTAAATGGTAGGTGGTTCTAATTGGCTGGGACCCCCCTACAATCACACATTTATCATTCACCCGGAGAACAAGTGGTATATACTGTTAGTGGGATGACCCCTTTAATACTCATACTCTGTAAAGCATAAATAAATGAACCCCAAAGGGTGGAAAAAGTGAAAGCGAAACCAACTCCACACCCATCGTCCTCATTATTTAGGATTGGTGGGTGTTTTTGGTTTCCAGCGCATGAACTCCTCCTTAGGCTGCTTTCACACCTCTGGTTTTTCCTGTGCACTTTGCAGGAAAAACGCAACCGTTTTTTTTGCTGCCGGTTGCGTTTTTCCTGCATAGACTTTAATTAGTGCCGCATGGGCTTGCGTTCCGTCCGGTTTTTGCCGCATGCGGCAGATTTAGCCAATGCGTCGGCCGGATGGAAGGTTGCCTGGCACGTTTTTTTGTGCGCCAAAAAAAAAAAAACCGCATCGCGCCGCATCAAGCCGATGCGGCGCATTTTTCAATGCATGCCTATGGACGCCGGATACTGCGTGATGTGGCAAAAAACGCATTTGGCCGCCGCATGCGGTTTTTGCCACTGCGCATGCTCATTAGCATGCCGCAAGCGGCAAAAACCGGACGGGCCGCTTTTAAAAAAAACTTATGCAAAGGATGCGGCTTTTTCGAGCCGGACTGGCCGGCTCTGCCCCTACCAGATGTGTGAAAGCAGCCTTACAAGCCCCATACAGAACCTTTATGTACGTACTTCGTGTCTGGATGCGAAAATTGATTTTGCTTTCTGAGGGATGCGTGATGCTGTATCCACAAAAATCCACCTCCGGGCTGCAGAAAAGAAGAATAGAAATATTATATATACACATACACTCACCCGGTATAACAGCTGACACAGACAAGGAGGCGTTCAGGGGGTTCTACAATTTACTTGTACATGATCTTCCGCTGGCCAGCACTTCTGACCCTGATTAATTATTACATTTGTAAAATGCATACATTATTAAATACATCTTAGCTCTGATGAGGCTGATGTACTTACTTTGGGGATCCATATAGGAATGGCTGTAAAATTCTAACATTAAGAGGAGCGTGCTATAAAATGAAAAAGCTCATAAATCATTTTAAATCTCTGAACACTCAGCTGACTGACAGCTGCAGCTTGTACTAAACAATGTGAGATCTCAGCAGCAGCTGAGAGAAGACACACTAAGGGATTGTCAATCAGGCTAAGTGGGTGGAGATGCAGCAGCGGGGAGGGGGACAGTGAGAATCTCTCAATCCGGTTGGGTGGGTGGAGATGCAGCAGCAGGGAGGGGGACAGTGAAAAGCTGTCAATCCGGTTAGGTGGAGATGCAGAAGCAGGGAGGGAGGCAGTGAGGGGCTGTCAATCAGGTTAGGTGGGTGGAGATACAGCAGCAGGGAGGGGGGACAGTGAGGAGCTGTCAATCAGGTTAGGTGGGTGGAGGTACAGCGACAGGGAGGAGCTATCAATCAGGTTAGGTGGGTGGATATACAGCAGCAGGGAGGGGGACAGTGAGGAGCTATCAATCAGGGTAGGTGGGTGGAGGTACAGCAGCAGGGAGGAGGGACAGTGAGGGGCTATCAATCAGGTTAGGTGGGTGGAGGTACAGCAGCAGGGAGGAGGGACAGTGAGGGGCTATCAATCAGGTTAGGTGGGTGGAGGTACAGCAGCAGGGAGGAGGGACAGTGAGGGGCTATCAATCAGGTTAGGTGGGTGGAGGTACAGCAGCAGGGAGGAGGGACAGGAAGGAGCTATCAATCAGGTTGTGTGGGTGGATATACAGCAGCAGGGAGGGGGGACAGTGAGGAGCTATCAATCAGGTTAGGTGGGTGGAGACTCAGGAGCAGGGAGGAGGGACAGTGAGGGGCAGTCAATCAGGTTGGGGGGGATATTTCAATGAAACTTTCATAAACGATCATACGGTCATTTTGACATAGATTTTGAAAGTGCCCCAGCCTCATCATTAGTACTGTATACAGTTTGTATTGTGAAGTCGAGTGACAGATCCTCTAAGATCCTAATATTAAGGAAAGACGTCTCTCAGGTGTTTTATCACATGGATTTGTTCACTTACTTCTTCATGATCATGTAGCGTAAAGAATTTCCCAAGGTGTGATCTTCCTCATGTAACACAAAGGTAACACAGGACTCGTCTGTTCCATTGCTTTGGACCTAAAAGGGAGAAATAAGAAAAAAAAACCCAAAACATTATGGGATCTTCAGTTAGATAGTTTGTTACCGTATGTTGTGGATTTCCTGCTGTCTGGCGCCACCTTGTGTCTATTCCATGTAACTGCACAGTACTTCTGTAAGCAGTCACCTACCCTGGAGCATGATAAGATGATCAGTTACTGTAAACATTCACCAAACACTAAAGATTCCCTGCACCACAGACACTAGAGCACTGCACCCCACGGGCACGAGGGCGCCCCACGGGCACGAGGTCGCCCCACGGGCACTAGGGTGCCCCACGGGCACTAGGGCACCCCTCCCCACAGGCACGAGGGCACCCCTCCCCACAGGCACTAGGGCACCCCTCCCCACAGGCACTAGGGCACCCCTCCCCACAGGCACTAGGGCACCCCTCCCCACAGGCACTAGGGCACCCCTCCCCACAGGCACGAGGGCACCCCTCCCCACAGGCACGAGGGCACCCCTCCCCACAGGCACGAGGGCACCCCTCCCCACAGGCACGAGGGCACCCCTCCCCACAGGCACGAGGGCACCCCTCCCCACAGGCACGAGGGCACCCCTCCCCACAGGCACGAGGGCACCCCTCCCCACAGGCACGAGGGCACCCCTCCCCACAGGCACGAGGGCACCCCTCCCCACAGACACGAGGGCACCCCTCCCCACAGACACGAGGGCACCCCTCCCCACAGACACGAGGGCACCCCACAGACACAAGGGCAGACACAGGGGCACCGCACCCCATAGCCCCCAAAGCATGACTCACACATCTGCCCTATTGATCTCAATGAATGGGATCTCTAATCTTCAAGGCATTTGTGAAGTTAATCTAACATGTGAGACACATCCAATGCACTAAAGTGAAGCAGCGCATGCGCGAAACTGGAGTACCCCTTTAAGGACATGTAGGAAGTTCACATGTTCTGCCCCTGGACTCCCAGTTCATGTCATCTAAGAGCGCACAGCAGTGTATTATACGCCCTGGTGCTAACACAGCAGCCATAAGTCATCATTACCATCTCCAGCACGGGCTTCTTCTCCTCCGCTGCAGCCATGCTGTATCAACTGCGGCGCCTGCTGTGCGCGCCATCACTGCGTCGCGGTTGAGTGACGTCACCCGGGCGCGGGGGGTGACGGGACTTGTAGTTTAAAGAGTTGTGATCAGGTGAGGACAGTGTAGGAATGCAGCTGATGGAGCCGGACGCGTCTTGTCGAGTCCGGGGCATTTATTGTTCTTGAGGCTTAAAGTATATATTTGTTTTCTATTCTTTTCATTTTTTCAACAAACAAATAGTAGAAAAAAAAATATATATTTGGGTTTTAAGACTGAAAAAGTCCCGAACTGCAGACTGTGAAGAGTTCTGCAACTTATTCACCCGGAATCTCTTCAATTTCAACATCTCTTCTTCCAGTCAGTGAATAGAAACATAATAGGGAAGGAATTAACCCCTTAATGACACAGTTTAATTTTTTTTCTGCTTTTGTTTACTTTCCTTTTTTTTAGTGTTAATTTTTTTTTCTTATGAAGGCGTTATTGGGGTTTTTTTTGTTTTTTTTTTTGCATGACCTCTTTTCTCTTTTAATGGCACCATTTATTATACCAAAAAATGTACTGAAAAACAGTAAAAAAAAAAAAGAAAAAAAAACACCCAGAAGGGGGAAATGGTGAAAATGACAATTCCACCACTGTTTTATAGGTTTTGTCTTTTTTGGTGTGTGTTAAAAGTAACCGGTAACCTGATTCTCCAGCTCTGTGAGATTGTGGTGATACCAAACTGAAATGGTTAATTATTTTTTATCTTTTTATATATTTTTTTTTCTTACTTGAAGGGGTTGTCCACTACTCTTACATTAATGGCCTATCCTTAGGATAAGTTATCAATGTCTGATCGGCCGAGGTCCGACAACATGCACCTCCGCCGATCACCTATTTTTGGTCCCGGTGGCGGCAGCAGGAAATGCTCAGTTCTGGCGCTGCCCAGTCTTCTGATAGCGGTTGGGTCCTATTCAAATCAATAGGCGGCGGATGTGCAGTACCTGGCCGCTATCAGAAGACGGGGCAGCTCCAGAACTGAGCATTTCCGGCCGCGTGCTACGGCCACTGGGACCCAGAACAGCTGATCGGTAGGGGTGCGGGGTGTCGGAGACCCGGCCAATCAGAAATTGATGACCTATCCTAAGGATACGCCATCATTGTAAAAGTAGTGGACAATTTCTTTAAGTGGTGAAAAAAAAAATTGGACTTTGTAAACAAAAAGATATAATGTCCCCTGCCACTTTACAAGACTTTTTTATTATACCGTTGATGGCGCTGTGTAAGGTCTTGTGGGGGGAGAAGTAACATTTGGGGGTACGTACTTTGCTTTGTATTGCATTTTTGCGGGAACAGACAAATGGGAATTCTGGCATTTTAAATTTTCTTTGCTTTTTTTATTTTATGAGAAACAAAAAACTCCAAAAGGGAAAAACAGTATTGAATTTGTAGATGGAAAATTATCACAAAAAGCACATTGTTGGGGTAATAACTAGTGATGAGCAGGCACTACCATGCTCGGGTGCTCAGTACTCGTAACTAGTGATGAGCGGGCACTACCATGCTCAGGTGCTCTGTACTCGTAACTAGTGATGAGCGGGCACTACCATGCTCGGGTGCTCTGTACTCGTAACTAGTGATGAGTGGGCACTACCATGCTCAGGTGCTCTGTACTCGTAACTAGTGATGAGTGGGCACTACCATGCTCAGGTGCTCTGTACTCGTAACTAGTGATGAGCGGGCACTACCATGCTCAGGTGCTCAGTACTCGTAACTAGTGATGAGCGGGCACTACCATGCTCAGGTGCTCTGTACTCGTAACTAGTGATGAGCGGGCACTACCATGCTCAGGGGCTCAGTACTCCTAACTAGTGATGAGCGGGCACTACCATGCTCGGGTGCTCTGTACTCCTAACTAGTGATGAGTGAGCACTACCATGCTCGGGTGCTCAGTACTCGTAACTAGTGATGAGCGGGCACTACCATGCTCAGGTGCTCAGTACTCGTGACTAGTGATGAGCGGGCACTACCATGCTCAGGTGCTCAGTACTCGTAACTAGTGATGAGTGACCACTACCATGCTCGGGTGCTCTGTACTCGTAACTAGTGATGAGTGAGCACTACCATGCTCGGGTGCTCAGTACTCGTAACTAGTGATGAGCGGGCACTACCATGCTCAGGTGCTCAGTACTGGTAACTAGTGATGAGCGGGCACTACCATGCTCAGGTGCTCAGTACTCGTAACTAGTGATGAGTGAGCACTACCATTGTCGGGTGCTCAGTACTGGTAACTAGTGATGAGCGGGCACTACCATGCTCAGGTGCTCAGTTCTCGTAACTAGTGATGAGTGGGCACTACCATGCTCAGGTGCTCAGTACTGGTAACTAGTGATGAGTGGGCACTACCATGCTCGGGTGCTCTGTACTCGTAACTAGTAATGAGCGGGCACTACCATGCTCAGGTGCTCGGTACTGGTAACTAGTGATGAGTGGGCACTACCATGCTCGGGTGCTCAGTACTGGTAACTAGTGATGAGCGAGCACTACCATGCTCGGGTGCTCAGTACTCGTAACTAGTGATGAGCGGGCACTACCATGCTCAGGTGCTCAGTACTCGTAACTAGTGATGAGCGGGCATTACCATGCTCAGGTGCTCAGTACTCATAACTAGTGATGAGTGGGCACTACCATGCTCAGGTGCTCAGTACTGGTAACTAGTGATGAGCGAGCACTACCATGCTCGGGTGCTCAGTACTCGTATCTAGTGATGAGCGGGCACTACCATGCTCGGGTGCTCAGTACTCGTAACTAGTGATGAGTGGGCACTACCATGCTCGGGTGCTCAGTACTCGTAACTAGTGATGAGTGGGCACTACCATGCTCGGGTGCTCAGTACTCGTAACTAGTGATGAGTGGGCACTACCATGCTCGGGTGCTCGGTTCTGGTAACTAGTGATGAGTGGGCACTACCATGCTCGGGTGCTCAGTACTCGTAACTAGTGATGAGTGAGCACTACCATGCTCGGGTGCTTGGATGGGCTTAACCTAAGTACCTGAGTATAATGGAAGTCATTGGGGAGCTCAAGCATTTTTTTGGGAACTTTTCCCATTGACTTCCATTATGTTCACTCCATTAGTGGATCCTATCCGAGCACCTGACGGCTGGTTACAAGTACTGAGCGCCCGAACATGGCAGTTTGCTCATCACTAGTCATGATTAAGACCATTCTAATGTCAAAACACGTCAGCTACTTCTCACATTGACTCTACTCCATCTATTTTATAATAAAGAATCAATAAAGTAAGTTTTGATCTTAATTTTTTGCCATTTGTCTCTTTATTCCTTTTTTTTACTAATCTCACTTGAGCTAGTGATCTTTCTATATATGACAGAAAGGCAATCATTTCCATTAAAGGGAATCTGTCACCAGGTTTTTTCTCCCTCATCTGAGAGCAGCATAATGTAGAGACAGAAACCCTGATTCCAGCGATGTGTCACTTACTATCATTTTGATACAATCAATGTTTTCTCTGCTGCAGATCTAGCAGTTATACACAGCTCATGAATATGCTGGACTACCTGCAGCACGCTAAGTAGTCCTGTAATGATAATATCCTGCTGATTAATCAGTGATTTTATCAAAACTACACTAAGCAGCCCAGTAAGTGACATATCACTAGAATCAGGGTCTCTGCCCCTACATTATGCTGCTCTCAGATTTGGTGGCAAAAACCTGGTGACAGATTCTCTTCCAAAATCCTTTCTCTGTATACTTTAAAGGGGTTATCCGGCTTATTTTGAGTTTTTTTCATTATTACCCTATTGGGCTACATTGGGGCAGGTAAGTAGATAGAGACCACTTACCTGCCCTGCTGTCAGCCCCTCCCCCGGCTCAGAGTGGTCATGTGACTGCTCCTGCCGCGATTTTGCTGCTTCCGGTCATTTCATGTCAACATGGGCAGGGCCATGTTGACATGCAAATCTGGAAACAGCATGTCGCCTCCCTGCTGGGCTGTACAGTGCGAGGAGTCCCCGCCCCCTTCCCTGCACCCTCCCACACATTCCCCCGCACCCCGTACTCTGCCCACAACCTCCCCCTGCACTGCTGTGGGGTCCGTGACCTGGGGGCGGCGCTTGCCTGCGGCTGCCGCGGTGTCAGCTCCAGCACCGGGCCCCCTGCTCAGGATCACACATTCAAATGTACCGGCATCACAGATCACAGATGCAGGTATATTTGAAAGTGCTGATGAGAAGGAGCGCTGCTTCTCATCACTGCCCCGCTGTCTGAGCTCTCTTCAGCACAGCGGTGACGTCACTAATGTGCTGATATGGCCAGAGCACAGACAGCGTGCGAACGGCCAGGAGCGGCGGGGACAGAGGATGGGTGAGTACGTACTCCCTACATGTGTTCCCTATGGGGGTAGGGGGGGTCAGTACAGAGCGCCGTGTGTGCGTGCAGAGCCTGATGTGTGGATGCGGTGCAGAGCCTGATGTGTGTATGCGATGCAGAGCCTGATGTGTGTATGCGATGCAGAGCCTGATGTGTGTATGCGGTGCAGAGCCTGTGTGTGTATGCGGTGCAGAGCCTGAGTGTGTATGCGGTGCAGAGCCTGAGTGTGTATGCGGTGCAGAGCCTGAGTGTGTATGCGGTGCAGAGCCTGATGTGTGTATGCGGTGCAGAGCCTGATGTGTGTGTGGAGTGCAGAGCCCGATGTGTGTGTGGAGTGCAGAGCCCGATGTGTGTATGCGGTGCAGAGCCCGATGTGTGTATGCGGTGCAGAGCCTGATGTGTGTATGCGGTGCAAAGCCTGATGTGTGTATGCGGTGCAGAGCCCGATGTGTGTATGCGGTGCAGAGCCCGATGTGTGTATGCGGTGCAGAGCCCGATGTGTGTATGCGGTGCAGAGCCCGATGTGTGTATGCGGTGCAGAGCCCGATGTGTGTATGCGGTGCAGAGCCCGATGTGTGTATGCGTTGCAGAGCCCGATGTGTGCATGCGGTGCAGAGCCCGATGTGTGTGTGGAGTGCAGAGCCCGATGTGTGTATGCGGTGCAGAGCTTGATGTGTGTATGCGGTGCAGAGCCCGATGTGTGTATGCGGTGCAGAGCCCGATGTGTGTATGCGGTGCAGAGCCCGATGTGTGTATGCGGTGCAGAGCCCGATGTGTGTATGCGGTGCAGAGCCCGATGTGTGTATGCGGTGCAGAGCCTGATGTGTGTGTGGAGTGCAGAGCCCGATGTGTGTGTGGAGTGCAGAGCCCGATGTGTGTATGCGGTGCAGAGCCCGATGTGTGTATGTGGTGCAGAGCCTGATGTGTGTGTGGAGTGCAGAGCCCGATGTGTGTGTGGAGTGCAGAGCCCGATGTGTGTATGCAGTGCAGAGCCCGATGTGTGTGTGCGGTGCAGAGCCCGATGTGTGTGTGCGGTGCAGAGCCCGATGTGTGTATGCGGTGCAGAGCCCGATGTGTGTATGCGGTGCAGAGCCCGATGTGTGTATGCGGTGCAGAGCCCGATGTGTGTATGCGGTGCAGAGCCCGATGTGTGTGTGGAGTGCAGAGCCCGATGTGTGTGTGGAGTGCAGAGCCCGATGTGTGTATGCGGTGCAGAGCCCGATGTGTGTGTGCGGTGCAGAGCCCGATGTGTGTGTGCGGTGCAGAGCCCGATGTGTGTGTGCGGTGCAGAGCCCGATGTGTGTGTGCGGTGCAGAGCCCGATGTGTGTGTGCGGTGCAGAGCCCGATGTGTGTATGCGGTGCAGAGCCCGATGTGTGTATGCGGTGCAGAGCCCGATGTGTGTATGCGGTGCAGAGCCCGATGTGTGTATGCGGTGCAGAGCCCGATGTGTGTATGCGGTGCAGAGCCCGATGTGTGTATGCGGTGCAGAGCCCGATGTGTGTATGCGGTGCAGAGCCCGATGTGTGTGTGGAGTGCAGAGCCCGATGTGTGTGTGGAGTGCAGAGCCCGATGTGTGTATGCGGTGCAGAGCCCGATGTGTGTGTGCGGTGCAGAGCCCGATGTGTGTGTGCGGTGCAGAGCCCGATGTGTGTGTGCGGTGCAGAGCCTGATGTGTGTGTGCGGTGCAGAGCCTGATGTGTGTATGCGGTGCAGAGCCCGATGTGTGTATGCGGTGCAGAGCCCGATGTGTGTATGCGGTGCAGAGCCCGATGTGTGTATGCGGTGCAGAGCCCGATGTGTGTATGCGGTGCAGAGCCCGATGTGTGTATGCGGTGCAGAGCCCGATGTGTGTGTGTGGTGTGCAGAGCCCGATGTGGGGCTGTTATTTGCAATGCTGTAGTGATGAGAGGTCAGTGCTGGGGCAGAATATACTGACAGGGAATGTGTGTGCAGGGAGCGGGCAGGGGGCGAGGCTGGACACTGGGGTGGGGCTGGACAGTGAGGCCGGGCGGTGCCAGCTCTGACTGAGGTTTTGCACAGGAAGTGGTCAGTTTGCTGGAGCTGAATGTTAACAAGGAGCTGCAGAGAATAAAGGGTGAATTCAAGAGGAACAAAAGTTAGAAAACAAAAAATAACAATGTAGGGGTGTCTATATGACAATACAGCACAGATTAGCTTAAACTAAAAAAATGTTGTTATGTCGGACAACCCCTTTAAGTGTAGACCCTGAAAAGGTCCTGGAAACCAAAATATCACCACTATGTCCACCCCCCCCCCCCGTGTGAGCACAGCAGTGATGGGTTTCCTTTGTAGCAGATCCTCTCCAAAAATTGATTTAAAAACTTTTAAAAAACTTTTTTAATTTATTTTATGGGAAATTCACTTTGCTATTTGGATGAGTTTATGGGGTTTTTTTTCTGAAGATGTTTTGAAAAATGTCTGGTGGGGGAAAAAAAGATGAGTGCAGGTCAGTACTTGGAATGAGGTCCTGTCCAATCGAAAAAAAAAAACCTCTTCCAAAATCCAATGTATTACAGTAACAGAAGTGTTAATGAGACACATTGAAGGGAAAATCCACTGCTGATTACTGCTGCTTAACCCCTTCACTGATGCTGTCAATCACTGGTAAGGGGGCGTCCATTCTGCCGGCCCCAAATCAATGCAATACAGGTAAAAATACAACAGAGACACTATACATAAAAACAACTTTACTAAGGAATCAGGATAAAAAGAGTAAAAAAAAGGTCACAAAATCTAAATGGCTGTTTGGCCATGTATGAACCTGATGTGCACAAATACATTGTGTGAAATGTATACAAAGGTACAGAAATGCATAAAGGGCCACATAAGATACTAAATAAAATAAAAAAAATAAATAAAAAGTGATACAAAGCAAATTCATGCAATACCAAAAGCATCCACAAGGTGGCAGTGGTGAAGAGAGAAAAAAATCTTGAATGGAATCTTTAGATATAAAAACTGGAAATACAGATCTATTAACCATTTAATGGAATGCAGAAAAAACGCATAGAAATCCAAACCGTACGCAGCGGTTTTCTGCCATACAGTGTTTTTCATGCAGAATTTTGGAATAATAGAAGCTTCTTACATAACACACTTTTTTATGCTTTTTTAATGCATTCAATTGGATGGGTAAAAAAAATAAACACCTCAATTCTTTCAATGTTTTGCTGCTTGGATTAAATGCATCAACCCCATTGAGAATAGTCAGTGATCTGATGCGTTTTTTTTTTCTTGCATTGTACAGTCGTTCACGCACAGCGATCGGTCGCACAGCCTCAGCCCCGCGCAGACGCCTGGTTCCGACCACAGCGTGTAATGCGCTGCAGAGACTCGGCGTACAGGCAGGGGGCGCGCACGGGCCGCACAGTCTCACAGAACTACATTTCCCATGATGCCTCACTGTGACAAAGAGTCACCTGCGGAAGTCAGCGTGATCTGTGCTCGGTGCAGGAGGAAGCGGCTGCAGGGTGCGGGCATGTAATACCGCCCTGTGTGTATCTGCACTGCACAGCCTGAGCCACTGCAGGTATGGGGAGAGGGTAGTGATATGGGGGCACCGGGGCCTGATACTGGTAATGTGATGGGGAGAGCTGCGCCCGGTGCTGGGAGCAGCCCTCTGTGTCATGTGAGCAGGAGGGAGTTTTGAAATAACCAGGGGGTTGCGGTATTGGTATTCCCCTAGTGGTAGAGGGTTTTATTACGCACCGCCGTGTGTTGGGGCCCACCGCCGTGTGTTGCCATCCACCGCCATGTGTTCCTGTGTGTTGGGGCCCACCGCCGTGTGTTGCCATCCACCGCCGTGTGTTCCTGTGTGTTGGGGCCCTCCGCCGTGTGTTGGGGCCCACCGCCGTGTGTTCCTGTGTGTTGGGGCCCTCCGCCGTGTGTTGGGGCCCACCGCCGTGTGTTGGGGCCCACCGCCGTGTGTTGCCGTGTGTTGGGGCCCACCGCCGTGTGTTCCTGTGTGTTAGGGCCCTCCGCCGTGTGTTGGGGCCCACCGTCATGTGTTGCCATCCACCACCGTGTACTGCTGTGTGTTGCCATCCACCGCCGTGTATTAGGGCCCACCGCCGTGTGTTGCCATCCACCGCCGTGTATTAGGGCCCACCGCCGTGTGTTGCCATCCACCGCCGTGTGTTCCTGTGTGTTGGGGCCCTCCGCCGTGTGTTGGGGCCCTCCGCCGTGTGTTGGGGCCCTCCGCCGTGTGTTGCCGTGTGTTGGGGCCCACTGTCGTGTGTTGGGGCCCACCGCCGTGTGTTCCTGTGTGTTAGGGCCCTCCGCCGTGTGTTGGGGCCCACCGTCATGTGTTGCCATCCACCACCGTGTACTGCTGTGTGTTGCCATCCACCGCCGTGTATTAGGGCCCACCGCCGTGTGTTGCCATCCACCGCCGTGTATTAGGGCCCACCGCCGTGTGTTGCCATCCACCGCCGTGTGTTGCCATCCACCGCCGTGTGTTGCCATCCACCGCCGTGTGTTGCCGTGCGTGTTGGGGACCACCGCTGTGTGTTGCTGTGTGTTAGTAAATACCGCTGTTGGTGTTAACCCCGGCAATCGGCGCAGTTTCTTGTGGCCAGACTGATGCCGGCTGTATATATATATTTCTATATCTCCCGTTCCCGGAATCTGGATATGGAACAATGTGATTTGATTGGTCGCTGCGGGTAACAGTTTATTGGCGTTACACATTATAGTCTTCACTGGCCAATACTTGGAAATCTGACGCTGCGGCCGCACACAGCAAAATATTGTATAGAAAGTGTAGTGGAAAGTTATTGTGATTGTCTTTGTGCAGCCAATAATAGAAAACCATTGAAGCCTGGACAGCCCCTTTAAGGTTAGGCTTGACCCCTTTTTAGAGTGCTGTAAAGCAGAAGGCTATTGGTCCACGCTGGTAGTTTGGATTGTGCGGACGGTCAGTGCATGCTGGGAGTTGTAGTGTCACACCAGCGCGGCAGGTTACCGTCCTTTGATCATCGGCTGTGTTTGTGGGAATCCTGGGTCAGAAATGAATCTTTCTCCCTGCGCTATCCTGGGTTTCCCCAAGGAGATAAGCGCCCCCTCGCGTCACAGCCGCTGATCTCCGCACGTCTATCACTATCAGTAGTTTGCGTTTGTTGGAGGGTTATAGGTGGTGGCCGCCATGTTGTTCAGCTGTGTAACGTCTGTGGTGGTCCGGCGGAGTCATCGTATGCTGCGTTACAGCGTCAGAACCTGCAGATATGGCCGGCGTCCAGGGTCAGGAGGGGCAGAGCCAAACATTGCACAACCAGCATCATAGCAGATGGGGAAAGTCCAATGAAAAGTGAAAGCAGCCATAGGAGTATAAAGGATAAATCCCAGCATGCTCCACTGGTAAGGGAGGCACAGAATGCTGGGACTTGTAGTGCCAGGTCAGCCGTACAGCTAAAGGTAAACTGAAGGTAAATAGCATTACAATGCTGCCCTTACTGACAGTGTGGCTGCTGAGGGGGCTATGAGGGGAGGGGGGGGGGGGTCTGCTGAGGGGGCTGTGAGGAGGGAGGGGGGGTCTGCTGAGGGGGGCTGTGAGGAGGGAGGGGGGGTCTGCTGAGGGGGCTGTGAGGAGGGAGGGGGGGGTCTGCTGAGGGGGGCTGTGAGGAGGGAGGGGGGGGTCTGCTGAGGGGGCTGTGAGGAGGGGGGGGGGGGTCTGCTGAGGGGGCTGTGAGGAGGGAGGGGGGGGGTCTGCTGAGGGGGCTGTGAGGAGGGAGGGGGGGGGTCTGCTGAGGGGGCTGTGAGGAGGGAGGGGGGGGGGTCTGCTGAGGGGGCTGTGAGGAGGGAGGGGGGGGTCTGCTGAGGGGGCTGTGAGGAGGGAGGGGGGGGTCTGCTGAGGGGGGTCTGCTGAGGGGGCTGTGAGGAGGGAGGGGGGGGTCTGCTGAGGGGGGGTCTGCTGAGGGGGCTGTGAGGAGGGAGGGGGGGGGTCTGCTGAGGGGGGGTCTGCTGAGGGGGCTGTGAGGAGGGAGGGGGGGGTCTGCTGAGGGGGGGTCTGCTGAGGGGGCTGTGAGGAGGGAGGGGGGGGGGGTCTGCTGAGGGGGCTGTGAGGAGGGAGGGGGGGGGTCTGCTGAGGGGGCTGTGAGGAGGGAGGGGGGGTCTGCTGAGGGGGCTATGAGGAGGGAGGGGCCGTGAGGAGGGGGGCCGTGAGGAGGGGGTCCGTGGAGGAGCCATGAGGAGGGGGACTTTTCAAGGGTCATTTTTAATCATTGTGATTTGCAGATTGTCCATCTATATTATCGGTCACGTCTGAAAGTCCAGGGAATATGTAAGCAAAGGAAACGTCAGCCTAAATCTATAATGAGATGTGTAATGCTGTGGTGTGTTGGAGGAAACTGACGCAATCTGCAGTTCCTACTCATTCATGTGAAACACGGGGTCATGTAGCGCAGTATATAGAGGAGCTGCTGTATCTGCCAGCACTGATCCCCGCAGGATGTGGTGTCCGGCCTTCCAGATGAGGTACGGCCCACTGAACACCACATCAAAGTAACTTCACGAGGCTTCCTCAGGGGCTCATCATGAGATTCTTGGTCCCTTTGTGTGAGGACCTGACTTCAGGAACATGGTATAGTTTTGCTGAGAAGTTAAGGGCCAGTTCACATCACATTTCATGACTTGTATCAGAGGCTCCGTCTGAACCCCTGAAAAACGTGGGTCAGTTTGGTGCATACATGGAGATGTGTACTATAATAAAGCAGTTTCTACTCCCTATGTCCTTTGTTTGTTTTTTTCTTCACTGCTGGAGGGGTGCTTTAAATCCAAGTCCCCTGCCCCCAGTCTTATACTCATCGTCCGGTGGCTTCATCGTTTTGACTGACAGGAAGTCGGAAGTTAAATTCCAAATGTCCAATACAAGTCTATGAGAGTCAGAATGAGGCTGTCATAGATTTATATTGAACTGTGATCTCCAGCGCGCTCCATGAAACACTGGAACAGATGAAGATACCAGAGGATGCATATAAGATCAGGGCAGTGACTTAGATGTAAAGCACCCCTTCAGCGGTGAAATAAAAAAAATGCTGGAGTGGTGCTAGCAATGACTGCCCCTGTTCCCGACTTGAGTACGATTATAATGACAGTCAATGGAGAACTCAAGAAAAATGCTCGCGTTCCCCATTGACTTCCATTATCCTAGGTAAATGAGTCGCACCAGTGCAAGCGTCTGACTGCTGGTTACAAGCACTGAGCACCTGAGCATGGTAGTGCCCGCTCATTACTAGTTACGAGTACAGAGCACCCGAGCATGGTAGTGTTCACTCATTACTAGTTACGAGTACAGAGCACCTGAGCATGGTAGTGCCCGCTCATCACTAGTTACGAGTACTGAGCACCCGAGCATGGTAGTGTTCACTCATTACTAGTTACGAGTACAGAGCACCTGAGCATGGTAGTGCCCGCTCATCACTAGTTACGAGTACTGAGCACCCGAGCATGGTAGTACCCGCTCATCACTAGTTACGAGTACTGAGCACGCGAGCATGGTAGTGCCCGCTCATCGCTAGTTACGAGTACTGAGCACCTGAGCATGGTAGTACCCGCTCATCACTAGTTACGAGTACTGAGCACCTGACCATGGTAGTGCCCGCTCATCACTAGTTACGAGTACTGAGCACCCAAGCATGGTAGTGCCCACTCATCATTTGTTACGAGTACCGAGCACCCGAGCATGGTAGTGCCCACTCATCACTAGTTACCAGTACCGATCACCCGAGCATGGTAGTGCCCGCTCATCACTAGTTACCAGTACCGAGCATGGTAATGCCCACTCATCACTAGTTACGAGCACCCGAGCATGGTAGTGCCCGCTCATCACTAGTTACGAGCACCCGAGCATGGTAGTGCCCGCTCATAGCTAGTTATCACCAATCCTAAGGATAGTTGATAAACAATAGTTTACAGTGTAAGAAGCGCTAAAAACGAAAACTGTCTTCCAAATTTAACTGACAAAAAAATGCTGCCAAACCCTGCGTGAATGAATCCAGGTTAGTAATGATCGCTGAGGTGCAGCACACACCCCTATAACCGGCATTAATGTGGTATAATTAGCCGGTGTTATCCTATAAAGTCCGGATGACTTCACACATTAATAGGGTTCATCCTGGACTAATAGCGTTCCCCACCTTCCCTCACCAGGTTTATGACCCTCAGTAACCACGGATCATGAATGGCATCATTCCTATTAATGAGTATCTGCTCTCCAGAACCTCCTGCCGGAACATTTTGCTTCCTCTGTAATGGAAAAAATAAAGTGCATTTTGCTAAATCAAAATGTCAGCGAGGAAACTCCGCACCCGCCAAGACTGTGGAATGGACGGCAATTCTATGTGAGCTCTGCAGTCAGGAACCTTAGACCGCGGACCGTGCAGCCGTCTATCCACAGTCCTATTTCTGGGACGAGGAAATTTTGGCTTTCGGTATTGATTTCCTGAAGAACCGGCTCAACCACTTTCGCGGTAATCAGTATAAAGGGGTTCTCCGAGGCCCACCGAGCGGCATTCTTTATTCCGCGAAGAGCAGGACGCTCTCCTTATGCATACTCTGCATTGTGATTTGGTCTCTAAGCTCTTATCTCGTGTGTACAGGAGCCCTGCACGTCGATGTATATCCTTACTAGGTTTATTTTTTGGGGTGCCCAGTGTGTTACCATATCCACACCAAATCATAATGCACAACAGGATGCCAGTCAAGATCACCATTAAAAGGGTCTTCAAAAGTAATCAGCTTTCCATTCTTGGATTGTGGGTCCTCAGACTAGATTGTTCTCCATTTTTTCCTTACCGAGCTGCTCTTTGCTGTCATCCTCAACCCCATTGATAATGGAGCAGCAGGGGTGCAAGTATCACGTGCAGCTCTATGCTCGGCTCCTCATGGGTGTGGTCTTGCAACTAAGGGAGTAAAAGAGACTAAAGTACCCTGATGTGGTCATCGGAGTAAGCTGGAAAATCCCTTTAATTATGTGAAGCAGAGTTATTATTGTATGTTGGAGGGGGGCTCCTAACTCTTCCCCCAACGCTTAAGCTCGGGGGGATAAAATTTGGGCTTTTTTGAACCTGATCATCCAATCCTTTTATTCTGCAAGCATGAGTCTCCCCATAGAAGGTACTGCCCTCTTTCCATAGAGAACACATGAGCGCAACGTCAAGCCGAGCTTCGATGTATATGGGGGAGACTGAAAAGAGACGGCAGCTGCCGGACAACAGTTACCCAAGGTGTAGGGGCACCTTTACTGCCAAGCTCTGTACCAAATTACAACTGCTAGTGGACCTGGCATCAGTGGTTTTTTTTGGGTGGGCTTCTTTTAAGAAAAGAGATTGTCCAAAGTGGACAACCCCTTTAATAACCAGACAGACTCTTTCAGACATTTCAATTGAGAAGGATGGGTTTTGGTACAGAGCTGTAACATGGGCAAGTTGAATACTTTTATATATATATATATATATATATATATATATATATATATATATATATATATATATATATATATATATATATATATATATATTATATAAATATTCCAGGGATTATACTGCACTATGTGAACAGCTCACAACCGAAGAATGGCTGCCCTAACCTTACAACCCACATCAGAAAAAGACTTCTCATGATGATAGCCTTTTATATTGCAGAGGGGGTCATTTTACATTCAAAAAATAAGTATAAAACAATTATAAAGTAATATATTTAAAAAAATATATAAAAAATTAAAACATATTAAAAAATTATTTTAATTTTTAAAATGTATTTATATTTAAAAAATTCTTTATTTTTTTATATTTGAAAAAAATAAATATAAAAATTATTTTAAATATAAATTTTAAAAATTAAAATATATAAATATAATTTTTTTTAATGTTTTTTCTATATTTTTTTAAATATATTACTTTTTTAATTTTATGATATTTTTTTCAATGTAAAATGACCCCCTCGGCAATATAAAAGACTATCATCATGAGAAGTATTTTTCCGATGAGGGTTGTAAAATTAGGATGGACATTCTTCAGTTGTGATCTGTTCACACAGTGCAGTAAAAGCCCAGGAATATTACCCAAAATAATTGCATTTTGTCGCAGTTTTTGCCGCAATAAATTGCAGCTGGATTCCACAGTGTAAATACAGTCTACAGGTTGCATCGGGTCACGATGGTGAATATAAGCCCAATTAGACAATAGTACTTGCCAGACTATCTGAAGTTCTGGATTATCGGAAGGTGAATGGAAGTTAATTTTTATTTCTTTTACTCACTAATAAGCCCCATTAATTTCCGCCACGCTTTACAGGCAATATTCCTGTTTTGTCTCCGCTGTGGAGCTGGAGTTGATTATTCCTAGTATTGGGTCTGGTAATTTATTCCACCGTCTGGCATTGTAATTACTCTCATTAGTGGATTGCAGATATGTAACAATGGCCGTCTGACGGGCCGCGAAGACTTACAGGCAAAACAGTAATTTACTCGCGATCTTGTTAGAGGGAAGACCTTGTGTTTTACATGGAGGATTCCTATAGTCACTGCTCTGAGGGAGCCTGGTCTCTGACTGACTTTAGGCCGTATTTATGGAGCGCTCGTGGTTCCTCCGACTTAATTTGCTTTCTCAGATGAAGCTTGTTTCTTTCTTTTTGTTTTATTTGATGGGGGTTTTTTTGGTATAGTGGGTAATATGAAGCTCCTGGGCCTGAATTCAAAGCCTATAACAGGGCCCTACCTATCGTGTGCCTTTGACTAAAAACATTCGGGTCGTTCTGAAAGGAAGAGTAAAAAACATGTGATCTCATTCCCTGCTCGTACATATAGGGCATGTCTTCAATGTATGGCGTATTACCCCTTCATCACAACCCAAAATCCATTAAGACTAGGCCCCTAAATAAATTTCAGACCAGGGCCTGGCCGTCGCCGGGGGCCGCTCCCCGGGCCTGGCCGTCGCCGGGGGCCGCTCTCCGGGCCTGGCCGTCGCCGGGGGCCGCTCTCCGGGCCTGGCCGTCGCCGGGGGCCCCTCCTTATTATTACAGTATTATGTCGCCTGCTGACTCTTGCAAAAGTCAAACCACAATACACATGTAAACACATAAAACAATGGTCAACCTTTTCCATGAAAGCTTTATGTACAGTAGCTCTGTAGTCTCCTACCGATGGTTCTTCAGCTGTTCCAAAACTACAACTCCCAGCATGGTTTGCCAGCCAGAGGCACAATGCATTACTCCGCACATGTATGCTCTGCCAAGTGGAGTGTACATGTATATGAGGGGGTCGGAAGAGATAGAAATTAGCCAAAAGAGCAATCAGTAATGTAAAGTGTATGGACAGTGAACCTAGTTATGGTTGGGCCCGATTATCGATATGGACAACAAATCTCATAACCCTCCTTGTCCTTGGCAGTGATGGGTTACACATAATACGGTCTGTAACCTTGTTTCTTTCCATGATGTTACCTTGAATTACCATCACCTTTTTATTTCTTGCTTTGCAATGTATACGTTGTCAGCCAGGACCAGTCCGAGATGTGGACTAGAAGGATCAGAGCTGACTGTTTCCTTCATCCTGCAGATAATTGGCACTTGATGATGAAGAGGCTGAGTCTACGTAACGAGTGATCTAGCACGGAGCCCGCAGCCTCTGCACACCGGTCTTTGACGTGTCCGCTCTCTTCTCGGCAGATATGGCAATCCTGTTCGCCGTCGTTGCGAGGGGGACCACCATATTGGCAAAACATGCCTGGTGCGGAGGAAACTTCCTGGAGGTGACGGAGCAGATCCTGGCCAAGATCCCATCGGAAAACAACAAGCTGACCTACTCTCATGGCAGGTGAGGAGGTGGGATCCCATAGTGTTTGTGCCCAGGTGCACCCTATGGATATTCTCATTGATATTTGCTATGTATTATATGGAGAACAGTCACCGGGAAAATACCAGAAAACTATTGGCGGCCATTATACCTGGTGGTGAGGACTTTTGCACGTCCAAGTCCCAGCATGTATCATACTGTCCCTCTGGAGATTGCTGCTGCGTATCAGGAGCTCATTGTTGCACCAACTCTGATGAATTCCAAAATATATAGAGAATTTGCAATATTTGCCCTAATTTTAGGTTAATTAGCTACATTTATAAATGGAAGTTATCAGTGAGACCACCATAGACTACGAATTGACATTGCAGCAAAGCTGGAGTCAGTGATCATAGCTCTGCGCTTTCACACAGAATTTTTGTCGTCTTCATTGCTTCCTAAATGCAAATTTCAAGCAACTTTCTAAATAGTCTTTTATGAAGCTGTTGCTCCGGAAGCTTGTCTGTTCTTTATCCAGCTGGGTGATCGGGAATAATATTACAAATCTAAAAGAGCTCCTGACAAAAGCCTCTGCTTCCCTCTCTGTGTTAGAGATAGCAGCAGAGTGGAGCAGTCATACACAGGTATCGAGTGTGGATAGGGGAGGAAGCATGTGCTGTCTCGGTGAGGGCAGAGAAAACAGGCTGCAGGAAAGCACAAGAAGAGGAAATACGTGCAGGTTAGGGTGGGCTAATGAAGACAGGAGCACCCACTTTTCTTTTTCGCTCCTAATTGGGAGACCCAGACAATTGGGTGTATAGCTATTGCCTCCGGAGGCCACACAAAGTATTACACTTAAAAGTGTAAGGCCCCTCCCCTTCTGGCTATACACCCCCAGTGGGATCACTGGCTCACCAGTTTTGTGCTTTGTGCGAAGGAGGCAACACATCCACGCATAGCTCCACTGTTTAGTCAGCAGCAGCTGCTGACTATGTCGGGTGGAAGAAAAGAGGGCCCATACAGGGCTCCCAGCATGCTCCCTTCTCACCCCACTTCATGTCGGAGGTGTTTGTTAAGGTTGAGGTACCCATTGCGGGTACGGAGGCTGGAGCCCACATGCTGCTTCCTTCCCCATCCCTTTTTACAGGGCTCTGGGTGAAGTGGGATTCTATCGGTCTCCAGGCACTGAGACCGTGCTCCATCCACAGCCCCTGGTATCTGCTGGACATGGAGCGGAGTATCTTCAGGGACATGGCCCTGCTACATGGAGGTACTCTGTGTCCCTGTGGGGACCGCGCAGACACACGGCAGCACTGCTGGGTGTGTTAGTGCGCCAGGGACAGCGGCGCTGTCCGCACTAGTGCCATCGCACACCACAGCGTTGCTGGGTGTGTTAGTGTATTGGGTGACTACTGCGCTAACCGCCGCTGCCATTTTTATTTAAGGCGCCGCTGGGATTTGTGGTGCGCCGGGGACTTCCGCGCCGGCCAGCACTGATATGCCGGCCGCGCTTATTAACTCGAGTCCCCGGCTTCTGGGCCTAGTCTCCCTTCGTTACCGCCCACAGCCCTGACACTCAGGGTGGGGGCGTGACGCTGCATAGAGCAGCGCTGAGAGCTGGAGTATGTTTTGCATACTCCACCCCTCTCACTGTGTGCACTGTGAAACCGGATTCCCGCACTTTCTCAGGCACGCCCACGGCTTCCTTCTCTACAAGGACGCCGGCAGCCATTAGTGTCAGTTTCTGTACGATACAGAGACAAGTGTGGAAGACCCTGGCATTCTGATAGTCACACAATCGCTGCAACAGGCGTTAAGCAGCACCTGTGGTGCTAACCCCACTAGTGCAGAAGTGCACTTATAGATATGCTTGTACTATATACATTGCACTGTTTGGTCGCACGTTGTATATACCCTCCTGGATTGTGCGGAGGAGTTATCAGCATATTCTCTGTGTAAAACAAAGGTGCAGAACCACATGTTTTTCTATGCAGCCGGTACAGCATGTACGGCTATACGGCCGGCAGGTTACATAGACCCCCATTATATCCAACTCAGCCGGAGTCTCTGCTAATGGCCAGAGGATGAGGACGGTGTCTGCAGTATTTACTGACAGATTTTCTGAGACTATGGCTATGATACTAGAAGCCTAGCAGTCCGGACATGTCTCTCACAACATGGGCACTGTTGAATCATTGATCCATGGCCCCCCTCAGTGTGAACAACTAACAGCTCCGGGAATGTCACACGCATCCCAGAGTCACGGCTCTGCACAGACGTCAGTCCCAGACAGCCTAAGCGGGCTCACTATGAGCGGCCCTCGGTTTCATCAGGGTCCTAGCAGAAGGACTCTCTGTGTAATGAGGCGGAAGTAGCGGCTCAGGATTCTGATCCTGAGACCGCTCTCAATCTGGATACACCTAATGGTGACGCCATAGTGAATAATCTTATAGCGTCCATCAATAGAATGTTGGTTATTTCTCACCCAGCTCCTCCAGTGGAGGAGTCAGCTTCACGTATTTTTCTGGACCACTCTGCCTTCAGAGAGGCAGTCCAGGAACACCACACTTATCCAGATATGCGCTTCTCCAAACGGCTTAGGATACACGTTATCCCTGCCCCCTGACGTGGTCAAGGACTGGACCCAGTGTCCCAAGCGGCATCCTCCAATCTCCAGGCTTGTAGCTAGATCCATAGTTGCAGTGGGAGATGGAGCTGCACTTAAAGATGCCACTGACAGACAGATGGATCTCTGGTCTAAATCCATCTATGAGACTGTCGGCGCACCGTTGGCTCCAGCATTCTCACCCTTGGGGCACTCCAAGCTATTTCAGCTTGTCTTACACAGATTGACACGGTTACACGTACATCTGTGCCGCAGGTGGCATCCTTAACCTCTCAAATGTCTGCATTTGTTTCTTACGCGATTCAGGTTGCCCTAGACTCTGCGAACCGTACGGCAGTAGCCTCCGCTGCTCCGTGTTTTTAAGCAGAGCCTGGTCTGCTCGTTAAGTGAATGGAAGGCAGATTCTGCTTCCAAAAAAGGTTGCTTAACCAGTTGCCTTTTTCTGCTGACCGACTGTTTGGTGAGCATTTGGATGTAACCATTAAACAGTCCAGGGGTAAGGATTCATCCTTTCCTCAGCCCGGACACAACAAACCCCAACAGAGCAGGAGGCAGTCGTGGTTTCGGTCTTTTCGAGGCTCGGGCAGGTCCCATTTTTCCTCGTCCAATGTGGACTCAAAAGGATCAGAGGAGCTCAGATTCTTGGCGGGCTCAGTCACGCCCAAAAAAGAGACAGTCTGAAAACCCGCTTCCAAGGCGTCTTCCTCATGACTTGCGGCCTCCTCTCTCCGCATCCTCGGTCGGTAGCAGGCTCACCCGCCTTGGCGATATTTAGCTGCCATAGGTCAATGACCGTTGGGTGTGAGACATTCTATCTCACGGGTACAGGATAGAGCTCACTTCTCGTCCTCCAACTCGATTCTTCAGAACTTCTCCACCTCCCGGCCGAGCCGCTGCTCTTCTGCAAACAGGGTGCACTCTATAGGCAGAAAGAGTGATGACCCCCGTTCCTCTTCAGGAACAAGGTCACGGTTTTTACCCCAAATTATTTGCGGTGCCTATAAGAACGGGCCGTTCCGTCCCGTTCTGGATCTAAAACTGCTCAGCAAGCTCGTGGACACCAGGCGGTTCCGGATGGAATCCCTCCGCCATGTCATCGCCTCAATGTCCCAAGGAGATTTCCTAGCATCATTAGGCATCAAGGATGCTTATCCACACGTGCCGATTGATCCAGAGCACTAGCGTTTCTACGCTTCGTTATAGGAGACGAACACCTTCTGTTCGTAGCTCTACCTTCCGGCTAGCGACAGTCCCACTGGTCTTCGCCAAGGTCAGGGCAGCAGTAGTCACAGTCCTGCACTCTCAGGGTCACTCTGTGATCCCATATTTAGACGATCTACTTGTCAAGGCACTCTCTTAGGAAACATGCCGACACTGCCCGAACGTTGCGCTGGAGACTCTCTAGAGTTTTGGGTGGATCATCAACTTTTTGAAGTCAGATCCGACCCCGACCCTATCGCTAACATATCTAGGCATGGAGTTTCATACTCTCTCAGCGATAGTGAAGCTTCCGCTAGACAAACAGCATTCACTACGGGCTGCAATCTCTTCTTTAAGAACCAGTCGCACACATTGAGACGCCTCATGCACTTCCTACGTAAGATGGTAGCAATGGAGGCAGTTCTTTTCGCGCAGTTTCATCTGCGTCCACTACAATGTGACATTCTCCGCCAATGGGACGGGGAGTCGACCTCCCTCAACAGAGTCGTCTTTCTTTCTCAGGCGGCCAAGGAATCTCTACGGTGGTGGCTTCTTCCCACCTCATGGTCAAAAAGAAGGTCCTTCCTATCCCCATCCTGGGCGATAGTTACGACAGACGCGAGTCTATCAGGGTGGGGAGCAGTTTTTCTCCACCACAGCGCTCAGGGTACGTGGACTCAGCAAGAGTCCACCCTTCAGATCAATGTTCTTGAACACAGAGCAGTGTATCTTGCCCTACAAACCTTCCAACAGCAGCTGGACAGCAAGCAGATCCGACTTCAGTCGGACAACTCCACAGCGGTGGCATACATCAACCACCAAGGAAGAACGCGCAACCGGCAAGCCTTCCAGGAAGTCCGGCAGGTTCTGATGTGGGTGGAAGACACGGCATCCACCATATCCACAGTTCACATCCCAGGCGTGGAAAACTAGGAAGCTGACTTCCTAAGTCGCCGGTGTGTGGCCGAAAGGGTATGGTCTCTTCACCCGGACGGGTTTCGGGAGATCTGGCGCCGCTGACAGAGGCCGGACGTCGTTCTAATGGCGTCACGGCACAACAACAATGTGCCAGCTTCATGGCACGGTTTCACAATCATCGAGCTCTGGCGGCAGACGCCTTAGTTCAGCATTGGTCGCAGTTCCAGCTACCTTATGTGCCACCTCTGGCATTGTTGCCCAGAGTGCTGCGCTAGATCAGGACCGACTGCGGCCGCGCCATCCTCGTCGCTACAGATTGGCCGAGGATGTTGTGGTTCCCGGTTCTGTGGTGCCTCACGGTAGGCTAACCGGGGGCACTACCAGACCAATCAGACTGGCTGTCTCAAGGGCCATTCTTCCATTTGAATTCTACGGCCCTCAACCTGATGGTGTGGCATTGAGTCCTGGAACCTAGTGTCGTCAGGATTACCTCAGGACGTGGTTGCCACCATGAGACAGGCTAGCATACCAACGTCCGCCAAGATTGACCACAGGACGTGGAAGATATTCTTATCTCGGTGCTCGGCGCAGGGTGTTTCTCCCTGGCCGGTTGCATCGTCTATGTTTCCTTCCTTCCTGCAATCTAGGTTGGAAAAAGGGTTGTCGCTCAGTTCCCTTTAGGGACAAGTCTCAGCGCTATCTGTATTTTTTTCAGAAACGACTTCCTCAGGTACGCACGTTCCTACGGGGAGTTTGTCGTCTCAGCACTCCGTACAAGCGGCCGTTAGAGCCCTGGGATCTGAACAAGGTTCTAATTGCTCTCCAGATGCCGCCTTTCGAGCCTTTGAAAGAGGTCTCCCTTCCCGCTTTTCTCGGGAAGTGGCCTTCTAGTAACGGTCTCGTCTCTTAGGAGAGTTTCCGAGCTAGCAACGCTCTCATACAAATCTCCCTTCCTGGTCCTTCACCAGGACAGGGTAGTTCTGCGTCCGATTCCGGAATTTCTCCCTAAGGTGGTATCCCACTTTCATATCAATCAGGATATCACCTCACCTTCTTTGTGTCCTCGTCCAGTCCATCAATTTCAGAAGGATTTGCATCTGTTGGTTCTGGTGAGAGCACTCAGGTTCTACTTCCCGCATGGCGCTCCTGCGCCACCCGGATGCACTCTTTGTCCTTGTCGCTGGTCGGCGTAAACAGTCGCAAGCTTCTGAATCCACCCTGGCTCGGGGGATCGAGGAACCAATTCTTGAAACCTACAGTTCTACTGGGCTTCTGGTTCTCTCAAGGCTGAAGGCCCATTCTACCAGAGCCGTGGGTGCATCCTGGGCATTACGGCACCAGGCTACGGCTCAGCAGGTGTGTCAGGCACCTACCTGATTGAGTCTGCATACTTTTACCAAGCATTTTCAGGTGCATACCTACGCTTCGGCAGACGCCAGCCTAGGTAGATAAGTCCTTCAGGCGGCGATTGCCCACCTGTAGGAAAGGGCTGTTTGACGGCCCTATCACGAGGTATTCTTTTACCCACCCAGGGACTGCTTTTGGACGTCCCAATTGTCTGGGTCTCCCAATTAGGAGCGAAAAAGAAGGGAATTTTGTTTACTTACCGTAAATTCCTTTTCTTCTAGCTCCAATTGGGAGACCCAGCACCCGCCCTGTTTTCTCGGGGTTTTTCTGTTTTTTCGGGTACACATGTTGTTCATGTGGTATGGTTCAGTTCTCCGATGTTTCCTCGGATTGAATTGGTCTTTAAACCAGTTATTGGCTTTCCTCCTTCTTGCTTTGGCACTAAAACTGGTGAGCCAGTGATCCCACTGGGGGTGTATAGCCAGAAGGGGAGGGGCCTTACACTTTTAAGTGTAATACTTTGTGTGGCCTCCGGAGGCAATAGCTATACACCCAATTGTCTGGGTCTCCCAATTGGAGCTAGAAGAAAAGGAATTTACGGTAAGTAAACAAAATTCCCTTCTTTTTTATTTTATTTTATTTTATCTTATTTTATCTGTCACCAGTTGTTTCCCTTATAAGCTGTGGCCACCACCTAAGCTCTATACAGTATTCTGGAATGCTGTGTATATATAAGAGCCCAGGCCGCTGTGTTCTGGAATACTGTGTATAAGAGCTCACTGGTGATGGCCGCAGCTCATAAGGGAAAATCCTATTGACCGCTTCCCTTTAAAGGGAACCTGTCAGCAGAAATTTCCCCTAAAACCTAACAGATTCCCCCTCTGCAGCTCCTGGGCTGCATTCTAGAAAGGTCCCTGTTATTATTGTGCCCCCTTTCTGACCAAAAAAAAGAGTTTATAAAGTGGTACCTTTTTGGCTTCGGATTCTATAAATGTGTCACGGGGGCGGGCTGCCTGATGGCCGTTGTTCTGCCCCCTGGTCCTGTATGCCGCCCCCATCGCTGATTTCCATACTTGTGGACGCTGCCCACTGCTCCAGCCATCCCCGCGCATGCCCAGTGCCCATCTCTCGTGGATGAGCACTGTGCCCAGTGTCACCGCTGGTGACGTGCGCGCAGGGTTTAGATTATGGGCGGTGCTGTGATATTTATTACCAAGCAACCACCCATAATCGCGGGACCGCGCTTTCCCCCTCGGCCTGCTTCGTTCTGCGCAAGCGTGCTGCTGCTGACCTCACGTCACCTCCTTCCCATCTTGCCCTGAGGCAGGAAATAGATGGGAAGGAGGTGACGTGGGGTCAGCAGCACCGCGCTTGCACAGAATGAAGGAAGCCGAGGGGGAAATCACGGTCCCCCCGATTATGGGCGGTTGCTTGGTAATAAACATCACAGCACCGCCCATAATCTAAACCCTGCGCGCACGTCACCAGAGGTGACACTGGGCACAGTGCTCATCCACGAGAGATGGGCACTGGGCATGCGCGGGGATGGCTGGAGCAGTGGGCGGCGTCCACAAGTATGGAAATCAGCGATGGGGGCGGCATACAGGACCAGGGGGCAGAATAACGGCCATCAGGCAGCCCGCCCCCGTGTCACATTTATAGAATCCGAAGCCAAAAAGGTACCACTTTATAAACTCTTTTTTTTTGGTCAGAAAGGGGGCACAATAATAACAGGGACCTTTCTAGAATGCAGCCCAGGAGCTGCAGAGGGGGAATCTGTTAGGTTTTAGGGGAAATTTCTGCTGACAGGTTCCCTTTAAGCAGATGTATCTCCAGATAATCACAATACAACCTGCATACACTATTAAATAGATCTCATAGACCTGATGACGAGGTGTACTTACTTTGGAAATCTATGTCAGAATGGCTATAAAAGGATGCATATTTTATGAGGATTATCCAGCTGCTTTGATATGGATTTTCAAAGTAAGTACACCAGCCTCATCAAGCCTAGGAGATCTATTTAACACCATGTACGAAATCTGACGGCAGATCCTCTCGAAGGATGTTCTTTGCTACATGTGAGATGAGAAAATGCGTTGGTGCAGTAACACCATAGATTAGTCCATAGGATAAATGGAGGTGTATGGATTAATGACAGGTAATGTGATATATTCAGATTTGGCCTCAGGTGTTCAGGTCCTTTTACATTGGGTGATCATCACCAGAATGATCCACAACTGTTAGAGGATGTAACCGACTGGAATATCTGTAACATATTAGTATGACAACCCTGTGCTTTGTTGCAGGATTTTAGATATAACAGCATCCACTCAAAAAATCTCCCAAAAATCTGTCCCATGTAAACGGGACCAAATTGTTAATATCACAGCTTCCCAATGCAAATTATCTACTTTTAAAGATAAAATAGGCTCAGGGTGATATCGGAGGAAAAAAAAAATACAACCTGACCTCTAAGGCTGCTTTCACACCTCCGGTTTTAGCAGAGCCAGCCAATTCGGCTCTAATACCTATGCAACGGATGCGGCGACAAAACCGCACCCTTTGCATAAGTTTTTGACATGCGGCCCGTCCGGTTTTTGCCGCTTGCGGCACGCTACTGAGCATGCGCAGTGGAAAAAACCGCATGCTGCGTCCATAGGCATGCATTGCAAATCGCACCGGATGTGGTGCGATGCATTTTTTTTTTTTTTTTTTGCCGGACAACGTTCCGGTCGCCGCATTGGCTAAATCTGCCGCATGCGGCAAAAACCGGACGGAACGCAAGGCCATGCGGCACAATCCGGCACTAATGAAAGTCTATGCAAAAAAAAACCCTCAACTGGCGGCAAAAAGAAAACGGTTGCGTTTTTTTCTGCAAAGCGCCGGATTGTGCCGTACAGGAAAAACCGGATGTGTGAAACCGGCCATAGTGAGCAGGAAGATTCACAATACTCAGTTCTGACGTCTGGTTTCATCTTCTTGGGATTTTACAATATAAGCTACACACTGTGTTAAATAGATATTTTTTTTTTAGGGTTGATGAGGCTGGTGTACTTACTCTGAAAATCCACATTAGAATGGATTTTCTTTTCTGCTGCCATCGTCCATGGCTTGGGATCTCCTGGGTGCCGCTGTCGTGTACCCAGATCCTTTTGTGCAAGACCTAGTTACTAGGCCTTAAGACGTCAATGTGGTGATGCTGCAGGGACTAGGATCACGACAGCAGTGGCCAGGAGATGCCGAGACGTTTTCTCCTGCTGATTGTCTGCAGCAGTCACCTCATGCCCAAGCCGGATGAGGTTGCCCTGAGTGTGAAATGCAGGACCAATCCTAGAAGGGAGTATTGGTTATTTCTGTGTCGTCTGTGCTATGTACCATTAGTAGACTGACTTGTTTGTACTATTAAAATGCTTTTTTATTTGTCTTCTCTTCTGACAGTTATCTGTTCCATTACATCTGTCAGGACAGAATTATCTACCTTTGTATCACCGATGACGTAAGTACTTCTCAAAAGGGACATGAACTCCTGCGTGCACAGCCGGCGTCACTAAGATTGGGCCCCAAATGGTGTTGTGTGTTTTTTTTGTTTTTTTTTTCTTTCTCATAGGGATATGGAGGGGGATAGATAGAGATATAGATAGATATTCTATAAATATGCAGCTTGCAATGTTCAGTCATTTTCCATGTACTGACATCCTACATACTTAAAGCCATCATTACTCCACCTGGCCTATTTTTCTACTTTTCCCAGACCCATAAAGGCCCCGTTACACGCAACGACGTATCTAACGATATATCGCCGGGGTCACGGATTCCGTGACGCACATCCGGCATCGTTAGCGACGTCGTTGCGTGTGACCACAAGGAACGAGCGTTAACAATGGAAAATACTCACATTATCGTCCATCGTTGACATGTCGTTCCTTTTTAAAAGATCGTTGATTGTTGAGCACGTGGGTTGTTCGTCGTTCCTGCGGCAGCACACATCGCTACGTGTGACACCTCAGGAACGAAAAACTGCCGCTTACCTGTGACCGCCGGCAATAAGGAAGGAAGGAGGTGGGCGGGATGTTACGGCCGCTCATCTCCGCCCCTCCGATTCTATTGGGCGACCGCTTAGTGACGTCGCTGTGACGCCACACGAACCCCCCCCCCCTAGAAAGGAGGCGGTTTGCCGGCAACAGCGACGTTGCTAGGCAGGTAAGTATGTGTGACGGCTCCTACCGATTTTGTGCGCCACGGGCAGCGATTTCCCCGTGACGCACAACTGACGGGGGTGGGTACTTTCACCAGCGATATCGCTGCGTGTAACACCCCCTTTAGTGTCCAGACACACAATGTACATTCGTGTATCAGTGATATCTATATTTTGGTAGTTCTGCCATAGTGTCAGATAGCACTGGCTTTATTGTCACCTTGCCATCTAAAAAAATAGTTCATGGATCAGGTGCCAGCTGTGTTATACAGCCGGCGCCTGTGCTAACAGCAGCAACTAGAGCTGAAATTTGCCGTCGAGTGTGGGTATGAGGAGTGGGCTGATTGTGCTGAGCCTGCGTCATACATGGAGGGTAAAATAAATAGGCATATTCTGTATCGCTGAGGCTGTAAACCTGCAATCAATTAAAATATAACATCATTTAACCCATGAACTGTGTAAAGAAGGACAAAATTGAAATATCAGAATTGGCGGCTCTTCCTGCAAACAAAAAACAAGCCCTCACACAAGCTTCATCTTCAGAGACATGAAAATGTCCTGGGTTTTAGAAAATGGCGACTCAAATTTATTAAAGAGACTGTCAGCAGAATTCTGCAATGTAATCTGAAGCCAGCACACTGCAAGAGTTAGGGTACCGTCACACTTTAACGACGCAGCAGCGATCCCACCAGCGATCTGACCTGGTCAGGATCGCTGCTGCGTCGCTACATGGTCGCTGGTGAGCTGTCAATCAGGTAGATCTCACCAGCGACCAGTGACCAGCCCCCAGCCAGCAGCGACGTGCAAGCGACGCTGCTCTTGCACGGAGCCGGCGTCTGGAAGCTGCGGACACTGGTAACTAAGGTAAACATCGGGTATGGTTACCCGATGTTTACCTTAGTTACCAGTGCACACCGCTTAGCTTAGCGTGTGCAGGGAGCAGGGAGCCGGCACTGGCAGCGTGAGAGCTGCGGAGGCTGGTAACGAAGGTAACTATCGGGTAACCACCTTGGTTACCCGATGTTTACCCTGGTTACAGCTTACCGCAGGCTGTCAGATGCCGGCTCCTGCTCCCTGCACATTCAGGATTGTTGCTCTCTCGCTGTCACACACAGCGATGTGTGCTTATCAGCAGGAGAGCAACAATAAAAAAACGAACCAGAGCTGTGTGTAACGAGCAGCGATCTCACAGCAGGGGCCAGATCGCTGCTCAGTGTCACACACAGCGAGATCGCTAATGAGGTCACTGCTGCGTCACAAAAACCGTGACCAGGCAGCGATCTCGCTGTGTGTGAAGTACCCCTTAAAACAGACTTCAGCCCTGTGTCTTTTATCTCAGTCTTTTATTGTTTACTTGCAATGTTAGCTTAAGCCTCTTATCTTTATCATTGGTGGGTCTCAGCAGAGCATGAGCTCTAGTCTGACTCCGCCCCCTTCTGTGATGATCAGCTTTTGTTTATGGAAACGTGCACTGAAAGGCTAGGTTCGCACACTGCGTCTTTTTGACGCTGCGTTTTTGTGCGTTTTTGGCCGCTAAAAACGCACCTGCGTCGAAAAAACGCATCAAAAAACGCATGCGTTTTTGCCGCGATTTGGTGCGTTTTTGGCTGCGTTTTGCTGCGTTTTTGATCTCTGCGTTTTGCTGCGTTTTTCAAATGCATTGCATGTGCGGAAAACGCAGGAAAGAACTGACATGTCCATTTTTTTTTTTTTAACTCAAAAACGCAGGTAAAAAAAACAGATGTGTGCGGACAGCAAAAATGAAAACTCATAGACTTTGCTGGGGAAGCAAAGTCCTGCAGTTTTGAGGCCAAAAACGCACCCGAAAAACGCGCAAAAACACCGCGAAAAACGCACTGTTCGCACATAGCCAAAGCCTGGCTGAGCTGGAGTAGTTCATCTAAAATCTGTCAGAAGCACTGAAGCTACTAATCTAAGTGATACATCATTGAACTCTGGGCCTCTTTGCCTACATTATCCTGGTCTTAGACGAGGAAGCAAAAACCTGGTGACAGATTTCCTTTCATTGTGTCAACAAGCAATTTTTTTTTCAGCACCGTAAACAATGTCAAAACTAATTCCAAAAAATACCATTTATGGAATTTGTTTTGTTTTTTTTTCAGTATTTCATCTCATTTGGAATTTTTGTACTTTTTTTTTTTTTTTCTTTTTTTTTTCTAAAGCATTCTTGCAATACATTACATGGTATAATGAATGGTGTTCAAAACTACAACACGTCCATTAACAAACAAGCACTCCTATGAGTATATTGATTGCAAATTAAAAAAAAAAAGTTAGTTTTTGGAAGCAGGCATATAGAAAAGCAAAAGATGAATCATGGGCCCCAACGTCTGACAGCGCCTCCGAAATAAATCTTCCATTGTCACGTAGGTTGAAAAAAGACCTAGGTCCATCTAGTTCAACCTTCCTCCACCAGTTCGACATTTTTGTCATTTAAAGGCAAGGTCTCGCGTTTTTTTATTTTTGTATGAATAATAGTGATTATGGAATCAGTTATTTTTAATACAAAATTAAACTCGCTGTTTTATTTAGTTTTTATTTAATTCTATTTTTACTGAAGCACTGGGGGCTGCCATCTTGGATTTGCTGTGTGTAGCGACAGTTACTCACCTCCTTTATGGGAGCCCCTGTGCATTGGGTCTCAAAATCACGCTCTGACCCTATATTTAACACTGAAACCACTTCTGCTGTGAGCTAGACACACCCCCTGGGCTGTCCAGATTACAGCACTGGGAGGAGATCACCGCCATGTTTATGGAGCTCACAGCGTATGTTTTTTACATCTGAAAAATTAGTGAAAATTCTGAACCAAAAAAGCTGGATCTATTTAAGAAGTGTAACCATGAACTAAAGGTACCGTCACACTAAGTAACATCGCTAGCAACATCGCTGCTGAGGCACGACTTTTGTGACGTAGCAGCGATGTTGCTAGTGATGTTGCTGTGTGTGACATCCAGCAACAACCTGGCCCCTGCTGTGAGGTCGCTGGTTGTTGCTGAATGTCCTGGACAATTTTTTTAGTTGTTGCTGTCCCGCTGTGAAGCACACATCGCTGTGTGTGACAGCGACAGAGCAACAACTGAATGTGCAGGCAGCAGGAGCCAGCTTCTGCGGACGCTGGTAACCACGGTAAACAGCGGGTAACCAAGAAGCCCTGTCCTTGGTTACCTGATATTTACCTTCGTTACCAGCATCCGCCGCTCTCAGCTGTCAGTGCCGGCTCCCTGCTCTCTACACACGTAGCTGGAGTACACATCGGGTAATTAGCCTGATGTGTACTGTGGCTAGGAGTGCAGGGAACAGGGAGCCGGCACTGACAGCTGAGAGCGGCGGACGTTGGTAACGAAGGTAAATATCGGGTAACCAAGGAAGGGCTTCTTTACCGTGGTTACCAGCGTCCGCAGAAGCCGGCTCCTGCTGCCTGCACACGTAGCAGAGTACACATCGGGTAATTAACCCGATGTGTACTGTGGCTAGGTGTGCAGGGAGCCAGCGCTAAGCGGTGTGCGCTGGTAACCAAGGTAAATATCGGGTTGGTTACCCGATATTTACCTTAGTTACCAAGCGCAACATGCTTCCACGTGTAGCGACGCTCCAGCGATCCCTGCCAGGTCAGGTTGCTGGTGGGATCGCTGGAGTGTCGCATAGGCTATGTGCGCACAGTGCATTTTTTGCGGCGTTTTTGCGCGTTTTTCGGGTGCGTTTTTGGCCTCAAAACTGCAGGACTTTGCTTCCCCAGCAAAGTCTGAGTTTTCATTTTTGCTGTCCGCACACATCTGTTTTTTTACCTGCGTTTTTGAGTTAAAAAAAAAAGATGGACATGTCAGTTCTTTCCTGCGTTTTTCTGCGTTTTCCGCCCATGCAATGCATTTGAAAAACGCAGAAAACCGCAGATATCAAAAACGCAGCAAAATGCACCAAATCGCGGCAAAAACGCATGCTTTTTTTGATGCGTTTTTTCGACACAGGTGCGTTTTTGTGCATTTTTAGCGGCCAAAAACGCAGCGTCAAAAAGACGCAGTGTGCGCACATAGCCTTAGTGTGACATCTCACCAGCGACCTCCTAGCAACTTACCAGCGATCCCTATCAGGTTGTATCGTTGTTGGGATCGCTGGTAAGTTGTTTAGTGTGACTGGGGCTTAAGGGGTGCTTCACACACAGCGAGCTCGCTGCCGAGATCGCTGCTGAGTCACGCTTTTTGTGACGCAGCAGTGACCTCATTAGCGATCTCGCTGTGTGTGACACTGAGCAGCGATCTGGCCCCTGCTGCGAGATCGCTGCTCGTTACACACAGCCCTGGTTCGTTTTCTTCAAAGCCGCTCTCCCGCTGTGACACACAGATCGCTGTGTGTGACAGCGAGAGAGCAACAAATGAAGCGAGCAAGGAGCAGGAGCCGGCGTCTGACAGCTGAGGTAAGCTTGTAACCAAGATAAACATCGGGTAACCAAGGTGGTTACCCGATATTTACCTTAGTTACCAGCCTCCGCAGCTCTCACGCTGCCTGTGCTGCCGGCTCCGGCTCTCTGCACATGTAGCTGCTGTACACATCGGGTTAATTAACCCGATGTGTATAGCAGCTAGGAGAGCAAGGAGCCAGCGCTAAGCAGTGTGCGCGGCTCCTTGCTCTCTGCACATGTAGCTGCATTACACATCGGGTTAATTAACCCGATGTGTACAGCAGCTAGGAGAGCAAGGAGCCAGCGCTCAGTGTGCGCGGCTCCCTGCACACAGCGCTGGTAACTAATGTAAACATCGGGTAACCATACCCGATGTTTACCTTAGTTACCAGTCTCCGCAGCTTCCAGTCGGCGGCTCCGTACAAGCGCAGCGTCGCTTGCACGTCGCTGCTGGCTGGGGGCTGTTCAGTGGTCGCTGGTGAGATCTGCCTGTTTGACAGCTCACCAGCGACCATGTAGCGATGCAGCAGCGATCCTGACCAGGTCAGATCGCTGGTCGGATCGCTGCTGCATCGCTAAGTGTGAAGGTACCCTAAGGTTACATGAGTTCATGAAAACCTGCAGGGAGGAGTTGAATTGATTGGGCATTGTTTTCCTAACACAATGTTGTGTGAAACCATTCAGTTGGTAGGGCATTGTTTACTTTCACACATTGGTAGGGCATTATTTACTTTTTACACATTGATAGGGCATTCAGTTGGTCTGGCATTGTTCAGTCAAACATCTATCACTAATTTAGTGATCACTACTTTAATTATCACTTATTTCAACTTTACAGTTAGGGTACCATCACACTTTAGCGATCCCACCAGCGATCTGACCTTAAGGTACCTTGAGGTGCCTTAAGGGTTAATGCTGTGGAGAAGCTGTTCATGCCTAAAAGAGGGGGAGATTTGAAAACTATTTTACACCATAGAGAAAACGAAGGGAATTTTGTTTACTTACCGTAAATTCCTTTTCTTCTAGCTCCAATTGGGAGACCCAGACAGTGGGTGTATAGCTACTGCCTCTGGAGGCCGCACAAAGAACTACACTTAAAAGTGTAAGGCCCCTCCCCTTCTGGCTATACACCCTCCCGTAGGAGTACAGATTCCTCAGTTTTAGTACCAAAGCAAGAAGGAGGAAAGCCAATAACAGTTTCAAAAACAAATTCAATCCGATAACTAGATCGGAGAACTTAAGAAACAACGTGAACAACATGTGCACCCGAAAAAAACGAAACCCTAAAAACAGATAGGGCGGGTGCTGGGTCTCCCAATTGGAGCTAGAAGAAAAGGAATTTACGGTAAGTAAACAAAATTCCCTTCTTCTTTTTCGCTCCTAATTGGGAGACCCAGACAGTGGGACGTCCAAAAGCAGTCCCTGGGTGGGTAAAAAGATACCACATGAACGGGCTGTCATACAGCCTCTTCCTACAGGTGGGCCACCGCCGCCTGGAGGACCTGTCTACCTAGGCTGGCGTCTGCCGAAGCGTAGGTATGCACTTGATAGTGTTTGGTAAACGTGTGCAGACTCGACCAGGTAGCCGCCTGGCACACTTGCTGAGCCGTAGCCTGATGCCTCAACGCCCAGGACGCACCAACGGCTCTGGTAGAATGGGCCTTCAGTCCAGATGGAATCTGAAGCCCAGCAGAACGGTATGTGTGAAGAATTGGTTCCTTGATCCACCGCGCCAGGGTGGATTTGGAAGCTTGCGATCCCTTATGCTGACCAGCGACTAGGACAAAGAGCGCATCCGAACGGCGTAGAGGCGCCGTGCGAGAAATGTAAATCCTGAGTGCTCTCACCAGGTCCAACAGATGTAAACCCTTTTCAAATTGGTGAACTGGATGCGGACACAAAGATGGCAAAGTGATATCCTGATTGAGATGAAAGGAAGAAACCACCTTGGGAGAAAACTCTGGAATTGGACGCAGTACTACCTTGTCTTGGTGAAATACCAGGAAGGGAGATTTGCAAGATAACGCCGCCAGCTCGGACACTCTTCGAAGAGACGTGACCGCTACAAGAAAAACTACCTTTTGTGAAAGCCGAGAAAGGGGAACCTCTTTCAAAGGCTCGAAAGGCGGCTTTTGAAGAGCAAGGAGAACCTTGTTCAGATCCCAGGGTTCCAATGGCCGTCTGTAAGGAGGAACGATATGACAAACTCCTTGGAGAAACGTGCGTACTTTAGAAAGCTGTGCCAAGCGCTTCTGAAAGAATACGGATAACGCGGAGACTTGACCCTTAAGCGAGCTAAGGGACAAACCTTTTTCCAACCCAGACTGCAGGAAGGAAAGAAAAATTGGCAATGCAAATGGCCAGGGAGAAAACCCTTGAGCCAAGCACCACGCTAAGAATATCTTCCACGTCCTGTGATAGATCTTAGCTGAGGATGGTTTTCTAGCCTGTCTCATTGTGGCAACAACTCCCTGAGATAAACCTGAGGCCGCTAGGATCCAGGACTCAATGGCCACACAGTCAGGTTCAGGGCCGCAGAATTCAGATGGAAAAACGGCCCTTGAGACAGCAGATCTGGACGGTCTGGTAGTGCCCACGGTTGGCCTACCGTGAGATGCCACAGATCCGGGTACCACGACCTTCTTGGCCAATTTGGAGCGACGAGTATGGCTCGCTGGCAGTCGGACTTGATTTTCCGGAGAACTCTGGGTAACAATGCTAGAGGTGGGAACACATAGGGGAGTCGGAATTGCGACCAATCCTGAACCAACGCGTCTGCCGCCAGCGCTCGGTGATCGTGAGACCGTGCCATGAAAACTGGGACCTTGTTGTTGTGCCGTGACGCCATCAGATCGACGTCCGGCGACCCCCAGCGGCAACAGATCTGTTGAAACACGTCCGGGTGAAGGGACCATTCTCCTGCGTCCATGCCCTGGCGACTGAGAAAGTCTGCTTCCCAGTTTTCCACGCCTGGGATGTGAACTGCAGATATGGTGGACGCTCTGCTTTCCACCCACGTCAAAATCCGCTGGACTTCTTGAAAAGCTTGGCGACTGCGTGTTCCCCCTTGGTGGTTGATGTACGCCACCGCCGTGGAATTGTCCGACTGAATCCGAATCTGCTTGCCTTCCAGCCATTGTTGGAAGGCACGCAGGGCAAGATAGATTGCTCTGATTTCCAGAACATTGATCTGCAAGGTGGACTCTTCCTGAGTCCACGTCCCCTGAGCCCTGTGGTGGAGAAACACCGCTCCCCACCCTGATAGGCTCGCATCTGTCGTGACCACTGCCCAGGACGGGGGAAGGAACGACTTTCCCTGTGACAATGAGTTGGGGAGAAGCCACCAACGTAGAGAGTCCTTGGCAGTCTGAGAGAGGGAGACAGTCCTGTCGAGGGACGTCGAATTCCCATCCCATTGGCGCAGAATGTCCCATTGGAGAGGGCGCAGATGAAACTGCGCGAACGGGACTGCCTCCATTGCTGCTACCATCTTTCCTAGGAAATGCATGAGGCGCCTCAGTGAATGCGACTGGCTCTGAAGAAGAGATTGCACTCCAGTCCGTAGCGAGCACTGCTTGTCCAGTGGAAGCTTCACTATCGCTGAGAGAGTATGAAACTCCATGCCAAGATAAGTCAGAGATTGGGTCGGGGTTAGATGAGACTTTGGAAAGTTGATAATCCACCCGAAAGTCTGGAGAGTGTCTAGCGCCACCTTCAGACTGTGTTGGCATGCTTCTTGAGAGGATGCCTTTATAAGCAGGTCGTCTAGGTACGGGATGACCGAGTGACCCTGCGAGTGCAGAACAGCTACTACTGCTGCCATGACTTTGGTGAAGACCCGGGGGGCTGTTGCCAGACCGAAGGGTAACGCTACGAACTGTAGGTGCTCGTCGTGTATGACGAAGCGTAGGAAACGCTGATGCTCTGGTGCAATCGGCACGTGGAGATACGCATCTTTGATGTCTATTGATGCTAGAAAATCTCCCTGAGACATTGAGGCTATGACGGAGCGTAGGGATTCCATCCGGAACCTCCTGACTTTTACGTGTCTGTTGAGCAACTTCAGATCCAGGACGGGACGATACGATCCGTCCTTTTTTGGGACCACAAACAGATTGGAGTAAAAACCGTGACCCTGTTCCTGAAGAGGGACGGAGGTCACCACTCCTTCCGCCTTTAGAGCGGCCACCGCCTGCAACAGAGCATCGGCTCGGTCTGGTGGTGGAGAAGTTCTGAAGAAACGAGTTGGCGGACGAGAACCGAACTCTATCCTGTACCCGTGAGATAGAATATCTCTCACCCAACGGTCTTTGACATTTGCTAGCCAAATGTCGCCAAAGTGGGACAGCCTCCCACCGACCGCGGGTGTGGGCATCGGAGACCGCAAGTCAGGAGGACGTCGTTTTGGCAACGGTTCCTCCGGCTGGTCTTTTTGGGCGTGACTGAGACCTCCAAGAATTTGAACGTCTCTGGTCCTTTTGAGTCTTTTTTGACGAGGCGAATTAGGACCTGCCCTGTCCTCGAAAGGACCGATAACCAGACTGACCCCTCCTCTGTTGGGGCTTGTTTTGTCTGTGTTGCGGTAAGGAAGAGTCCTTACCCTTGGAGTGTTTGATGATTTCATCCAAACGCTCTCCAAACAATCGGTCACGAGAAAAAGGCAAATTGGTTAAGCACTTCTTGGAATGAGAATCTGCTTTCCAATGTCTCAACCACAGAGCCCTACGCAAAACAACTGAGTTGGCTGACGCCACTGCCGTGCGGCTTGTAGCGTCAAGAACAGCATTAATCGCGTACGACGCGAATGCCGCCATTTGCGAGGTCAATGGTGCTACCTGCGGGGCAAATGCACGTGTGACTGAGTCGACTCGCGCAAGCCCGGCCGTGATAGCTTGGAGTGCCCATACGGCCGCAAAAGAAGGCGCTAATGACGCTCCAATCGCTTCATAGATGGATTTCAGCCAGAGCTCCATCTGCCTGTCAGTGGCATCTTTAAGTGCCGCTCCATCTTCAACAGCAACCAAGGATCTGGCTGCAAGCCTGGAAATTGGAGGATCCACTTTTGGACACTGGGTCCAACCCTTGACCACTTCAGAGGGAAAAGGGTAGCGTGTATCTTTAAGTCGTTTAGGAAAACGCCTTTCAGGATAAGCGTGGGGTTTCTGGATTGCGTCTCTGAAGTCAGCGTGGTCCAGAAAAGTGCTTAATGTACGCTTAGGGTATCTGAAATGGATTCTCTCGTGCTGCGAAGCTGACTCCTCTACAGGAGGAGCTGGTGGGGAAATATTCAACATCTTATTGATGTTAAATATAAGATCATTAACTATGGCGTCACCATCTGGTGTATCTAGATTGAGAGCGGTCCCAGGATCAGAATCCTGATCAGTTAAGTCCGCCTCATCACCCATAGATTCATCCCGCTGGGATCCAGACCATTGAGATGAATGTGAAGGCCCGTCATAACGAGCCCGCTTAGGCTGCCCGGGGCCATCGTCCGAGTCAGAGTCTTCACCCTGAGGTGTAGATGCCCGTCCCGGAGCTAGGAGCTGAGGGGGACCAGGGGGCAATACATGCACAGTGTCCGTGGTCTGAAGTACAGGCCTAGCTCGCAATGTGTCAAGAATTTGTGACATAGTGAGAGACATTCTGTCAGCAAAAGCTGCAAACTCAGTCCCTGTCACCTGGACAGCATTCACAGGTGGTACACCCTGGGACACGTCCAGCAGAGGTCCCGACTGTGCAAGCGCCGCAGGGGCCGAGCACTGCACACAATGGGGGTCCGTGGAGCCTGCCGGTAGAAAAGTCCCACATGCGGTGCAGGAAGCATACAATGTCTGTGCCTTGGCACCCTTGCGTTTTACGGGCGACATGCTGCTGGCTCTCTGCATGTGAGAGAGTCTATAGCCAAAGGGCGACCAGCGCTATGCAATACCAAGTATTTGTAGCCACAAAATACTAAGGATACTACGAGCACAAGAGGGGGTGAGCCCACTGGGCTGCTTACCGCCCGCTGAACAGCGGGTAAGAGGCTGCAGAATGCCTTGTCTGGGTCTCCCCGGCTCCCCTCTGCAGCTCAGCGTGTCAGCAAGAATGGCTGCAGGCTTCTGTGGAGAGGGGCGGTCCGTGGGAGTTCCCAAACAAAAGTGCGGGAACAGTGTCCCCTCTGTGCTGACTGTGAGGGCTGGAGTATGTAAAAACGACTCCAGCCCTCAGCGCTGATGCACTGGCCAGCGTCCCGCCCCTCTCCTGACTGGCAGGTCTGTGGGCGGGAACGAACGAACGCAGGCCGCAAAAGCCGGGGACTCGAGTTATCAGCGCGGCCGCCGTAAAAGCGCGGGCCGCGCTGAAGTCCCCGGCGCACCGCAAGTGCCAGCCGCGCCGCTGTTCAAGCGGCCGGCGCGACCGAGTTCTAGCGTGGGCAGCGTCCCGCCCCTCTCCTGACTGGCAGGTCTGGGGGCGGGAACGAAAGGAAGCAGGCCGCAAAAGCCGGGGACTGTAGTTATCAGCGCGGCCGCCGTAAAAGCGCAGGCCGCGCTGAAGTCCCCGGCGCACTACAAGTGCCAGCCGCGCCGCAGTCCCAGCGGCCGGCGCGGACTATTTCCATAAATGTGCCTGCTTCAGCAAAGCTGAATGAGGCCATGGCACAGGCGCCGCAGCGCTGATGTCCCCCGGCGCACTACAACACCCAGCATGCTGCGGTGTGAGCGCCAGATACACGGGGACACAGAGTACCTTGAGGAAGCAGGGCCATGTCCCTGATGTACTCCGCTCCATCCAGCATCTTCTCCAGGGGCTGTAGATGGAGCACGGTCTCTGTGCCTGGAGACCGGTAAATCCCACTTCACCCAGAGCCCTGTAAAAAGGGATGGGGAAGGAATCAGCATGTGGGCTCCTGCCGCCGTACCCGCAATGGGTACCTCAACCTTACAAACACCTCCGACATAAGTGGGGTGAGAAGGGAGCATGCTGGGAGTCTGTATAGACCCTCTTTTCTTCCATCCGACATAGTCAGCAGCTGCTGCTGACTAAGAACAATGGAGCTATGCGTGCGTGTCTGACCTCCTTGCGCACAAAGCTAAAACTGAGGAATCTGTACTCCTACGGGAGGGTGTATAGCCAGAAGGGGAGGGGCCTTACACTTTTAAGTGTAGTTCTTTGTGCGGCCTCCAGAGGCAGTAGCTATACACCCACTGTCTGGGTCTCCCAATTAGGAGCGAAAAAGAAAAATGGATTCTGCAGATGGAATGACAGACTCCCTTGGGCATGACCATCAAGAACGAATTAACATATGCATATTGACATTGTGTCTTATGCTAATCTGTCCTGCATTGTTTGCTGTCTCACCTGTTTGCTTAGTCCTACCTCTGGTCTCATTCTTTTTCTACCCCCAATCCAGTATGTGAAAGAATAGGAGTGAATAAGGACATGTAGTCTGAAACTAATTCCTCTATTCTATTGTTCAATGGATTTTTTTCTTTTACTTCCCTGATGGACTAATTTTTTTAATATGGATTCAAATAAAGAATTTTTATTTTTAATATAACCTGGACGTGATTGGACATTTTTTTTTTTTTTCTCCTGCCGTGCGGATGTTCGCCGACTCCTCTTTGCCCATGCACCATCTGGTTTGGGAGGTCTCCATATGAATTGGGTGATCTGGACTTTTTTCTATCATGTGCCTTGCAAAAGTATTCGGACCCCCTTGAATTTTTCAACCTTTTCCCACATTTCAGGCTTCAAACATAAAGATAAAGATAACAATTTTAATGTTATGGTGAAGAATCAACAACAAGTGGGACGTAATTGTGAAGGTGAACGAAATGTATTCTTTTTTTTTTTTAAACTTTTGTAAAAAAGAATAAACTGAAAATTGGGGGAGCAATATTATTCATCCCCTTTACTTTCAGTGCAGCAAACTCACTCCAGAAGTTCATTGGGGATCTCTGAATGATCCAATTTTGTCCTAAATGACTGATGATAAATATAATCCTCTGTGTGTAATCAAGTCTCTGTATAAATGCCCCTGCTCTGTGATAGTCTCAGCGTTCTGTATAAAGCGCAGATAGCATCATGAAGACCAAGGAACACAACAGGCAGGTCCGTGATACTGTTGTGGAGAAGTTTAAAGCTGGATTTGGTTACAAAAAGATTTCCACAACTTTAAATGTCCCAAGAAACACTGTGCAAGTGATCATATTGAAATGGAAGGAGCATCATACCTCTGAAAATCTACCAAGACCCGGCCGGCCCTCAAAAATTTAATCTCAAACAAGAAGACTGATCAGAGATGAAGCCAAGAGGCCCATGATCACTCTGGATGAACTGCAGAGATCTACAGCTGAGGTGGGAGAGTCTGTCCATAGGACAACAATCAGTCGTACACTGCACAAATCTGGCCTTTATGGAAGAGTGGCGAGGAGAAAGCCATTTCTCAAAGATATCCATAAAAAAGTGCCGTTTAAAGTTTGCCACAAGCCACCTGGAGACACCAAACATGTGGAAGAAGGTGCTCTGGTCAGATGAAACCAAAATCAAACTTTTCCGGCACAATGCCAAACAATATGCTTGGCGTAAAAGCAACACAGCTCATCACCCTGAACACACCATCCCCACTGTCAAACATGGTGGTGGCAGCATCATGGTTGGGCCTGCTTTTCTTCAACAGGGACAGGGAAGATGTTTAAAATTGATGGGAAGATGGATGGAGCCAAATACAGGACCATTCTTGAAGAAAACCTGTTGGAGTCTGCAAAAGACCTGAGACTGGGACGGAGATTTGTCTTCCAACAAGACAATGATCCCAAACATAAAGCAAAATCTACAATGGAATGGTTCACAAATAAACGTATCCAGGTGATAGAATGGCCAAGTCACAGTCCAGACCTGAACCCAATCGAGAATCTGTGGAAAGAGCTGAAAACTGCTGTTCACAAACGCTCTCCATCCAACCTCACTCAGCTCCAGCTGTTTACAAGGAAGAATGGGCGAGAATTTCAGCCTCTTGATGTGCAAAACTGATAGACCCATCCCCCAAGCGACTGCAGCTGTAATCTCAGCAAAAGGTGGCGCTACAAAGTATTAACTTAAAGGGGATGAATAATATTGCACGCCCCAATTTTCAATTAATTTTTTATAAATTTCTTTCCACTTCACAATTGTGTGCCACTTGTTGATTCTTCACCATAAAATTTTAATTTTGTATCTTTGTTTGAAGCCTGAAATGTGGGAAAAGATTTTTTTATTTTTTTTTAATTTTTATTTTTTTTAATTTTTTAATTCAAAGGGGCTGAATACTTTTGCAAGGCACTGTATATAAGATTATCTCCGCCCAGGAATTTTTTTTTTAAATCACATCTAATTGTGGAAATTATTCTTATTCCAAGATCTATTGATTAAAATAAACTTTGTGGGGAGACCCCCTTTAACCCCTTCATTTATGTATAGTGGTTACTGGTGTCGTGCAGATGGTCATCCCTGGGATTGCTTTTTTACATATGTCTATACAAGGGTCATTTTAATAGTGCGATATGTCAATTTTTATACTTGGTTCCTATTAAGCGACGTATTATTATCTCACATAATGGAAGAAAGGGGATGAAAAATCCAAAGTGAAAAATTTGCTGCCTATATTGTATTTCTATGTTGGAATAGAGGAGCTATAACAATGAGTATTTGTCACTTTTAGGATTTTGAGCGCTCCCGGGCTTTTAACTTTTTGAATGAGGTGAAGAAGAGGTTTCAGACCACGTATGGATCCCGGGCGCAGACCGCGCTGCCCTACGCCATGAACAGCGAGTTCTCCAGTGTCCTGGCCGCACAGCTGGTTAGTACAGACCCCAATGTGTATATGGGTAACGTTCAGACGTACTGTAGAATAATAAATCTGTGACGCGGGGAGTCTGTGACGCGGGGAGTCTGTGACGCGGGGAGTCTGTGACGCGGGGAGTCTGTGACGCGGGGAGTCTGTGACGCGGGGAGTCTGTGACCACGATGTTCATTGACCTGGGCCTTCTTGGAGCTTCTGATCTCAGCTGTGAGCTCGGAGCGGCCATTGTCATGTGAGCCCTGATGATCACAATCTGTATAAGCCGCTCACATGAGCACATGTGACCCCGGCACTGAACACACCGGCCGTCATGTGCTCACACACACAAAATTAAGCTTGTTCTCTGCTTCCAGGGGAAATGTAATCAAGACTTCACTACTTTTGGCTCATTTTATACAGTGGTCGGTGGAATTTCCTAAATAGCAAAGCCCTACATGTATGGTTGTGCGTGTGTCACGCAGGCTCAGGAGCCGTGTCCATCCGGTACAAGGGCTCTCATACATCGGGCAACCAGAGAGTAGCCCCTTTTGATGCAGTGACTAAATGGTCGGGCAGGGGGAATCTTCTGTCATCCTACGGGCAGTGATGTGTTTTGGATTCATGTTGCTTTTAATTTTAGTGTATAGACTCGTAAAACAATGAGGACCCTTGACGCGGGTTGCAAACTTTTGCGTATTTTGGCCAAAATATTGACCAATACCTCATGTATTTTTTTTTTAGCTTTTGCAGGATGCAGTTAATGGGGGGTATTGGGGTGTCTGTCCTGTGGGGACTTATATAGTGCTGATGGGTGTCACTAATAGGCTGTAAGCCAGACACTGCACATGTACCTGTGTGACTGGCGCCCTATACAAGCCTCATCTGGGTGCATTTATTATTATTTATTCATTTATATAGCTCTATTAATTCCACAGCCCTTTACATACATTGGCAACACTGTCCCCATTGGGGCTCACAATCTGAATTCCCTATCTGTAAATCTTTAGAGTGTGGGAGGAAACTGGAGAACCTGGAGGAAACCCCCGCAAACACGGGGAGAACATACAAACTCCTTGCAGTTGTTGTCCTTAGTGGGATTTGTACCCAGGACCCCAGCGCTGCCACCGTGCAGTGCTCACCACGGAGCCACCGTGCAGTGCTCACCACGGAGCCACCGTGCAGTGCTCACCACGGAGCCACCGTGCAGTGCTCACCACGGAGCCACCGTGCAGTGCTCACCACGGAGCCACCGTGCAGTGCTCACCACGGAGCCACCGTGCAGTGCTCACCACGGAGCCACCGTGCAGTGCTCACCACGGAGCCACCGTGCAGTGCTCACCACGGAGCCACCGTGCAGTGCTCACCACGGAGCCACCGTGCAGTGCTCACCACGGAGCCACCGTGCAGTGCTCACCACGGAGCCACCGTGCAGTGCTCACCACGGAGCCACCGTGCAGTGCTCACCACGGAGCCACCGTGCAGTGCTCACCACGGAGCCACCGTGCAGTGCTCATTAGTCACCTCCTCCATGAATGCTCGGAGTGTGAGTGGCTGTCGATATTTTACACCTCTGCCGCCTCCGTCTTTATCATGGGGTCTGCTGTATCCTCCAACACGTTAGTAATGTGACCTGGTGTTGGTAAGTGATGACTTTTTGTCAGTGATGTGTATATTATGGGATATAACGTGTTTTCTTTCGTTTTCCTGTAGAAACATCATTCCGAAACCAAGAGCGTAGACCGCGTAGCCGAGACACAAGCCCAAGTGGACGAGCTGAAAGGCATTATGGTCCGGAATATAGGTACGGACCGTGCACAGGAAAACGGCAAACATTACTGACCATTGTGGGTTTGGCCGCCTGTGATATTTGGGGTTAATATTACTTCCTACGTGTTGTGCGCTATTCTCAATAAGGATGTAGTGGATTCTAGGCAGCTTTGTCATCGGCAACCGGTGCCGACTTCTCATCTCAACAGCCGGGATCAGAGATTTCTCCCATCTAGGCTGATCCTAAATAGCAACATCGGCAGCTAAGGTGTTTGACCGAGGGAGGGGGGGCTTGGGGTATTATCCCAAAAGGACAAACCCTAACTGATGCCATAGGACATATGCAGACACTATAGAGGTGTAGGAGCCCCGCGGGTCACCCGGCATCTTCTGTGTGGACCACAGGTCACTTTCCCATTGCGATCCTACATCCGTCTTGTAAGCTTAAATTGAGCAATTGGCGTTTGGTCCGCACAGAAGACGTCAGGTGATCTGGACAGGCTCATAGGCACACACCAGCCGCTAAAGCTTTTCTGATGTTTCAGGAAACATGTGCGATAGATCTAATGAACAGACTCTGTGCCTATGTCATTGTGCAGGAAGGGGGAGCAGGGGTGAGCTGTGACATCACCTGTTGTGATTGGTGGATCCTGTATTATCAGATGTGTATAGAAATATGACTTATCGTTGTAGTCCTGCCTCTGCTGATAATGAGCCTGCTGAAAACTCTTCCAGAGTCTAAAATAGCCCCAGTGGTCAGTGTGAAAATTGCAAGATTACTAATTTTTCAGTAGTATAAACCTTCTAAAACCATTTATATGGGCATTTAGGTCAAAGAAAGTAGAATAAAAGGATACCTTTATATCTGTTTTATTCAAAAGAAAACCTCATTTATATGAAAATGATCTGTTAAGGTCTATGGGCCGGACACAGATTCCTGAGAATCTTCCTTCAGGGCTTATATTAAATGAAAGAGGGAATTACCAGTGTGAGACATGTAGATCAGGAGAGCAGACTGTCAGCCATTACATGTCTCACACTGGATATAACCTCTGGAAGCAGATTCTTAGGGAGATCTATGGAGCAGACACAGATCTCCCCGAGAATCTTTTTTTCAGGGCATATAATAAATGAAAGGGGGAGTTACCAGTGTGAGACATAGAAAAAAGGGGAACCAGCACGATCTGAAATTGGCATGCATCATATAAAAAGTGAAAATTCACACATTTATTCCAACTGTACTATAATAAAAAAATGAGATTTTTAGCAAATAATTGATCAATTTTTTGAGCCACCCCTGCCAACGTCACGGCAAATCTCAATAGGGGGGTCCTACTCTACATTCTGTATTTCATGTGCCATGCGGCCTCCTAGATAAAGTTAAAAGCAGAACCATAATGGAGCACACATACCTGTAACCTGTATATAGCCGCTTCCATGTTGCAAAAAAGGCACTTGTGGATAGAGACCAGCCCAGGTCCCAGCATGTGGAGCAAGCCCTACACATACCAAGACTATATCAGAACTGATCCTCCCAGTGTCAAACAGCAACCATTGATAAAGGCGGACCAGATCCAAGAATGGTGCTTAATTAGCATTGCCTGTGGAAAGGGGTGAGGTAACTGAGTCTGAACAGCTACCAACAGGAGGAATATATTGCAAACCAAAATCAGGCGTGCATGGTATGGTGTTGGTCAGACACCAGATTTGTAGCATAACTACGGTCAAAACAGAGAAAAAAGGGGAACCAGCACGATCTGAAATTGGCATGCATCATATAAAAAGTGAAAATTCACACATTTATTCCAACTGTACTATAATAAAAAAATGAGATTTTTAGCAAATAATTGATCAATTTTTTGAGCCACCCCTGCCAACGTCACGGCAAATCTCAATAGGGGGGTCCTACTCTACTTGCCTGTGGAAAGGGGTGAGGTAACTGAGGCCGCATGGCACATGAAATACAGAATGTAGAGTAGGACCCCCCTATTGAGATTTGCCGTGACGTTGGCAGGGGTGGCTCAAAAAATTGATCAATTATTTGCTAAAAATCTCATTTTTTTTTTATTGTAGTACAGTTGGAATAAATCTGTGAATTTTCACTTTTTATATGATGCATGCCAATTTCAGATCGTGCTGGCTCCCCTCTCTCTCTGTTTGGTCGTAGTTATGCTACAAATTCTGGTGGCCGGTCACCACCATGCCATGCACGCCTGATTTTGGTTTGCTTTGTATTCCTCCTGTTGGTAGCTGTTCAGATTCAGTTACCTCACCCCTTTCCACAGGCAATGCTAATTAAGCACCATCTTGGATCTTGTCCGCCTTTATCAATGGTTGCTGTTTGTCACTGGGAGGATCAGTTCTGATATAGTCCTGGTATGGTGCAGAGCTTGCTCCACATGCTGGGACCTGGGCTGGTCTCTATCCACAAGTGCCTTTTTTGCAACATAGAAGCGGTTATATACAGGTTACAGGTATGTGTGCTCTAGTATGGTTCTGCTTTTAACTTTATCTAGGAGGCCGCATGGCACATGAAATACAGAATGTAGAGTAGGACCCCCCTATTGAGATTTGCCGTGACGTTGGCAGGGGTGGCTCAAAAAATTGATCAATTATTTGCTAAAAATCTCATTTTTTTATTGTAGTACAGTTGGAATAAATCTGTGAATTTTCACTTTTTATATGATGCATGCCAATTTCAGATCGTGCTGGCTTCCCTCTCTCAGTGTGAGACATGTAGATCAGGAGAGCAGACTGTCAACCATTACATGTCTCACACTGGATATAACCTCTGGAAGCAGATTCTTAGGGAGATCTATGGAACATACACAGATCTCCCCGAGAATCTTTTTTCAGGGCTTATAATAAATGAAAGGGGGAGTTACCAGTGTGAGGCATGTAGATCGGGAGAGCAGACTGTCTGCCATTACATGTCTCACACTGGATATAACCTCTGGAAGCAGATTCTTAGGGAGTTCTATGGAGCATACACAGATCTCCCTGAGAATCTTCCTTCAGGGCTTATATTAAATGTAAGGTGGAGTTACCAGTGTGAGACATGTAGATTGGGAGAGCAGACTGTCAGCCATTACATGTCTCACACTGGAGGCAGATTCTCAGGGAGATCTATGTCCGTCCCATAAATCCTAATGGCTCATTTCATATTGAGAATCACATTGCTTTCTCTGAAATAAGACATCGGATAGCAGATATTATTTTATTTAGGATTTGTAGGCGCATATAGACTGCTTGGGTGGGTTGATCTACTTACTAGCAGACCTCTTTTAATAAAGATCATTTTATTCGGGGGGAAAAAAAGCATTGGTAAAATTTTAAAACACCCCAGTATATAAGTAAAACCCCAGATCTGTCACTATATGGTGCTGCACTGTATACAGGCTGTATACTGCGGATATAGACTAGGGAGGTATAGGTGTGAGTCTGCTGTGATCAGAGCGCTCCCCTCCTCATCCTCCCCGCCCGGCATCTGCAGTAATGGACGGCCCAGGATGAGAGGCCGCGGCTGGGAGAATGTGTAATAAATCAGCATTAGATGCGTTCTCTACTCCAGCTCTAGTAACGGATTTTACCGTTCCATTTTCCAGATCTGGTCGCCCAAAGAGGAGAGCGATTAGAATTACTAATAGATAAGACGGAGAACCTCGTGGACTCGGTAAGTGCATCCAGGAAATCCCAGAGCCCAGCCGCTCCCCGGGGCAGGCACATGACTTTATCAATGAGCCGTCATGTGAGAGCTGCGCTCACACCGGGCCGAGACCTTCTGGGGAACACAGCCCGTCAGGGCAGGCTGGGACTTGTAGTCTTTCTGCCTCTTCAGAACCAAAGGTTGGAAACCACTGCTCTAATGAACCCTGATATCACAATTACTTTGTCACATTTATCAGAATCCTGCTTTTCAGGAGCTTTGGAATACGCTAACATCCCTCTCACCCCCCCTAACATTGTGTCGTCAGCCCCCAGTGTACCTGGGTGACCCCAGCATTCATGATGCTAAATATACCCAGCACGTATACCAACACTGCCACCTAGTGTCTTCTCTGTGTCAGTGCATCATTATTGCTGGAGCCGCTTTACAAATAACGTCATGTAATTCATTAAACACAACTTTTGGGTGTTTCTTTTATGCTTAAAGGGATTGACCACATTTGTGACCAATTTTTTTAAATTTTTTTTGCATGTACTTGGGGCTAAAAATCATTTTTGCACTTGGTTTTCATTAACCATTTTGCACCATTTGGCTTTCTTTGTCGCTCCATTGGGAGACCCAGACAATTGGGTGTATAGCTTCTGCCTCCGGAGGCCACACAAAGTATTACACTTAAAAGTGTAAAGCCCCTCCCCTTCTGCCTATACACCCCCCCCGTGCATCACGGGCTCCTCTGTTTTTATGCTTTGTGCGAAGGAGGCACACATGCACGCATAGCTCCACAATTTAGTCAGCAGCAGCTGCTGACTATATCAGATGGAAGAAAAGAGGGCCCATAACAGGGCCCCCAGCATGCTCCCTTCTCACCCCACTCTGGTCGGCGGTGTTGTTAAGGTTGAGGTACCCATTGCGGGTACATAGGCAGGAGCCACATGCTGCTTTCCTTCCCCATCCCTTAAGGGCTCTGGGTGAAGTGGGATCCTAATCGGTCTCCAGACACTGGGACCGTGCTCCCTCCGCAGCCCCTGGGGAATCTGCTGGACAGGAGCCGGGTATCGTCAGGGACAAGGCCCTGCTACTGTGAGGTACTCTGTGTCCCCTTGGGGCGGCGCATGGAGCGCCTGTGTTATACACGCTGCAGCACTGCTGGGTGTGTTGGTGCGCCGGGACTACCGCGCTGGCCGCGCTTGTGTTATACACGCTGCAGCACTGCTGGGTGTGTTGGTGCGCCGGGACTACCGCGCTGGCCGCGCTTGTGTTATACACGCTGCAGCAGCTGCTGGGTGTGTTTGTGCGCCGGCACTACCGCGCTGGCCGCGCTTGTTTGCCGGCCGCGCTTATAACTTTAGTCCCCGGCTTCTGCGGCCTAGTACCACATACTCCCGCCCCCCGGCCTGCCAGTCAGGGGAAGGGAGGGACGCTGCACTGGACGTCAGCGCTGAGGGCTGGAGCATACTTTGTATCCTCCTCCCCCCTCACTGAGCACAGTGGGGCACCAGATTCCCGCACTTTTTAGGGCACGCCCACGGCCCCCTCCTCCTCACAGAACGCTGACAGCCATTGCTATCAGCACTTCAGAAGCTGGAGAGGAGAGACAACACGGCTCTGGGAGGCCCAGGCAGGGAATCTGGTGGTCACACAACCGCTTTGGGCGGTCGGTAAGCCGCACCTGTTACTAGGTGCTGGCCCCCCGGGGTGCCGAAGTTTTTATATATATATATATATATATATATATATATATATATATATATATATATATATATATATATATATATATATATATATATATATATATATATATATATATATATATATATATATATATATATATATATATATATATATATATATATATATATATATATATATATATATATATATATATATATATATATATATATATATATATATATATATATATATATATATATATATATATATATACTTATATATATATATATATATATACTTATATATATATATATATATATATATATACTTATATATATATATATATATATATATATACTTATATATATATATATATATACTTATATATATATATATATATATATATATATACTTATATATATATATATATATATATATATACTTATATATATATATATATATATATATACTTATATATATTTATATATATATATATATATATACTTATATATATTTATATATATATATATATATATACTTATATATATTTATATATATATATATATATATACTTATATATATATATATATATATATATATATATACTTATATATATATATATATATATATATATATATATATACTTATATATACTTATATATATATATATATATATATATACTTATATATACTTATATATATATATATATATATATATACTTATATATATATATATATATATATATACTTATATATATATATATATATATACTTATATATATATATATATACTTATATATATATATATATATATATATATATATATATACTTATATATATATATATATACTTATATATATATATATATATATATATACTTATATATATATATATATATATATACTTATATATATATATATATACTTATATATATATATATATATATATATATATATATATACTTATATATATATATATATACTTATATATATATATATATACTTATATATATATATATATATATATATATATATATATATACTTATATATACTTATAGGCTATACATATACTCTGTACGGTCGCACTGTTGATTTTTGGCTATATACCCTCCCGGATTGTACTCTGAGGAGACAACAGCATGTCGTCCGCAAAAAGCAAGGGTGCCAAAGCACAGGCTTACTTTGCAACCTGTACCTCATGTGCGGCTATGCTACCGGCAGGTTCCACCTACCCTCATTGTGTACAATGCTCGGCCCCTGCGGCACTTACTCAGCCGGAGCCTCTGCCACTGGTGGCCCAGGTGGAACCACCTGCTACCACTGTCCAGGTGACAGGGACGGAGTTTGCAGTATTCGCTGACAAACTTTCTGAGACTATGGATAAATGGTCTGCTAGGATACTAGAAGCTTTGCAGTCCAGAACGGTAACACAGGCCCCGGGCACTGTGGAATCATTGACCCCAGGCCCCCCTCGGTTGGAGCAGCAAAGTGCTCCTGGGGTGACTCATAGGTCCCAAGGTGAGGTCTCCGACACGGACCGCAGTCCCAGACCGCCTAAGCGGGCTCGCTGGGAGCTTCCCTCGACCTCATCACACTGCTCAGGGTCTCAGCAGGAGGACTCTCTAGAGGATGAAGCGGAGGTGGCAGATCAGGATTCTGATCCTGAGGTCGCTCTCAACCTAGATACACCAGAAGGAGACGCCATAGTGAATGACCTTATAGCGTCCATCAATCAGGTGTTGGATCTTTCTCCCCCAGCTCCTCCAATTGAGGAGTCAGCTTCTCAGCAGGAGAAATTCCGTTTTAGGTTTCCCAAACGTACAATGAGTACGTTTCTGGATCACTCCGACTTCAGAGAGGCAGTACAGAAACACCGAGCTTGTCCAGATAAGCGCTTTTCTAAGCGCCTTAAGGACACACGTTATCCCTTCCCCCCTGACGTTGTCAAGGGTTGGGCTCAGTGTCCCAAGGTGGATCCTCCAGTCTCCAGACTGGCGGCTAGATCCATAGTTGCAGTGGAAGATGGGGCTTCACTCAAAGATGCCACTGACAGACAGATGGAACTCTGGCTGAAATCCATCTATGAAGCTATCGGCGCTTCCTTTGCTCCGGCATTCGCAGCCGTATGGGCACTCCAAGCTATCTCAGCTTGTCACTCGCAGATTAATGCAGTCACACGTGTCTCTGCTCCGCAAGTGGTGTCCTTAACCTCTCAGGCGTCGGCATTTGCGTCCTACGCCATTAATGCTGTCCTGGACTCTGCGAGCCGTACGGCGGTAGCATCCGCCAATTCGGTGGCAGTCCGCAGGGCCTTGTGGCTACGTGAATGGAAGGCAGACTCTGCTTCCAAAAAGTTCTTAACCGGTTTGCCACTTTCTGGCGACCGCCTGTTTGGTGAGCGATTGGATGAAATCATTAAGCAATCCAAGGGAAAGGACTCATCCTTACCCCAGTCCAAACCAAACAGACCTCAACAACGGAAGGTACAATCGAGGTTTCGGTCCTTTCGGCCCGCGGCCAGGTCTCAATTCTCCTCGTCCAACAGGCCACAGAAGGGTCAGAGGGACTCCGATTCATGGCGGTCTAAGTCACGTCCTAAAAAGACCGCCGGAGGAACCGCTCCCAAAGCGGCTTCCTCATGACTTTCGGCCTCTTCAAACCGCATCCTCGGGCGGTGGCAGGCTCTCCCGCTTTTGCGACGCCTGGCTGCCACAGGTACAAGACCGTTGGGTGAGAGACATTCTGTCTCACGGTTACAGGATAGAGTTCAGCTCTCGTCCTCCGACTCGTTTCTTCAGAACATCTCCGCCCCCCGAGCGAGCCGATGCTCTTCTTCAGGCGGTCAGCACTCTGAAGGCAGAAGGAGTGGTGATCCCTGTTCCTCTTCAGCAACAGGGTCACGGTTTTTACTCCAACTTGTTTGTGGTGCCAAAAAAGGACGGATCTTTCCGTCCTGTTCTGGACCTAAAACTGCTCAACAAACACGTAAAAACCAGGCGGTTCCGGATGGAATCGCTCCGCTCCGTCATTGCCTCAATGTCCCAAGGAGATTTCCTAGCATCAATCGACATCAAAGATGCTTATCTCCACGTACCGATTGCATCAGAGCATCAGCGCTTCCTGCGTTTCGCCATAGGGGACGAACACCTTCAGTTCGTGGCACTGCCTTTCGGCCTGGCGACAGCCCCACGGGTTTTCACCAAGGTCATGGCAACAGTGGTAGCAGTCCTACACTCTCAGGGACACTCGGTGATCCCTTACTTAGACGATCTGCTTGTCAAGGCACCCTCTCGAGTGGCATGCCAACACAGCCTGGACATTGCTCTGGAGACACTCCAGAGATTCGGGTGGATCATCAATTTCCCAAAGTCAAATCTGACACCGGCCCAATCACTGACATATCTTGGCATGGAGTTTCATACTCTCTCAGCGATAGTGAAGCTTCCGCTGAACAAACAGCGTTCACTACAGACAGGGGTGCAATCTCTCCTTCAAGGCCAGTCACACCCCTTGAGGCGCCTCATGCATTTCCTAGGGAAGATGGTGGCAGCAATGGAGGCAGTTCCTTTTGCGCAGTTTCATCTGCGTCCACTTCAGTGGGACATTCTCCGCAAATGGGACAGGAAGTCGACGTCCCTCGACAGGAACATCTCCCTTTCTCAGGCAGCCAAAGCCTCCCTTCGGTGGTGGCTTCTTCCCACTTCATTGTCGAAGGGGAAATCCTTCCTACCCCCATCCTGGGCGGTGGTCACGACGGACGCGAGTCTGTCAGGGTGGGGAGCGGTCTTTCTCCACCACAGGGCTCAGGGTACCTGGACTCAGCCGGAGTCCTCCCTACAGATCAATGTTCTGGAGATAAGGGCAGTGTATCTTGCCCTGAAGGCGTTCCAGCCGTGGCTGGAAGGCAAGCAGATCCGAATTCAGTCGGACAACTCCACCGCGGTGGCATACATCAACCACCAAGGCGGAACACGCAGTCGGCAAGCCTTCCAGGAAGTCCGGCGGATTCTGCTGTGGGTGGAAGCCACAGCCTCCACCATCTCCGCAGTTCACATCCCGGGCGTAGAAAACTGGGAAGCAGACTTTCTCAGTCGCCAGGGCATGGACGCAGGGGAATGGTCCCTTCACCCGGACGTGTTTCAAGAGATCTGTTGCCGCTGGGGGATGCCGGACGTCGACCTAATGGCGTCACGGCACAACAACAAGGTCCCGGCATTCATGGCACGGTCTCAAGATCACAGCGCTCTGGCGGCGGACGCATTAGTTCAGGATTGGTCGCAGTTCCAACTACCTTATGTGTTTCCTCCTCTGGCACTGCTGCCCAGAGTGTTACGCAAGATCAGGTCCGACTGCCGTCGCGCCATCCTCGCCGCTCCAGATTGGCCGAGGAGGTCGTGGTACCCGGATCTGTGGCATCTCACGGTGGGCCAACCGTGGGCACTACCAGACCGACCAGATTTACTGTCTCAAGGGCCGTTTTTCCATCTGAATTCTGCGGCCCTCAACCTGACTGTGTGGCCATTGAGTCCTGGATCCTAGCGTCTTCAGGGTTATCTCAAGAGGTCATTGCCACTATGAGACAGGCCAGGAAACCAACGTCCGCCAAGATCTACCACAGGACGTGGAGGATATTCTTATCCTGGTGCTCTGATCAGGGTTTTTCTCCCTGGCCATTTGCCTTGCCTACTTTTCTTTCCTTCCTTCAATCCGGATTGGAAAAGGGTTTGTCGCTTGGCTCCCTTAAGGGACAGGTCTCAGCGCTCTCTGTGTTTTTTCAGAAGCGCCTAGCCAGACTTCCACAGGTACGCACGTTCCTGCAGGGGGTTTGTCACATAGTCCCTCCTTACAAGCGTCCGTTAGAACCCTGGGATCTGAACAGGGTGCTGATGGTTCTTCAGAAACCACCGTTCGAGCCAATGAGGGATATTTCTCTTTCACGCCTTTCGCAGAAAGTGGTCTTCCTAGTAGCAGTCACATCACTTCGGAGAGTGTCTGAGCTGGCAGCGCTGTCATGCAAAGCCCCTTTCCTGGTGTTTCACCAGGACAAGGTGGTTCTGCGGCCGGTTCCGGAATTTCTCCCGAAGGTGGTATCCCCCTTTCATCTCAATCAGGATATCTCTTTACCTTCTTTTTGTCCTCATCCAGTTCACCAATGTGAAAAGGATTTGCACTTGTTAGATCTGGTGAGAGCACTCAGACTCTACATTTCTCGTACGGCGCCCCTGCGCCGCTCGGATGCACTCTTTGTCCTTGTCGCTGGCCAGCGTAAAGGGTCACAGGCTTCCAAGTCAACCCTGGCTCGGTGGATCAAGGAACCAATTCTCGAAGCCTACCGTTCTTCTGGGTTTCCGATTCCCTCAGGGCTGAAGGCCCATTCTACCAGAGCCGTGGGTGCGTCCTGGGCTTTGCGGCACCAGGCTACGGCTCAGCAGGTGTGTCAGGCGGCTACCTGGTCGAGCCTGCACACTTTCACAAAACACTATCAGGTGCATACCTATGCTTCGGCAGATGCCAGCCTAGGTAGGCGAGTCCTGCAGGGGGCGGTTTCCCACCTGTAGGAAGGGGCCGTTTTTACGGCTCTATTACGAGGTATTATTTTACCCACCCAGGGACTGCTTTTGGACGTCCCAATTGTCTGGGTCTCCCAATGGAGCGACAAAGAAGAAGGGAATTTTGTTTACTTACCGTAAATTCCTTTTCTTCTAGCTCCAATTGGGAGACCCAGCACCCGCCCCTGTTCCCTTCGGGCTGTTGTTCTTTTGTGTACACATGTTGTTCATGTTGAATTGTTCTTTTGGTTCATGGTTCAGTTCTCCGAACTTCCTTCGGATTGAATTTACTTTAGACCAATTTATAAGTTTTCCTCCTTCCTGCTTTTGCACCAAAACTGAGGAGCCCGTGATGCACGGGGGGGGGTGTATAGGCAGAAGGGGAGGGGCTTTACACTTTTAAGTGTAATACTTTGTGTGGCCTCCGGAGGCAGAAGCTATACACCCAATTGTCTGGGTCTCCCAATTGGAGCTAGAAGAAAAGGAATTTACGGTAAGTAAACAAAATTCCCTTCTTTTCAGCCTTTTTTTCTCTCCCTGCACACTTAAAGGGAACTTGTCACCACTTTTTTGCCCTATAAGCTGCGGCCACCACCACCGGGCTCTTATATACAGTGTTCTAACATACTGTATATAAGAGCCCAGGACATTGTGAGAACATAAAAAACACTTTATAATACTCACCTAAACGGTCGCTCGGTTGGCCAGATGTTTTTCTCCGGTGCCGGCGCCTCCTCTTTCAGCCATCTTCGTCCTCTTTCTGAAGCCTGGGTGCATGACGCGTCTACGTTATACACACTCGCCGGTCCTGCGCAGGCGCACTACAATATTTTGATCTGCCCTGCTCAGGATCTGAATGCCGGCGAGTGTGGATGACGTCGGACCAGTCATGCACCGCGGCTAGAGAAGGAGGACAAAGATGGGCGAAAGAGGCGGCGCCGGCAACGGAGACGCCCATCTGGCCAACCGAGCGACCGTTTAGGTGAGTATTATAAAGGGATTTGTACATTCTACACAGCGGCCTGGGTTCTTATATACAGCATGTTAGAATGCTGTATATAAGAGGCCACTGGTGAGGGGCGCAGCTTATAGGGCAAAAAACTGGTGACAGGTTCCTTTTAACATTGATGTGGTCTGTGGTCATAAATCAGCTGAGAGGAGCTCCAAAAAAGACAGATAAGAGAGTTAGGCCTCTTTTACACATCCGTTTTTTGCCATCAGGCACAATCCGGCGAATTGCGGCTAAAACAGATCCGGCGCCGGATTCATTTTTTCCTCATAGACTTGTATTAGCGCCAGATTGTGCCGCATGGCCTTGCGTTTCATATGGCATGTGCCAGATCCGGCGAAATTTGTGTTTGCGGCAGCTGAAAAGGAACATCCAAAGCCACATTTTTTATGTCCGGTGACATATTGGAAGTCGCCGTCCCTTTTTTTTTTTTTTTTTTTTTTTTTTTTTTTTATTTTATATACAATGCAAGCCTATGGGCGCCAGATCCATCATCATCCGGCAAATGACGGAATGAGGCGGCCGGGTCTGGTTTTTGCCTCTGACGTTGTGTAAATTCACTTCTGGTCACAAAAATCTCTCTCTCTCCTCATCTAACTGTTTGAAAGGAAAAAAAAAAATTGGACTACGGATCCGTTGTTTGCCGGATCAGTCGCATCAGTTTTGCAACAATCTGCCACGGGTCCATTGCATCAGTCACAAACCAGATTGCGCCTGATGCCAAAAAACGGAAGTGTGAAAGCAGCCTTACAAACCCTCCTGGCAGACAGTGCGCTTACTGACAGGTTACTCCGTTAAGGCTCTGTGCGCACTAGACCATTTTACCCGCGGATTTGCCGCGGAAATTTCTTGAGAAATGTCTGCAATCTTTGTGCAGACATTTCCCAGCAAATTCTATGGGAAAAAAAATTGCTGTGCGCACTGTGCGGATTTTTCTCAAGACATTTCCTTGAGAAGAATTTTTCTCGAGAAAATTTCTTGAGAAAATGAGCATGTTCATTATTTCCGCAGGTACCCTGCGGATTTCAGCAGTACAGCCTGCAAAATCCGCAGGGAACCACCCGCAGGAAAATCGCGGCAAATCCGCATGCGGATTTGGTGCGGATTTTTTCCGGAGGTCCGGAAATCTTTCACTCCCAGAAGTTTCTCAAGACATTTTCTTGAGAAACTTCACATTTCTAGTGCGCACATAGCCTAAGGCTAGTTTCACACTTGCGTTGAACGGTATCCGTTGCATTGCGTTGTGTGATGGATGCAACGGATGTGTTGCATATAGTGGCACAACGGATGCTGCAAAACAACACAATTCGTTTACTGTGAACGATCAGCTGATCGCTAACAGTAGTCGGCCGCCGGGTGATCAGCCGATCACTCCCAGTAGCCGGCCGCCGGGTGATCAGCCGATCACTCCCAGTAGCCGGCCGCCGGGTGATCAGCCGATCGCTCACAGTAGCCGGCCGCCGGGTGATCAGCCGATCGCTCACAGTAGCCGGCCGCCGGGTGATCAGCCGATCACTCCCAGTAGCCGGCCGCCGGGTGATCAGCCGATCACTCCCAGTAGCCGGCCGCCGGGTGATCAGCTGATCGTTCGGTCGCCGACAATGTGTGCGGGGGGCGGAGTGCGAAGTGGGTGGAGCCGAGCGGGGCCATGGCTGAGGACGTCAGTGCCGTGGGGACTGCATAGCTGGGGGACAGGTGAGTGTGAGTGTGTGAGAGGGGGGGAAGGAGCGGAGCCGAGCGGGGAAGTGTCGGGCTCCTGGCACACGTAACCAGGGTTCCTTGGTTACCCGATGTGTACCCTGGTTACAGGTGGAGGGAGCCAGAGAGAGCATGCACAGAGAAATCCAAAGAATTGCGCTGCTCAAAAAAACGTTACATGCTGCGTTCCTTCCGCACGACGCAGCGTCAAAATAACGACGCTGCGTCGTCCGGCGGATGCAACGCTGAGACTTGCGTTACAGTGCGTCATCCATACAAGTCTATGGAGAATAGCGCAGTGCGTTAACGGACTGCGCTATTCTCCATGGTGACGGACTCCGCTGAACGCAAGTGTGAAACTAGCCTAACTCATTTTGCAGCAAGCAACCGTGCAAGCCATGGAGATTTTTTTTTAATAAAATCCAATTACAAAAATGTACCCAAAATACATGCATGTATTTTAGCTAAAAAAAAATCACTTTACAATGGTGTTTTTCTTTAAACCCATTTAACCAATTAGCTTCCATAGCCTCTGTTTATAACATTACATACCAGATTGCAGAAGGAGTTACCAGAGAATCGGTCAGTGAGCTTGTTGGAAAGCATTGTCTGCAATCAACAGATGTCTTGTTCACTAGATGACTTGTGACTAGATGAAAGATAAAGGGGGTTCCATTTTTAGTGTTTTGGGGTTGTTTTTTTTTTCTTTTTTTGTTTACAAATTCCATGTGGCTCTACTGTAATTGATAAAATCAACCTTTAAAGGGGTGGTCCGGTGAGAATAAATCGTCACCTTATCCAGAAGATAGGTGATGACTTGCGATCGGTGAGAGCCCACTTTTTTGTGATTGATGGATCCTATGTTATCCATTGTGTATATAAGGTATTATATTTTATTGTAATCCGTCCCGACTGTGTTGATAATGAAACTGCTGAAAAGTCTTTTGTAAAGGACAGGAAGTGTGAGGCATGCATTGCCGTGCATTTACACTGATCAATTACAAGCGTTCCTGAGAGGTATGGACTGTAAGCTCTGTCAGATGAGCTCACTGATGGATTCATTGTTAACTCCTTCTGCAGTCCAGTATGTACTCACTTACAGAATGTGCAAGATTAATAGTTAAAAACGCTTGACCGGACACTCCTCTTATGCGTCATGTTTCTTAACCCTTTAATTCTCATTGCAGTCTGTTACCTTTAAGACCACAAGCAGAAATCTCGCCCGGGCGATGTGCATGAAGAATCTGAAGCTGACCATCATCATTGTGATTGTGACAATAGTGAGTACGGAGGAGCGGTCCCATTATACTGTATACACTTATCGCTTGTAAGGGTGTTTCCTAAAGGGTGCTTTACACGCTGCGACATCGCTAGCGATCTCGTTAGCGATGTGACCCGCCAGATCGCAGATGCGATCTGCCGAGATCACACATGTGACCAGTGCGATAAAAACGACCTATGTGCGATCCCAGCAGATCGCATCTGAGATCCGGCGTGTCACATCGCTAACGAGATTGCTAGCGATGTCGCAGCGTGTAAAGCACCCTTAATCCCAAACAACTCCTTTTTAGAGAGCGTGTCATCAGAAAATGGACTTTTGGTTTTATTTATTTTTTTTTTTTACATTTTTGATATCACTATAGTAAAAAAGAATAGCATATTTTCCACTGACCATGAGGCCTAATATTGGGTCCCAACTCCCTGACAGTGGACCCTATTTGTTTCTATAGAAGCATTATCTGAGCGTGCTCTTATCCTATCAAAGGAATTGTGAAGCTATAGAGAGAAGGTGAGCTGTGACATCACCTATTATGAATGGTGGATCCTGTTATCTACTCTATATAGAGATGTTATCAGTCATTGTACAGGGGAGGAGGTAAGCTGTGACATCACCTATTGAGAATGGTGGATTCTGTGCGATCTACTGTATATAGAGGTGTTATCAATCGTACAGTAGGAGAGGAGGTGAGCTATGACACATATTTTGAATGTTGGATGCTGTGTTATCTCCTATAGGTGTTATCAGTCATTGTACAGTAGGGGAGGAGCTAAGCTGTGACATCTCCTATTGTGATTGGTGGGTTATCCAATGTATATAATGATATCAGTAGTTGTGCAGGGGAGGAGGTGAGCTGTGACATCACCTATCATGAATGGTGGATCCTATTATCTACTATATAGTTAGATGTTATCAGTCATTGTACAGGGGAGCAGGTAAGCTGTGACATCACCTATTGAGAATGTTGGATTCTGTGCTATCTACTGTATATAGAGGTGTTATCAATCATTGTACAGTAGGTGAGGAGGTGAGCTGTTACCATCTATTGTGAATGGTGGGTTATCTACTGTATATAGAGATGTTATCAGTAATTGTACAGGGGAAGAGGTGAGCTGTGACACTGCCTATTATGAATGGCGGATTCTGTTTACATCTCTATATACAGTAGATAACGGAATTTACCATTCATAATAGGCAATGTCACAGTTCACCACCTCCCATGTAAAATTACTGATATCTCTATATACAGTGGATATCAGTAATTGTACAGGGGAGGAGGTGAGCTGTGACATCACCTATTATAAATAGTGGATTCTGTTATCTACTGTATATAGAGATGTTATCAGTCATTGTAGAAGAGGAGAAGGTGAACTGCGATATCACCTATTGTGAATGGTGGGTCCTGTGTTATCTACTGTATACAGAGGTGATCCGTAATTGTACAGAAAGAGGAGGAGGTGAGCTGTGACATCACTTATTGTAAATGGTGAATCTTGTGTTATCTACTTTCTATAGAGGTGTTATCAGTCATTGCACATTAGGGGGAGAAGGTTAGCTGTGATATCTCACTTTTTGGAAATGGTGGATCCTGTATTATCTATAGTATAGTGTGTGTATGTATAGGTTTTATTTTAGTATAATCCTGTCTATGAAGACCATGAGACTTCTGAAAAGTCTTCTGTAAAGAACAGGACGTGTGCGTCTAGTGTAAGGGTTGTCAGATTTTTCTTTTCTTTATCGTTCCTTATGGGAGACCCAAACCATGGGTGTATAGCTTCTGCCTCCGGAGGACACACAAAGTACTACACTCAAACGTGTAGCTCCTCCCTCCTGGCTATATACACCCCCTGGATGACAATCTACCCAGTTCAATGCTTTGTGTTTCAGGAGGTACACACACTTGCATTCTCTGATATTTTTTCATTTTTATTTTGATTTTCAAGATTTGGAAGAAAAGCGGGTCCAGTCTGGACTCCCGGCATGTCCCTTCACACCCCACTCTGTCGGCGGTGCTGTTAAGGTTGACTTTACAAGGCTGGAGCCTTCACATGCCGCGCTCCTTCTCATCCTCTGAGAGGCTCTGGGTTGAAGTGGGAGCCGTCACGGTCCTCTCTGCTTGCAGGAGACCGGTCTCCATCCGCAGCCCTGTCTGGTTCCTGCTGGAAGGAGCGTTCACCCCCCCTCAGGGACTGGCCCTGCGTCTCAAAAGCTAAGTATTGAGACGTTTTTCAGGGGTCCCGGGTACTTTTATTAGGGGGACAGTATGTGTTTTATCGTTACTGTAAATTCCGGCCGGTTCTGGGGGTTTCCCCTGAGAACCGCGCCGAAGGTGCCTGCTCGTCGGCCGCATTTTAAAATCTAGGCCCCGGCTTCAGTTTGGGCCTAGTTTCGGTTTCGGCTTTTCTGCATGTCATGCATACAGGACGCCGCCCGGCCAGCAGAGGGGAGGGCACTCCTCTCTGGGGAGATGTTCCCTCCCCTGTATCTCTCCCTGTATCTCTCTGGCCCTCCGTTTTCCCGCTCTTGGCCTAATACCCGCCCCCCTCCTCCTTCCAGCGCCATTTTCTCAGCGTTCTTACACTGGACGGCGCTGGATGCTGCAGCTGCTGCTGTTTAGGAGGGCTGACGCTTCACTTGGGCTTTGAGCTGTGGAATCCGGAGGGCACACAGAGAGCGGTCTGGTAAGCCACAACCTCTGGTTGTGGACTTTTATTACACTCTCAGGCATTCTACAGGAGTGTATTCTGGCTGCAGAGCCTCCACCATCAGCAGCATGTCTGTCACCAGGAGCAAGGCTGCAAACATGTATGCTATATGCACTGCTTGTAAGCTCATTCTGCCAGAGCCAAGCACATACCCACATTGTGATGCCTGTGCTAATATGGTTGTGTCTCAGCCTGGAGCCTCCTCAGGGGTCCCTCCGGCTGCTCCGGCCCCGGTGGCTGAACCCCCGGCTTGGGTAGCATCCTTTTCACAAGCTATTTCCCAGTCTTTTGCCGACTCCATGGGGCAGCTGTCCCGGACACTGCTGACCATGCATCAGCCCCCTTCTCAGGGTGCCCCTGCTACTCTGAGCTCTGCAGAGCTCTCAGAGCATGTCCTAGAACCCCGTCCCCCTAAACGGAGACGCAGGGACCCTTCTCCTTCCTCTTCCCACGGCTCTGATTCACGTGCCGAGGGGCAGGGCGAGGAGGATTCGTTTACTGTGGGCTCAGACTCTACCTCTATGTACCCCATTGACTTGTCTGAGGGTGATGCGGATGTTAGTGACTTGATTGCATCCATTAACTCCGTACTGAACCTCAACCCACCGGAGTCAGAGGAACAAGCCTCTCTGGTAGAGATACACCAGTTTACCTCACCTAAGAAAGCTAGGAGTATGTTCTTTAACCACTCCAGCTTTCAGACCACTGTTACCAAGCCCAGGGCCTGTCCTGACAAACGTTTTCCGAAGCGTAGTTCAGATGACCGTTTTCCTTTTCCACCAGAGGTGGTTAAGGAATGGGCCCAGTCCCCAAAGGTAGACCCTCCGGTGTCCAGAATCTCAGCCCGCACAGTCGTAGCTGTGGCTGATGGCACTTCTCTTAAGGATCCCACTGACCGCCAGGTTGACCTTTTGGCCAAGTCTGTATATGAGGCGGCAGGAGCCTCGTTCTCCCCGTCTTTTGCGGCAGTGTGGGCTCTTAAAGCAGTCTCTGCCTCTCTGGAGGAGATACATTCACTAACCAGGGACTCTATTCCTGAGATGGATGCCTTAACTTCTCAAGCTTCGGCTTTTGCATCCTACGCCATGTCTGCCATCCTGGAGGCTTCTCACCGCACGGCGGTGGCCTCCGCTAACTCCCTCGCGATCCGCAGGATCTTGTGGCTTCGAGAGTGGAAAGCAGACGCTTCCTCTAAGAAGTACCTTGCGAGTCTCCCTTTTGCTGGGTCCCGGCTGTTTGGGGAACAGCTGGATGACATAATTAAGGAAGCTACTGGCGGGAAGAGTACTTCCTTGCCACAAACTAAAGCCAGGAAACCTGTCCAGGGCAGGATCCAATCGAGGTTTCGTTCCTTTCGTTCCTCTAACTGGTCATCCTCTAAGCCCTCGGCCTCGTCCACTACCGCAGCCAAGGATCGTAAATCCAACTGGCGCGCAAAGCCCCGTCCTCAAAAGACCGGAGGAGCTGCTGCCACTAAGGCAGCCTCCTCTTGACTATCTGGCTGCGCCAGCAACGTCCTTGGTCGGTGGCAGGCTCTCCCACTTTGGAGACGTGTGGTTTCAACACGTCGCCGATCAGTGGGTGCGGGATATAATCTCCCACGGCTACAGGATAGAATTTTCTTCCAGCCCGCCAAACAGATTTTTTTCTGTCCACACCCCCCTGCTCCAAAGCCGCCGCCTTCTCTCAGGCCGTGGCATCCCTGCAGGCCAGCGGTGTAATTGTTCCGGTTCCCGCCCGGGAACGGTTCAGCGGTTTCTACTCAAACCTCTTTTTAGTCCCCAAGAAGGACGGTTCCTTCCGGCCCATCCTGGATCTCAAGCTTCTCAACAAGCATGTTCAGGTGCGGCACTTTCGCATGGAATCTCTGAGATCGGTCATTGCCTCAATGACCCAAGGAGATTTTCTGGCATCCATCGACATCAGAGATGCCTATCTGCATGTGCCTATTGCGGTCTCACACCAGCGTTGGCTGCGCTTTGCAATCGGAGAGGAACATTTCCAATTTGTGGCTCTCCCCTTCGGCTTAGCCACGGCCCCTCGAGTATTCACCAAGGTCATGGCAGCTGTGGTTGCGGTCCTGCACCTCCAGGGGTTGGCAGTGATTCCTTACCTGGACGACCTTCTAGTCAAGGCCTCATCCAGTGTAGACTGCCAGCGGAGTGTCTCTCTCACTCTCGCCACGCTAGTTCAGTTCAGGTGGCTTGTCAACCTGCCCAAGTCCACTCTGATCCCGACCCAGGTACTTATGTACCTAGGGATGCAATTCGAGACTCTGCCGGCACTTGTCAAGTTGCCCTTAGTCAAACAGCAGTCCCTTCGTCTGGCGGTGCGCGCTCTGCTGAGGCACCGCCGTCATTCCATCAGACACCTCATGCAGGTGCTGGGTCAGATGGTGGCGTCAATGGAAGCGGTTCCCTTTGCCTAGTTCCATCTGCGTCCCCTGCAGCTGGACATTCTCCGCTGTTGGGACAAGCAGATCTCTTCCTTGCACAGGCTGGTGGCTCTGTCATCACAGGCTAGGAGCTCCCTTCAGTGGTGGCTTCGGCCCCTCTCTCTCTGTCACAGGGACGCTCCTTCCTGACTCCGTCCTGGGTGATCCTCACCACGGATGCCAGCCTCTCCGGTTGGGGAGCAGTATTTCTCCATCACCGAGCACAGGGCACTTGGACTCCGTCCGAATCAGCCCTCTCGATCAATGTGCCGGAGATCAGAGCTGTGTTGCTAGCCCTCCTAGCCTTTCACCACCTGTTGGCGGGCAGGCACATTCGGGTTCAGTCGGACAACGCGACAACGGTTGCCTACATCAATCACCGGGGCGGGACTCACAGCCGTCTGGCGATGTTGGAGGTTCAACGAATCCTCCAGTGGACGGAGGACTCCAAGTCCACCATATCTGCAGTCCACATCCCAGGCGTGGAAAACTGGGAGGCCGATTATCTCAGCCGTCAAACCGTGGACAGCGGCGAGTGGGCCCTGCATCTGTCAGTGTTCAGATCAATCTGCCGCAAGTGGGGCACTCCGGAAGTGGATCTAATGGCATCCCGGCACAACAACAAGGTTCCGGTTTACGTGGCTCGCTCCCACGATCCTCAAGCCTTCGCAGCAGACGCACTGGTTCAAGATTGGTCTCAGTTCCGTCTGGCCTATGTGTTTCCCCCTCTAGCTCTCTTGCCCAGGGTTCTGCGCAAGATCAGAATGGAGGGCCGTCGAGTCATACTCATTGCTCCGGACTGGCCCAGGCGAGCTTGGTACCCAGACCTGCTCCGTCTGTCCGTAGAGGTGCCGTGGCATCTCCCGGACCGCCCAGACCTTCTCTCTCAAGGTCCGTTCTTCCGCCAGAATTCTGCGGCTCTCAGATTGACGGCGTGGCTCTTGAGTCCTGGATCCTGACGGATTCAGGCATTCCCTCTGAGGTCATCTCCACCATGACTCAGGCTCGGAAGTCTTCCTCGGCCAAGATTTACCACAGGACTTGGAGGATTTTCTTGTCCTGGTGTCGCTCTTCCGACCATGCTCCTTGGCCGTTCTCCTTGCCGACCATCCTGTCTTTTCTACAGTCCGGTCTACAGCTAGGTCTGCCCCTCAATTCCCTCAAGGGACAGGTGTCGGCTCTGTCGGTATTGTTCCAGCGGCGTATCGCCCGACTGGCTCAGGTGCGCACCTTCATGCAGGGCGCATCTCACATCATTCCTCCTTACCGGCGGCCCCTGGATCCCTGGGACCTTAATCTGGTCCTCACGGCCTTACAGAAACCCCCCTTTGAGCCTCTCAGGGAGGTTCCTTTGTTTAGACTTTCACAGAAAGTTGTTTTTCTAGTAGCCATAACTTCTCTCAGGAGAGTTTCTGATTTGGCTGCGCTCTCTTCGGAATCCCCCTTTTTGGTGTTTCACCAAGACGAGGTGGTTCTTCGTCCGACTCCGGACTTTCTCCCTAAGGTGGTGTCTCCTTTCCACCTTAACCAGGACATTTCATTGCCTTCTCTATGTCCGGCCCCTGTGCATCGTTTTGAGAAGGCGTTGCACTCCTTAGATTTGGTGCGGGCGCTCCGAATCTATGTGTCACGCACCGCCGTTTTTAGGCGGTGCACCTCACTTTTTGTGCTAAACACTGGTCAGCGCAAGGGTCTCGCTGCTTCTAAACCGACCCTAGCTCGTTGGATCAGGTCGGCTATCACCGATGCCTACCAGTTTTCTCAGGTGCCTCCTCCGCCAGGGATTAAGGCACACTCGACCAGAGCTGTCGGTGCCTCCTGGGCTTTCAGGCACCAGGCTACGGCTCAGCAGGTTTGTCAGGCTGCCACGTGGTCCAGTCTGCACACTTTTTCGAAGCACTACCAAGTGCATGCTCATGCTTCGGCAGATGCGAGCTTGGGCAGACGCATTCTTCAGGCGGCTGTCGCCCATTTGTGAAGTTAGGTTTTGCCTACTTCTCAGTTTGGTTTATTTCCCACCCATGGACTGCTTTGGAACGTCCCATGGTCTGGGTCTCCCATAAGGAACGATAAAGAAAAAGAGAATTTTGTTTACTTACCGTAAATTCTTTTTCTTGTAGTTCCGACATGGGAGACCCAGCACCCTCCCTGTTGCCTGTTGGCAGTTTTTTGTTCCGTGTGTTTCACCGGCTGTTGTTAGTAGTCAGAGTTCTGGTCTTTCCGAGTTTTACTCTATCTCTACTTATGGGTGGATGTCCTCCTTCAGCTTTTGCACTGAACTGGGTAGATTGTCATCCAGGGGGTGTATATAGCCAGGAGGGAGGAGCTACACGTTTGAGTGTAGTACTTTGTGTGTCCTCCGGAGGCAGAAGCTATACACCCATGGTTTGGGTCTCCCATGTCGGAACTATAAGAAAAAGAATTTACGGTAAGTAAACAAAATTCTCTTTTTTAGGTAAGGTTTTGTCTTTTTTTTTTTTTTTTTTTTTTTTTTTTTCTAAAAATAAATAATTTTACGTAAATGTGAACAATATGTGATTTTGTTATGAGACGTTCTTAGTTAAGCGACCGTTCCCTGATATATCTAGTGTTGTATTCCTCTGGACTCATCCGCTGTGTTCCTCCTCAGGTCGTCATCTACATCATTGTGTCGGCAGCATGCGGAGGGCTGACATGGCCCAACTGTGTGAATAAGTAGCCCCTCTCCATCTCCCCCATCTCCTCTGATGCATGAAGACCATCAACAGGAACCAGAGCGCAGCGTACGACCTGTTCACACATGTAGCGTCCTGTAGAAAAGAGACTTGATGGAAAAGCCTTTTCCCCCCCAGACACCGAGGTATGGGACGTTCTCCGCCATCGGTGGCCCCTCCATCCATATCGGACAATGTATCTCTCTGCCTTATACCTCCCGCTCCCCCGGAGTCCGCCGTCCCGTGCAGCCACTGGAGATGAAGGGCGGTGACGGGACGTGGCGTTCCACCATTTCTTTATTTGCACCCATTTCTGTCCTTAAATAATATATGTATATTGGACGGGTTCATGTTTTAACCTCTGCCGAGTGTTTTGTCCTTTTAATTTTCTCTGACCCAGCCGCCCGTGTAATTGATGCCATCCACCCCCGCTCTTCATGGGGCAAAACCACTGTTATTTTTCTATGACACTATCACTCCCATAAATCATCTCCCGGCCACCATCGTGAAGGTGAGGTAGGTGACATGTCCGCGTGCTCGGGTCATCCGGTAATGACGGCTAATTTGCAGGCCCTCGGACGTCTAAGTGGACCATCTGCCAGTGTACACAGCCCTGTGCCCTCTCTTTAAAGCTGTACCCTGATTTTAGGAAAGCTGGAAGACCACCCCACTGGAAGCCGTCCATGCTGGTTATCACCCCAAAATTCATGCACACAGCTGTATCCATTAGATATGGCATGGATCGGTCCAGCAGCCACGTTGGCAACCTATGGCTACCACAAGGGAGCCCTGCAATGGGATCAGTGGCTCCTCTTTGGGCTAGCTGGCCTAGCACCACAACATGGGTGCAATGTGATGTGACATTGTGCCAGGCCGACTACTCTAAAGAAGAGCCACAGATGCCGGGAGGTAGGAGGCAGTTCACAGGGGGCTCCTGTCCGGTGGCCACAGGTGACTGACGTGGCTGATGGACCAGGTCCTGAGAATCGATTCACACCACGCACATTTCACTGTACAGTCAGACAGGGCCATGTATCCACTAATGACTCCCATTACAAAGAAGATAGTGGATACCGTGCAGGATTTATTTTTTTGTTACTGTGACGCTGCTGTCCAGCTCAATTTTTGAAAAAAGTGCATGAGATCTATGGACATGTTTTAATAAGGGCATACATTACATGTTCTTAAAGGGAACCTGTCACCAGATTTGGGGCCTATAAGCTGCGGCCACCACCAGTGGTCTCTTATCTACATTATTCTAACATTCTGTATATAAGAGCCCAGGCCGCTGTGAGAACATAAAAATCACTTTATAATACTCACCTAAGGTGCGGTGCAGACTGGTCAGATGGGTGTCTTCGTTCTCCGGTACCGGCGCATTCTCTTTCGGCCATCTTGGTCGTCCTTCTTCTGAAGCCTGGGTGCATGACGCGTCCTACGTCATCCACACTAGCCGGCATTGAGGACCAGAGCAGGCGCACTACAACACTTGTGCCTGCGCAAGACCTCAATGCAGGCTAGTGTGGATGACTTAGGACGTGTCATGCACCCAGGATTCAGAAGGACGACAAAGATGGCCGAAAGAGGAGGCGCCGATACCGGAGAATGGAGACTTCCATCTAACCGGTCTGCACCGCCCCTTAAGTGAGTATTATAAAGTGATTTTTACATTATACACAGCGGCTTGGGCTCTTATATACAGCATGTTAGAATGTATATAAGAGCTCACTGGTGGTGGCCGCAGCTTATAGGCCCCAAATCTGGTGACCGGTTCCCTTTTTAAATATGTGAACAGAACCCAACCGGTATGGATTCATTATACAGCACCCATAGACCTGTAGGATCCCCGTTTTTTTTTTTTCTTTCATGGACTCTTTGAAAATACTGGCATTACTTAAAGATAATAAGGTACCTCCTCCTGACCACATACATCGGCACATTTGGTACCTATATGTCTGCAGTGTCATGTTCATGGGTCCTGGACCTTGGAATATTGGGGTTATCAACAATACGGATACTAGATATCCGCAAAAAGATTCATGATGCCCCCCCCCCCCCCCTCCAATCTCTAGTCCACGCCTTTGTTGCCGCTGGACTTCACATCTGCGTCCGCCATCCTTGTGCCGACATCTCGCTTCACAGGTCCCGACATTGTGCGGCCTTGGAAGCGACGGGGGATACAGGACCGGGTCTGGCGGCTGCAACAGAGGATCGGACCAGAGCTCAGAAGCAGGCTCTGCATATCTTTTTGCTCATTTTTCGGAGTCTCACCCATTGCAATGATCCATCCTCTCCGTCCAATAAACTGCAATTTCCAGACCAATTTTCTATTCCAAATTCTAGGAAAGCTGGAAGACAATTGTAAGGGATGCGATGGTGTCCATGATGGTTGTCACCCAGCTTTCCCAGGAAGAGACAGAACTAAGAAATGGCAATGTGGTCACACAGCATCAGCCTCACCACATCCGGGCCGTGCTGACATTATACTGATTTACATCAGGTTTGTGTAATAACTCAGTCATCGGCTGAAACTAAGGTTTATTTTCTTACCTGTATTATTGTCCCATGTTCTCCGATTCTGTACAGATATTCTTCTGCTTTATTTAACGCCACAAGGAAAATAATTTTGTATATACGATATATAGAGTATACATGGCTTCCATCTTGCTTTATTATATTATGTCGCTTTGTTACGGCTTCCATCTTGCTTTATCACAGTATGTCGCTTTGTTACGGCTTCCATCTTGCTTTATCACAGTATGTCGCTTTGTTACGGCTTCCATCTTGCTTTATTATATTATGTCGCTTTGTTTCTGTTGTTGACTATTGCACATGGGAAGGTTTTCTTTACTGTTGCACCTTTTTGTAGTTTACAGAACATTTACACCTTTCCCCCTGGGTCTGAGGCTTGTACCTGGTGGCATATCTGGGTCTATGCCCGATGCCCTCGCGTAGGAGGAGCCGCAGTACCAGGCACATTTATATATACAGCACTGGAGGGCCACAGCCCCTCCATTCTGCTTATTGGTTTAGGCCACCAATGAAACAAAAACTTTAAATTGAATTAGTCACCATATTTTGTCTTATAAAGTTCATATACTATTAAATAAACCTGATGAGGCTGGTGTACTTACTAAGAAAATCCTTATCAGAATGGCTGTGTAATCTTGATAATAGGATGAGTCCAAGATGGACCTAGAGAGCTGGTCTCAGCTTATGAGGCCATTTAGATGTGGATTTTCTTAGTAAGCACACCAGCCTCATCCGGTCTTAAAGATCCACTTAAAGGGAACCGGTCACTAGATTTTTCCCTATTAAACTAAAAGAATTACCTGATGAGTTACCAGACTTTTCACTACAAACTGCATTCGTTAAGTAGAGTTTTGATCAGACTGGTGTACTTACACTAAGAAAATCCAGACCTGAATGGCTTTATAATCCCGAAAATAAGGTAAACTCCAGCTCTCTTCTTCGCCTTGTCTAGCTGAATTATACATACAGCTACTCTATGGCTTGTGTTAGTAAGTACACCAGCCTCATCAAGTCCAGGGGATAACTTAGTATTGTGAAATCTGGTAACAGATCCACTTTGACTTGTCTTATTCTGCCACGGCGTTGAAAAATATATTGTTTTCTAGGAAAGTTGGGTGACAGGCAATTTGTTTAGTTGGGCACAAATTTAGGAGTAGGGGGGATACACCAGTCCCTGGGATTAGGCCAGGTGCCGATGGTGCATTTCACGGACCATATACAGACTGCCATGAGCGGATTGACTAGGGGTCTCGGAGGTTGTCGGCCATGAATATGGCAATCTAGATACGGATTTCCACGGTCTGAAGAGGCCTGGATATCCTCAGTAGCTGCAGTAATGGGGACATAGCGGTCATCAGCCAGGAAACAGCCAAAGAGGACGGCAAGATGACAAAAGAAGACGACGCAAGAGTTATTTTTTTTGTTTCTCTTTCCTGTCCGTTATGGCCATTTTGTCTGCCGCTTAGCGGGTGATGGATGACCGATGATTGTTACCGCACTCGCCGGGATTGAAGCGTTGCTTTATCCGGATTGTTTTATTGTTTCTACTCTTAGTTTCTGTTCCTCCTGAGATGTTTGCTTTACGTTTTGTGTTTTGTAATTATTGTACATCTTAGATTGCTAAAAAATAAAGAGTTAACAAAAAAAAAATAACAAATGAAAGCCGCGCAGTGTTTGTCCAGATGTGGCGTTAATTTACTCCATTCTCACGTCTGGCACAAAATGGGGGAAAAGTGTCCAGAGATTGTCAGCAGCCGAGCTGCAGAGCATGGCTTCTCCCTACAGATCAGGTGTTGAACAAGGAGCTATTCTCTGTTTTTATTGAAAACCCCCTTTAAGAGGGGGAGGGGCTTACAGTTGGCAAACTCTGGGCCAGGATGCTGTGAATGTAGCAGACACTGCTTGTGACCGCTGGGCTGTAATACAGCAAAGTCACATGGAAATACAGACCCCCCCCCCCCCCAATGTGCACAGCAGACTGGGGTAACGGGATTGCACTGCTGCAGCGTCACTTTCTCACTATAAGGCCCGTTTCACACGTCAGTGAAAAACAGTGAAGAACGTCTGACGTGTAAAACACGCACATGTCCCTCCGTGATTCACGGCACACGTGGGTTGTCCATGTGCAATCCGTGATGTGTGATTGCATATGGACATTACTCACCTATCTTCACTACTGCTGTCCATGGTGCTGATCTCCTCGGGTCTGCAGCCTCCGCCCACCGCTCTCTGCACCTACTTCCTGGTCGGCTGTTCCTGCTTTCATGAATATTCATAAGCCAGGCAGGAGCTGCCGAGAGCGGAGGCTGCAGAGCGAATCGCAGGCAAAGTAAGTTGAAAATATTTAATATGTCCGTGATTTGCTGGTACGTGTTTCACTGATCACACACGGATCACACCATAGTGTGGTCCGTGGGTCATCAGTGATGCCATAAAAAAACTGACTTGTCTCCGTGCAGAATCACGGACACGCCTGTACGCTGCACGGAGACACGTTCAGTGAAAAATCACTAATGTGTGAGCAGACCCATTGATTAGAATGGGTTTGCGTATGTCAGCGATTCTGGTACATATAAAAAAAAAACAAAAAAAAACACATACGTACCAGAATCACTGACGTCTGAAAAAGGCCTAAAGAGCAATGACTTCTGGAGGCAAATCCAGAGTTACAGCCTGTACTACACTCCAGAGCTGCATTCATAATTCTGCATACTTTAGAACCAACATCTCAATGTTCCACACACTTTTTGATGTGATTTCTGGAAAGCAGCTTTTACTCTACAGTGAGGTAAACCTGTCTGTACTACTGTAATATAGGAGCTTAGAGTGTGGGGAATTTGTGTCTGATAACCATGAATACTAGCAAAATTACAAATACAGCTATAATTCAGTTTTAACACTAGAACTACTGAGGTAGTCATTTTGACTACTTTGCACCATGTATTTCTATATAGGTGTCACGAGTCCAGTAGTTCTAGTGTTAAAGGGAACCTGTCACTATATTTGGGGCCTATAAGCTGTGGTCACTACCACTCGGGTTTTATATACAGCATTCCAGAATAGTGTATATAAGAGCCCAGGCCGCTGTGTAGAACGTAAAAATCACGTTATAATACTCACCTAGAGGGGTGGGGCTGTGCCGACTGGTTGGATGGGTGTCTCCATTCTCTGGTACTGGCACCGTCTCTTTCTTTATCGTTCCTATGGGAGACCCAGACATTGGGGTGTATAGCTTCTGCCTCCGGAGGACACACAAAGTACTACACTAAAAAGTGTAGCTCCTCCCTCTGAGCATATACACTCCCCGGATAACCAAATCTAGCCAGTTCATTGCTTTGTGTTCAGGAGGCATACATCCACACATGCATTCTCATCTGATTTTTCATTTTTGGAAAGTTTTTGAAGAAAAGCGGGTCCAAGCCTGGACTCCCGGCATGTCCCTTCTCACCCCACTGTGTCGGCGGTGTTGTTAAGGTTGATTCCAGGGCTGGAGCCTTACATGCCGCGCTCCTTCACCATCCCTCTGGGCTCTGGCTTGAAGTGGGAGCCAGCACGGTTCTCCCTGCTTTGCAGGAGGCCGGTCTCCATCCGCAGCCCTTCAGGATCCTGCTGGACGGAGCACTCATCCCCAGGGACTTGAAACCCTGCGTCTCACAAGCTAAGTATCTGAGACGTTTATTTCTTTATCGCTCCTAATTGGGAGACCCAGACGATTGGGTGTATAGCTACTGCCTCCGGAGGCCACACAAAGCACTACACTTAAAAGTGTAAGGCCCCTCCCCTTCTGCCTATACACCCCCCGTGGGATCACGGGCTCCTCAGTTTTCATGCTTTGTGCGAAGGAGGTCAGACATCCACGCATAGCTCCACTGTTTAGTCAGCAGCAGCTGCTGACTATGTCGGATGGAAGAAAAGAGGGCCCATATAGGGCCCCCAGCATGCTCCCTTCTCACCCCACTTTTGTCGGCGGTGTTTGTTAAGGTTGAGGTACCCATTGCGGGTACGGAGGCTGGAGCCCACATGCTGCATCCTTCCCCATCCCTCTTAGGGCTCTGGGTGAAGTGGGATTTTACCGGTCTCCAGGCACTGAGACCGTGCTCCATCCACAGCCCCTGAAAGGAACTGCTGCATATGGAGCTGAGTATCGTCAGGGACAGGACCCTGCTTCATCAAGGTACTCTGTGTCCCCACACAGACGCAGACACACTGCAGCATTGCTGGGTGTGTTAGTGCGCCGGGGACAACAGCGCGCACGCTTGTGCCACTGCTCACTACAGCTCTGCTGAAGGAGTATATGTATTTGGAACTGCCGCGCCGGCCGCTGCTGTCAGTTTGCTGCGGCGCGACTGGGACTTGTGGTGCGCCGGGGACTTCCGCGCTGGCCGTGCATGTATGACGGCCGCGCTTATTACTCGAGTCCCCGGCTTTTGCGGCCTAGTTTCGTTTCGTTCCCGCCCCCAGGCCTGCCAGTCAGGGGAAGGGCGGGACGCTGTGCAGAATGTCAGCACAGAGGGCTGGAATCTACTTTACATACTCCAGCCCTCACACTGGGCACAGTGGGACACCAGTTTCCCGCACTTTGTCTGAGGCACGCCCACGGTCCGCCCCTCTTCACAGAACGCCGGCAGCCATTCCTGTGTGCAGTCTGAGCTGGAGAGGGGAGACAAGTTTTGGGAGACCCAGACACGGGATTCTGGCGACCACACACCCGCGTTTGAGCGGGCGGTAAGCGGCGCCTCTGGTGCTGAACCCACTAGTGCCGAAGTGTACATTTGTATTTTTATGCTTGTACGCTATACATTGCACTGTACGGTCGCTGGTGTTTCCTGGCTATATACCCTCCTAGATTGCGACAACAGCATGTCATCCGCAAAAAGCAAGGGTGCCAAGGCACAGGCTTTCTATGCTGCTTGTACCGCATGTGAGGCTTCTTTACCGGCAGGTTCCACTGACCCCCACTGTGTGCAGTGCTCGGCCCCTGTGGCAACTGCTCGGCCGGGGCCTCTGCTAGAGGTGACCCAGGGAGAACCACCTGTGAATACTGTCCAGGTGACTGGGACAGAGTTTGCAGCTTTCGCTGATAGATTGTCTGTGACTATGACTAGAATTCTAGAAACGTTGCAGTCTAGACCAGTAACTCAGACCATGGGCACTGTTCAATCATTGCCCCCTGGTCCCCCTCTGTTGGAACTGCCCCGGGCTCCGGGGGTGTCCCATGCATCCCAGTGTGACGGTTCGGACACGGACGACAGTCCCAGACAGCCTAAGCGAGCTCGCTATGAGCGGCCCTCGACTTCATCACACTGGTCAGGGTCCCAGCAGGAAGGCTCTCTGTGTGATGAGACGGAGGTGGCTGATCAGGATTCTGATCCTGAGACCGCTCTCAACTTGGATACACCTGATGGGGACGCCATAGTGAATGATCTGATAGCGTCCATCAATGGAATGCTGGATATTTCTCCCCCAGCTCCTCCGGTGGAGGAATCAGCTTCACAGCAGGAGAAATTCCATTTCAGATATCCCAAGCGTAAATTGAGTTCTTTTCTGGACCACTCTGACTTTAGAGAGTCAGTCCAGAAACACCACGCTTATCCAGATAAACGTTTCTCCAAACGACTTAAGGACACACGTTATCCCTTTCCTCCTGACGTGGTCAAAGGCTGGACCCAGTGTCCCAAGGTGGATCCCCCAATCTCCAGACTTGCGGCTAGATCCATAGTTGCAGTGGAGGATGGGGCTGAACTTAAAGATGCCACTGACAGACAGATGGAGCTCTGGTTGAAATCCATCTATGAAGCTATCGGCGCGTCGTTTGCTCCAGCATTCGCTGCCGTATGGGCACTCCAAGCTATTTCAGCTGGTCTTACACAGGTTGACACTGTCACACGTGCATCTGTGCCGCAGGTGGCATCCTTAACCTCTCAAATGTCTGCATTTGCGTCTTACGCGATTAATGCTGTTCTGGACTCTACGAGCCGTACGGCAGTGGCGTCCGCCAACTCCGTGGTTTTACGCAGAGCCTTGTGGTTAAGGGAATGGAAGGCAGATTCTGCTTCCAAAAAGTGCTTAACCAGTTTGCCATTCTCTGGTGACCGACTGTTTGGTGAGCGGTTGGATGAGATCATTAAACAGTCCAAGGGTAAGGATTCATCCTTACCTCAGCCCAGACAAACCAAACCCCAGCAGAGGAGGGGACAGTCGGGGTTTCGGTCCTTTCGAGGCTCCGGCAGGTCCCAATTCTCCTCGTCCAAAAGGATTCAAAAGAATCAGAGGAACTCAGATTCTTGGCGGGCTCAGTCACGCCCAAAAAAGACAGCCGGAAGACCCGCTACCAAGGCGGCTTCCTCATGACTTTCGGCCTCCTCTCTCCGCATCCTCGGTCAGTGGCAGGCTCTCCCGCTTTGGCGACATTTGGCTGCCACAGGTCCAAGACCGTTGGGTGAGAGACATTCTGTCTCACGGGTACAGGATAGAGTTCAGTTCTCGTCCCCCAACTCGATTCTTCAGAACGTCTCCGCCTCCCGACCGAGCCGATGCTCTTCTGCAGGCGGAGTGCACTCTAAAGGCAGAAGGTGTGGTGATCCCTGTCCCTCTTCAGGAGCAAGGTCACGGTTTTTACTCCAATTTGTTTGTGGTGCCAAAAAAGGACGGATCCTTCCGTCCCGTTCTGGACCTAAAACTTCTCAACAAGTACGTAAAAACCAGACGGTTCCGGATGGAATCCCTCCGCTCCGTCATCGCCTCAATGTCTCAAGGAGATTTCCTAGCATCAATAGACATCAAGGATGCTTATCTCCACGTGCCGATTTGCTCCAGAGCATCAGCGTTTTCTACGGTTCGTTATAGGAGACGAACACCTTCAGTTCGTAGCTCTGCCTTTCGTTCTGGCGACAGCCCCACGGGCCTTCACCAAGGTCATGGCAGCAGTAGTAGCAGTCCTGCACTCTCAGGGACACTCTGTGATCCCTTACTTAGACGATCTGCTTGTCAAGGCTCCCTCTCAAGAGGCATGCCAACACAGCCTGAATGTTGCACTGGAGACTCTCCAGAGTTTCGGGTGGATCATCAACTTTTCCAAGTCAAATCTGACCCCGACCCAATCGCTAACATATCTTGGCATGGAGTTTCATACTCTATCAGCGATAGTGAAGCTTCCGCTGGACAAACAGCGTTCACTACAGACAGGGGTGCGATCCCTCCTTCAAGACCAGTCACACCCCTTGAGACGCCTCATGCACTTCCTAGGGAAGATGGTAGCAGCAATGGAGGCAGTCCCTTTCGCGCAGTTTCATCTGCGTCCACTACAGTGGGACATTCTACGCCAATGGGACGGGAAGTCGACGTCCCTCGACAGGAACGTCTCCCTTTCTCAGGCGGCAAAGGAATCTCTTCAGTGGTGGCTTCTTCCCACCTCATTGTCAAAGGGAAAGTCCTTCCTACCCCCATCCTGGGCGGTGGTCACGACGGACGCGAGTCTGTCAGGGTGGGGAGCGGTTTTTCTCCACCACAGGGCTCAGGGTACGTGGACTCAGCAAGAGTCCACCCTTCAGATCAATGTTCTGGAAATCAGAGCAGTGTATCTTGCCCTACAAGCCTTCCAGCAGTGGCTGGAAGGGAAGCAGATCCGAATTCAGTCGGACAACTCCACAGCGGTGGCATACATCAACCACCAAGGAGGAACACGCAGTCGGCAAGCCTTCCAGGAAGTCCGGCGGATTCTGACGTGGGTGGAAGACACGGCATCCACCATATCAGCAGTTCACATCCCAGGCGTGGACAACTGGGAAGCAGATTTTCTCAGTCGCCAGGGTATGGACGCAGGGGAATGGTCTCTTCACCCGGACGTGTTTCAAGAGATCTGTCGCCGCTGGGGGATGCCGGACGTCGACCTAATGGCGTCCCGGCACAACAACAAGGTCCCAGCTTTCATGGCGAGGTCTCACGATCACCGAGCTCTGGCGGCAGACGCCTTAGTTCAAAATTGGTCGCAGTTCCGGCTCCCTTATGTGTTCCCACCTCTGGCACTGTTGCCCAGAGTGCTGCACAAGATCAGGTCCGACTGCCGCCGCGCCATCCTCGTCGCTCCAGACTGGCCGAGGAGGTCGTGGTACCCGGATCTGTGGCATCTCACGGTAGGCCAACCGTGGGCGCTACCAGACCGACCAGACTTGCTGTCTCAAGGGCCGTTTTTCCATCGGAATTCTGCTGCCCTGAACCTGACTGTGTGGCCATTGAGTCCTGGATCCTAGCGTATTCAGGATTATCTCAAGACGTCATTGCCACCATGAGACAAGTTAGAATACCAACCTCCGCCAAGATCTACCACAGGACGTGGAAGATATTCTTATCTTGGTGTTCTGCGCAGGGAGTTTCTCCCTGGCCATTTGCATTGCCTACTTTTCTTTCCTTTCTACAATCCGGTTTGGAAAAAGGTTTGTCTCTCAGCTCCCTTAAAGGACAAGTCTCAGCGCTATCTGTATTTTTTCAGAAGCGACTAGCACGGCTTCCTCAGGTACGCACGTTCCTGCAGGGGGTTTGTCATATCGTCCCTCCTTACAAGCGGCCGTTAGAGCCCTGGGATCTGAACAGGGTTCTACTTGCTCTCCAGAAGCTGCCTTTCGAGCCTATGAGGGATGTTTCCCTTTCTCGACTTTCACAGAAAGTGACTTTTCTAGTAGCGGTCACCTCGCTTCGGAGAGTGTCCGAGCTAGCAGCGCTCTCATGCAAATCTCCCTTCCTGGTGATTCACCAGGACAAGGTGGTTCTGCGCCCGATTCCGGAGTTTCTCCCTAAGGTGGTATCCCCCTTTCATCTCAATCAGGATATCTCCTTACCGTCTTTGTGTCCTTATCCAATTCATCAATGTGAGAAGGATTTGCATTTGTTGGATCTGGTGAGAGCACTCAGAATCTACATTTCCCGCACGGCGCCCCTGCGCCGCGCGGATGCACTCTTTGTCCTTGTCGCTGGTCAGCGTAAAGGGTTGCAAGCTTCCAAATCCACCTTGGCTCGGTGGATCAAGGAACCAATTCTTGAAGCCTACCGTTCTGCTGGGCTTCCGGTTCCCTCAGGGCTGAAGGCCCATTCTACCAGAGCCGTGGGTGCGTCCTGGGCATTACGGCACCAGGCTACGGCTCAGCAGGTGTGCCAGGCGGCTACCTGGTCGAGTCTGCACACTTTCACCAAGCATTATCAGGTGCATACCTACGCTTCGGCGGACGCCAGCCTAGGTAGACAAGTCCTTCAGGCGGCGGTTGCCCACCTGTAGGAAAGGACTGTTTTTACGGTCCTGTCACGAGGTGTTATTTTACCCACCCAGGGACTGCTTTTGGACGTCCCAATCGTCTGGATCTCCCAATTAGGAGCGATAAAGAAGAAGGGAATTTTGTTACTTACCGTAAATTCCTTTTCTTCTAGCTCCAATTGGGAGACCCAGCACCCGCCCTGTTTTCTTAGGGATTTTTGTTTTTTCGGGTACACATGTTGTTCATGTTAAATGGTTCAGTTCTCCGATGTTTCTTCGGATTGAATTTGTTTTTAAACCAGTTATTGGCTTTCCTCCTTCTTGCTTTTGCACTAAAACTGAGGAGCCCGTGATCCCACGGGGGGTGTATAGGCAGAAGGGGAGGGGCCTTACACTTTTAAGTGTAGTGCTTTGTGTGGCCTCCGGAGGCAGTAGCTATACACCCAATCGTCTGGGTCTCCCAATTGGAGCTAGAAGAAAAGGAATTTACGGTAAGTAACAAAATTCCCTTCATTCCGGGGGTTCCTTGTACTTTATTGTTGGGGAGAGTATGCTGTGTGACTGTTCTGACATTTCCGGCCGGTTCTCTGGTTGTCACCTGAGAACCGCGCCGATGGTGCCTGCGCGCCGGCCGCATCGCTTAAATTTAGGCCCCGGCTTCGCCTGAGGCCTAGTTTCGATTTCACTGCCCTTGCATGTCAATCATGCAGAGGGACAGTGCGGCTCCGCCCAGCGGCCGTTCGGCACAGGGGAGGGACACTCCTCTCTGAGTAAATGTCCCCTCCCCTGTAAATCTCATTGGCCCTCCAGATCCCGCTCTCAGAGTAGGCCCCGCCCCCTCTCCTCGCTCCAGCGCCATTTTATCAGCGTTCTCTCAGCGATCGGCGCTGACTGCAGCATCCCTGCTACCACTCCAGTTTTCAGGCCACTGTGACCAAGCCTAGGGCCTGTCCTGACAAACGCTTCCCAAAGCGTGGTTCTGATGACCATTTTCCCTTTCCACCTGAGGTGGTCAAGGAGTGGGCTCATTCACCAAAGGTAGACCCTCCGGTGTCTAGACTCTCAGCCCGGACCGTTGTATCAGTGGCTGATGGCACCTCTCTTAAGGATTCCACTGACCGCCAGGTTGACCTTCTGGCCAAATCTGTATATGAGGCGGCTGGGGCCTCGTTCTCCCCATCTTTTGCAGCAGTGTGGGCTCTCAAGGCCATCTCTGCTTCTCTAGAGGAGATGCATTCCCTCACCAGGGAATCTATGCCCGAAATGGTTGCCTTAACTTCCCAAGCTTCAGCTTTTTCATCCTATGCCATGTCTGCCATGCTGGAGGCTTCTCACCGCACTGCGGTGGCTTCGGCTAATTCCCTCACTATCCGCAGGATCTTGTGGCTTCGAGAGTGGAAGGCAGATGCTTCTTCAAAGAAGTACCTTGCTGGCCTCCCTTTTGCTGGATCCAGGCTATTCGGCGAACAACTGGATGAAATTATTAAGGAAGCTACTGGCGGGAAGAGTACTTCCATGCCACAAACTAAAACCAGGAAACCTGCCCAGGGTAGGAACCAGTCGAGGTTTCGTTCCTTTCGTACCTCCAACTGGTCATCCTCTAAGCCCTCGGCCTCGTCCACTAACTCAGCCAAGAACCAAAAACCCAACTGGCGCACGAAGCCGCGTCCTCAGAAGACCGCAGGAGCTGCTGCCACTAAGGCAGCCTCCTCTTGACTATCTGGCCGCGCCAGCAACGTCCTTAGTCAGTGGCAGGCTCTCCCACTTTGGCGACGTGTGGTTTCAACACGTCTCCGATCAGTGGGTGCGGGATATCATCTCCCACGGCTACAGGATAGAATTCTCTTCCAGCCCGCCAAACAGATTTTTTCTGTCAACTCCCCCCTGCTCCAAGGCCGCCGCCTTCTCTCAGGCCGTGGCATCCTTGCAGGCCAACGGAGTAATTGTACCGGTTCCCGCCCGGGAACGGTTCAGAGGTTTCTACTCAAATCTCTTCCTAGTCCCCAAAAAGGACGGTTCCTTCCGGCCCATCCTGGATCTCAAGCTTCTCAACAAGCATGTTCAGGTGCGGCATTTTCGCATGGAGTCTCTGCGATCAGTCATTTCCTCAATGACCCAAGGAGATTTCCTGGCATCCACCGACATCAGAGATGCCTATCTGCATGTGCCAATTGCAGTTTCACACCAGCGTTGGCTACGTTTTGCAATCGGAGAGGAACATTTCCAATTCGTGGCTCTCCCCTTCAGGTTAGCCACGGCCCCTCGAGTATTCACCAAGGTCATGGCAGCGGTGGTTGCGGTTCTGCACCTCCAGGGGTTGGCAGTGATTCCTTACCTGGACGACCTTCTAGTCAAGGCTTCATCCAGCGCAGACTGTCAGCGGAGTGTCTCGCTCACTCTCGCCACTCTAGTCCAATTCGGGTGGCTTGTCAATCTGCCCAAATCCACTCTGACTCCGACCCAGAGGCTCACGTACCTAGGGATGCAATTCGAGACTCTGCTGGCACTTGTGAAGCTGCCCTTAGTCAAACAGCAGTCCCTCCATCTGGCGGTGCGCTCTTTGCTGAGGCCCCGCCGTCATTCCATCAGGCACCTAATGCAGGTGCTGGGTCAGATGGTGGCGTCAATGGAGGCGGTTCCCTTTGCCCAGTTCCATCAGCGTCCTCTGCAGCTGGACATTCTCCGCTGTTGGGACAAGCGGACTTCCTCCTTGCACAGGTTAGTGGCTCTGTCGCCACAGACCAGGGGCTCCCTTCAGTGGTGGCTTCGGCCCCTCTCTCTGTCTCAGGGACGCTCCTTCCTGGCCCCGTCCTGGGTGATCTTCACCACGGATGCCAGTCTATCCGGCTGGGGAGCGGTATATCTCCACCACAGAGCGCAGGGCACTTGGACTCCGTCCGAATCAGCCCTCTCGATCAATGTGCTGGAAACCAGAGCTGTGCTTCTAGCTCTCTTAGCCTTTCACCACCTGTTGGCGGGCAAGCACATCCGAGTCCAGTCAGACAACGCGACAGCGGTTGCCTACATCAATCACCAAGGCGGGACACGCAGCCGTCTGGCAATGTTGGAGGTACAACGCATCCTTCAATGGGCGGAGGACTCCAAGTCCACCATATCTGCAGTCCACATCCCAGGCGTGGAAAACTGGGAAGCAGATTATCTCAGCCGTCAAACCGTGGACAGTGGCGAGTGGTCCCTGCATCCGGCAGTGTTTCGGTCAATCTGCCGCAAGTGGGGCACTCCGGAAGTGGATCTAATGGCATCCCGGCACAACAACAAGGTTCCGGGTTACGTGGCTCGCTCCCACGATCCTCAGGCCTTTGCAGCGGACGCTCTGGTTCAAGATTGGTCCCAGTTTCGTCTGTCCTACGTGTTTCCCCCTCTAGCTCTCTTACCCAGAGTCCTGTGCAAGATCAGAATGGAGTGCCGTCGGGTCATCCTCATTGCTCCGGACTGGCCCAGGCGAGCTTGGTACCCAGACCTGCTCCATCTGTCCGTAGAGGTGCCGTGGCATCTCCCGGACCGTCCAGACCTTCTCTCACAAGGTCCGTTTTTCCGCCAGAATTCTGCGGCTCTCAGATTGACGGCGTGGCTCTTGAGTCCTGGATCTTGAAGACTTCTGGTATTCCTCCTGAAGGCATCTCAACTATGACTCGGGCTCGGAAGTCTTCCTCGGCCAAAATCTATCACAGGACCTGGAGAATTTTCCTGTCCTGGTGTCGCTCTTCCGGCCATGCTCCTTGGCCTTTTTCCTTGCCGACCCTCCTGTCCTTTCTACAGTCCGGTCTGCAGCTAGGACTATCCCTCAATTCCCTCAATGGACAAGTCTCGGCTCTGTCGGTGTTGTTCCAGCGGCGTATCGCCCGGCTGGCTCAGGTGCGCACCTTCATGCAGGGCACGTCTCACATCATTCCGCCTTACCGGCGGCCCTTGGATCCCTGGGACCTTAATCTGGTCCTCACGGCCTTGCAGAAACCCCCCTTTGAGCCTCTTAGGGATGTTTCTTTGTCTAGTCTTTCACAGAAGGTGGTCTTTCTAGTGGCCATAACTTCCCTCAGGAGAGTCTCTGATTTGGCTGCGCTCTCTTCGGAGTCACCTTTTTTGGTTTTTCATCAAGACAAGGTGGTTCTCCGTCAGACTCCGGACTTTCTCCCTAAGGTGGTTTCTCCTTTCCACCTTAACCAGGACATTTCCCTGCCTTCCTTTTGTCCGGCTCCTGTTCATCGCTTTGAAAAAGCGTTGCATACTCTGGCTCTGGTGCGGGCGCTCCGGATCTATGTGTCTCGCACCGCTGTTCTTAGGCGGTGCATTTCTCTTTTTGTGCTGACCACAGGTCGGCGTAAGGGTATGTGCGCACGTTGCTTTTTACCTGCCTTTTTGCTGCTTTTTCTTCTGCGCTGTTTAATGCCAAAATGGATGTGTTCTTCTATTCAAGCAAAGTCTATGGGAATTTGGGTTTCTTGTTCACACTATGTTGTTCAAAATGCTGCCTTTTTGTGGCAGAACTTTGGTCAAAAACTCAGCTTTGCAGTGCAAAACCCAAATGGCAAAAACAATTGACATATTGCTTCTTTGAAAAGCTGAGTTTTTGACCAAAGTTCTGCCTCAAAAAGGCAGCATTTTGAACAACATAGTGTGAACAAGAAACCCAAATTCCCATAGACTTTGCTTGAATAGAAGAACACATCCATTTTGGCATTAAACAGCGCAGAAGAAAAAGCAGCAAAAAAGCAGGTAAAAAGCAACGTGCGCACATACCCTAAGGGCCTCTCGGCTTCTAAGCCGACCTTAGCTCGTTGGATTAGGTCGGCCATTTCCGATGCCTACCAGTGTACTCAGGTGCCTCCCCCGCCGGGGATCAAGGCACACTCGACCAGAGCTGTCGGTGCCTCTTGGGCTTTCAGGCACCAGGCTACGGCTCAGCAGGTCTGTCAGGCTGCCACTTGGACTAGTCTGCATACCTTTTCAAAGCACTACCAAGTGCATGCTCATGCTTCGGCAGATGCGAGCTTGGGCAGACGCATCCTTCAGGCGGCTGTCGCCCATTTGTGAAGTTAGGTATCGCCTACTTCTCAGTTTTCTGTTTATTCCCACCCATGGACTGCTTTGAGACATCCCAATGTCTGGGTCTCCCATAGGAACGATAAAGAAAAAGAGAATTTTGTTTACTTACCGTAAATTCTTTTTCTTATAGTTCCATAATGGGAGACCCAGCACCCTCCCTGTTGCCTGTTGGCAGTTTCTTGTTCCGCGTGTTATCACCGGCTGTTGTAGACAGAGGCTCCAGTTCTGGTTCTTGCTCTATCTCTACTTGTGGGTGGCTATTCTCCTTCAGCTTTTGCACTAAACTGGCTAAATTTGGTTATCCAGGGGGTGTATATGCTCAGAGGGAGGAGCTACACTTTTTAGTGTAGTACTTTGTGTGTCCTCCGGAGGCAGAAGCTATACACCCCAATGTCTGGGTCTCCCAATACGGAACTATAAGAGAAAGAATTTACGGTAAGTAAACAAAATTCTCTTTTTTTGGCCATCTTTGTCCCTCTTCTGAAGCCTGGGTGCATGATACGACTTACGTCATCCACACTCGCCAGCATTGAGGTCCTGCGCAGGTGCACTACAATACTTTGGTCTGATCTGACCAGGGCAGATCAAAGTGCGCCTGCGCAGGACCTCAATGCCGGCGAGTGTCAATGTCATAGGATGCGTCCTGCACCCCGGCTACAGGAGGACAAAGATGGCCAAAAGAGGAGGCGCTGGTATCTGAGAACAGAGACACCCATCCGACCAGTCTGCACCGCACCTTAGGTGAGTATTATAAAGTATTTTTTACATTCTACACAGCGGTCTGAGCTCTTATATGCAGCAATCTAGAATAGTGTATATAAGAGCCCACTGCTGGTGGCCGCAGCTTATAGGCCCCAAATCTGGTGACAGGTTCCCTTTAACAGCTCTGAATTGTGTTTTGAGTTTAATAAATTGAGGTCAGTGAGCCTGGATGAGAACCTTTTATTAATCAATAAAAAAAAGTGGGTGTAGGAGTTTTCTCTTTGACATTCCATATTGCTAAGTGCCTCATTTTAAGATTGTGGAGTAGTGACCTTTAAGGGGAATCAGTCAACGGAGATCCTGATTCCAGCGATGTCTCGCTTCCTGAGCTGTCTGCTGTCATTTTGATAAAATCAATGTTTCCTCTGCTGCAGATCTAGCAGTTATAAGGAGGTCATGAATATGCTGGACTATCTGAAGGATACCAAGTAGTCCTGTAATTATAATTACTGCTGATTATTAATCAGTTGATTGTATCAAAATTACACTAAGGCCCTGTGCGCACTCAAAAAAGGAATTTTCTTAAGAAAATTCCACAGGCACTGAAAGATTATCGCACCAGCGGAAAAAAAAAAAACCGCACCAAAATCCACTTGCGTTTTGGTGCGGTTTTTCTGCGGGTTCGTACATGTGTTAATGCAATAAAGCACTTAAAAGGAAATTTATTTATTTATTTTTTTTTAGATATAGAGAAATGGATAGATAATCAATAGCTTGATCTGTCCTCTATCAATCAATTGAGTCCATGTCAGCACACACTGCAGTTCTCACGGTCGGTAGGGTGTTCACATTACCGACCGTGGGAAATGACCTGTAGTTACATTTCTGCAGGTTCCTTACAAGGCTGCATTCAGTACAGTGTGTCAGTCGCAGCTGGATGCAAACGTCGTGGACCTGTGTGGATTACGCCGGAGCTGTGTGTTGGGAGGGGTTAATAAAAGGGTGAAAGAGGGGCTTTTTTTGTCTTTTATTTAAAATAAAGGATTTCTCATTGTGTGTTTATTCACTTCACTTACGAGTTAATCATGACAGCTGTATCATAGACGCTGCCATGATTAAGCCTGGACTTAAATGGCAGTGGATCGTTGCCGTTTAACTCCTTATTACCTGGATTGCTACCGCATCACGGCAATCTGAAAGAGCCAGGGACACTCCGGTACTGCCGCATAATGGATGCGACAGTCACTGGGGCAGCTGCGGGAGGAAGGGGGGGAGTGGATTAACCCTGGCCCTCGCCCTCCCCCTCCCCAGCCTGTGAATACCGGGCCGCCGCTGTGTGCTTACCTCGGCTGGACGGTAAAAATACAACGGAGCCCGCATGTGTTTTTTTTTTTTATATGTACGGTTGATTTCTATGTGTATTATGTCTGTTTTCTCACGGCTCCGCTTCCTGTCATAATGACATCACTTCCCTGCAAAACGCAGGCAGTGATGAACATTATGTCGTGAAATACTGGAGGGAATAACGCAGAAAGATGCAATGAACTGCACAGAATTTGCTGCCTGCGTTATTCCCTGTGGGATTTCACGATTACATTGCAGTCAATGGAGTGAAATCCCGCAGCTACCTGCGGAAAAGAAGTGACATGCAATTTTTTTTGCTGCGGGAATCCCACAGCAAAACATGCAGCTGTCAAAATCCGCATAGTGCGCACAGCATTTTTTTCCCCCCATAGGTTTTGCTGGTGAATCACTGCAGAGATCTTCTGAACATTTTCTGCAGCGAAACATGCAGCAAATCTGCAGGAAAAACGGCAAGTGCGCACAGGGCCTAAAGCAGGTCAGTAAGTGACACATTGCTGGAAACAGGATCTCTGCCTCTACATTATGCTGTTCTGAGATTAGGTGGCAAAAACCTGGTGACTGATTCTCTTTAAGCAGCCCCTTCTTAGGGTATGTGCGCACGTTGCTTTTTACCTGCTTTTTTGCTGCTTTTTCTTCTGCGCTGTTGAATGCCAAAATGGATGTGTTCTTCTATTCAAGCAAAGTCTATGGGAATTTGGGTTTCTTGTCCGCACTATGCTGTTCAAAATGCTGCCTTTTTGTGGCAGAACTTTGGTCAAAAACTCAGCTTTTCAAAGAAGCAACATGTCAATTGTTTTTGCCATTTGGGTTTTGCACTGCAAAGCTGAGTTTTTGACCAAAGTTCTGCCACAAAAAGGCAGCATTTTGAACAGCATAGTGTGAACAAGAAACCCAAATTCCCATAGACTTTGCTTGAATAGAAGAACACATCCATTTTGGCATTCAACAGCGCAGAAGAAAAAGCAGCAAAAAAGCAGGTAAAAAGCAGGTAAAAAGCAACGTGCGCACATACCCTTAGACTTTGAAGATGATTCCATGCACTGGCAGCAGGGACACCTATAGTTGCCTGCACAGCTGGCCCACCAGGATGATGCGGAGCAAGGAAAAGAATGTGAAAGGGCCACAGTGCTGAAGCAGCCCCATCAGGCAAGCACCCAAACGTGGGACCCCAGATCATACTGTGGTGGCCTGGACTAGCAATCTGCAACAACTTTATTTTACAGGAATGTTTTTTGTTGTTTGTTTTTTTTTAAGACATGGACAGTCAAGCTCTAGGGTGGTCTTCAGCCTATATCCAAGACTCTGCTGTGAACCCCTCCAATGGTTGTAATAGATCATTCCACACCTATGAAAATATCCTAGATTATTCACATCTGTACCCTCCTTCCAGGGACTAGCCCAAAATATGAAGCTATTCCCTATCCAAAGATAACTTAATCACTGGGGGCCCCACTGCTAAGATTCTCCCCTCCTCTCCCCCACATGATCCCAAGCATAGGGCTCTGCCATGTACAGTCTTGAATGGAGCAGAGGTTTCCACACACAATGTCCCCTGGAGTCATGATTAGTGTTGAGCGGACCCGGATCTGAAAAATCCGGATCCGCACGGTTCAAGGTTCCGATCCGAGTCTGACCAGTACCTGGGTGCACAATTTCTCATTCTCATTCATTTGCATAGGTGCGGATTCCGGATCGGATCCGGACTTCGGTGGCAACCAGATCCGGATCCGTCGGACCTGGATTATAGCCGATCCGCTCAACTCTAGTCATGATGGAAATTACTGTTCTGCTTTCTCCAGGAATCCCAATGAATGAAATAGCCTTGTTCCTGAGGTCAATGGGGACGGGGGGGGGGGATTGGGGTCCCAGCATTCAAACTGTGGCGCCCCTGACCTGGTCAGGCACCACTGAGTACTGCACCCATGCTGGGGACAGTACAATACAGGTAATCCAGAAGGCTGACAGGGGTGTGGAACACAGGCGCATAGTGACCAGGTCTCACACATGTACCCATGAGAGGACCCCTGGGGATCCCAGGAGGGGGCAAAGCCTATACCTCCACTGGAATAGTGGCAGGGGGTTAAAAAGCCTCCATCTCCTCTCAAGGGGTGTGGTGGAGAGTCTGGTTGCTAGGTGGCGTAGGCAAGAACAGGAGAGGAGGAGCAGTGAGTCAGTTAGAAGGAGAACTCCAGAGGGCTCAGTGAGGAGCAGACCTGTGGGGTTGATGCTGTCTAACAGCGCCCGCGCAGTGGCTACAGACGGGGGAGAACGGTCACCTAGGAGTGCTGCCTGAAAGCCAGCTTCAGCTAGCGAGTGCAACGGAGTGGGAAGTAAGGAGACTTCTAGAGAGCACCAGGCCCAACCGGGCGGCAGATCCCGAAGCGAGGATAGATTCACCTTTCCCTGCTAAACCTGCCGGTGTGGGGCTCTTACAGCCCACACCACAACAACCAAAAGCCGCAGCCACGTAACCGCAAGTAGGGCCCATAGGTCACAGGAGGCAAGAGGCTGGAGTGGCCTGGCCCGGGGAACAAGCACACGGCAAAACAAGAAGGGGAGAGAGGCTTGGAGCATCTTCCCTGGGTGACCCCCATAGGGACTCAAAGTCGGGGTCACCCCAAACCACCAAGGGCTAAGGAAGGCGAGTTTGTAGTCACCCTCATACAGTCAGCCGGAAGGATACCTGGTTCCCACCTGGTTCATCCCAGCTACGCCCGGGTTACTCACCCTGCCACCTGAAGTGAGTAAAAACCCTGAAAGACACTCTGCCTGTGTGTGGTCATTCTGCGACTTGTGGTACTACAGCTTTACAAAGGGCCCTGGGGCTTGCCTCACTCTCAGGAGGCTACTACACCCGACTGCACCCACCATCAGCCCCAGGTGTCCCCTAACCTGCAGTGGCGGTCCCCACTGACCGCAAATCTGAGAGTGGCGTCACGATCAAAACTGAAGATTCCCTACCTGTGACCAGCACCAGCTACGTGGAGTCCCTGAAGGTATGCACTGATACAACACCAGCGGGGCTTCACAAAACCACTAACAATCAGGAAGTAATATAGTGGGTGGGATGGTTGCACTTACATGGGGGGGGTCCAATAGGTTCTTTTAGCCCATGAAGCTTTATGCTTCTCAAGGACCAATAACAGGTAAGGGGAGCACGCTCTAACCTTGGCTCATCCAGTCCTGGCAAGAAACAGCCCAAGCCCCTGCAACATCTTGCATTCTACAGAATAAAGACATTCACAGTAAAGCAGACATTTGTGTTCCAGGTTCCGTGCCGGGTGCTAATCTTTTAGATTTCCTTGCTTGTAGAGTTGAGCGAGTATCTAACTCTTCGTACTCGCTATACTCATAACGAGTACTGTCTAAGGCCGGAATCACACTTATGCGTGTAAAATCTGTCCGAGTAGCAGGAAAAAAAGTCGACCGATTTCAGTTCAGTTTATGATCAGTGTGCAATATGTGTTTGATGCATATGGGATTTTTTTTTACTATGTCATCTGCCATTCAGCTCTGCTACATGGCCGCTGACAGCAGACACAGACAGCCATGTAGCAGAGCTGAATGGCCGCTGACAGCAGAGACAGACAGAGCCGCACGATCAGAATTAAGTCAGATAAACGTCACCCGACTTCATTGTCATCCCGCGGCTGTGTGTGGCATGGCCTGATTTTCGGTCACCAGTGAAGGTCTCACCGGTGACCGCAAAGAGCTGCGCTATCAGCGGTGCCGTCACTGAGGTTATCCGCGGCCACAGCTGAAGTCCTCCCGCTGAGATTTGTGACCGCGGATAACCTGAGTGATGCATTCTCTGATAGCGCGACTCACTTCAGTCGCTGCGGGGAGCTCACAGAGAGCGGTTGTGGTTTGTGACCGCTCTGTCAGCTTCCGATGTAGCAGAGCTGACAGCGTCAAGGGACCTCTGTGGATTACGTCGGACATGGAAGGGTATTTGGGGACTTGAATAAAGTGGTGAAAGAGGGTGGGTTTTTTGTTATTTCAAATAAAGGATTTTTTGGTGTATGTCTTCATTTGCTTAACCCCTTCACGGCCGGCCGATTTTTCGCTTTCCATTTTTTTTTTCACCATTCTTTTTCTGAGAGACATAACTTTTTTATTTTTCAGTCAATATGGTCATGTGAGGGCTCATTTTTTGCGGAACGAGCTGTACTTTTAAATGAAACAATCAGTTTTACCATATAGTGTACTGGAAAACGGCAAAAAAATTCCAAATGCAGAAAAATTGCAAAAAAAGTGCGATAGCACTATGGTTTTTGAGATATTTTATTCAGTGTTCACTATATGGTAAAACTGATGTGTGGGTGTGATGCCTCAGGTCAGTGCGAGTTCGTAGACACCAAACATGTATAGGTTTACTTTTATATAAGGGGTTAAAAAAAAAATCGGAAGTTTGTCCGCAAAAAGTGGCGCACGTTTTACACCATATTCCGTTGCCCGTAGCGTTCTCATTTTTCAGGATGTATGGCTCAGTGACGGCTTATTTTTTGCGTCTCGAGCTGACGTTTTTAACGGTACCATTTTTGCGCAGATACTACGTTTTGATTGCCTCTTATTGCATTTTGCGCAAACGTTGTGGCGACAAAAAAACGTTTCTTTGGCGCTCCATTGGGAGACCCAGACAATTGGGTGTATAGCTATGCCTCCGGAGGCCACACAAAGTATTACACTAAAAGTGTAAAGCCCCTCCCCTTCAGCCTATACACCCCCCGTGCTGCCACGGGCTCCTCAGTTTTTATGCTTTGTGCGAAGGAGGCAGACATCCACGCATAGCTCCACAGCTTAGTCAGCAGCAGCTGCTGACTATGTCGGATGGAAGAAAAGAGGGCCCATAACAGGGCCCCCAGCATGCTCCCTTCTCACCCCACTCTTGTCGGCGGTGTGGTTAAGGTTGAGGTATCCATTGCGGGTACGGAGACTGGAGCCCACATGCTGCTTTCCTTCCCCATCCCCCTTAGGGCTCTGGGTGAAGTGGGATCCTATCGGTCTCCAGGCACATGAGACCGTGCTCCAGCCACAGCTCCTGAGGACTCTGCTGGATAGGAGCCGAGTATCGTTCAGGGACATGGCCCTGCTACTTTGAGGTACTCTGTGTCCCCGTGGGGACCGCGCACAGCAACACTCCAGCATTACTGGGTGTGCTAGTGCACCGGGGACCGCGGCGCTGACTGTGTTTGTGCCTTTACACACTGCAGCGTCGCTGAGTGTGTTAGTGTATGGGGACTGCCGCGCTGACCGCCGCTGCCATTGTTATCACTGCGGCGCGGCTGGGACTGTTAGTGCGCCGGGGACTTCCGCGCCGACCGCGCTTATACGGCGGCCGCGCTTATAACTTTAGTCCCCGGCTTTTGCGGCCTAGTCTCATTCTTTTCCCGCCCCCAGGCCTGCCAGTCAGGGGAAGGGCGGGACGCTGTAAAGGACGTCAGCAACTGAGGCTGGAGCATGCTTTGCATACTCCACCCCCCTCACTGTGCACAGTGGGGCACCAGATTCCCGCACTTTCTAGGGCATGCCCACGGCCCCCTCCTCTCCTCAGGACGCCGGCAGCCATTCCTGTCAGCTCTGCTAACGCTGGAGAAGGGAGACAAGCTCAGGGAAACCCAGGCAGGAATTCTGGTGACCACACAACTGCATTGCGCGGGCGGTAAGCAGCACCTAGGTGCTGGCCCCACTGGTGCAGAAGTGTACTTATAGATTATATGATTATAGGCTATACTTTACACTGTATGGTGCACGGTTGTTTTTGGCTATATACCCTCCTGTATTGCTCAGAGGAGACAACAGCATGTCGTCCACAAATAGCAAGGGTGCCAAAGCACAGACTTACTATGGTGCCTGTGCAGCATGTACGGCTATACTGCCGGCAGGTTCCACTGACCCTCATTGTGTGCAATGCTCGGCCCCTGTGGCACTTACTCAGCCGGAGCCTCTGCTAAGGGTGGCCCAGGTGGAACCACCTGCTACCACTGTCCAGGTGACAGGGACGGAGTTTGCAGTTTTTACTGAAAGACTTTCTGAGACTATGGCTAAGATATTAGAAGCCTTGCAGTCCAGGCCGGCATCTCAAGCCATGGGCACTGTGGAATCATTGCCCCCTGGTTCCCCTCAGTTGGAACAACAATGTTCTCCCGGGGTGTCTCATAGATCCCAGGGTGAGGTCTCTGACACGGACCGCAGCCCCAGACCGACTAAGCGAGCTCGCTATGATATCCCCTCGACATCATCACATTGTTCAGGGTCTCAGCGAGAGGACTCTCTGTATGATGAAGCGGAGGTAGCTGATCAGGATTCTGATCCTGAAGCCGCTCTCAACCTTGATACTCCTGATGGGGACGCCATAGTGAATGATCTTATTGCGTCCATCAATCAAATGTTGGATATTTCTCCCTCAGCTCCTCCAGTGGAGGAGTCAGCTTCTCAGCAGGAGAAATTCCGTTTCAGGTTTCCTAAGCGTACAATGAGTATGTTTCTGGACCACTCTGACTTCAGAGAGGCAGTCCAGAAACACCGAGCTTGTCCAGATAAGCGTTTTTCCAAGCGCCTTAAGGATACACGTTACCCCTTCCCCCCTGACGTGGTCAAGGGCTGGACTCAGTGTCCCAAGGTGGATCCTCCAATCTCCAGACTGGCGGCTAGATCCATAGTTGCAGTGGAAGATGGAGCTTCACTCAAGGATGCCACTGACAGACAGATGGAGCTCTGGTTGAAATCCATCTATGAAGCTATCGGCGCGTCTTTTGCTCCAGCATTCGCAGCCGTATGGGCACTCCAAGCTATCTCAGCTGGTCAGGCGCAAATTGACGCACTCACACGTACGTCTGCGCCGCAGGTGGCGTCCATAACCTCTCAAACGTCGGCATTTGCGTCCTACGCTATTAATGCTGTCCTGGACTCTGCGAGCCGTACGGCGGTTGCAGCCGACAATTCGGTGGCAATACGCAGGGCCTTGTGGCTACGGGAATGGAAGGCAGATTCGGCTTCCAAAAAGTGCTTAACTGGTTTGCCATTTTCCGGCGACCGCTGGTTTGGTGAGAGATTGGATGAAATCATCAAACAATCCAAGGGAAAGGAAACATCCTTACCCCAGGCCAAACCAAAAACACCCCAACAGAGGAGGGGACAGTCGAGGTTTCGGTCCTTTCGGGGGGCGGGCAGGTCCCAATTCTCCTCGTCCAAAAGGCCTCAGAAGGATCAGAGGAACTCCGACGCATGGCGGTCCAAATCACGCCCTAAAAAGACCGCCGGAGGTGCCGCTACCAAGGCGGCTTCCTCATGACTTACGGCCTCCTCACACCGCATCCTCGGTCGGTGGCAGGCTCTCCCGCTTTTGCGACACCTGGCTGCCACAAGTAAAAGACCGTTGGGTGAGAGACATATTGTCTCACGGTTACAGGATAGAGTTCAGCTCTCGTCCTCCGACTCGATTCTTCAGAACATCTCCGCCTCCCGAGCGAGCCGAGGCTCTTCTGCAGGCGGTGGGCATTCTGAAGGCAGAAGGAGTGGTGGTCCCGGTTCCTCTTCAGCAACAGGGTCACGGTTTCTACTCCAACCTGTTTGTGGTTCCAAAGAAGGACGGGTCTTTCCGTCCTGTTTTGGATCTAAAACTGCTCAACAAACACGTAATGACCAGGCGGTTCCGGATGGAATCCCTCCGCTCCGTCATCGCCTCAATGTCCCAAGGAGATTTCCTAGCATCGATCGATATCAAAGATGCTTATCTCCACGTACCGATTGCTCCAGAGCATCAGCGCTTCCTGCGCTTCGCCATAGGAGACAAACACCTTCAGTTCGCGGCACTGCCGTTCGGCCTGGCGACAGCCCCAAGGGTTTTCACCAAGGTCATGGCTACAGTAGTTGCGGTCCTCCACTCTCAGGGTCACTCGGTGATACCTTACTTAGACGATCTGCTGGTCAAGGCACCCTCTCAAGAGGCATGCCAACACAGCCTCAACGTTACTCTGGAGACTCTCCAGAGTTTCGGGTGGATCATCAATTTTCCAAAGTCAAATCTGACACCGGTCCAATCGCTGACATATCTTGGCATGGAGTTTCATACTCTTCCAGCGATAGTGAAGCTTCCGCTGGACAAACAGCGTTCACTACAGACAGAGGTGCAATCTCTCCTTCAAGGTCGGTCACACCCCTTGAGGCGCCTCATGCACTTCCTGGGGAAGATGGTGGCAGCAATGGAGGCAGTTCCTTTCGCGCAGTTTCACCTGCGTCCTCTTCAATGGGACATCCTACGCAAATGGGACAGAATGCCGACGTCCCTAGACAGGAACGTCTCCCTCTCTCAGGCAACCAAAGCTTCCCTTCGGTGGTGGCTTCTTCCCACCTCATTATCGAAGGGGAAATCCTTCCTACCCCCATCCTGGGCGGTGGTCACGACGGACGCGAGTCTGTCAGGGTGGGGAGCAGTTTTTCTCCACCACAGGGCTCAGGGTACGTGGACTCAGCAAGAGTCCTCACTTCAGATCAATATTCTGGAGATCAGGGCAGTGTATCTTGCCCTAAAAGCGTTCCAGCAGTGGCTGGAAGGCAAGCAGATCCGAATTCAGTCGGACAACTCCACAGCGGTGGCTTACATCAACCACCAAGGTGGGACACGCAGTCGGCAAGCCTTCCAAGAAGTCCGGCGGATTTTGATGTGGGTGGAAGCCACGGCCTCCACCATCTCCGCAGTTCACATCCCGGGCGTAGAAAACTGGGAAGCAGACTTTCTCAGTCGCCAGGGCATGGACGCAGGGGAATGGTCCCTTCACCCGGACGTGTTTCAGGAGATCTGTTGCCGCTGGGGGATGCCGGACGTCGACCTAATGGCGTCACAGCACAACAACAAGGTCCCAACATTCATGGCTCGATCTCAAGATCACAGAGCTCTGGCGGCAGACGCCTTAGTTCAGGATTGGTCGCAGTTTCAGCTTCCTTATGTGTTTCCCCCTCTGGCACTGTTGCCCAGAGTGTTACGCAAGATCAGGGCCGACTGCCGCCGCGCCATCCTCGTCGCTCCAGACTGGCCGAGGAGGTCGTGGTACCCGGATCTGTAGCATCTCACGGTCGGCCAACCGTGGGCACTGCCAGACCGACCAGACTTGTTGTCTCAAGGGCCGTTTTTCCATCTGAATTCTGCGGCCCTCAACCTGACTGTGTGGCCATTGAGTCCTGGATCTTAGCGTCTTCAGGATTATCTCAAGAGGTCATTGCCACCATGAGACAGGCTAGGCAACCATCGTCCGCCAAGATCTACCACAGGACGTGGAAAATATTCCTGTCGTGGTGCTCTGCTCAGGGTTTCTCTCCCTGGCCCTTTGCCTTGCCCACTTTTCTGTCCTTTCTTCAATCCGGATTGGAAAAGGGTTTGTCGCTAGGCTCCCTTAAAGGACAAGTCTCTGCGCTCTCTGTGTTTTTTCAGAAGCGCCTGGCCAGACTCCCACAGGTACGCACGTTCCTGCAAGGGGTTTGTCACATCGTCCCTCCTTACAAGCGTCCGTTAGAACCCTGGGATCTGAACAGGGTGCTGATGGTCCTTCAGAAACCACCGTTCGAGCCAATGAGTGATATTTCGCTCGCACGCCTTTCGCAGAAAGTGGTTTTTCTAGTAGCAGTCACTTCACTTCGGAGAGTGTCTGAGCTAGCAGCGTTGTCATGCAAAGCTCCTTTCCTGGTGTTTCACCAGGACAAGGTGGTTCTGCGTCCGGTTCCGGAATTCCTCCCTAAGGTGGTATCCCCCTTTCATCTCAATCAGGATATCTCCTTACCTTCTTTTTGCCCTCATCCAGTTCACCAGTGTGAAAAGGATTTGCACTTGTTAGATCTGGTGAGAGCACTCAGGCTCTACATTTCTCGTACGGCGCCCCTGCGCCGCTCGGATGCACTCTTTGTCCTTGTCGCTGGCCAGCGTAAGGGGACACAAGCTTCCAAATCAACCCTGGCTCGGTGGATCAAGGAACCAATTCTCGAAGCTTATCGTTCCTCGGGGCTTCCGGTTCCCTCAGGGCTGAAGGCCCATTCTACCAGGGCCGTGGGAGCGTCCTGGGCCTTGCGACACCAGGCTACGGCTCAGCAGGTGTGTCAGGCAGCTACCTGGTCGAGCCTGCACACTTTCACGAAACACTATCAGGTGCATACCTATGCTTCGGCAGATGCCAGCCTAGGTAGGCAAGTCCTTCAGGCGGCGGTTGCCCACCTGTAGGACGGAGCCGTTACGGCTCTATTATGAGGTATTATTTACCCACCCAGGGACTGCTTTTGGACGTCCCAATTGTCTGGGTCTCCCAATGGAGCGCCAAAGAAGAAGGGAATTTTGTTTACTTACCGTAAATTCCTTTTCTTCTAGCTCCAATTGGGAGACCCAGCACCCGCCCCTGTTTTTGTGTACACATGTTGTTCACGTTGAATGGTTTCAGTTCTCCGATATTCCTTCGGATTGAATTTACTTTAAACCAGTTTATAATTTTTTCCTCCTTCTTGCTTTTGCACCAAAACTGAGGAGCCCGTGGCAGCACGGGGGGTGTATAGGCTGAAGGGGAGAGGCTTTACACTTTTAGTGTAATACTTTGTGTGGCCTCCGGAGGCAGTAGCTATACACCCAATTGTCTGGGTCTCCCAATTGGAGCTAGAAGAAAAGGAATTTACGGTAAGTAAACAAAATTCCCTTCTTTGGCGTTTGGAATTTTTTTTGCCGCTACGCCGTTTACTGACCAGATTAATTGATTTTATATTTTGATAGATTGGGCGTTTCTGGACGCGGCGATACCAAAAGTGTGTATATTTTTTTAACCCTTTCATTTTCAATGGGGGGTGATTTGAACTTAGGTTTTTTGTTTTTTTTAATTTTTTAAACTTTATTTTACTAGTCCCCCTAGGGGGCTATAGCAATCAGCAATCCGATCGCTCTGCAGTATTTGCTGATCACAGCTGCACAGCTGTAAACAGCAGATACGCTCTCTCTCTTTTGCTGTGCCGCGGGCACAGCGAAAGTGAAAGCAAGTCATCTGTAGTACAGGAGTCATCACATGACCCTGTGCTACCATGACAACTATAGGAAGTCACGTGATCGCATCACGTGACTTCCGGTATCGGGCAGTAAGTAAAAGTTTACCGCGACCGTGCTTATAATGGCGCTGTCACATATTGACAGCGCCATATAAGGGGTTAATCAGCACGAGCAGATAACGATTCTGCTCGTGCCTAGCAGGCACACATCTCAGCTGTGAAAAATCAGCTGAGTTGTGTGCCGATCGCGGCATGCTGCCGCCGGAGAACCGCGGGCAGTAACATTATGACATTTAGGACGTAATTTTACTGCCCGCGGTTGTTAAGGGGTTAAACTTACCCTGTATCTCAGGGAGACGCCTGATATGATTAATCTAGGACTTATTGGCAGCTGCCATTAACTCCATATTACCTCGATTGACACCGCACCAGGGCAATTTGGGATGAGCCGGGTACAGTGCTGGCTGATCTTGTTAGGGTGGGGGGGCTCTCCATCCTGACAATACTAGCCTTCAGCCATGTGGCTTTACCCTGGCTGGTATTAAAAATGGGGTGAACTGCACGCTGTTTTTTTTTTTTTAATTAATTTATTTATTTTACTGCAGCTGTCTCACTGCAACCAATCATCAGCGCTGGTGGGCAGTGAAAGCAGGAATGAGATTGAATAATGAGCGTCCGGGAGTGGAGATTGACAGACATTTTGAGACCTCACTCATTTCCAGTGTTTTGTGAAACATGCAATAAATGTATTTAGAAAAACGGATGTCACTAGGATGGTGTGAGTGCCGGTCCGTGTGACATCCATTTACTCGCTCCCATAGAGTTGCATTGGAGACACTAGCACGAGAAACTCTCCAAAACGCAGCATAGTGCGATTTTTCTCGCAGTCCAATTTTGACTGAGAAAAAAAATAGCAGATGGGAGCTGCCTCATTGATTAACATGTGTCCGAGAGCAATGCGAGAATTTCTCATATTGCACTACTGTGAGAAAATCGCAAGTGAGAAGCCGGCCTAATACTCGCGTATTCATTCCGAATAGTGTGTGCAATGCAAGTCAATGGGGAATACTCAAAGTAACAAGTAACCAGAATTCTGCACTATTCGCACGAATAGTACGGCATTCGGGTTACCCATTACTTTGCAAGATTTCCCCATTGACTTGCATTGCACACACTATTCAGAATGCAGTGAGTATTAGACAATACTCATTATGTGTATACCAAGTACGAATAGTTAGATACTCTCTCAACTCTACTTCCTTAGAATTAAGAGGGCAGCTGCATTAATATCCCCCCCCCAAAAAATTGGCTTGGCAGATTACACACACACACACACACACACACACAGTTTCCCCAAAAATAAGACCTAGCAGGAGTTTTCAGGGAGGCTTAAATATAAGACATCCCCTGAAAATAAGACCTAGCCACAGTCAATCAAGTGTTCGTGCAGCGGTAAAAAGTTAAAGATACTAAAGGACACTTCATTATAGACAGCAGACACCCCCTAAAGAAAGAAGAGAGAAGACCCCCGATCATACTCACTAGACACGGACCAGGAGAGCGCATCAACGACCTGCAGCAGAACACACACACACACACACACACACACCAGATCGCATATACACACTCACCACATCCAGCGATATCGCTTGCTTCTCGGCAAGTGTAAGACCCCATGACCCCGTGCAGTGAACTTCTGCTTTTTGTGGGGGGTTAAATTTACCCCCCAACCATGTCTCCTAGAGACTAAGACACCCCCTGAAAATAAGACTTTTTTTTTACACCGAAAAAGGCACTAAGACAGTGTCTTATTTTTGGGGTAACAGGGTATATATAAAAATAATTTTTTTGTGGGACAATCTGTGGTTATTGGTAGTAGGTACCATCCATTTTGGCCCATCATGTTCGGACATTACACAGACGAGATACCCAATAAGCTAACAATTTTCCTGTATTTTGGAGATCATGGAGGTAATCAACATTAATTTTTTATTTTAGTTAAAAAAAAAAACAAAACTCTCAACATGTTCATATTAGTCTCCACTTCCTCCCCCCTTAGGGGACACAAGTGACTGCTTATATAATACTGCAGTATAGCTGTCACATTGCTGCAGATTCAACCAGCCCCCTCCAAATTTATCACTGACATTTCTATTTTCCATCTGGAGAGCCCCTGTAATTCCCACCTGCACCACTAGAGGGAGCCAGCTGCCTGCTATGAACAAATTTAATGCTCAGCAGTTGCTCCCTCTAGTGGTGACTGCAGGAAAGCCGCATGATGTATCCTAAATGTATGAAGAGGTTTTGAGCAATGGATAAAAAAAAAAAACAAAAAAAAAAACCACACTACACAGTCAGAAAAAAAGCGCACAACGCAATGTACATTTCTCCATTTACTGAGAGGTTGTCAAGCAGGAAATCATAGTGTGACGTTCCACAAAACAGTCTCTTCTACACAATGCAACTAAATCCACTTTATAGAACCACACAAATATTGTGCACAGTCGTCGTTTGTGATTACTAGGCCGGGGTCCTTGTGGCGGGTGGGGGGGGAAGGGAATCCAGTGACTTCATCTCAATAGATCTATGTATATACAGATATTCACACATTTAACCGCTTCAAGTCCACGACGTTAAAAACTTGCAGATGAAAAAACAAAACAATCTCTGCTTTGGAAGTAGAAAAAAAAAAAATACAAAAATGTTTCGAGTCCTCTGAATGGGCAAAGAACAGAAAACCATAGAAAATGTTAAGACCGTCTAAGTCACAGCGTGATCTTCAGGAACGGACCGGGCAGCGCCACGTCTGCACATGTCGGAGGTTGTGGTTGCATTTTTTGGGCTAAAATTAAAAAAAAAAAAAGAGATTCAGCAGCTGCTAAAATACACAAAAGTAATATACCGAACAGCCACTAAGGCTATGTGCGCACGGTGCGTTTTTTCACGTTTTTCGGGTGCGTTTTTGGGCTCAAAACTGCATGACTTCATTTTTGTTGTCCGCAAACAACTTTTTTTTTGTTGCGTTTTTGAGCTGAAAAGAAAAAAAAACGGTCATGTCAATGCTTTTCTGCGTTTTCCACCCATGCAATGCATTGGACAAACGCATCAAAACGCGTGCGTTTTTTGCCATGGGTGCGTTTTTTGCCACAAAAACGCAGCGTCCAAAAAAAAAAAAAAAAAACGCAGTGTGCGCACATAGGCCAGTGCTTGTCTAACATCACGTGTCAAAGAGTGGAGCAAAAACATTCACAGCACCCCAGAGCAGCGACCACGGCAGTAGTCCACGGCCACCAGAGCAGAGCCCGGCCAGCCTCCCCGGCACCATGGCGCGCACACAATGTCAGTAGAGGTGACGGGAAGTTCCCAATGCTCTGATCTGGCGGTCATGGACGGCTGCACCAGGGTCGAGAAGCTTTTTCACACACCTCTATTCGCCATGTATCCAAGCCATTCTCCCTTAAAGTGACCTGCGGCCATTTAAACGTCTATGTTTGTTAGATACTTGTACCCATTATATGATCATGTCCTTGAAAACAGACATGTTGGATTTGCAGGTCAAAAACGTATTTTTTTTTCTATTTTACACCAAAAAACAAATTGCCACACCAATGGTAGAAAAAATGGATGAAATTCCGATCCAATATCCTGATGACAACACACTGACGTCTAAATGGAGCCAGAGCCTGAGCCGCCCGCAGTGGGAATGACACGGTCACCATCTCATCAGGAGCGATGTATGATCACAAGCACTGGCTCTGTCGCGGGTATTAGTAAACGCTTTATTTAAAGGGATTGTCCAGTCATAGAAAAGTCTCCAGCCGCCTGTGTAGTCATGAGTTCCCTGTGTGGGTGGGTGGTCTCGTGGCTATACCTGTGGTCACAGGCCAATTAGTCTCATCTGGCTTCGCTCAACAGCAGCTCAGGAGACCAGTTGGCTCGTGACCGCAGGTATGGAAGTCACCTAAAAGCATGAGCACCCCCTGTACGGGGAAATAGGGGGGACTAGTCACAGTGCACAAATCACACAGTCATGATTCAGCAGTCTGTAGTCACAAAGTAGCTGCAGACAATTATTCTGAGACCGGACGACCCTTTTAGATATATTGTTGGGTATTTTAAAGTGGCTGAAAAAAGAAAAAAAAAACTAAATTAGGAGGAAATAGAAGTGACCCATCGATCACCTGGCGTGGTGCCGGACTGGTCTAGTCTCTGGTTATGCACCTTGGCCAGATCTTCAAATTATATTTTTACTGAAACCACCAGAGTATACAGAAAAATATACTTTACTATGCTCAAGCAGTCAGTGGTTTGGGCACCATGATAAGATCCCTTTAAAGTTGGCCTTACACATTCGATGGCCGACATCTGGCCGACATCACCATGCACAGGAACATGGGCCAGTGTATATGTGATCCCAGAGGAGATCAGCTCCACAGAGAACACAAGGATCAGGCATGCCAACTCAACATGTCCGATCCTAACCTCCTCCATCATCATCATCACAGTGTCTTTTAGTGTGACCACACGAAATCCCAATCCCACCATAACTACTCTCCAAGCCCGGATATTGTGCACAGAGGCAGGTATACGGTCCGGGCAGCCCTGTGCACACGGTCCATCAGGAAGATTTGGGTGAAAATATACTTTCTTCTTAAATTATTGTCTCCCCTTGACATGTGTAGACGGAGCTGGAACAGCAATAGTGCAAAAATGTCCAATGACACGAATAGAGATTTTTTTGTTTTTGTCCTTCTGAAACCGAGCGGCTCAGAATGGTGAGATAAATTCATTGTCTACAACAAGCAACAAACACAAGAACTGCGGAAAAGAGTCAGAACCGAAGATCCGGAACGTAAACTACAGCAAAAACACAAAATGGGTCCTCAGATCCTGGAGACGGGAAAGGGTCTCCCTGTTTATTTCCCACCGCCCCCTCTAAAATATTTCGGTCCAGCCCGCTGGACCAGTCTGAACAGAAGAAAGAAAAAGAAAAAGTTCCTCGTCTTTGGGGTGATTTAATAGCATCCTTCTTTCCACGAGTCGTCATTGTCCAGAGGATTCGTCCGTGAAGAGAGGGATCTGCAGAAAAGAGAAGGAAGGAGTCAGGGTTTTAGAGGATAATATATATGTGTCAATATGGCACATGACTTATTTCTTCCAAAGACAATACTAAGGACCAGGGGGCATTCACTGCGAGTGGAAGAAAAGCGATTCTGATAGTTAAATAGGAAAGGGTTCTTTACAGTTAGAGCGGTCAGACTGTGGAATACCGACCACAAGAGGTAGTAACGACAGATACTATAACAGCTTTTATATCAGGGCTTTCCTCAGTACACACAACATTGTCGGTTATATATGACAAAATGTATCATTGGTGGAGGAGGGATGAACTAGATGGACCGAGGGCTTTTTTTCCACCTATGTAACCATCTGTTTTTGGGATTGTGATGTCCAATATCTGATTTTTCCAGCAGTTGAAACACTACAAGTCCCAGCATGCCCTGGCGAGTTGGTAGGTTTGCAACAGGCCACAGATTAGGAAGTGCTGGTTGTATAAGACCAAAACAGACCATCACTTAATGATGTTGGTCCATACCCTCAAGAGGCCAACAGTTATTCATTCTCTGTGTGTCCACCGCCATTAACTTGAGAGCGGCGGCAGCTATAGGCATAGAAGTGGTGTCTACGTATAGTAAAGTAGCCATGCGCTACGCAATGAAACCACCTATAGCGCCACCTGGTGGAAAACAACGGCATTAGCATTTTTATCTCAAAAAGAAACGAGATAGAGAAAAAAAGTGAATTACAAAGTTGTAGGGCATCATCAATTCAATACGGAGCGACACCTTGCATACAGAAATACTATGATTAGAACATGTAAACCTCACAAGGCTGTGGACGTGAAGCGATACCTCATGGAGACCTTCCTACAAGTCATTGGGTATGGTGGCTGTGTGGAGTGGCCTCCACGCTCACTTGACCCCATAGGACTTCTTTCTGTGAGGTCACATCAAACAGCAGGTGTATGCGACCCCTCCACCAACATTGCAGGACCTACGACGACGTATCACAGATGCTTGTGCAAACGTGTCACCTACCATATTGCACAACGTGCAGCAAGATACAGCATGCTGTGCAGAGCCCAGATGTGCATTGCAGCCGACGATAACCACTATGAGCATCAAAGTTATATGAGCGCCATATGTGTGACCATCATTCAATGTTTCCGGGGGGGGGGGTCATGGGTTTCATATCATAGCATTTCTGTATGCAAGGTGTCGATTCATATTGAATTGATGATGACCTACAACTTTGTAATTCACTTTTTTTCTCTAGCTCGTTCCGTTTGAGTTAAAAATGTTAACTCCGTTGTTTTCCACCAGGTGGCGCTATAGGTGGTTTCATTGCTTAGTGCATGGCTACTTTACTATACCTAGACACCACTTCTAAGCCTATAGCTGCCGCCGTTCTCAAGTTAATGGCGGTGGACACACTGTATATAAACACATACATATACCTCTTTTCTTTGTCGCTCCATTGGGAGACCCAGACAATTGGGGTGTATAGCTTCTGCCTCCGGAGGCCACACAAAGTATTACACTTTAAAAAGTGTAACCCCTCCCCTCTGCCTATACACCCTCCCGTGCATCACGGGCTCCTCAGTTTTATGCTTTGTGTGGAAGGAGGCACACATCCACTCATGCATTCTCATATTAGTTATGTCGGTTGGAAGAAAAGAGGGCCCCCACGGGGCCCCCGGCATGTTCCCTTCTCACCCCACTACGTCGGCGGTGTTGTTAAGGTTGAAGTACCCATTGCGGGTACAGAGGCTGGAGCCACATGCCGTCTCCTTCACCATCCCTTAAGCGGCTCTGGGAGAAGTGGGATCCTAAGCGGTCATCCATTTACTGGGACCGTGCTCCATCCGCAGCCCCTGTGGGAACCTGCCGGACCGGAGCCTCTTCAACCTCAGGGACCGGGCCCTGCAACTCAAAGGTACTCTGTGTCCCCATTGGGGACTGTGCAGGGAGCGCACCTTCTTCCCGGAAGCCGCGGCGGCTGCTGAATTCAGGAGGCCGGTGGACTTCCGCGCCGACCGTGCTTGCTTGTCGGGCGCGGTCTCAAATTTAGTCCCCGGCTTCATCGCGGCCTAGTCGCAAAAATCCCATCCCCGGGCCTGCCTGTCAGGGGTAAGGGCAGGATTACCGACCTGACGTCGGATGTGAGGGCTGGAGCATCCTGCATGTTTCCTCCCCCCTCACTGATCACTGTGGGGACCCCAGATTCCCGCACTTTCCTGGCGCCGCCCACGGCTCCACTCCTCCCCTGAGAGCTCCGGCAGCCATTTTTTGGAATTCTGCCGGTGGAGGATTCTCAGTGAACAGCTCTGCAGCTCCGGGGGATCCAAGGCAGGGAATCTGGAGGACACACTCCGCTCGTTAGCAGTCGGTAAGCCACACCGGTCACCCGGTGCTGGTCCCCCTAGGGTGCCGGATTAGATACGTATATATCTATATCTATCTGTTTGGTGGGCTGTATACCCCTTTCCCATATACCCTCAGTGATCACTCTCCTAGGAGACAACAGCATGTCGTCCACAAGGAGCAAAGCTGCTAAGGCACAGAGTTTTTTTGCGGCCTGTACCTCTTGTGGGGCTAGGTTACCTGCGGGTTCCACCTACCCTCACTGTGAGCAATGCTCGACCCCTGTTTCGCTTGCTCAGCCGGAGCCTCGGACACTGGTGGGCCCCTCGGCTCATGTAGATCCCCCTGCTCCCCCTGACCAGGCTGCAGGGACAGAGTTCGCCTCTTTTGCTGAGAAACTCTCTGAGTCACTTTCACAATCCATGGCTCAGTCTATGGACAAATGGTCTGCCAAGCTGCTAGAGGCTTTGCAGTCCAGACCGGACCTTTCACAGGCCCCGGCCCCTGTGGGCTCGTCGCCTCCAGGCCCCTCGCGGTCCGCGCCACAGCGCGCTCATAGGATGGCCCCTCGGTCTCAGGCGGAGGACTCCTGCCCGGACCGTAGTCCTAGACCGGCTAAGCGGCCTCGCTGGGACTCTTCCCCGACTTCCTCTCGCTGCTCGGGATCCCAGCTTGGGGACTCTCTGGAGGACGAGGCGGACGTCGCAGCTCAGGGCTCTGACCCTGATGTCGCCCTTAACCTTGATACACCTGAGGGGGACGCCTTAGTAAATGATCTTATCTCGTCCATCAACCAGGTGTTAGATCTCTCTCCCCCGCCGCCACCTGTAGAGGAGTCGGCGTCTCAGCAGGAGAAACACCAGTTTCGGTTCCCCAAACGTACACGCAATACGTTTTTTGATCACTAACTTCAGGGACGCTGTCCAGAAGCCCAGAGCGGTCCCGGACAAGCGCTTTACTAAGCGCCTCACTGACACGCGTTACCCCTTCCCCTCTGAAGTCGTTAAGGGTTGGGCTCAATGTCCCAAGGTGGATCCTCCAGTCTCTAGATTGGCGGCTAGATCCGTGGTGTCGGTTGCAGATGGCTCATCGCTAAAGGATGCCACTGACAGACAGATTGAACTCCTGGTGAAGTCCATCTATGAGGCCACGGGCGCGTCTTTCGCCCCGGCCTTTGCAGCCGTGTGGGCACTCCAAGCTATCTCAGCTTGTCTAACCGAGATTAATGCTGTCACACGTAATTCTGCTCCGCAAGTTGCGGCTTTGACCTCTCAGGCGTCAGCCTTTTCATCCTACGCCATGAACGCCGTCCTGGACTCTGCTAGCCGTACAGCTGTAGCGTCCGCTAACTCTGTGGCAGTCCGCAGGGCCATGTGGCTGCGCGAATGGAAGGCAGATTCGGCTTCCAAGAGGTTCTTAACCGGTTTGCCGTTTTCTGGCGACCGTTTGTTTGGCGAACTATTGGATGAGATTATTAAGGAGTCCAAGGGAAAGGATTCCTCCTTACCCCAGGCCAAACCTAAGAGACCTCAACAGAGAAAGGTTCAATCGAGATTTCGGTCCTTTCGTCCCTCCGCCAAGTCCCAATCCTCTTCGTCCAACAGGCCGGAGAAAGGCCAGAGGAACTCCTATGTGTGGCGATCCAAGTCTCGCCCACAAAAGGCCGCAGGAGGCACTGCCTCCAAGACGGCTTCCTCATGACTCGCGGCCTCCCCTGACCGCATCCTCGGTCGGTGGCAGGCTCTCCCGCTTTGGCGACGCCTGGTGGCCACATGTTCAAGACCGATGGGTGAGAGACATTCTGTCTCATGGTTACAGGATAGAGTTCAGCTCTCGTCCTGCGGCTCGCTTCTTCAGAACCTCTCCGCCCCCCGCTCAGGCCGACGCACTTTTTCAGGCAGTAGCCGCTCTAAAGATGGAAGGAGTTGTGATCCCCGTTCCCCTTCAGGAACGTGGTCGCGGATTTTACTCCAACTTGTTCGTGGTGCCAAAAAAGGACGGGTCATTCCGTCCCGTTCTGGACCTCAAGCTACTCAGACATGTGAGAACCAGACTGTTCCGGATGGAATCTCTCCGCTCGGTCATCGCCTCAATGTCACAAGGAGACTTCCTAGCTTCGATCGACATCAAGGATGCTTATCTCCATGTGCCGATCGCACCCGAACATCAACGTTTCCTGCGTTTCGCCATCGGGGACGAACACCTCCAGTTCGTGGCATTGCCTTTCGGCTTGGCGACAGCACCACGGGTTTTCACCAAAGTCATGGCATCCGTTGTGGCGGTCCTGCATTCTCAGGGCCACTCGGTGATTCCCTACTTGGACGATCTCCTAGTCAGGGCCCCGTCTCGGGTGGCGTGTCAACAAAGTCTGTCGCTCTGGCGACTCTCCAGCGGTTCGGGTGGATCATCAACTTCCCGAAATCCAAGTTGACACCGACCCAATCACTGACGTACCTTGGGATGTAGTTTCATACCCAGCAAGCGTTAGTCAAGCTTCCGAGCGACAAAAAGCTTTCTCTGCAGACAGGGGTGCAATCCCTTCTTCGGAGTCAGTCACACCCCTTAAGGCGCCTCATGCACTTCCTGGGGAAGATGGTGGCAGCGATGGAGGCAGTCCCGTTTGCGCAATTCCATCTGCGGCCACTCCAATGGGACATTCTCCGCAAATGGGACAGGAGGTCGGCTTCCCTCGACAGGAACGTCTCTCTTTCCCTTGCAACCAAGACGTCACTTCAATGGTGGCTCCTTCCCAACTCTGTCGCGGGGAAAATCCTTCCTACCCCCAGCCTGGGCTGTGGTCACCACGGACGCGAGCCTGTCAGGGTGGGGGGCGGTTTTTCTCCACCACAGGGCTCAGGGAACCTGGACTCCGATAGAGTCATCCCTTCAGATCAATATTCTGGAGATGAAGGGAATTTTGTTACTTACCGTAAATTCCTTTTCTTCTAGCTCTTATTGGGAGACCCAGACGATTGGGTGTATAGCACTGCCTCCGGAGGCCACACAAAGCAATTACACTAAAAAGTGTAAGGCCCCTCCCCTTCTGGCTATACACCCCCAGTGGGATCACTGGCTCACCAGTTTTAGTGCAAAAGCAAGAAGGAGGAAAGCCAATAACTGGTTTAAACAAATTCACTCCGAGTAACATCGGAGAACTGAAAACCGTTCAACATGAACAACATGTGTACCCGCAAACAAACCAACAATCCCGAAGGACAACAGGGCGGGTGCTGGGTCTCCCAATAAGAGCTAGAAGAAAAGGAATTTACGGTAAGTAACAAAATTCCCTTCTTCGGCGCTCTATTGGGAGACCCAGACGATTGGGACGTCCAAAAGCTGTCCCTGGGTGGGTAAAGAAATACCTTATGTTAGAGCTGCGAAGACAGCCCTCCCCTACGGGGAGGCAACTGCCGCCTGCAGGACTCTTCTACCTAGGCTGGCGTCCGCCGAAGCATAGGTATGCACCTGATAATGTTTGGTGAAAGTGTGCAGACTCGACCAGGTAGCTGCCTGGCACACCTGTTGAGCCGTAGCCTGGTGTCGCAATGCCCAGGACGCACCCACGGCTCTGGTAGAATGGGCCTTCAGCCCTGATGGAACCGGAAGCCCAGCAGAACGGTAGGCTTCAAGAATTGGTTCTTTGATCCATCGAGCCAGGGTGGCCTTAGAAGCCTGCGACCCTTTGCGCTGACCAGCGACAAGGACAAAGAGTGCATCCGAACGGCGCAAGGGCGCCGTGCGGGAAATGTAGATTCTGAGTGCTCTCACCAGATCTAACAAATGTAAATCCTTCTCATACCGATGAACTGCATGAGGACAAAACGAAGGCAAAAAGATATCCTGATTAAGATGAAAAGAGGATACCACCTTCGGGAGAAACTCCTGAATGGGGCGCAGCACTACCTTGTCCTGGTGGAAGACCAGGAAGGGAGCCTTGGAAGACAACGCTGCTAGCTCAGACACTCTCCGAAGAGATGTGATCGCTACCAGAAAAGCCACTTTCTGTGAAAGTCTAGAAAGTGAAACCTCCTTCAGAGGCTCGAAGGGCGGCTTCTGGAGGGCAACTAGTACCCTGTTCAGATCCCATGGATCTAACGGCCGCTTGTACGGGGGAACTATATGGCAAACCCCCTGTAGGAACGTGCGCACCTTAGAAAGTCGTGCTAGACGCTTCTGAAAAAAGACGGATAGCGCCGAGACTTGCCCTTTAAGGGAGCCGAGCGACAAACCTTTTTCTAACCCAGATTGGAGGAAAGAAAGAAGGGTAGGTAATGCAAATGGCCAGGGGGACACTCCCTGAGCAGAGCACCAGGATAAGAATATCCTCCACGTTCTGTGGTAGATCTTAGCAGACGTGGGCTTCCTAGCCTGTCTCATGGTGGCAACGACCCCTTGGGATAAGCCTGAAGACGCTAGGATCCAGGACTCAATGGCCACGCAGTCAGGTTGAGGGCCGCAGAATTCCGATGGAAAAACGGCCCTTGGAACAGTAAGTCTGGTCGGTCTGGTAGTGCCCACGGTTGGCCGACCGTGAGATGCCACAGATCCGGATACCACGCCCTCCTCGGCCAGTCTGGAGCGACGAGTATGACGCGGCTGCAGTCGGATCTGATCTTGCGTAGCACTCTGGGCAAGAGTGCCAGAGGTGGAAACACATAAGGGAGCCGGAACTGCGACCAATCTTGCACTAGGGCGTCTGCTGCTAGAGCTCTTTGATCGCGAGACCGTGCCATGAATGTTGGGACCTTGTTGTTGTGCCGGGACGCCATTAGGTCGACGTCCGGCCTTCCCCATCGGCGACAGATTTCCTGAAACACGTCCGGGTGAAGGGACCATTCCCCTGCGTCCATGCCCTGGCGACTGAGGAAGTCTGCTTCCCAGTTTTCTACGCCGGGGATGTGAACTGCGGATATGGTGGAGGCCGTGGCTTCCACCCACATCATAATGCGCCGGACTTCCTGGAAGGCTTGCCGACTGCGAGTCCCTCCTTGGTGATTGATGTATGCCACCGCTGTGGAGTTGTCCGATTGAATTCGGATCTGCTTCCCTTCCAGCCACTGCTGGAAGGCTAGTAGGGCAAGAAACACTGCTCTGATGTCCAGAACATTGATCTGAAGGGTGGACTCCTGCTGAGTCCACGTACCCTGAGCCCTGTGGTGAAGAAACACTGCTCCCCACCCTGACAGACTCGCGTCTGTCGTGACCACCGCCCAGGACGGTGGTAGGAAGGATCTTCCCTGTGATAATGAGGTGGACAGGAGCCACCACTGCAGAGAGTCCTTGGCCGTCTGGGAAAGGAAGACTTTCCTGTCCAGGGATGTCGACTTCCCGTCCCATTGGCGGAGAATGTCCCATTGAAGTGGACGCAGATGAAACTGCGCAAACGGAACCGCCTCTATTGCCGCCACCATCTTCCCGAGGAAGTGCATGAGGCGTCTTAAGGAGTGCGACTGACCTTGAAGGAGAGCCTGCACCCCTGTCTGTAGTGACCGCTGCTTGCTCAGCGGAAGCTTCACTATCGCTGAGAGAGTATGAAACTCCATGCCAAGATACGTTAGTGATTGGGTCGGTGACAGATTTGACTTTGGGAAGTTGATGATCCACCCGAACGCCTGGAGAGTCTCCAGTGCAAAATTCAGGCTGAGTTGGCATGCCTCCTGAGAGGGTGCCTTGACTAGTAGATCGTCCAAGTAAGGGATCACAGAGTGTCCGTGAGAGTGCAAGACTGCTACCACTGCTGCCATGATCTTGGTGAACACCCGGGGGGCTGTCGCCAGACCAAATGGCAGAGCCACGAACTGAAGATGTTCGTCTCCTATGACGAAGCGCAGAAAGCGTTGGTGTTCCGTAGCAATCGGCACGTGGAGATAAGCATCTTTGATGTCTATTGATGCTAGGAAATCTCCTTGGGACATTGAGGCAATGACTGAGCGGAGGGATTCCATCCGGAACCGCCTGGCGTTCACATGCTTGTTGAGCAGTTTTAGGTCCAGAACAGGACGGAAGGAGCCGTCCTTTTTTGGAACCACAAAGAGATTGGAGTAAAATCCTCGCCCCCCGTTCTAGAGGGGGGACAGGGATCACGACTCCTTCTGCTCTTAGAGAGTCCACCGCCTGCAGCAGGGCATCTGCTCGGTTGGGGTGTGGGGAGGTTCTGAAGAACCGAAGTGGAGGCCGAGAACTGAACTCGATTCTGTACCCGCGAGACAAAATGTCTGTTACCCACCGGTCTTTGACCTGAGACAGCCAAATGTCGCAAAAGCGGGAGAGCCTGCCACCGACCGAGGATGCGGAGGGAGGAGGCCGAAAGTCATGAGGTAGCCGCCTTGGAAGCGGTTCCTCCATTTGCTTTCCTGGGGCGTGAGTGAGCCCGCCAGGAATCTGAGCTCCCTTGTCCTTTCTGAGTCCCTTTGGACGAGGAGAATTGGGGCTTGCCCGAGCCTCGAAAGGACCGAAACCTCGACTGCCACTTTTTCTGTTGAGGTTTACTTGCTCTGGGCTGTGGTAAGGAAGAGTCCTTACCCTTGGACTGTTTTATGATTTCAGCCAATGGCTCACCAAACAGTCTGTCTCTAGATAATGGCAAGCTGGTTAAGCATTTTTTGGAACCAGCATCTGCTTTCCAGTCCTTTAACCATAAGGCTCTGCGCAAAACCACAGAATTGGCGGCCGCCATAGAGGTACGGCTCGTAGATTCTAGGACAGCATTGATAGCATAAGTCGCAAACGCAGACATTTGCGAAGTTAGGGACGCCACCTGCGGTACTGCTGGATGCATGATAGCATCCACCTGTGCCAGACCAGCTGAAATAGCTTGGAGTGCCCACACGGCCGCGAATGCTGGAGCAAACGACGCGCCGATAGCTTCATAGACAGATTTCAACCAAAGGTCCATCTGTCTGTCGTTGGCATCTTTAAGTGAAGCGCCATCCTCTACTGCGACTATAGATCTAGCCGCAAGCTTGGAAATTGGGGGATCCACCTTTGGACACTGGGTCCAGCGTTTGGCCACTTCAGAGGGAAAAGGATAACGGGTATCCTTAGAACGTTTAGAGAAACGCTTGTCTGGATGAGCGTCGTGCTTCTGGATTGATTCTCTGAAGTCAGAGTGGTCCAAAAAAGCACTTAATTTACGCTTGGGATATAGGAAATGGAACTTCTCCTGCTGTGCAGCTGCCTCCTCTGCAGAAGGGGCTGGGGGAGAAATATCCAACAGTCTATTAATCGCCGATATAAGGTCATTAACCATGGCGTCACCATCAGGGGCATCCAGATTGAGAGGGGCCTCAGGATTAGAATCCTGATCACCGTCCTCAGTCTCATCACAGAGAGATTCTTCTCGCTGAGACCCTGAGCAGTGTGATGACGTGAAGGGTCTTTCCCAGCGAGCTCGCTTAGGCTGCCTGGGACTGTCATCTGAGTCAGAGACTTCAGCTTGTGATGCTTGAGACCCCCTTGAAGTACGGATTAGTTCCAACTGAGGGGGACCAGAGAGCATAGCCACAGCATTGTCCATGGTCTGAGGAACTGGCCTGGCCTGCAAGGTCTCCAGGATTTTTGTCATAGCCTCAGACATTTTATCAGCAAACACTGCAAAGTCTGTCCCCGTCACCGGGGCAGGGTTCACAGGCGTCTCTGCCTGGGCTACCACCACAATAGGCTCTGGCTGACGAAGTGCCACTGGGACTGAACATTGCACACAATGTGAGTCTTTGGAGCCTGCCGGTAGATCAGCCCCACATGCAGCACAAACAGTGCACACAGCCCGTGCCTTGGCAGCCTTGCGTTTTGCGGATGACATGTTGCTGCCTCCTCAGAGCAGTACAGGGTGTCCAGCCAAGAAGCGACCTACAGTGCAACTATATATATATATATATATATATATATATATATATGGTACCAAGACAAAAGTACACTATATATCACTGATGCACTAGTGGGGCCAGCACTACTGTGCAGCTTACCGCCCGCTTAGGAGCGGTGTGTGGACGCCAGAAATCCCTCTAGTCTGGGTCTCCCAGAGCCTGCTGCCTCTCCCTAGCCAGATCGCATGTGTAATGGCTGCCGGCGTCCTTGTGGAGAGGGGGGGCGGGCCCTGGGCGTACACCGACGAAGAGCGGGAAGTCTGCTTCCCCTTGTGCCTAGTGAGAGGGCTGGAGCATGTAAATAAAGCTCCAGCCCTCGGCGCTGCCTATTGAGCAGCGTCTCTCCCCTACCCTGATTGACAGGGTGGGGGCGGGAACGAAGCGGCGCTAGGCCGCAGAAGCCGGGGGCTAAAGTTAGAAGCGCCGCCGCCGTAAAAGCGCGGTCGGCGCAAAGCCCCCGGCGCACCACAAGTCGCAGCTGCGCCGCCGCTCCAGGAGCGGTCGGCGCAGTAGTTCCCAATACACAACGTCACTCAGCAAAGCTGCAGTGACCTAACCCCCAGCGTACAGCGCCACTGTCCCCGGCGCACTACAACGCTCAGCAAGCCCTGAGAGTGTCCGTGCCTGCCGGGGACACAGAGTACCTGACAGTTGCAGGGCCTTGTCCCTGAACGGCACTCCCGCTCCACATCCAGCAGGTTCTATGGGTCTGTGGATGGAGCCCGGCCCCAGGGCTTGGGGGCCGGCAAGATCCCACTTCCACAGAGCCCTCCAGGGGATGTGGAAGGAAAACAGCATGTGGGCTCCAGCCTCCGTACCAGCAATAGGTACCTCAACCTTACAAGCACCAACCGCGGGTGAGAAGGGAGCATGCTGGGGGCCCTATATGGGCCCTCTTTTCTTCCATCCGATAGAGCCAGCAGCTACTGCTGACTACAAACAGTGGAGCTATGCGTGGATGTCTGACCTCCTTCGCACAAAGCAGAAAACTGGTGAGCCAGTGATCCCACTGGGGGTGTATAGCCAGAAGGGGAGGGGCCTTACACTTTTTAGTGTAATTGCTTTGTGTGGCCTCCGGAGGCAGTGCTATACACCCAATCGTCTGGGTCTCCCAATAGAGCGCCGAAGGGCAGTGTATCTAGCCCTATTGGCTTTTCATCGGTGGCTGGAGGGCAGGCAGATCCGTATCCAGTCGGACAACGCCACTGCCGTCGCATACATCAACCACCAAGGCGGCACTCGCAGTCGTCAAGCCTTCCAGGAAGTCCGGCGGATTCTGCAGTGGGTGGAAGCCACAGCTTCCACCATCTCCGCAGTTCACATCCCGGGCGTAGAAAACTGGGAAGCAGATTTTCTCAGTCGTCAGGGCATGGACGCGGGGGAATGGTCTCTGCACCCAGAAGCGTTTCGAGAGATCTGTCGCCGCTGGGGAACGCCGGACGTCGATCTCATGGCGTCACGGCACAACAACAAAGTCCCGGCATTCATGGCACGGTCTCAGGATCACAGAGCTCTGGCGGCGGACGCGTTAGTTCAGGATTGGTCGCAGTTTCGACTGCCCTATGTGTTTCCTCCTCTGGCGATGCTGCCCAGAGTGTTACGCAAGATCAGGTCCGACTGCCGTCGCGCCATTCTCGTCGCTCCAGACTGGCCGAGGCGATCGTGGTACCCGGATCTGTGGCATCTCACGGTGGGTCAACCGTGGGCGCTTCCAGACTGCCCAGACTTGCTGTCACAAGGCCCGTTTTTCCACCTGAATTCTGTGGCCCTCAACCTGACTGTGTGGCCATTGAGTCCTGGCTCCTAGCGTCTTCAGGGTTATCTCAGGATGTCATTGCCACCATGAGACAAGCCAGGAAACCAGCGTCCGCCAAGATCTATTACAGGTCTTGGCAAATCTTCCTATCCTGGTGCGCTAATAACGGTTTTACTCCCTGGCCTTTTGCCTTACCCACTTTTCTTTCATTCCTTCAATCCGGAATGGACAAGGGTTTGTCTCTCGGCTCTCTCAAGGGACAAGTATCGGCGCTCTCCGTGTTTTTTCAAAAGCGCCTAGCCAGGCTTCCGCAGGTCCGCACGTTCCTGCAGGGAGTTTGCCACATAGTCCCACCTTACAAGCGTCCACTGGAACCCTGGGACCTTAACAGGGTCCTGACGGCTCTTCAGAAACCACCTTTTGAGCCGCTGCGGGATGTCTCTCTCTCTCTATCACGTCTTTCGCAGAAGGTGGCCTTCCTAGTGGCAGTCACATCACTTCGGAGAGTGTCTGAGCTAGCAGCGCTGTCATGCAAGGCCCCCTTCCTGGTGTTTCACCAGGATAAGGTGGTTCTGCGTCCGGTCCCGGAATTTCTCCCTAAGGTGGTATCCCCTTTTCATCTCAATCAGGATATCTCCTTGCCTTCATTTTGCCCTAATCCAATTCACCAGTGTGAAAAGGATTTGCACTCTTTGGATCTTGTGAGAGCACTCCGGCTCTACGTGTCTCGCACGGCGCCCCTGCGCCGTTCAGATGCGCTCTTAGTCCTTGTCGCTGGCCAGCGTAAGGGTTCGCAGGCTTCCAAGTCAACCTTGGCTCGGTGGATCGAGGAACCGATTCTCGAAGCCTACCGTTCTTCTGGGCTTCCGCTTCCTTCAGGGCTGAAAGCCCATTTTACCAGAGCAGTGGGTGCATCCTGGGCATTGCGGCACCGGGCTACGGCTCAGCATGTGTGTCAGGCAGCTACGTGGTCTAGTCTGCACACTTTCACGAAACACTATCAGGTGCATACCTATGCTTCGGCAGACGCCAGTCTAGGTAGGCGAGTCCTTCAGGCGGCGGTTGCCCACCTGTAAGAGGGGGCCGTTTTTTCGGCTCTTTTTATTGAGGTATTCTTTTACCCACCCAGGGACTGCTCTTGGACGTCCCAATTGTCTGGGTCTCCCAATGGAGCGACAAAGAAGAAGGGAATTTTGTTTACTTACCGTAAATTCCTTTTCTTCTAGCTCCTATTGGGAGACCCAGCACCCGCCCCTGTTCCCTTTGGGCTGGTTGTTTTTTTGTGTACACATGTTGTTCATGTTAAATTGTTCTTTTGGTTCATGGTTTGCAGTTCTCCGAACATCCTTCGGATTGCATTTACCCTAGACCAATTTATAAGTTTTCTCCTTCCTGCTTTTGCACCAAAACTGAGGAGCCCGTGATGCACGGGAGGGTGTATAGGCAGAGGGGAGGGGTTACACTTTTTAAAGTGTAATACTTTGTGTGGCCTCCGGAGGCAGAAGCTATACACCCAATTGTCTGGGTCTCCCAATAGGAGCTAGAAGAAAAGGAATTTACGGTAAGTAAACAAAATTCCCTTCTTCAATCGCCCATCAGATCTGCTGTGGTTTTGTTTGTGTCTCAGCTCAGTAGTTTGAGCACACTACCCTCCAAACATGGCCCCGACCCTGGACTCTCACCTCCTGGAAGGCTGCACCATCTTGCTTTTCGGAGCAGCGTTTCCTGAAGACGTCTGAGATTTTGCCCCTGAGTGTTTCATGGATGGCGGAAGGTTACTGGTTCTTGAAGCCCCGGGAATCACTGGAGCTAAACCGGGTGAAGACATCTTACGGATCCCGCCTGATCCATTATAACCAGAGGATTTCATTGGCTGCCTGGAGTTCATAAGGGAGCTTGTGCTTAAACCAGTTTTCATGGGCTGGCGGACGCCGGCTGGATGGCTGGAGCCCGAACTGTACCGCATCTTATTCTGGGGGACACCTGCAATGAGAAGAAACCTCAACATTCTAGAACACAAGGAAAAAATATGTACAAAAACCTAAAGCTGTGCATGGCAAACAACGTAATGCAGCGCCTGCAGGGGGCGTCTGGTCACCCCCTCCAGGGAAAGAAAAAGCGGTCACCCTGCATTTCTGGCGTGCTCAGCTTCTCAGAGCAGGTTTCTGTCCGATCCAGCGTCACATGGCTTTACTCTGGTCACCCCTTTGCTGTATAACCCATGTGAGGAACTATTCCTGGTGTCCAGCCACCAATCCTCAGGCACTTGGTGGCTCCACTAACCTGGGCTATGACATTGAGACCCTACAAAGAACTACAAAATGAAAATGCAAGACACCTTCAGGCACCAACAGCGCATTCTCTGCCGTCTCTTCTCCACCCTCAGTATTTAGAGAATTTCTCTTGATCTGCACCAATAAATCCAAGTTATCCTCTGGATAGGGGGGGTAACTTTGCAACCACTGGGTGGGGGGCGGGGGGAGGGAGGGTGTCACCAGCGATCCTGAGATCGTGGCTTTGAAATGCCGAGAATGGGATTTGCGGCCACATCTTGATTGGAGAAGACGTGCGCAAGCTCGACCTCGGCTGCATTGATAGTGTATGAGACTGAAGGAAAAAGTCCCATACTTTGCACCCCGATAGCCAATGAATGGAGCGGAGGCCGAACATGTGCATTTCTGTTCCATTTAAAACAGGTTATCCACTACTTATACATTGATGGCCTGTCCTTAGGATAGGTCAATGTCTGATCAGCCGGAGTCAGACACCCCGGCACCCCGCCGATCAGCTGTTCTCGGTCCCCGTGGCGGCAGCAGCAAGCAGCTGGAAATGCTTTGTATAGCAGCCGAGGCCGAGTACTGCACATCCGCCTCCCATTTAAATCAATAGGCAGCGGATGTGCAGCACCCGGCCGCTATCAGAAGAAGGGGCAGCTCAAAAACTGAGCATTTCCAGCTGCTGCCACTGGCACCAAGAACAGCTGATGGGCTGGACCCCGGACTATCAGACATTGATGACCTATCCTAAGAATTGGCCATCAATGTACAAGTAGTGGCCAACCCCTTTAATCCAATGGGTACCACTTTTAGGTTTACATGACCACGTCACCTTTGCCGGATTATTGAAAGTTCAGTATAATCCTGGCATAAAAACGGAGCAGATTGCAATTTTTGTTTTCCCCCATATGCAGCTGCAGAGCCCCATTCTCATCATTTCAGATCCCCAATGTCGAGATCACCGGTCAGACCACAGCGTTCAGCAACATTTTTCATTTTTCCTATCCTAAGGCGATAAGGAGGGTGGGACCTTTTAACCCCTTCACGACCGCGGGGCCGTAAAATTACGTCCTATTTTAACGTGACTTAACGACCAGGGACGTAATTTTACGGCCTAAACTTCATTTGATTGCCGTGGCCATAGCAACGGCTTTCAAATGATGTCCCCTGCTGTTTCTTACAGCAGGGGACCTTTGCTTGACCCCAGGGGGGGTGGCATCGCCACCCCCTATCGACGATCGATGTGATTGGCTGTTCAAATCTGAACCGCCAACCACATCGATCGCACTAATTTCAGCAAAAATTATGCCCGAATTAGTGCGATCCTGTGAGATCCAGCTATGAGATGCCGCAGCTGCAGCAGCATATCATAGGTGGACCTCAAACATGCCGCCCCCAGCCCCTGCAGCACTGATTGGAGCGATCGTGCTATGACGCGCAATCGCTCCAATCAGTGTGCAGTGGGGCAGTCTGATCTGCCGGTGGCCGCCCTCCCCAGGCCTGTGCTGGCCTGCGAGCCCTCCCCCAACATGTCTGCAGCGTGGAGTGGCTGGTACTTTTGGTACCACGCCACCGCTGCTGCTGCCGCCGCCGCCCTCTGATGTCTCCGCCGCTGCAGCTCTAATGGTAAGTATTCCGCTCCCTGCGCGCTCCCGTGAAGGCCCCTGCGCGCTCCCGTGAAGGCCCCTGCCCGTGCCCCCCCCCGATCTGCCCCCCCTACGCCCCGATCTGCCACCCACCGCTGCTGCTGAGGTCACCGCTGCTGCTGCAAAGTGAGTACTGTGCTCACTTTGCAGCCCGTGCGCGCTCCCGCGGTGCCCCTGCGCGCTGCCGTGATAGCCCCTGCCGTGCCCCCCCCCCCCCCGTGATCTGCTCCCCCCCAACCACCCCCCCCCCCCGACATCCCGATCCGCCCCCCCCCGCGATCTGACTGCCTCCCCCATTATTTCTATTCTGCTTCTGCAGCTCCCTCTCCGGTCTCCCCCTCTGCTCTCCCCCCTCCCCCCTCTGCTCTCACCCCCCCCCCTCTGCTCACCCCCCCCCCTCTGCTCTCACCCCCCCCCCTCTGCTCTCACCCCCCCCCCCTCTCCCCCTCTGCTCTCACCCCCCCCCCTCTCCCCCTCTGCTCTCACCCCCCCCCTCCCCCTCTGCTCTCACCCCCCCCCCCTCTCCCCCTCTGCTCTCCCCCGACGTCCTCTTACCTGTCTTCACCGGCCTGATCACATCTGCGTCCATCGCTGGGTCCTTCCTGGGCATTCTGCTGATCTGCCTGCTGCTCCTGTAAAGCTGTCCATCTCTCTGCCATCTGTTCCTCTGCAGCTCTTCTGGTCAGTGATCCTCCTGCTAGTCCTCTGGGTACTGTGAGTATAACTTTTTTTTTTTTTTTTCCGTATCCCCTGTCCATTTTTACACCTCATCCGTCCGTGCGTCCCGCCAAGCGCTGATCAGGGATGCAGATAACGGATCGGCATCCCTGCTCAATTTTTGGCGTGACTTTTTTTTCCGTATCCCCGACGCTTTTTGTATCGCATCCGTCCGTGCGTCCCGCCGAGCGCTGATCAGGGATGCAGATAACGGATCGGCATCCATGGTCAATTTTTGGCGTGACTTTTTTTTCCGTATTCACGACGCTTTTTGTATCGCATCCGTCCGTGCGTCCCGCCAAGCGCTGATCAGGGATGCACATAACGGATCGGCATCCATGGTCAATTTTTGGCGTGACTTTTTTCCGTATTTGCGACGCTTTTTGTATCGCATCCGTCCGTGCGTCCCGCCAAGCGCTGATCAGGGATGCACATAACGGATCGGCATCCATGGTCAATTTTTGGCGTGACTTTTTTTTTTACGTATCCCCGACGCTTTTTTTTATCGCATCAGACCGTGCGTCCTGCAGCGGCCGATCAGTGCACTGCGTCTGTGCGTTTGAAAAGTCAAATGGCGCTCCTTCTCTTCTGAGCCCCGCCATGCGCTCAAACAATTACTTTCCACCACATGTGAGGTGTCTGTGTACTCAGGAGAAATTGCACAATACGTTTTATGGTGCATTTTTTCCTGTTACCCTTGTGAAAAAAAAAGCTACCTAGTTGAAGCAACCGTTTTGTGGTAAAAAAAAAAATTTTTCTTTTCACGGCTCAACGCTATAAACTTCTGTGAAGCCCCCAGGTGTTCAAAGTGCTCACCAAACATCTAGAAAAATTATTTGAGGGCTCTAGTTTCCAAAATGGTGTCACTTGTGGGGGAGCTCCACTGTTTAGGCACCATAGGGGGTCTCCAAACGTGACATGGCGTCCGCTAATGATTCCCACCAATTTTGCTGTCAAATGGCGCTCCTTCTCTTCTGAGCCCCGCCATGCGCCCAAACAATTACTTTCCACCACATATGAGGTATCTGCGTACTCAGGAGAAAATGCACAATACATTTTATGGTGCATTTTTTCCTGTTACCCTTGTGAAAAAAAAAGCTACCTAGTTGAAGCAACCGTTTTGTGGTAAAAAAAAATTTTTTTCTTTTCACGGCTCAACGCTATAAACTTTTGTGAAGCCCCCAGGGGTTCAAAGTGCTCACCAAACATCTAGAAAAATTATTTGAGGCCTCTAGTTTCCAAAATGGGGTCACTTGTGGGGGAGCTCCATTGTTTAGGCACCTCAGGGGGTCTTCAAACCCGACATGGCGTCCGCTAATGAGTGCAGCTAATTTTGCGTTCAAAAATTCAAATGGCGCTCCTTCCCTTCCGAGCTCTGCCGTGCGCCCAAACAATTGATTTTTACCACATATGGGGTATCAGCGTACTCAGGAGAACATGCACAATAAATTGTATTGTGTACTTTCTCTTTTCTCCCTTGTAAAAATGAAAATTTTATGGCTAAAGTAACATTTTTGTGTTAAAAAGTAAAATTTTCATTTTTTCCTTCCACATTGCTTTGGTTCCTGTGAAACACCTAAAGGGTTAATAATCTTATTGGATGTGGTTTTGAGCAGTGTGAGGGGTGTAGTTTTTAGAATGGGGTCACTTTTGGGTATTTTCTGTCACCTAGGCCTCTCAAAGTCACTTCAAATGTGATGTGGTCCCTAAAAAAATTATTTTGTAAATTTTGTTGGAAAAATGAGAATTTGCTGATGACCTTTGACCCCTTCTAACTTCCTAACGGAAAAAAAATTTGTTTCGAAAATTGCGCTGATGTAAAGTAGACAAGTGGGAAATGTTATTTAGTAACTATTTTGTGTGACATATCTCTCAGATTTATGGGCATAAATTTTCAAAGTTTGAAATTTGCGAAATTTTCAAAATTTTCGCCAAATTTCCTAAATTTTCACAAATAAACGCAAAACATATCGGCCTAAATTTACCACTGACATGAAGTACAATATGTCACGAAAAAACAATCTCAGAATCGCCAGGGTCCGTTGAAGCGTTCCAGAGTTATAACCTGTCAAAGTGACACTGGTCAAAATTGCAAAAAATGGCCCGGTCATTAGGGTGTTTTAGTGGCCGGGGGTGAAGGGGTTAAGAATCTTCAGGAAAATGCCAGTCACGACTTGCTGCAGTAATTAGTCTCTTCCGCTAGTGACGCCTTAATGTATATAGTTGCCTTATGTACAGCACCTCTGTCCCCCTACATAACCCCATGCTCAGTACATACTGCTTGTGGACGGCTGGATCCGGGTTAGTCTTCCACTCGGCCCCTGGAGATCAGACTCCAAACTGCGGCTGCTTCTCACGGCTTCCAAGGAACGGAGACTTGTTTTTGCAAGATTGGGCATGCTGTGTCTCAGGTCATCTTAAAAAAAAGAAAAAAATTAAATAAATTAATTATTCATAAATTAAATGATATACAATTAAGGCAACAGTTCTAAACCACATGAAAGAACATCTTACTTTTTTTTTTTTTTCTTCCTTGTTCAAATGATTTTTATTAGGTTTTGTAGTTAACAAATCTTGAAATCATGCGTTAAAATTTAAGGACATATAGATATTAATAACAAGGTTAAGAAAATTCACATATTTTGACCCCCCAGTTTGTTAGTGTTGATACATCAAGCAGTATATTTTGTTGGTCAAAACAATTGCTTATGAATTAACTTTTTGCAAAACATAACTAAACAAATAAAATCATCATCTTACTTTCTTATCCCTACGGGGGCAGTATTAGGCTAGTTTCAGACTTGCGTTCAGCGCATTCTGTCACTATGGAGAATAGCGCAGTCCGTTAACGCACTGCGCTATTCTCCATAGACTTGTATGGACGACGCACTGTAACGCAAGTGTCTGCGTTGCATCCGCTGGACGACGCAGCGTCGTTATTTTGACGCTGCGTCGGGCGGATGGAACGCAGCATGTAACGTTTTTCTGCGCTTGGCGGAGTGTCAAAAAAACGCAACCTGCAGGAATCCGTTAGGCGTCCGTTGTTTTTATAATGGACGCCTATGGTGGCGGATTCCGTTAGAATGCGTCATTTGACGGATTCCGTTAGCGCAGCTGTCTTTACACAACTGCGCATGCCCAGATGTGTAAAGTCAAGGAAAAAAACTATAACGGATTGCGTTATTTTGTACGATCTGTAGCATGCGTTGTGTCACTATATGCAACGCATCCATTGCATGCGTCACACAACGCAATGCTACGGATCCCGTCCAACGCAAGTGTGAAACTAGCCTTTCCGCGGTGAAAACAAGCATCGGGTGTCTGGTATGGTCGGATGGAGCAAGAGTAAAACCATACACAGTGGAACCTTGGATTAAGAGTAACTTGGTTTGAGAGCGTTTTGCAAGACAGTAAAGCTTTTTACAAACTTGTAACTTGGTTTAAGAGCAATGATTTGCAAAAAGAGCAAATCCTCACCGTGCACACGTCCGGTTCTGTCCTTTCACCGCGCTCTGATCCGCTCTGGAGGTAGCTTTCTGTACATTTGTACTGTATATTGTACACAGTATACCACTGCACAGTACAGTATATACTATATAGCATGTCTATCAGTTTGCATTAGTGGATACAGTATTGTACTTTCTTTCTGATAACCAGTGCAGCACATTGCTTATACTGTACCTCCCGCACACCAAAGAAGGGAATTTTGTTTACCGTAAATTCCTTTTCTTCTAGCTCCTATTGGGAGACCCAGACAATTGGGTGTATAGCTTCTGCCTCCGGAGGCCACACAAAGTATTACACTTTAAAAAGTGTAACCCCTCCCCTCTGCCTATACACCCCCCCGCGCATCACGGGCTCCTCAGTTTTGGTGCAAAAGCAGGAAGGAGGATACTTCTAAATTGGTCTAAGGTAAATTCAATCCGAAGGATGTTCGGAGAACTGAAGACCATGAACCAAAAGAACAATTCAACATGAACAACATGTGTACACAAAAGAACAACAGCCCGAAGGGAACAGGGGCGGGTGCTGGGTCTCCCAATAGGAGCTAGAAGAAAAGGAATTTACGGTAAACAAAATTCCCTTCTTCTTTGTCGCTCCATTGGGAGACCCAGACAATTGGGACGTCCAAAAGCAGTCCCTGGGTGGGTAAAAGAATACCCTGAGAAAAAGAGCCAACAACGGCCCTCCTCTTACAGGTGGGCAACCGCCGCCTGAAGGACTAGCCTACCTAGACTGGCATCCGCCGAAGCATAGGCATGCACCTGATAGTGTTTCGTGAAAGTGTGCAGACTAGACCAGGTAGCTGCCTGACACACCTGCTGAGCAGTCGCCCGGTGCCGCAATGCCCAGGACGCACCCACGGCTCTGGTAGAATGGGCTTTCAGCCCTGAAGGAATCGGAAGCCCAGAAGAACGGTAGGCTTCAAAAATCGGTTCCTTGATCCACCGAGCCAAGGTTGACTTGGAAGCCTGCGACCCCTTACGCTGGCCAGCGACAAGGACAAAGAGCGCATCAGAACGGCGCAGTGGCGTCGTGTGAGACACGTAGATCCGGAGTGCTCTCACTAGATCTAACAAATGCAAATCCTTTTCACATTGGTGAATTGGATGAGGGCAAAATGAAGGTAAGGAAATATCCTGATTGAGATGAAAAGGGGACACCACTTTGGGGAGAAAGTCCGGGACCGGACGCAGAACCACCTTATCCTGGTGAAATACCAGGAAGGGGGCTTTGCATGACAGCGCTGCAAGCTCTGACACTCTTCGGAGTGATGTGACTGCCACTAGAAATGCCACCTTCTGCGAAAGACGTGATAGAGAGACATCCTTCAGCGGCTCGAAAGGTGGTTTCTGAAGAGCCCGTAGAACCCTGTTGAGATCCCAGGGTTCCAGTGGACGCTTGTAAGGTGGAACTATGTGGCAAGCTCCCTGCAGGAACGTGCGGACCTGCGGAAGCCTGGCTAGACGCTTTTGAAAAAACACGGAAAGCGCCGAAACTTGTCCCTTGAGAGAGCCGAGAGACAAACCCTTGTCCATTCCGGATTGAAGGAAGGAAAGAAACGTGGGTAAGGCAAACGGCCAGGGGGTAAACCCCTTATCAGAGCACCAGGCTAAGAAGATCCTCCAAGCCCTGTGATAGATCTTGGCTGACGTTGGTTTCCTGGCCTGTCTCATAGTGGCAATGACCTCTTGAGATAACCCTGAGGACGCTAGGAGCCAGGACTCAATGGCCACACAGTCAGGTTGAGGGCCGCAGAATTCAGATGGAAAAATGGCCCTTGAGACAGCAAGTCTGGTCGGTCTGGGAGCGCCCACGGTTGACCCACCGTGAGGTGCCACAAGTCCGGGTACCACGACCTCCTCGGCCAGTCTGGAGCGACGAGGATGGCGCGGCAGTCGGACCTGATCTTGCGCAACACTCTGGGCAGCATTGCCAGAGGAGGGAATACATAAGGCAGTCGAAACTGCGACCAATCCTGAACTAAGGCATCCGCCGCCAGAGCTCTGTGATCCTGAGACCGTGCCATGAATGCCGGGACTTTGTTGTTGTGCCGAGACGCCATTAGATCGACGTCCGGCGTTCCCCAGCGGCAACAGATCTCTTGAAACACGTCCGGGTGAAGAGACCATTGCCCTGCGTCCATGCCCTGGCGACTGAGAAAGTCTGCTTCCCAGTTTTCTACGCCTGGGATGTGAACCGCGGAGATGGTGGAGGCTGTGGCCTCCGCCCACAGCAGAATCCGCCGAACTTCTTGGAAGGCTTGACGACTGCGAGTGCCGCCCTGGTGGTTGATGTACGCGACCGCCGTGGCGTTGTCAGACTGTATGCGGATCTGCCTGCCCTCCAGCCACCGATGGAACGCTTTTAGGGCTAGATACACTGCCCTTATCTCCAGAACATTGATCTGAAGGGAGGACTCTGTCGGAGACCAGGTTCCCTGAGCCTTGTGGTGGAGAAAAACCGCTCCCCACCCTGACAGACTCGCGTCCGTCGTGACCACAGCCCAGGATGGGGGCAGGAATGATTTTCCCTTCGACAGGGAAGTGGGAAGAAGCCACCACTGAAGAGAGGTCTTGGCTGCAAGGGAAAGAGAGACGTTCCTGTCTAAGGATGTCGACCTCTTGTCCCATTTGCTGAGAATGTCCCATTGGAGTGGACGCAGATGAAACTGCGCAAAGGGAACTGCCTCCATTGCTGCCACCATCTTCCCCAGGAAGTGCATGAGGCGCCTCAAGGGGTGTGACTGGGCCCGAAGGAGAGATTGCACCCCTGTTTGCAGCGAACGCTGTTTGTCCAGCGGTAGCTTGACTATCGCTGAGAGAGTATGAAACTCCATCCCGAGGTAAGTCAGTGATTGGGTCGGAGTCAATTTTGACTTTGGGAAATTGATGATCCACCCGAACCTCTGGAGCGTCTCCAGAGCCACGGTCAGACTGTGTTGACATGCCACCCGGGAGGGTGCCTTGACTAGGAGATCGTCTAAGTAAGGGATCACTGAGTGGCCCTGAGAATGTAGGACCGCCACCACGGATGCCATGACCTTGGTGAAGACCCGTGGGGCTGTCGCCAGGCCGAAATGCAGTGCCACAAACTGAAGGTGTTCGTCCCCAATGGCGAAACGCAGGAAGCGTTGATGCTCTGGAGCGATCGGCACGTGGAGATAGGCATCCCTGATGTCGATTGATGCCAGGAAGTCTCCTTGGGACATCGAGGCGATGACAGAGCGGAGGGATTCCATGCGAAACCGCCTGGTTCTCACGTGTCTGTTGAGTAGTTTGAGGTCCAGAACGGGACGGAACGAACCGTCCTTTTTTGGTACCACGAACAGGTTCGAGTAAAAGCCGCAACCACGTTCCTGAAGGGGAACGGGGATCACAACTCCTTCTGTCTTCAGAGTGTCCACCGCCTGAAAAAGTGCAACGGTTCGCTCGGGGGGCGGAGATGTTCTGAAAAAACGAGTCGGAGGACGAGAGCTGAACTCTATCCTGTAACCGTGAGACAGAATGTCCCTCACCCATCGGTCTTGGACATGTGGCCACCAGGCATCGCAAAAGCGAGAGAGCCTGCCACCGACCGAGGATGCGGTTTGGGGAGGCCGAAAGTCATGAGGAGGCCGCCTTGGAGACGGTGCCTCCGGCGGTCTTTGGAGGACGTGACTTAGACCGCCATGCAGAAGAGTTTCTCTGGCTCTTCTGTGGCCTGTTGGACGATGAGGATTGGGACCTGGCTGAGGGCCGAAAGGACCGAAACCTCGCTTGAATTTTTCGTTGCTGAGGTCTCTTTGGTTTGGGCTGGGGTAAGGACGAGTCCTTTCCCTTGGATTGCTTAATAATTTCATCCAATTGTTCGCCAAACAATCGGTCGCCAGAAAAGGGCAAACCGGTCAAGAACTTCTTGGAAGCAGAGTCTGCCTTCCATTCGCGTAGCCACATGGCCCTGCGGACTGCCACCGAATTGGCGGATGCTACCGCTGTACGGCTAGCCGAGTCCAGGACAGCATTCATGGCGTAGGATGAAAATACCGACGCCTGAGACGTTAAAGACGCTACTTGCGGAGCAGAGGTACGGGTGACTGCATTAATCTCAGACAGACAAGCTGAGATAGCCTGGAGTGCCCACACTGCTGCAAAGGCTGGGGCAAAGGACGCGCCTATGGCTTCATAGATGGATCTCATTAGGAGCTCTATCTGCCTGTCCGTGGCATCCTTGAGCGTTGAACCGTCAGCCACTGCTACTACGGATCTAGCCGCCAGTCTAGAGACTGGAGGATCCACCTTGGGACATTGAGCCCAACCCTTAACTACGTCAGAGGGGAAGGGGTAACGTGTGTCATTAAGGCGCTTAGTAAAGCGCTTGTCCGGAAATGCTCTGTGCTTCTGGACAGCATCTTTGAAGTTCGAGTGATCGAAGAAAAAACTCTAGTACGTTTGGGAAACCTAAATTGGTGTTTCTCCTGCTGTGCTGCCGACCCCTCTATAGGTGGAGGTGGGGGAGAAAGATCTAGCACCTGGTTGATGGACGCTATAAGGTCATTTACTATGGCGTCCCCTTCAGGTGTATCAAGATTGAGAGCAACGTCAGGGTCAGAGTCCTGGGCTGCGACCTCCGCCTCATCCTCTAGAGAGTCCTCAAGCTGAGACCCCGAACAGCGTGATGAAGTCGGGGAAGATTCTAAGCGAGCCCGCTTAGCCGGTCTGGGACTGCGGTCCGTGCCGGAGTCCTCCACGTAATAACTAGAGGCCACCCCAGGAGCACGCTTCGTCGCAGACCGAGAGGGGCCTGGGGGCGATCCCGCAGTGCCCGGGGCCTGTGTAAGGGCCGGTCTGGGCTGCAAAGCTTCTAGTATCTTAGCAGACCATTTGTCCATAGACTGAGCCATGGATTGTGAAAGTGACTCAGAGTTTCTCAGCAAAAGCTGCAAACTCTGTCCCTGCCGCCTGGACAGGGGAAGCCGGCGGTTCTACCTGGGCCGAGGGTCCCACCAGTGCCCCAGGCTCCGGCTGAGCGAGTGCCACATGGCCCGAGCATTGCTCACAGTGAGGGTAGGTGGAACCTGCAGGTAGCATAGCCGCACAAGAGGTACAGGTTGCAAAATAACCCTGTGTCTTGGCACCCTTGCTCCTTGTGAACGACATGCTGTAGTCTCCCAGGAGAGTGATCACTGAGGGATATAGCCACAAGCTAACAGTACAGCCGAACCGAGAAAATGTATACAAATTATATATATATATATATATATATATATATATATACACATACATATATACATACATACATATATACATACATATACATATATACATACATATATACATACATATATATACATATACATATATATACATATATATACACAGTTCAGCACTCTAGGGGGCCCAGCACCGGTGGGAAGAAGCCACCTGGCTTACCGACCGCTCAAGCAGTGTGTAGCCACCAGATTCCCTGCCTCGGGTCTCCCAGAGGTGCTGCCAGAAGTCCTCCACTGGCAGAATGTGCTTAAAACATGGCCGTCGGCGTTCACAGGGGAGGAGGGAGCCGTGGGCGTAACCACAAAAGTGCAGGAATCTGGTGCCCCAGAGTGAATAGTGAGGGGGGCGGAGGACAGCCAAGTGTGCTCCAGCCCTCACTGTCTGCGTCAGACCGACCGTCCCGCCCTTCCCCCTGACTGGCAGGCCTGGGGGCGGGAGTTTAAGGCACTAGGCCGCAAAAGCCGGGGACTAAAGTTAAAAACCGCGGCCGGCAAGCAGGCGCGGTCGGCGCGGTAGTCCCGGTCTCATACCAACAGCGCAGTCGCTGCAGCGTCTGAGGTCAAGGTGTTCCATGCACCGTCCCCAAGGGGACACAGAGTACCTGTAGATGCAGGGCCCTGTCCCTGATGATACTCAGTCTCCTGTCCGACAGAATCCCACAGGGGCTGCGGAGGGAGCCCGGTCCCAGTGCCTGGATGACCGGATAGGATCCCACTTCTCCCAGAGCCCCTAAGGGATGGGGAAGGAAAACGGCATGTGGCTCCGGCCTGTGTACCCGCAATGGGTACCTCAACCTTAACAACACCGCCGACTTAGTGGGGTGAGAAGGGAGCATGCCGGGGGCCCTGTTAGGGCCCTCTTTTCTTCCATCCGATACAATCAGCAGCTGCTGCTGACTAAAATGGGAGCATGAGTGCATGTGTGCCTCCTTCAACACAAAGCAAAAAACTGAGGAGCCCGTGATGCACGGGGGGGTGTATAGGCAGAGGGGAGGGGTTACACTTTTTAAAGTGTAATACTTTGTGTGGCCTCCGGAGGCAGAAGCTATACACCCAATTGTCTGGGTCTCCCAATGGAGCGACAAAGAAAAATCTATTGTAAGCTAAAGTGCAGTTTAATTTTCTATGTTTTTACTGTACAGTATTTTGTATTAGTGACTGTAATAATTTTATATGGATACAGGACATTATTTTGTATTACCGTAATAAGTTTATATAAATACAGTAAATATTTTTGGGTTGTGGAACGAATTGTCTACATTTCAATTATTTCCTATGGGAAAATTTGCTTTGATATAAGAGTAACTTTTTTTTTTATGAGCACACTCCCGGAAACCATTATGCTCCGAATCCAAGGTTCCACTGTATAAACTATACTAATGTAATTATTAGTCAAAGCGTCTGGGATAATAAATTGCAAAACCTGACTAGACATCCAATAATTTTGATCTCCATACAACATTTTAAAATGTTCTCACCCCCTACCAAGATCAGAGGTAGGCACACTCCCTGGCACGGCCTATATAGTATTACCTTCATATCCAGGGTATTTCATCCGCTCCTGCCCTTGATTTTGCATAGATCTGCGAGGAGGACGAATGCGGGAAGCTGCTGCTCTGCTGCTTTCACCTGTGGCTGAAGGCGACTGGCAACGTGGTGAGCTGAGGGGTGACGGGGAATAGCGGTGGGCACTGCGATAGGACAGAGAACAGTCGCAGTCGTCGTCGTCCTCCAGGCTGTAGGTGTCGAACTCCTGGTCACTGAATGTTCCTCTCCGCAGAGAATTGAGGGAGGCGCTAGAACTGCGACGGGAAACCGAGGCCGAGCTGGAAGCGTAGTCCTGCCGGAGACCTGCAAAGGCGCAAAGGTTAGACTCGCCTTGTAAAAAGCCCAAATATGCACAGCAGCATTGCCCCAATATACCGTATTTTTTTGATTATAAGACGCAGTTTTCCTCTCAAAAATTTGGGAGGGAAATTAGGGATGCGTCTTATAATCCGAATGTAGCTTACCGGGAGGTGGTGGAGAGGTGTAGCAGGTGGCAAGGGCAATGCTGCAGGCGCTGTTCTGGGTCTATCTTTAGGTTGGCGGTGCAGCTTCAAATAATGGTGCCCGGAGTCGGCGCATTAGCAGATGAAGCTCTCGGCTCAAGATCTCATCTGCGCATGCACCACCTCCAGCCCAGCAGCGGACTTCTGAAAAATGGCGCCATTCTCCTTAAGTCCGCTGCTGGGCTGGAGGTGGTGCATGCGCAGATGAGATCTTGAGCCGAGAGCTTCATCTGCGCATGCGCCGACTCCGGGCGCCATTATTTGAAGCCGCACCGCCGACCTAAAGATAGCACCAGCCGCCAGCATTACCCTGCCTCCTGCGACCCCTCTCTACCACCTCACGGTAAGCTACATTCGTGTTATAAGACACACCCCTCATTTTCCTCCCAAATTTTTGTGAGGAAAACTGCGTCTTATAATCCAAAAAATGCGTGCGCAGATGAAATCTCGGCTTGTCATTGAGCCAACAGTTCAATCTGCACACGCGCCGATTGAGGGAGCCATTTCTTTGAAGCACCGCCGACCTAAGGATGGCCCCTGCCTCACCTCACAGCACAGTGGCCCAGAACGGTTTTTGGATCTTGCCTGCCTCAAGCCGCTCGCAGCGAGCATCTGGGACACCTGCCGCACCATCGCCCCTGCAACCCTGCTCCACCACCTCTGCCGCCCCCCCTCTCAGATAAGACACCACCGTATTATAAAAAGAAAATCCCCTTTTTTTCTCTAAATTTGGGGTACGTCTTCAAATCCGTTGCACCTTATAAACCTAACAATACGGTAAGTCTTGTACAAGAACACTTCATCCAGTTTATGTCTGCAGAATACAGCCACCATGAGAGGCCGCCCCAGCAGCATCAACGCTTTTGGTGACCAGTTGATTGCTGCTAGTAACACTAATGGAGGGGGGTCCTGTTGGGTCCAAATCTTTAAGACAAGCCTACGTTCTGCAGCCAGGAGTTCCAGAACATGTGGCTTTCCAGCTATTGCAGAACCACAACTCCCATTATATGCGAGACTCAGGGTGGGACGCTACACAATATAGACCATACAGGTCCTACCGCGATAACGGGCCTCAATACACGGCCTTGTCATCTGTGAGCCAATGACAGGAGCTAGTCATCGTATTGTTAATAAAATGTGAGGTGTTCGACTTCTGATCCACCAGCTGATATAGTGTCATGGCGGCGTGCAGGCCTCATACTGTATAATACGGCAGCTATGGACTCACTTTCCTCCTGCAGTCTGGCCATAACCTGGACATCGGTCAGATCCTGGAGCTTGTACCCCATAGAGATGGAGTCATCGGATGTGCTTAATTCACTGTCCACAGAGGACTGAGAGCTGAGGGCAGAATGGACGCTCATGTAACCTGGAAGGAAAAAAAAAAATACAGAACTGATCATCAGCATATAAATGTGTATAAGGAGCGTACATGGCAGAGACCACCATAGGAGGAGGACCTGCACCGCTCACACGGAGGAGGGCAACCATCACTACCCAGTTGCCTGCAGCCATGGTGCGTTATGGAGAATATGTATGTGGACCCTGATACGTGATAATGGTGACCATAAGTGACACAAAACATCTCACAAACACGTGTCCACCACACCTGATCAGTGCACAGTAAACCGCACCAGAATCAACAGTACAACAGGGATCAGCAAACATCGGCACCAGCTGCTGCGACAGACTGTGACCGCCGGGAGCTGTAACAGCCGGATGTGTGACCTCCGGCGGTGGAAAAAGAAGCCATAACATCTGGCAATCACCTACAGGATCCTCTGACCTCATATGTTATCACATTTTCTACCTTTCACCTGCCTCTCGATTTTTCCCCCTTTTTAGGTTCAAATGTAGGTTTCATTTATTCAGGGTCAATGTGTTCTCCAGAAGATAAAAATAAAATAAAAAAATAAATAAATAAATAAATAAAATATAGCCCGTGTAATCCTCCCCCACTTTGCTGGTCAGCAATGTTCTGTTCATATGTCGTTTACACAGGACTGCCTTATGTATCCCTGGCCTTTACTCCTTAAATTTGATGATATTTCCTGCTCTCAGTAAGTGTAATCTTACTACTTGATACATGGGCAGGCTCCTCCTTGTGTGATCCTCCGATCAATAAGATTAAACCCCCAGGCTGCAGTACACATCATAGACACTGAGAAACTGCAGCTGCATCTCCCTCCTCCATTACACTTCACAGATTTTAGGGAAGAGCAAGTTTATGAATATATACAGAAAAGGGAGTGACCGGAAAGAGTTAATGGAAGAAGGAAGAGAAGGAAAGGAGGTGAGGAAAGAGAGGTGGTGGAAGGGAGGAAAAAAGGGGGAAAGGATGAGGGGAGGGAGAAAAAGGGGACAAGAGAAAGGAAGGAAAAAAGGGGGAAAGGATGAGGGGAGGGAGATAAAAGGGGAAAAGGGGACAAGCGAAAGGGATGAAAAAGAAGGGAATTTTGTTACTTACCGTAAATTCCTTTTCTTCTAGCTCCTATTGGGAGACCCAGACGATTGGGTGTATAGCACTGCCTCCGGAGGCCACACAAAGCATTACACTAAAAAAAGTGTAAGGCCCCTCCCCTTCTGGCTATACACCCCCAGTGAGATCACTGGCTGCTCAGTTTTAGTGCTAAAGCAAGAAGGAGGAAAGCCAATAACTGGTTTAAACAAATTCACTCCGAAGTAACATCGGAGAACTGAAAACCGTTCAACATGAACAACATGTGTACCCGAAAAAACCAACAATCCCGAAGGACAACAGGGCGGGTGCTGGGTCTCCCAATAGGAGCTAGAAGAAAAGGAATTTACGGTAAGTAACAAAATTCCCTTCTTCTTCGGCGCTCCATTGGGAGACCCAGACGATTGGGACGTCCAAAAGCAGTCCCTGGGTGGGTAAAGAAATACCTCATGTTAGAGCTGCGAAGACAGCCTTCCCCTACGGGGAGGCAACTGCCGCCTGCAGGACTCTTCTACCTAGGCTGGCGTCCGCCGAAGCATAGGTATGCACCTGATAATGTTTGGTGAAAGTGTGCAGACTCGACCAGGTAGCTGCCTGGCACACCTGTTGAGCCGTAGCCTGGTGTCGTAATGCCCAGGACGCACCCACGGCTCTGGTAGAGTGGGCCTTCAGCCCTGATGGAACCGGAAGCCCCGCAGAACGGTAGGCTTCAAGAATTGGTTCTTTGATCCATCGAGCCAGGGTGGCTTTTGAAGCCTGCGACCCTTTGCGCTTACCAGCGACAAGGACAAAGAGTGCATCCGAGCGGCGCAGGGGCGCCGTGCGGGAAATGTAGATTCTGAGTGCTCTCACCAGATCTAACAAATGTAAATCCTTTTCATACCGAAGAACTGGATGAGGACAAAAGGAAGGCAAGGAGATATCCTGATTAAGATGAAAAGAGGATACCACCTTAGGGAGAAACTCCTGAATGGGGCGCAGCACTACCTTGTCCTGGTGGAACACCAGGAAGGGAGCCTTGGATGACAGCGCTGCTAGCTCAGACACTCTCCGAAGAGACGTGACCGCCACTAGAAAGACCACTTTCTGTGAGACGAGAAAGTGAAACATCCCTCAGAGGCTCGAAGGGCGGCTTCTGGAGAGCAACTAGTACCCTGTTTAGATCCCATGGATCTAACGGCCGCTTGTACGGAGGGACGATATGACAAACCCCCTGCAGGAACGTGCGCACCTGAGAAAGTCGTGCTAGACGCTTCTGAAAAAACACGGATAGTGCCGAGACTTGCCCTTTAAGGGAGCCGAGCGACAAGCCCTTTTCCAACCCAGATTGCAGGAAGGAAAGAAAAGTAGGTAACGCGAATGGCCAGGGGGATACTCCTTGTGCAGAGCACCAGGATAAGAAGAAGGGAATTTTGTTACTTACCGTAAATTCCTTTTCTTCTAGCTCTTATTGGGAGACCCAGACGATTGGGGTATAGCTACTGCCTCCGGAGGCCACACAAAGCACTACACTAAAAAGTGCAAGGCCCCTCCCCTTCTGGCTATACCCCCCCGTGGTATCACGGGTTCTCCAGTTTTAGTGCCAAAGCAAGAAGGAGGAAAGCCAATAACTGGTTTAAACAAATTAACTCCGAGTAACATCGGAGAACTGAAAAACCGTTCAACATGAAGAACATGTGTACCCGCAAACAACAAAAACATCCCGAAGGACAACAGGGCGGGTGCTGGGTCTCCCAATAAGAGCTAGAAGAAAAGGAATTTACGGTAAGTAACAAAATTCCCTTCTTCTTCAGCGCTCTATTGGGAGACCCAGACGATTGGGACGTCCAAAAGCTGTCCCTGGGTGGGTAAAGAAATACCTCATGTTAGGGCTGCAAAACAGCCCTCCCCTACGGGGGTGTCACTGCCGCCTGCAGGACTCTTCTACCTAAGCTGGCATCCGCCGAAGCATAGGTATGCACCTGATAATGCTTGGTGAAAGTGTGCAGACTGTACCAGGTAGCTGCCTGGCACACTTGTTGAGCCGAAGCCTGGTGTCGTAATGCCCAGGACGCACCCACGGCTCTGGTTGAGTGGGCTTTTAGCCCTGAAGGAACCGGAAGCCCCGCAGAACGGTAGGCCTCTAGAATTGGTTCTTTGATCCATCGAGCCAGGGTGGCTTTAGAAGCCTGCAACCCCTTGCGCGGACAAGCGACAAGGACAAAAAGTGCATCGGAACGGCGCATGGGCGCCGTGCGGGAAATGTAGATTCTGAGTGCTCTCACCAGATCTAACAAACGTAAGTCCTTTTCATACCGGTGAACCGGATGAGGACAAAAGGAAGGCAAGGATATATCCTGATTAAGATGAAATGAGGATACGACCTTAGGGAGAAACTCCGGAATGGGGCGCAGCACTACCTTGTCCTGGTGGAACACCAGGAAGGGAGCCTTGGATGACAGAGCTGCCAGCTCAGACACTCGCCGAAGCGATGTGATCGCAACGAGAAACGCCACCTTCTGTGACAGGCGAGAAAGGAAACTTCCTTCAGAGGCTCGAAAGGCGGCTTCTGGAGAGCAACTAATACCCTGTTGAGATCCCATGGATCTAACGGCCGCTTGTACGGGGGTACGATATGACAGACCCCCTGTAGGAACGTGCGCACCTTAGAAAGACGTGCTAGACGCTTCTGAAAAAACACGGATAGTGCCGAGACTTCCCCCTTAAGGGAGCCGAGCGACAAGCCCTTTTCTAACCCCGATTGCAGGAAGGAAAGAAAAGTAGGCAATGCAAATGGCCAGGGAGACACTCCCTGAGCCGAGCACCAGGTTAAGAAAATCTTCCACGTTCTGTGGTAGATCGTAGCAGAGGTGGACTTCCTAGCCTGTTTCATGGTGGCAACGACCCCTTGGGATAATCCTGAAGACGCTAGGATCCAGGACTCAATGGCCACACAGTCAGGTTCAGGGCCGCAGAATTCCGATGGAAAAACGGCCCTTGGGACAGTAAGTCTGGCCGGCCTGGTAGTGACCACGGTCGGCCGACCGTGAGATGCCACAGATCCGGGTACCACGATCTCCTCGGCCAGTCTGGGGCGACGAGTATGACGCGGCTGCAATCGGATCTGATTTTTTGCGCAGTACTCTGGGCAAGAGTGCCAGAGGTGGAAACACATATGTGAGCCGGAACTGCGACCAATCTTGCACTAAGGCGTCTGCCGCCAGAGCTCTGTGATCGCGCGATCGTGCCATAAATGCCGGGACCTTGTTGTTGTGCCGAGACGCCATTAGGTCGACGTCCGGCACCCCCCAGCGGCGACAGATTTCCTGAAACACGTCCGGGTGAAGGGACCATTCCCCTGCATCCATACCCTGGCGACTGAGGAAGTCTGCTTCCCAGTTTTCTACGCCCGGGATGTGAACTGCGGATATGGTGGATGCTGTGTCCTCCACCCACATGAGGATTCGCCGAACTTCCTGGAAGGCTTGCCGACTGCGCGTCCCTCCTTGGTGGTTGATGTATGCCACCGCTGTGGAGTTGTCCGACTGGATTCGGATCTGCTCTCTTTCTAGCCACTGCTGGAAAGCTAGTAGGGTAAGATACCCTGCCCCGATTTCCAGAACATTGATCTGAAGGGTGGACTCCTGCTGAGTCCACGTCCCCTGAGCCCTGTGGCGGAGACAAACTGCTCCCCACCCTGACAGACTCGTATCTGTCGTGACCACTGCCCAGGATGGGGGTAGGAAGGATCTTCACTGTGACAATGAGGTGGGAATAAGCCACCATTGCAGAGAGTCCTTGGCCGTCTGGGAAAGGGAGACTTTCCTGTCCAGGGAGGTTGACTGCCCGTCCCATTGGCGGAGAATGTCCCCTTGCAGTTGGCGCAGATGAAACTGCGCAAAGGGAACTGCCACCATGGCTGCCACCATCTTCCCTAGGAAGTGCATGAGGCGCCTTAAGGGGTGCGACTGGCCTTGAAGGAGAGACTGCACCTCTGTTTGCAGTGAACGCTGCTTGTTCAGCGGAAGCTTCACTATCGCTGATAGAGTGTGAAACTCCATGCCGAGATACGTTAGTGATTGAGTCGGTGACAGATTTAACCTTGCCAAATTGATGATCCACCCGAAAGTCTGGAGAGTCTCCAGCGTAACATTCAGGCTGCGTTGTCATGCCTCTTGAGAGGGTGCTTTGACGAGTAGATCGTCCAAGTAAGGGATCACCGGGTGTCCCTGAGAGTGCAAGACTGCTACCACTGCTGCCATGACCTTGGTGAACACCCGTGGGGCTGTCGCCAGACCGAATGGCAGGGCTACGAACTGAAGATGGTCGTCTCCTATCACAAAACGTAGAAAACGTTGGTGCTCCGTAGCAATTGGCACGTGGAGATAGGCATCTTTGATGTCTGTTGAGGCAAGGAAATCTCCTCGAGACATTGAAGTAATGACGGATCGGAGGGATTCCATCCGGAACCGCCTGGCGTTCGCATGCTTGTTGAGCAGTTTTAGGTCCAGAACAGGACGGAAGGAGCCGTCCTTTTTTGGAGCCACAAAGAGATTGGAGTACAAACCCTCGCCCTCGTTCCTGAGGGGGGACAGGGATCACCACTCCTTCTGCTCTTAGAGCGTCCACCGCCTGCAGCAGGGCATCTGCTCGGAGGGGAGGTGGGGCCGTTCTGAAGGATGGAGTCGGAGGACGAGAACAGAACACTGTCCTGTGCACGTGAGCACAATGTCCGTCACCCACCGGTCTGTGACCTGTGGCAGCTAAATGTCGCCAAAGGCGGGGGAGTCTGCCATCAACCGCGGATGCGGAGAGAGAGAGAGAGCTGAGAGACATGAGGAGACCGCCTTGGTAGCGGTTCCTCCGGCTGCCTTCCTTGGGCGTGATTGAGCCCGGCCGGAATCTGAGCCCGTCTGAGGTTTTGTAGCCCTTTTGCACGAGGACAATTGGGACCTGCCCGAGCTTGGGAAGGACCGAAACCTCGACTGTACTTTTAGGACAGCATTAATAGGGTAAGTCGCAGTGCACACATTACGGGGTTACGGACGCCTCTGCGGTACAGATGTACATGTGCTCAAGGCCAGCTGCGCAAGAACAGCTGAAAAGGTTAGGTTGCCTATACGGCTGTGAATGCCGGAGCAACCGACACGCCGATAGCCTCCTAGACAGATTTCAACCAGAGTCCATCTGTCTGTGAATGGCATCTTTAATTGAAGCCCCATCTCCAGTGCAACTATGGCTCTAGACGCAAGCCTGGAGAGTGGAGAATCCACCTTTGGACCCTAGGTCCAGCGCTTGACCACGTCAGGGGAAAAGGGATAACGTGTATCTTAAAACACGTTTGGAGAAGACGCTTATCTGGTAAGCGTGGTGTTTCTGGACTGCTTCTCTGAAGTCAGCGTGGCCAGAAAAATACTCAATATCCGTTTGAGATACTGAAAAGGGACTTCTCCTGCTGTGAAGCTGACTCCTCCACTGGGGGAGCTGAGGGAGAAAGATCCAACCCTCCATTGATGGACGCTATAGGATCATTCCGTATGGCGTTACCATCCGGTGTATCCGGATCGATAGCGATGTCAGGATCAAAGTCCTGGAGAGCTGCCTTATCATACAGAGAGTCCTCCTGGGACCCCCCCCGTTCCAAATGAGGTTGGTCAGGAAGATTGCCCATGGCCTGTCTGGACTGCAAATCTCTATCTTATGACAATATATCTGTCGAAACTGCAACTCCGTCCCTGTCCTTGGACAGGGATGACAGGTGGTTTCTTTGGCCACGACTAGTAGAGACCCCGGCAGACGAAGTGCTAGAGACCCCGGCAGACGAAGTGCTACAGGGGAGCATGCACACAATGGGACGGTGTCATGAACAGCATCCCATGTAGTAAAAACAGCACTGAAAATCTGTGTTGCTTTTTTGCCGCTGCCGACTAGCCATCTAGAAGTATATAGCCAAGATTGGTGACCGTACAGTGCAATGTATAGCATACAAGCATAAAGTACAAATGGACACTGCAGCACAAGCAATACAAGCAGCATAGAAGCCTGTGCCCTGGCACCTCTGCTCTTCTGCTGCTGTAGACTAGTCATCTAGGGGAATATAGCCCAGAAGAGTGACCATACAGTGCAATGTATAGCATACAAGCACAAGTACAAATGCACACTGCAGCCCATGCAATACAAGCAGCATAGAAAAAAACCTGTGCCCCAGCACCCTTGGTTTTCAGCTGCTGTAGTCTAGCCATTCCAGGAGAATATAGCTAAGACTAGCGACTGTACAGTGCAATGTATAGCATACAAGTATAAACACAAATGAACACTTCAGTACGTGCAATACAAGCAGCCTAGAAAGCCTGTGCCTTAGCACACCTGCTTTCCTGCTGCTGATGTGTCGCTCTCCAAGCGGGCATATAGCGACCTATGCAGTTAAAATACACATGTACACACTGCAGTATATATTGGGGTCAGCACTATGTGTGCCGCTTACCGCCCGCCTATAAGCGGGTGTATGGTCGCCACCGTCCTGCCTGGTTGCCGAAAGTCCGAGCTCGGACTGCAGTAATGGCTGCCGGCGTCTTCCCCAGCTCGTGTGAGTAGGGGCGGGCCGTGGGTGTGCCCCAAGTCAGAGCGGGAATCCGGCGCCCGACAGTGTGCAGTGAGAGGGCTGGAGCATGTAAATAAAGCTCCAGCCCTCGGCGCTGCTGATTGCTCAGCGTCTGTCTCCTTCCCTGAGTGACAGGGAGGGGGCGGGAACGAAGCGGCACTAGGCCGCAGAAGCCGGGGACTGGATTTATAAGCGCCGCCGCCGTAAAAGCGCGGTCGGCGCCCAGTCCCCGGCGAACTACAAGTCCCAGCCGCGCCGCCGCTCCCGGAGCGTCCGGCGCGGTAGTTCCCAATACACAAAGTCACTCAGCAAAGCTGCAGTGACTGTAACCCTTTACTGTCCCCGGCGCACTAGCACACCCAGCAAGTCTGGAGTGTGCTGTGCCTGTGTGTCCGGGGACACAGAGTACCTGTAATGGTGCAGGGCCATGTCCCTGAACGGTACTCCAGCTCCGTATCCATCAGGTTCAAATGGGTCTGTGGATGGAGCCCGGCGTCAGAGCTTTGAGGCCGGCAGGATCCCACTTCCTCAGAGCCCCCCAGGGGGATGTGGAAGGAAAGCAGCATGTGGGCTCCAGCCTCCGTACCAGCAATAGGTACCTCAACCTTACAACACCATCAACGGGTGAGAAGGGAGCATGCTGGGAGCCCTATATGGGCCCTCTTTTCTTCCATCCGAAATAGTCAGCAGCTACTGCTGACTAAAATCTGTGGAGCTATGCATGGATGTCTGACCTCCTTCGCACAAAGCTTGAAAACTGGAGAACCCGTGATACCACGGGGGGGTATAGCCAGAAGGGGAGGGGCCTTGCACTTTTTAGTGTAGTGCTTTGTGTGGCCTCCGGAGGCAGTAGCTATACCCCAATCGTCTGGGTCTCCCAATAGAGCGCTGAAGAAAATCCTCCACGTTCTGTGGTAGATCTTAGCAGAAGTGGACTTCCTAGCCTGTCTCATGGTGGCAACGACTCCTTGGGATAATCCTGAAGACGCTAGGATCCAGGACTCAATGGCCACACAGTCAGGTTCAGGGCCGCAGAATTCCGATGGAAAAACGGCCCTTGGGACAGTAAGTCTGGACGGTCTGGTAGTGCCCACGGTTGGCCGACCGTGAGATGCCACAGATCCGGGTACCACGACCTCCTCGGCCAGTCTGGGGCGACGAGTATGACGCGGCTGCAATCGGATCTGATCTTGCGTAGCACTCTGGGCAAGAGTGCCAGAGGTGGGAACACATAAGGGAGCCGGAACTGCGACCAATCTTGCACTAAGGCGTCTGCCGCCAGAGCTCTTTGATCGCGAGACCGCGCCATGAACGTCGGGACCTTGTTGTTGTGCCGCGACGCCATTAGGTCGACGTCCGGCACCCCCCAGCGGCGACAGATTTCCTGAAACACGTCCGGGTGAAGGGACCATTCCCCTGCGTCCATACCCTGGCGACTGAGGAAGTCTGCTTCCCAGTTTTCTACGCCCGGGATGTGAACCGCTGATATGGTGGATGCTCTGTCCTCCACCCACAGCAGAATCCGCCGGACTTCCTGGAAGGCTTGCCGACTGCGTGTCCCTCCCTGGTGGTTGATGTATGCCACCGCTGTGGAGTTGTCCGACTGAATTCGGATCTGCTTTCCTTCCAGCCACTGCTGTAAGGCTAGTAGGGCTAGATACACTGCCCTGATTTCCAGAACATTGATCTGAAGGGTGGACTCCTGCTGAGTCCACGTCCCTTGAGCCCTGTGGTGGAGAAAAACTGCTCCCCACCCTGACAGACTTGCGTCTGTCGTGACCACTGCCCAGGATGGGGGCAGGAATGATCTTCCCTGTGATAATGAGGTGGGAAGAAGCCACCATTGCAGAGAGTCCTTGGCCGTCTGGGAAAGGGAGACTTTCCTGTCCAGGGAAGTTGACTTCCCGTCCCATTGGCGGAGAATGTCCCATTGAAGTGGGCGCAGATGAAACTGTGCAAACGGGACTGCTTCCATTGCTGCCACCATCTTCCCTAGGAAGTGCATGAGGCGCCTTAAGGAGTGCGACTGACCGTGAAGGAGAGACTGTACCCCTGTCTGTAGTGACCGCTGCTTGTCCAGCGGAAGCTTCACTATCGCTGGCAGAGTATGAAACTCCATGCCAAGATACGTTAGTGATTGAGTCGGTGACAGATTTGACTTTGAAAAGTTGATGATCCACCCGAAAGTCTGGAGAGTCTCCAGCGCAACATTCAGGCTGTGTTGGCACGCCTCTTGAGAGGGTGCTTTGACAAGTAGATCGTCCAAGTAAGGGATCACCGAGTGTCCCTGGGAGTGCAAGACTGCTACCACTGCCGCCATGACCTTGGTGAAAACCCGTGGGGCTGTCGCCAGACCAAATGGCAGAGCTACGAACTGGAGATGTTCGTGACCTATCACAAAACGTAGAAAACGTTGGTGCTCTGTAGCAATCGGCACGTGGAGATAAGCATCTTTGATGTCTATTGATGCAAGGAAATCTCCTTGAGACATTGAGGCAATGACGGAGCGGAGGGATTCCATCCGGAACCGCCTGGCGTTCACATGCTTGTTGAGCAGCTTTAGGTCCAGAACAGGACGGAACGAGCCGTCCTTTTTTGGAACCACGAAGAGATTGGAGTAAAAACCTTGCCCTTGTTCCTGAAGAGGAACAGGGATCACCACTCCTTCTGCTCTTAGTGAGCCCACCGCCTGCAGAAGAGCCTCTGCTCGGTCGGGATGTGGGGAAGTTCTGAAGAACCGAGGCGGAGGACGAGAACTGAACTCTATCCTGTACCCGTGAGACAAAATGTCTGTTACCCACCGGTCCTTGACCTGTGGCAGCCAAATGTCGCAAAAGCGGGAGAGCCTGCCACCGACCGAGGATGCGGAGGGAGGAGGCCGAAAGTCATGAGGCAGCCGCCTTGGAAGCGGTTCCTCCGGTTGCTTTCTTGGGGCGTGAGTGAGCCCGCCAGGAATCTGAGCCCTTTTGCTCTGAGTCCCTTTGGACGAGGAGAATTGGGCCTTGCCAGAGCCTCGAAAGGACCGAAACCTCGACTGCCACCTCCTTTGTTGAGGTTTGCTTGATCTGGGCTGGGGTAAGGAGGAGTCTTTACCCTTGGACTGTTTAATGATTTCAGCCAATTGCTCACCAAACAGTCTGTCTACAGATAGTGGCAAGCTGGTTAAACATTTTTTGGAAGCAGAATCCGCTTTCCATTCTTTTAACCACAAGGCTCTGCGCAAAACCACCGAGTTGGCAGACGCCATTGAGGTACGGCTCGTAGAGTCCAGGACAGCGTTGATAGCATAAGTCGCAAACGCAGACATTTGCGAAGTTAAGGACTTCACTTGCGGCACTGCTGGACGTATGATAGAGTCCACCTGTGCCAGACCAGCTGAAATGGCTTGGAGTGCCCACACGGCCGCGAATGCTGGAGCAAATGACGCGCCGATAGCTTCATAGACAGATTTCAACCAAAGGTCCATCTGTCTGTCATTGGCATCTTTAAGTGAAGCCCCATCCTCCACTGCAACTATGGATCTAGCCGCAAGCCTGGAGATTGGGGGATCCACCTTTGGACACTGGGTCCAGCGTTTGACCACGTCAGGGGGAAAGGGATAATGTGTATCCTTAAGACGTTTGGAGAAACGCTTGTCTGGATAAGCGTGGTGTTTCTGGACTGATTCTCTGAAGTCAGCGTGGTCCAGAAAAGTACTCAGTTTACGCTTGGGATACCTGAAATGGAACTTCTCCTGCTCTGCAGCTGCCTCTTCTGCTGAAGGGGCTGGGGGAGAAATATCCAACAGTCTATTGATGGCCGCTATAAGGTCATTTACCATGGCGTCACCATCAGGAGTATCCAGATTGAGAGCGGTGTCAGGATTAGACTCCTGATCACCCTCCTCTGTCTCATCACGCAGAGACTCTTCTCCCTGAGACCCTGATCCGCGTGATGACGTGGAGGGTCTCTCCCAGCGAGCTCGCTTAGGCTGCCTGGGACTGTCATCTGAGTCAGAGCCTTCAGCCTGAGATGCCTGGGACCCCCTTGAAGCACGGATTAACTCCAACTGAGGGGGACCGGGGAACATTGACGCAGCAGTGTCCATGGTCTGAGTGACCGGCCTGGCCTGCAAGGTCTCTAGGATTTTTGTCATAGTGACAGACATCTTGTCAGCAAAAACTGCAAACTCTGTCCCCGTCACCGGGACAGGGTTCACCGGTGACTCTGCCTGGGCCACTACCACCATAGACTCCGGCTGACGAAGTGGCACAGGGACCGAACATTGCACACAATGGGGGTCTTTGGAACCTGCCAGTAGATCAGCCCCACAAGCGGCACAAGCAGCGTATACAGCCTGTGTCTTGGCACCCTTGCGTTTTGCGGATGACATGTTGTCGTCTCCTCAGAGCAATATAGGGTATACAGCCAAGAAGCGACCTTACAGTGCAATATATATATATATATGGTATAGAGAAAAAAATACACAAATATCACACTGTGGCACTAGTGGGGCCAGCACTAATGTGCAGCTTACCGCCCGCTTAACGCGGGTGTGTGGTCGCCAGAAATCCCTTGTCTGGGTCTCCCAGAGCCTGTGTCCGTTCTCCAGCCAGACTGCATGTAGGAATGGCTGCCGGCGTCCTGTGGAGAGGGGCGGGCCCTGGGCGTGCTGCCGACAAAGAGCGGGAACTGGCGTCCCACTGTGCCCAGTGAGAGGGCTGGAGTATGTAAAACAGACTCCAGCCCTCGGCGCTGACTACCGTACAGCGTCTCTCCCTTGCCCTGATTGACAGGGTGGGGGCGGGAACGAAGCGGAGCTAGGCCGCAAAAGCCGGGGACTAGATTTATAAGCGCCGCCGTCGTAAAAGCACGGTCGGCGCTAAGTCCCCGGCGCACCACAAGTCTCAGCCGCGCCGCCGCTCCAGGGGCGGCCGGCGCGGTAGTCCCCAACACATAAAGTCCCTCAGAGAAACTGCAGTGACTGTAACCCCAGCGCGCAGCGCTACTGTCCCCGGCGCACTAGCACACCCAGCAAGTCTGGAGTGTGCGCGGCCTGTCCCTACGGGGACACAGAGTACCTGAAAGTCGCAGGACCTTGTCCCTGAACGGTACCCAGCTCCGTATCCAGCAGGTTCTACGGGTCTGTGGATGGAGCCCGGCCTCAGGGCTTGGGGGCCGGTAAGATCCCACTTCCTCAGTGCCCTCAGGGGGATGGGGAAGGAAAGCAGCATGTGGGCTCCAGCCTCCGTACCCACAATGGGTACCTCAACCTTAACAAACACCGCCAATAGGAATGGGGTGAGAAGGGAGCATGCTGGGGGCCCTAGTATGGGCCCTCTTTTCTTCCATCCGATATAGTCAGCAGCTACTGCTGACTAAACAGTGGAGCTATGCGTGGATGTCTGACCTCCTTCGCACAAAGCTTGAAAACTGAGCAGCCAGTGATCTCACTGGGGGTGTATAGCCAGAAGGGGAGGGGCCTTACACTTTTTAGTGTAATGCTTTGTGTTGCCTCCGGAGGCAGTGCTATACACCCAATCGGCTGGGTCTCCCAATGGAGCGCCGAAGAAAAAGAGGGGTGAGGACAACAGGAGTGAGAAAAAAAAGAAAGAAAGAAAGAAAAAGGGAGTGGAGGGAGAGAGAAAAGAGGGAGAAGGGGGAAGGGTTGGAGAAGAGAGAAAAGTGGGTGAAGAGGAACGGAGGGTGAAAAGAGAAAGGGTGAGGAGAATAGGAGGGAGATAAAAAGAAAAAGGGGGAGTGGACGGGGGAGAAAAAAAAGGGGGGAGAAGAGGAAGGATTGGAGAAAAGAGAAAAAAGGGGGCAAGGAGGAAGGAAGGGAGGGAGGAAGGGAAGGAGAAAAGTGAGAAGGGGGGAGAAGGAAGGGAGGGAAAATAGAAAAAGTGGATGGGAGGAAGGGAAAAGAACGGAGGAAGGGATAAAAGCGTGAGGGGAGGAAGGGAGAAACGGGAAAGGGGGTAGAAATGGGAGAAAAAAAAAGGGGGGGTGGGTTGGGACGACCAAAATGATATTTATAGGCATACTTTATTGTTCAATTCAGCTTTGTGAGTCCAGATAAATGGACATTATGGAGAGTATGGCCTGTGACTTCAGGGATGACAGTGTCTCCTGAGACAAACACACCGGCCTCAGAGGCATATATGAGGCTTTGATTCCAGATCAGGAGACCGACTGTCAGGATTTGCTCACACGAGCGCTACCTAATGTTTCATCGGATACACTCACACCTATAGCGCACTGCCGACTAGCTCCATGCTGTAATTGGCAGCATACTGTATATCGGACATGTACAAACAGTCATCACAGTGTGAGGCTGACACAGACAATGGAGAAGATGGAGAAATTATTCTCTCCCTATTCTCAGCACCGGTGCTCCAATTCTCACATGCGAGAGAATCAGAGCACAGTAGAGGACACTCCGCTCACACTCACAGCAGAGTCTGAGCCAAGGTCGTTTGTATTTAGCGCCCGATCCTTGCGCATTAGCGAATCATCGGACGCTATATGCCAGTGTGAGCGGACGCTATATGCCAGTGTGAGCGGACACTCAGCCCTGAAGTCGCGGGACGTACGCTGACACTTGGATTCAACCTAAGATGCAGCAAATGCAATAAAATACAAAATGCGACCGTACTCACCAGCCCCACTCTGGTGGTCCAGTACCTGCGATACTTCTCTGGTGGGGTTTGTGTAGATGCTGCACCAGCATGTGTCCCCCCCTCCCACACCCTCCTCCCCCCGTAGCCGAGGACGACCATCAGATGGCATCCCCACAGCCTCTATTAATCTGTTATTTTATTACATTTGCTGCCAGGTGTTATTTTTATGATTTATACACTATATGGTGTAAAGCCTAACACACGATAACAGTCCGTCCTGTGAGTTTTTGGATTCTGTGCAGACATTATAAACAATTAGGCGGTGTATGTTAGGAAACGTGCCATTCACAACATGCCGTACCTGAGCTGCCACAGGTTAGTAGTGCTTTGTTAGTGGATTTCAGGCACCCCGGTGAGTTTAGTGTATTGCTACAACAGCTGCTCTCGTGGTTGGCGTTATATGCGCTCGGCGATGCCAGCGGGCTGCAGTACAGGCTTTTCCATCTACTCGCTACAATGACAGATTGAAAAGCATAACAGTATTAGAAGAAAGGAGAGAAGAGGTGCAACGCCGCGACACAGGACAGACAGCTGCCGGGAAACGGAGGATGCCGGGGGTCTTACCTGCTGCTGCCTGATCATACTGCAAAGAAAGAAGGTTTACATGGATGGAGATCAGGTGTGTACAGTGACCTACACATGGATACATTGCGGTGCACTATGGTGGTCAGGAGCCAGACCGAGCACCCCAAGGGACAAGCCGTCACAATGAGAAGAAAAAAAAAAAAAAAAAAAACACAAGCCGAAAATGTAGATGGCACTGGCTAATTTGTAGGCACATTTGTCCCACAGCTCCTGGGATTTATTGTGTACAGATATAATCCAGATTAATCTCCTTCATACGTCTACATGAGGACGTTAAGGAGGGGATGTGAGTCTCCTATAACCCTGCACAACAAACCCTTATGGAAGAAAACATCTACATAGTGTTCCCTGTCAGTGATACCCTGCAGGCGAGGAGAGGGTATCCAAAATTAACCCGCTAAGAAGGACCGGTCTGCTCTCCACACCAAATAATACTTGTAATAACTCTGCACTGTGGTGATATATATATATGCATTGCCCACCTTGATCAAGCTTTCCAATCAATGTCCTGCAGGCGGCTTCCGTCTCTGGGCTGTGGTGGTCCAAAACTTGCCTGCACCATTTTAAAGGAGAATCTGGCTTCTGTTCGGCACTCGCCAGCTTGTTTGGCGACACGTAAAGCCTATTAAAATAAAATAAAATAAAATAAAAAAAAAAAAAACACAAGTCTATAATCCATGCACGCTGGATAAAGGGATATCAGACAGTGTTCCTACGTACTCTGAGGCCACCCATTGGATGGATGTGGGGAGAAACTGTCAGACACAGCCAGACTCCCCACAGAGAAGACAATCGTTTATTACAGCCTCTGCCTGCCTCATGGCTATATACACTGTTGGATCCTGGAAGACCCAGTCAGCTCTGCAGCCCGAAAGCGGTATTTCCAATGTAACTGGAGCTAATATACGAAAATATTAACCAACATCTTATGTAATTCATACATCTGGTTTTTCCCTTTTATTGCACATTTTTCCATTTTTATGCAGACAGGCCTTTTTAGTTTCGGACAGGTAAATTGGGGCGTCTGTCCTTGTGCGGTGCACTTATATAGTGCCAATCGAATAGTATGGATGTCACTAACAGGCTGTAAGCCAGACACTGTGCACCACGTCTTTTTAATGCGTTTATTTACATTTTCTAAAAAGATTAAATATGCACATGTGAGATCTCTCTCTCTCTCTCTTAAATGACTGATAAATATAAGCCCCTGTGTGTAACCAAGTCTCCGTATAAATGCTCCTGCTCTGTGATAGTCTCAGTGTTCTGTATAAAGCACATAGAGCATCATGAAGACCAAGGAACACAACAGGCAGGTCCGTGATACTGTTGTGGAGACGTTTAAAGCTGGATTTGGTTACAAAAAGATTTCCACAACTTTAAACATCCCACGAGGCACTGTGCAAGCGATCATATGGAAATGGAAGGAATATCATACCACTGCAAATCTACCAAGACCCGGCCGTCCATCCAAACTTTCATCTCAGACAAGGAGAAGACTGATCAGAGATGCAGCCAAGAGGCCCATGATCACTCAGGATGAACTGCAGAGATCTACAGCTGAGGTGGGAGAGTCTGTCCATAGGACAACAATCAGTCGTACACTGCACAAATCTGGCCTTTATGGAAGAGTGGCAAGGAGAAAGCCATTTCTCAAAGATATCCATAAAAGTTTCATCTAAAGTTTGCCACAAGCCACCTGGGAGACACCAAACATGTGGAAGAAGGTGCTGTGGTCAGATGAAACCAAAATCAAACTATTTGGGCACAATGCCAAACGATATGTTTGGCGTAAAAGCAACACAGCTCATCCCCCTGAACACACCATCCCCACTGTCAAACATGGTGGTGGCAGCATCATGGTTTGACCTGCTTTTCTTCAGCTGGGACAGGGAAGATTGTTAAAATTGATGGAAAGATGGAGCCAAATACAGGAGCATTCTTGAAGAAAACCTGTTGGGAGTCTGCAAAAAACCCGTGACTGGGATGGAGATTTGTCTTCCAACAAGACAATGATCCCAAACAGAAAGCAAAATCTACAATGGAATGGTTCACAAATAAACGTATCAAGGTGTTAGAATGGCCAAGTCACAGTCCAGACCTGAACCCAATCGAGAATCTGTGGAAAGAGCTGAAATCTGCTGTTCACAAACACTCTCCATCCAACCTCACTCAGCTCCAGCTGTTTACAAAGAAAGAATGGGCAAGAATTTCAGCCTCTCGATGTGCAAAACCGATAGACACATACCCCAAGCGACTGCAGCTGTAATCACAGCAAAAGGTGGCGCTACAAAGTATTAACGTAAAGGGGATGAATAATATTGCACGCCCCAATTTTCAGTTTATTATTTTTTTAAAAAGTTTAAAATAAGCAATAAATTTTGTTCAATTTCACACTTGTGTCCCACTTGTTGTTGATTCTTCACCAGAACATTAACATTTTTATCTTTATGTTTGAAGCCTGAAATGTGTGAAAAGGTTGAAAAATTCAAGGGGCTGAATACTTTCACAAGGCACTGTATGTCTTAGAATATAATACATTTATTATTGTACTAAACACAGACACAATTATATACATTTAGTATGTATTACAATATTTAAATATTAAAAAAAACTCTTCAAATATTTACTTTTGAAATATTGTATGTATATGTATAAGTATTAAAAAAAAAAAAAAAAAAAAAACATCCCTGTGTATCATTGAAAAAATAAAATAAATAAATAAGTTTCAATACCTGAAAAAAAAAAAATAAAAATTAAAAACCGCTAAAAGTTTATGTACAACTAACAAAATAAAGTGCCAATAGACCCCAGTGATGAATTTGCAATCACCTTTACTTGGTGGAACCACTTAAGGGGTTGTATGAGGTTTGACAAATACCTATTTTTTCCCCTAGATTACACCTCTCCTCTATGGGCTGTATCTGGTAGAAGGCTCAGGTCCATGTGAAAGAATAAGGCTAGGCTGCAATACCCCCACCGGCCATTGGGAAGGAGTGGCGCTGTTTCCCAAACATATGAGCCTTTTTTATGCACCCCCTTTAATAATCTTATAGGGACTTAGGTCTTTGCCTTCCTATTGGCCAGACATGATAAATGTTTCCTTCTACAAAAGGGATGTATAAAGCAATCCATACTGCAATACAGGTTTACAAGCAAACTATACACTACCCAGGAATGCAGCCCAAGAAAAAGACAGAACTATGTAGGTCGCGGCTGTTTATCCCCGCGCTGCGCAGGAGCGGCTTAAATATTTCAGAGCAGTAAATTGCTTCTGCATACTGGATATTTCCAGCCTCAATATTAGTCGGTCTACTCAGAGCTTTGGTTAATCTGTCCGGTGACATGTAAAGGGTCAGGCGCCCGATATGCCCCCGTACACATGCACATACCAGCAGTCCTCGTCGTCCTCGCTGCACGAGCCCAGCTCCAGGACCTCCACCTCATCGAGAGCCGTCTCATCCAAGAGCCCCACTAGATCTGCGCTGGAGCTCCCCTCCGACATCTTGCCCACACCGTCCTCTGTTCTCCCGCTGAGGTCCAGGCTGAAGAAGGCGCTGTCGTCGGGGTCACAGTGATTGCCGTCCTTACTGCTCGGCTTGGCGTCGGGACACACCTTGTCATACTGCACCTGTGCGTCCACCCGCAGCCGGGGGATGTTCTCCTTCTCGGAGTGGATCTGCTCCAGCTTACTGTGCAGGTCCGGGATGATTTGCAGATCTCCCATCTCCGGATGGATGTTCATGCTGTTCATGACCCCGGAGGCGTGCAGAGCGGAGAGGTGCGGGTCCACGCCGGGCTCATGGCTTGTGCCCTGCAGGTTCTTCTTCACACGTAACTGCTGGTTCTGGATCTCCAGCCTTCTCACCAATTCATGCAGTTTGCGGACTTCTTTCAGGTCGGAACTAGCGTCGGCTTTGCTTTCTCCGTCCATCATACCATCGCTTCTCATTCGCTCATGCTGAATGCCAGGGGAACTGTCAGGGACCACCATTGTCAAATGGGCTCTGCAAAGAGAAGGAAGAATATTCAGAGGGAAGACTAAAGCATTGCAATGTCAGGGTCTAACATCCAATTCCTACCGCCATGTAGTCACACATCGGCTATACTACAGGAACAGCAGCCTGCACTATTTACTGTGTGCGGATGTGCAGCACTGCAGGGCATTGTACTGGAGCCAGGACACACACGGCTACTGTCATCTGTTTGTATAAGGCGGGCCCAACATGCGCTCGTCCTGCAGAGGCGATGGAGCAAACAGCAGAAAAGCTCAGTCACCACCGCTCCAACACTGACAAGTGCTGGGTACACAGGCGGCAAGTGGGGGGCGAGCACAAACAAAAGGAGTGTCCTCCACTATGGTAAATTATGGGCCACTCAATGAAATGTGCACCCATTTAGGCAGTGTTTTTCTGAATTTGTATTATATACACACACACAATAGAAAGATTCTCATATATATTATTATACACACACACATATATATATATATATATATATATATATACATATACATACATATATATATATATATATATATACACACACACACACACACACACACAATATATATATATATATATATATATATATATACACACATACATACACATATACATACACACAGTTAGGTCGGGAAATATTTGGACAGTGACACAATTTTCGCGAGTTGGGCTCTGCATGCCACCACATTGGATTTGAAATGAAACCTCTACAACAGAATTCAAGTGCAGATTGTAACGTTTAATTTGAAGGTTTGAACAAAATTATCAGATAGAAATTGTAGGAATTGTACACATTTCTTTACAAACACTCCACATTTTAGGAGGTCAAAAGTAATTGGACAAATAAACCAAATCCAAACAAAATATTTTTATTTTCAATATTTTGTTGCGAATCCTTTGGAGGCAATCACTGCCTTAAGTCTGGAACCCATGGACATCACCAAACGCTGGGTTTCCTCCTTCTTAATGCTTTGCCAGGCCTTTACATCCGCAGCCTTCAGGTCTTGCTTGTTTGTGGGTCTTTCCGTCTTAAGTCTGGATTTGAGCAAGTGAAATGCATGCTCAATTGGGTTAAGATCTGGTGATTGACTTGGCCATTGCAGAATGTTCCACTTTTTTGCACTCATGAACTCCTGGGTAGCTTTGGCTGTATGCTTGGGGTCATTGTCCATCTGTACTATGAAGCGCCGTCCGATCAACTTTGCGGCATTTGGCTGAATCTGGGCTGAAAGTATATCCCGGTACACTTCAGAATTCATCCGGCTACTCTTGTCTGCTGTTATGTCATCAATAAACACAAGTGACCCAGTGCCATTGAAAGCCATGCATGCCCATGCCATCACGTTGCCTCCACCATGTTTTACAGAGGATGTGGTGTGCCTTGGATCATGTGCCGTTCCCTTTCTTCTCCAAACTTTTTTCTTCCCATCATTCTGGTACAGGTTGATCTTTGTCTCATCTGTTCATAGAATACTTTTCCAGAACTGAGCTGGCTTCATGAGGTGTTTTTCAGCAAATTTAACTCTGGCCTCTCTATTTTTGGAATTGATGAATGGTTTGCATCTAGATGTGAACCCTTTGTATTTACTTTCATGGAGTCTTCTCTTTACTGTTGACTTAGAGACAGATACACCTACTTCACTGAGAGTGTTCTGGACTTCAGTTGATGTTATGAACGGGTTCTTCTTCACCAAAGAAAGTATGCGGCGATCATCCACCACTGTTGTCATCCGTGGACGCCCAGGCCTTTTTGAGTTCCCAAGCTCACCAGTCAATTCCTTTTTTCTCAGAATGTACCCGACTGTTGATTTTGCTACTCCAAGCATGTCTGCTATCTCTCTGATGGATTTTTTCTTTTTTTTCAGCCTCAGGATGTTCTGCTTCACCTCAATTGAGAGTTCCTTAGACCGCATGTTGTCTGGTCACAGCAACAGCTTCCAAATGCAAAACCACACACCTGTAATCAACCCCAGACCTTTTAACTACTTCATTGATTACAGGTTAACGAGGGAGACGCCTTCAGAGTTAATTGCAGCCCTTAAGAGTCCCTTGTCCAATTACTTTTGGTCCCTTAAAAAAGAGGAGGCTATGCATTACAGAGCTATGATTCCTAAACCCTTTCTCCGATTTGGATGTGAAAACTCTCATATTGCAGCTGGGAGTGTGCACTTTCAGCCCATATTATATATATAATTGTATTTCTGAACATGTTTTTGTAAACAGCTAAAATAACAAAACTTGTGTCACTGTCCAAATATTTCTGGCCCTGACTGTATATATTATATAATATATATATTTTACACATACACATTTATACATACATTTACACACACACACACACACACACACACGCATATATACATACATGTACACACATACATATACACACACACACACACACACACACACACACACAATAGAAAGATTCTCATATACATTATACACATATACAAACATATATAATATATATATATTTTACACACACACACGTACACATTTATACATACACACACATACATATGCATATATACATACATGTACACATGTACACACACACACACACACACACACACACAACTCTCTCAAGGAGCGGTGGCATCTCATTTAGGAGGATAATAGCTATTTATCCATCTTGAGATTTTAGTCAATCCTTCTAAGAACTTAATGTTCCTCAAAAAGGTGTGCTACAAAGTGAATAAGGATAATCCATTGCTATTCTCCTGAACAAATAGAAATTTACACAGAAAAAATAAAAATTAAAATGCTTGAAAAGTCGCATGTGCTGTGTGCACAGGTTGCGTTTTTAATCACATTTTTTGTTGCATTTTTGCGTGTAGATGTCACAAAACCTGAATGAGAATCCAAGTTTTCTGGACACGCTGAGGATTGTATTTTTCAAACCATAAGACGCACGATTGTTTTAGAGGAGGAAAATAAAATTTTAAGCAAAAAATGTGGTCATGACATTGTTATGGGGGTAATGTCCCCAAATTCTCTGCTAATATAGCCCATCCTGGTAATGATCTTCCTGCCTTGTAAATGATCCCCATCCTTCATACAATATACACTGCTGGCCAAAAGTATTGGCACCCCTGCTATTCTGTCAGATAATACTCAGTTTCTTCCTGAAAATGATTGCAATCACAAATTCTTTGGTATTATTATCTTCATTTATTTTGCTTGCAATGAAAAAACACAAAAGAGAATGAAACAAAAAATCAAATCATTGATCATTTCACACAAAACTCCAAAAATGGCCCAGACAAAAGTATTGGCACCCTTAGCCTAATACTTGGTTGCACAACCTTTAGCCAAAATAACTGCGAACAACCGCTTCCTGTAACCATCCATGAGTTTCTCACAATGCTCTGCTGGAATTTTAGACCATTCTTCTCTGGCAAACTGCTCCAGGTCCCTGAGATGTGAAGGGGCCTTCTCCAAACTGCCATTGTGAGATCTCTCCACAGATGCTCTATGGGGTTCAGGTCTGGACTCATTGCTGGCCACTTTAGTAGTCTCCATTGCTTTCTCTCAAACCATTTTCTAGTGCTTTTTGAAGTGTGTTTTGGGTCATTGTCCTGCTGGAAGACCCATGACCTCTGAGGGAGACCCAGCTTTCTCACACTGGGCCCTACATTATGCTGCAAAATTTGTTTGTAGTCTTCAGACTTCATAATGCCATGCACACTGTCAAGCAGTCCAGTGCCAGAGGCAGCAAAGCAACCCCAAAACATCAGGGAACCTCCGCCATGTTTAACTGTAGGGACCGTGTTCTTTTCATTGAATGCCTCTTTTTTTTCCCTGTAAACTCTATGTTGATGGCTTTTCCCAAAAAGCTCTACTTTTGTCTCATCTGACCAGAGAACATTCTCCCAAAACGTTTTAGGCTTTCTCAGGTAAGTTTTGGCAAACTCCAGCCTGGCTTTTTTATGTCTCGGGGTTAGAAGTGGGGTCTTCCTGGGTATCCTACCATACAGTCCCTTTTCATTCAGATGCCGACGGATAGTACGGGTTGGCACTGTTGTACCCTCGGACTGCAGGGCAGCTTGAACTTGTTTGGATGTTAGTTGAGGTTCTTTATCCACCATCCGCACAATCTTGCGTTGAAATCTCTCGTCAATTTTTCTTTTCCTTCCACATCTAGGGAGGTTAGCCACAGTGCCATGGGCTTTACACTTCTTGATGACACTGCGCACCGTAGACACAGGAACTTTCAGGTCTTTGGAGATTGACTTGTAGCCTTGAGATTGCTCATGCTTCCTCACAATTTGGATTCTCAAGTCATCAGACAGTTCTTTGGTCTTCTTTCTTTTCTCCATGCTCAATGTGGTGGACACAGGACAGAGTTTGAGTCAACTTTAATCCATGTCAACCGGCTGCAAGTGTGATTTATTATTGCCAACACCTGTTAGGTGCCACAGGTAAGTTACAGGTGCTGTTATTACACAAATTAGAGAAGCATCACATGATTTTTCAAACAGTGCCAATACTTTTGTCCACCCCCTTTTTTATGTTTGGTGTGGAATTATATCCAATTTGGCTTTATGACAATTTTTTAAATTTTTTTTTTCATTGAAGACAAATTAAATGAAGATAATACCAAAGAATTTGTGATTGCAATCATTTTCAAGAAGAAACTGAGTATTATCTGACAGAATTGCAGGGGTGCCAATACTTTTGGCCAGCACTGTATATATGGCCCACATCCTGATATATGATCCTCCTGCCTTTTATATATGTCCACCATCCTGATATGTGGCCCCGCATCCTGTGGCACACAAAAAAAATAAATGTTTATCCTCCCCTTTCCTCACTCCACACAGCATCGCTCGTCCTCCTGTCTGTGCCAGCAGCAGCAGCGCCGCTGACCTGTGTGGAGCCGTGCGCTCAGCGGGCCGGCAGACAGGAGGACATTGCGATGCCGCAGAAAACTGTGACCGGTGAGTTTCCGTACTTATTGACTGCACCCCGCGCTGATGATGATGCGCTGGGGACAGTGAATATAGCCGCACATGATCACGCCAGGCTGTAGTTGCCAGGGGTGATCACGCGGGCCGGCTGTTTACTATGCGCGCACCCCTCGCCCATCATCCCGCCCACTTGTCAGTGCCGGCTTCAGCGCTGAGAGATGATAGGCGTCGGGATACATATGAAAAGAGGCTAATGAGCAGGCGCACGTGGTCATGGCAGGCGCTGCTACAGCCTGCTCCTGCCTCTGATGACCCGCTCCACCCTCATTCCCTGTAGCATACATTTGGACTATAAGACGCACCCCCCACTTCACCCAACATTTGGCTAGCTCCCCTCAGCGGCAGCGGTGTCCAGAGATTTGGTTTACTCGGTTGTCGGTGTCTGCTTAATGGACTGAGTGAGTACAAGAGTGATCCCTGCATCCCACGGCCTTATTCCCCACACACCGAGTCCCGGGGCATTCCCCCCTACCCGTGGAGGGTTCTAACACCTTGCTGCCCCGTTCCATCATCCCCGGGTACTCCCAACTGCAGCGGTGGTACTCCTAAGCACCCCCCACTTCACCCAACATTTGGGGGGAAAAAAGTGCGTCTTTACGTGAATAAAAACAGTTTTTGCCTCTTTTTCCTGCCAGGAGATGCAGAAATGCACCAAATCCCAAATGTTTGCATGTACCCTTATAATAAAAAGTCAACGTTAAGGCCATGTGCGCACTAGAAAATGACTAAGGAAAAACCGGACCCTCTGAAAGAATCCCGCACTCGCGGTAAAAAACTGCAACGAAATCGGCATGCGGTTTGGCTGTGCTTTGGTGCGGAATTTCTGTGGTTTTGCCGCAGGTTGGTCCCTGCGTGTTTTTACCAATAATTAATGGCAAAACCGCAAGGACCTGCAGAGAAGAAGTGATATGCCCATTAATTCAGCAGCGGGAATTCCGCGGGTAAATCCGTAGGGACAAAAAAAAAACAAAAAAAAAAAACCACACAGTGTGCACACAGCTTTTTTTTTTAATCCCCATAGGTTTTGATGGAGAAGGACTGCGGAAATGTTATAAACATTTTCTGCAGCATTTCTGCAGCGAAATCCGTGGCAATTTCGCGGGTAAATCCGCAGCGTGCGCACAGGGCCTAAAGGAGTTTCCTGAGACTGTCATCAATATCGGATCTCCCTGATAGAGGGGGCTGTGTGCGGCCCCTGCACAGTGTTACGCGCCATCCCATTTACTTCACAGTGATCGCTCATGAGCAGAGCGAGGATGTAAGCGCTCATTCAGACTAGCAGATAATGTTGACCGCGCAGCATTCGTTGCACTGGTTGATCCTTTATGTAAAATATGCCAGAAGTCACTCGGCAAACAAGCAAAATGCTAATTGGGTCATTGTTGCTGGAATTCGAATAATCCTTCCCGGCAGCACATTGTCCTGTGTGACCCTGGAATGTGCTGTCAATTAGTGTATCGCAGTAATAATGCGCTGTCTGCTTAAGGCCCCTTCCACACATCAGTTTTTTTGCCTTCAATCACAATCCGTTCGAAAAACTGATGCGATGGATCAGTCGAAAAAAGGGATCAGTCGCATCAGTTTTTTTCCATCCGTTACTTGCGTTGGGATACTGAGCATGCTCAGTTTAAAAAAACCGGAATCCGTCGCCGGATTCCATAATATGACGGATGACGACAGATCCTGCACCCATAGGCTTCTATTACAACAAACGACGAACCCGTCACTGTACGTTTTTTCGACGCACACAAATAAAACGTTAGTATGGACGTCGTCTCCGTAACACTTGGCGTCAAATCCGTTGTACGACGGATGTAACGCGAGGCCATCCGTCGCTAATGTGACGCCCTGGGACCTGGGGGGGGGGGTGAGGATCAGACCTGGGCGAGGATCAGACCTGGGCGAGGATCAGACCTGGGCGAGGATCAGACCTGGGCGAGGATCAGACCTGGGCGAGGATCAGACCTGGGCGAGGATCAGACCTGGGCGAGGATCAGACCTGGGCGAGGATCAGACCTGGGCGAGGATCAGACCTGGGCGAGGATCAGACCTGGGCGAGGATCAGACCTGGGCGAGGATCAGACCTGGGCGAGGATCAGACCTGGGCAAGGAGCGGGTGGCCTGGGAGGTGTGGGTAGACAGCGGAACAGTCAGTTTAGAAAAAGTGAGAGAAGTTGGAGGAAGAGAGTGAGGAGGAAGTAAAGTAGGTGAAAGTGAGCAGTCGTAAGAAAGGTGTCAAGACGGACAAAGGAATCTTGAGACACAGGGAAAGAGTAGCAGAAAGACACAGCAAGGACCTGAGGAGAAATATCAGCCACTCAGGGGAGAAAGTAACGAGAGAGCAAGCTCCAAGGACAGTGGAATCCTGTGGTGGTGGAAATCCAGGGCTCACAGTACTTTGCACGCACGGGGTGCAGATCCCAGAACAGACCAGGACTTCAAGCTGTTAACTCTGCCAGGCAGGTGGGTTTCCAGGACTCATCTCCCAGCACTAGCGTCCGAGGCATCAGCAACAAAGAGGGGACCGGGACATATTCCCTTAAATAGTCCAAGCTGCCTGCGGCAGGACCCAGACACCAGGAGGACCTCCAGGAGCTCCATTCCAGGGGGGACCCACACACACACCAGAGTGCATCGGTGGGCGAGTGGCACTAGGTTAGCTGGCAGAGCTATAGAGGACTCAGGCACACTTGGGATCCAGTATGTCCCCAGAGTGCGAACCCAGCTGTAAGTAAAAGCAACCAAACTGCACTCCCCTGTCTGGACTGATTTATTGCCCTGCACCTCCATGTTGACCCTTACCTACACCCCTGGGGAAAAGCCCTACTCACAGAGGGCTCCACCATCCACGAAGCCCCATCCATCACCCCCAGGGAAGACTGGCGGCCCTACTATCCCTGGCCGCGCACCGCGAGTGGCGTAGTCTGTCTATTTTTATTATTTTTTTTCCTTTTCATTTAAAAACTGTTTGATGGTGCCCCCGGGTCCAGACCCCTCGAGCCACGGACCGCTGGATCCGAGCTGCTCGGCTGCCCTGGGGCGCGACAGCTTTAAATACAAGTCAATGAGAAAAAAAAAAATGGATCCAGCGCTGGATCTGGGTTTTTTTTCACAACTCAACGGATTGTGACTGATGACTAAAAACTAATATGTGAAAGGGGCCTAAATCTTGGCCGTTAAAAAACCTCCGGCACGGTGGCTCAGTGGTTAGCACTGCAGCCTTGCAGCGCTGGGGTCCTGGGTTCAAATCCCATTATGGACACCATCTGCACGGAGTTTGTATGTTCTCTCCATGTTTGCGTGGGTTTCCTCCCACACTCCAAAAAAGATACTGATAGGGAATTTAGATTGTGAGCCCCAATGGGGACAGTGTTGCCATTGTATGTAAAGTGCTGTGGAATTAACAGCACTATATAAATGAAAAAATATATTATATTGGATTGTGAATTGACAGCCATGGTCGGATGATCCAGGTAGGACCTCTACCAGCGGTTGTGCCTCATCATCAGTAATAGGGGTCAGGTTGGTATTAGATCTTCCTTCCCCCCTAATGTGAAGCTTCACATAGGAATATAATGGCTCCAGCTCTTTATCTTGTGTAGCATTAGATGGCAGGACACATAAAGGGGCCATAAAGCGGCTCCATCTGTGCGGTCACCAGCTACCTGCTCCCATTGTTTGTGGAGTCCGGGGCGGGGACAGAACAGCCTTTGGCAATCACGGAAACTGAACGCCTTGTGCACAATATAAACACTCGCAAGGGAAAAGTAAGAGTAGAGGGAAGCACAGCACGCCGCCTCCCCCCGCCTGCTTCCTCCAGACTCCATCAAAACTCTACACAGAAGAAACACCTTCCCTGGAGATGAGAAATGTGCGCCTATAATATTACAGGGGATACAACGCAGGAAAGCTCAGCCCACGGCTTGGAAAAGCGGAGAATGACTTTCTCACAATCTTAATAAACAAACGCCCCCGACACCTAACCAACAATGCTCAAGGAGCAAACCAAACCCACCTAAGCAGCACCTTCAGGAAAAGGGAAAGTGGGCTCAGTCAAGACAAGAGCGGACAAAGATCTGGTCTGTAACCACAAGGGGGCATCCTCTATGTGCATCATCAGACGGGATTCTTTACTGTACGAGCAGTGTGCGCTGTCACACACAAATCACTGGGGGTCCTCCTCCTACATGGAGGGTGGTGACCCTTATAAATACAGTTTGAGCGGTTGCCTGTTAGAAAACCCATTCTCAGACAGTGGGGACCTACTGGGACCCCCATTACTTAGAGCCCACATTTATGAACCAGGGCAGAGAGCAGCTCGAAACATCAGTGCACCGACAGCACATTGGATTCACTGGACACTGTGCAATGCTTCATGTTCCCTGTGGGGGCGCTGCAGTAGCATCATACACTACTCCATGCAGTGTGCAGGGCACTGGTTATATACGGTCTGTATAGGAGGCAGAGCACACGCAGCGCAGTGTATGATAGCGTCCATGTGGTGCGCAGTGCACTGAATTGTATATAAAAGGTCTTATTTATAACCTTGGGCGTTGAACCCATTTTTGTACTAAAAGTACTTCATGCATACAGTATATAATTATTTTAATAGGGTGGGGGGTGCAGTGGACCTACAGTGTATACAGAGTGGGGGGTACAAAATATATACAGGGTGGAGGTGCAGTGTATACGCTGCATATACAGGGTGGGTGAGTGCAAGCGAATACGCTGTATATACAGGGTGGGGGGGGTGCAAGCGTATATGCTGCATATACAGGGTGAGGGTGAAAGTGTATATACAGGGTGGAGAAGGTGCATCTACAGTGTATACATGGTGGGGGTGCAGTACATACAGGATAGAGGTGCAGTGTATATACAGTGTATACCCCAGTTGGGGGGGCAGTGTGTACATTGCATAAATGGCAGAGATGCAATGTATATAGTGTGAAGGTGAAGTAAATACAGGACAGGTGCACTATATATACAAGGTAGAGTGTATACAGTATATGGCAGAGGTGCAGTTTATACAGTGTATACATGGCAGAGGTGCAGTGTATACAGTATACACAGGGTGGGGGTAGTGTATACAGTATACACAGGGTGGGGAGCAGTGTATATATGGCAGAGGTGCAGTGTGTACAGTATACACAGGGTGAGGGTAGTGTGTACAGTATACACAGGGTGGGAGGCAGTGTATACATGGCAGAGGTGCAGTGTATACAGTATACACAGGGTGGGGAGCAGTGTATATATGGCAGAGGTGCAGTGTGTACAGTATACACAGGGTGAGGGTAGTGTGTACAGTATACACAGGGTGGGAGGCAGTGTATACATGGCAGAGGTGCAGTGTATACAGTATACACAGGGTGGAGATCAGTGTATATATGGCAGAGGTGCAGTGTATACAGTATACACAGGGTGGGGGAGCAGTGTATATATGGCAGAGGTGCAGTGTATACAGTATACACAGGGTGGGGAGCAGTGTATACATGGCAGAGGTGCAGTGTATACAGTATACGCAGGGTGGGGGAGCAGAGTATACATGGCAGAGGTGCAGTGTATACAGTATACGCAGGATGGGGAGCAGTGTATATATGGCAGAGGTGCAGTGTATACAGTATACACAGGGTGGGGAGCAGTGTATACATGGCAGAGGGGCAGTGTATACAGTATATGCAGGGTGGGGAGCAGTGTATATATGGCAGAGGTGCAGTGTATACAGTATACACAGGGTGGGGGAGCAGTGTATACAGTATACACAGGGTGGGGGAGCAGAGTATACATGGCAGAGGTGCAGTGTATACAGTATACGCAGGATGGGGAGCAGTGTATATATGGCAGAGGTGCAGTGTATATATGGCAGAGGTGCAGTGTATACAGTATACACAGGGTGGGGGGAGCAGTGTATACAGTATACACAGGGTGGGGGGAGCAGTGTATACAGTATACACAGGGTGGGGGGAGCAGTGTATACAGTATACACAGGGTGGGGAGCAGTGTATACATGGCAGAGGTGCAGTGTATACAGTATACGCAGGGTGGGGGAGCAGAGTATACATGGCAGAGGTGCAGTGTATACAGTATACGCAGGATGGGGAGCAGTGTATATATGGCAGAGGTGCAGTGTATACAGTATACACAGGGTGGGGAGCAGTGTATACATGGCAGAGGGGCAGTGTATACAGTATATGCAGGGTGGGGAGCAGTGTATATATGGCAGAGGTGCAGTGTATACAGTATACACAGGGTGGGGGAGCAGTGTATACAGTATACACAGGGTGGGGGAGCAGAGTATACATGGCAGAGGTGCAGTGTATACAGTATACGCAGGATGGGGAGCAGTGTATATATGGCAGAGGTGCAGTGTATATATGGCAGAGGTGCAGTGTATACAGTATACACAGGGTGGGGGGGAGCAGTGTATACAGTATACACAGGGTGGGGGGGAGCAGTGTATACAGTATACACAGGGTGGGGGGGAGCAGTGTATACAGTATACACAGGGTGGGGGGGAGCAGTGTATACAGTATACACAGGGTGGGGGGGAGCAGTGTATACAGTATACACAGGGTGGGGGGGAGCAGTGTATACAGTATACACAGGGTGGGGGGGAGCAGTGTATACAGTATACACAGGGTGGGGGGAGCAGTGTATACAGTATACACAGGGTGGGGGGAGCAGTGTATACAGTATACACAGGGTGGGGGGAGCAGTGTATACAGTATACACAGGGTGGGGGAGCAGTGCATACAGTATACACAGGGTGGGGGAGCAGTGTATACAGTATACACAGGGTGGGGGAGCAGTGTATACAGTATACACAGGGTGGGGGAGCAGTGTATACAGTATACACAGGGTGGGGGAGCAGTGTATACAGTATACGCAGGGTGAAGGAGCAGTGTATACATGGCAGAGGTGCAGTGTATACAGTATACACAGGGTGGGGAGCAGTGTATATATGGCAGAGGTGCAGTGTATACAGTATACACAGGGTGGGGAGCAGTGTATATATGGCAGAGGTGCAGTGTATACAGTATACACAGGGTGGGGAGAAGTGTATATATGGCAGAGGTGCAGTGTATACAGTATACACAGGGAGGGGAGCAGTGTATATATGGCAGAGGTGCAGTGTGTACAGTATACACAGGGTGGGGGAGCAGTGTATACAGTATACACAGGGTGGGGAGCAGTGTATATATGGCAGAGGTGCAGTGTGTACAGTATACACAGGGTGGGGGAGCAGTGTATATATGGCAGAGGTGCAGTGTATACAGTATACACAGGGTGGGGAGCAGTGTATATATGGCAGAGGTGCAGTGTGTACAGTATACACAGGGTGGGGAGCAGTGTATATATGGCAGAGGTGCAGTGTGTACAGTATACACAGGGTGGGGGTAGTGTTTACAGTATACACAGGGTGGGGGGCAGTGTATACATGGCAGAAGTGCAGTGTATACAGTATACACAGGGTGGGGAGCAGTGTATATATGGCAGAGGTGCAGTGTATACAGTATACACAGGGTGGGGGGCAGTGTATACATGGCAGAGGTGCAGTGTATACAGTATACACAGGGTGGGGAGCAGTGTATATATGGCAGAGGTGCAGTGTGTACAGTATACACAGGGTGGGGAGCAGTGTATATATGGCAGAGGTGCAGTGTATACAGTATACACAGGGTGGGGAGCAGTGTATACAGTATACACAGGGTGGGGAGCAGTGTATATATGGCAGAGGTGCAGTGTATACAGTATACACAGGGTGGGGAGCAGTGTATATATGGCAGAGGTGCAGTGTATACAGTATACACAGGGTGGGGGGAGCAGTGTATACAGTATACACAGGGTGGGGAGCAGTGTATATATGGCAGAGGTGCAGTGTGTACAGTATACACAGGGTGGGGGTAGTGTATACAGTATACACAGGGTGGGGGAGCAGTGTATACAGTATACACAGGGTGGGGGAGCAGTGTATACAGTATACACAGGGTGGGGGAGCAGTGTATACAGTATACACAGGGTGGGGGAGCAGTGTATATATGGCAGAGGTGCAGTGTATACAGTATACACAGGGTGGGGGAGCAGTGTATACATGGCAGACGTGCAGTGTATACAGTATACATAGGGTGGGGGAGCAGTGTATACATGGCAGAGGTGCAGTGTATACAGTATACCTAGGGTGGGGGGGGCAGTGTATACATGGCAGAGGTGCAGTGTATACAGTATACACAGGGTGGGGGAGCAGTGTATACAGGGGGGGGCAGTGTATACAGTGTGGGGGAGCAGTGTATACAGTATATACAGGGTGGAGGGGCAGTGTATATAGTGTGTGGGGGGGGGCAGTGTATATATGGCAGAGGTGCAGTGTGTACAGTATACACAGGGTGGGGGTAGTGTATACAGTATACACAGGGTGGGGGGCAGTGTATACATGGCAGAGGTGCAGTGTATACAGTATACACAGGGTGGGGAGCAGTGTATATATGGCAGAGGTGCAGTGTATACAGTATACATGGCAGAGTATATATGGCAGAGGTGCAGTGTATACAGTATACACAGGGTGGGGAGCAGTGTATATATGGCAGAGGTGCAGTGTGTACAGTATACACAGGGTGGGGGGCAGTGTATATATGGCAGAGGTGCAGTGTATACAGTATACACAGGGTGGGTGGCAGTGTATATATGGCAGAGGTGCAGTGTATACAGTATACACAGGGTGGGGGGGCAGTGTATATATGGCAGAGGTGCAGTGTATACAGTATACACAGGGTGGGGGGCAGTGTATATATGGCAGAGGTGCAGTGTATACAGTATACACAGGGTGGGGAGCAGTGTATATATGGCAGAGGTGCAGTGTATACAGTATACACAGGGTGGGGGGCAGTGTATACATGGCAGAGGTGCAGTGTGTACAGTATACACAGGGTGGGGGGCAGTGTATACATGGCAGAGGTGCAGTGTGTACAGTATACACAGGGTGGGGGGCAGTGTATATATGGCAGAGGTGCAGTGTATACAGTATACACAGGGTGGGGGGCAGTGTATATATGGCAGAGGTGCAGTGTATACAGTATACACAGGGTGGGGAGCAGTGTATATATGGCAGAGGTGCAGTGTATACAGTATACACAGGGTGGGTGGCAGTGTATATATGGCAGAGGTACAGAGTATACAGTATACACAGGGTGGGGGGGCAGTGTATATATGGCAGAGGTGCAGTGTACAGTATACACAGGGTGGGTGGCAGTGTATATATGGCAGAGGTGCAGTGTATACAGTATACACAGGGTGGGGGGCAGTGTATATATGGCAGAGGTGCAGTGTATACAGTATACACAGGGTGGGGAGCAGTGTATATATGGCAGAGGTGCAGTGTATACAGTATACACAGGGTGGGGGGCAGTGTATATATGGCAGAGGTGCAGTGTGTACAGTATACACAGGGTGGGGAGCAGTGTATACATGGCAGAGGTGCAGTGTATACAGTATACACAGGGTGGGGAGCAGTGTATACATGGCAGAGGTGCAGTGTATACAGTATACACAGGGTGGGGAGCAGTGTATACATGGCAGAGGTGCAGTGTGTACAGTATACACAGGGTGGGGAGCAGTGTATATATGGCAGAGGTGCAGTGTATACAGTATACACAGGGTGGGGGGCAGTGTATATATGGCAGAGGTGCAGTGTGTACAGTATACACAGGGTGGGGAGCAGTGTATATATGGCAGAGGTGCAGTGTGTACAGTATACACAGGGTGGGGAGCAGTGTATACATGGCAGAGGTGCAGTGTATACAGTATACACAGGGTGGGGGGCAGTGTATATATGGCAGAGGTGCAGTGTGTACAGTATACACAGGGTGGGGAGCAGTGTATACATGGCAGAGGTGCAGTGTGTACAGTATACACAGGGTGGGGAGCAGTGTATACATGGCAGAGGTGCAGTGTATACAGTATACACAGGGTGGGGAACAGTGTATACATGGCAGAGGTGCAGTGTATACAGTATACACAGGGTGGGGGGCAGTGTATATATGGCAGAGGTGCAGTGTGTACAGTATACACAGGGTGGGGGGCAGTGTATACATGGCAGAGGTGCAGTGTGTACAGTATACACAGGGTGGGGGGCAGTGTATACATGGCAGAGGTGCAGTGTATACAGTATACACAGGGTGGGGAGCAGTGTATACATGGCAGAGGTGCAGTGTATACAGTATACACAGGGTGGGGAGCAGTGTATATATGGCAGAGGTGCAGTGTATACAGTATACACAGGGTGGGGAGCAGTGTATATATGGCAGAGGTGCAGTGTATACAGTATACACAGGGTGGGGAGCAGTGTATATATGGCAGAGGTGCAGTGTATATAGTATATACAGGGTGGGGAGCAGTGTATATATGGCAGAGGTGCAGTGTGTACAGTATACACAGGGTGGGGGGCAGTGTATATATGGCAGAGGTGCAGTGTATACAGTATACACAGGGTGGGGGGCAGTGTATATATGGCAGAGGTGCAGTGTGTACAGTATACACAGGGTGGGGAGCAGTGTATACATGGCAGAGGTGCAGTGTATACAGTATACACAGGGTGGGGAGCAGTGTATATATGGCAGAGGTGCAGTGTATACAGTATACACAGGGTGGGGGGCAGTGTATATATGGCAGAGGTGCAGTGTATACAGTATACACAGGGTGGGGGCAGTGTATATATGGCAGAGGTGCAGTGTGTACAGTATACACAGGGTGGGGGGGCAGTGTATATATGGCAGAGGTGCAGTGTATACAGTATACACAGGGTGGGGGGCAGTGTATATATGGCAGAGGTGCAGTGTGTACAGTATACACAGGGTGGGGAGCAGTGTATACATGGCAGAGGTGCAGTGTATACAGTATACACAGGGTGGGGGGCAGTGTATATATGGCAGAGGTGCAGTGTATACAGTATACACAGGGTGGGGAGCAGTGTATACATGGCAGAGGTGCAGTGTATACAGTATACACAGGGTGGGGGGCAGTGTATACATGGCAGAGGTGCAGTGTGTACAGTATACACAGGGTGGGGAGCAGTGTATACATGGCAGAGGTGCAGTGTATACAGTATACACAGGGTGGGGGCAGTGTATATATGGCAGAGGTGCAGTCTATACAGTATATACAGGGTGGGGGTGCAGTGTATACAGTGGGGGGGGGCAGTGTATACAGTATACACAGGGTGGGGGGCAGTGTATATATGGCAGAGGTGCAGTGTGTACAGTATACACAGGGTGGGGGGCAGTGTATACAGTATACACAGGGTGGGGAGCAGTGTATACATGGCAGAGGTGCAGTGTATACAGTATACACAGGGTGGGGGGCAGTGTATATATGGCAGAGGTGCAGTGTGTACAGTATACACAGGGTGGGGAGCAGTGTATACATGGCAGAGGTGCAGTGTGTACAGTATACACAGGGTGGGGAGCAGTGTATACATGGCAGAGATGCAGTGTATACAGTATACACAGGGTGGGGAGCAGTGTATACATGGCAGAGGTGCAGTGTGTACAGTATACACAGGGTGGGGAGCAGTGTATATATGGCAGAGGTGCAGTGTATACAGTATACACAGGGTGGGGAGCAGTGTATATATGGCAGAGGTGCAGTGTGTACAGTATACACAGGGTGGGGAGCAGTGTATATATGGCAGAGGTGCAGTGTATACAGTATACACAGGGTGGGGGGCAGTGTATATATGGCAGAGGTGCAGTGTATACAGTATACACAGGGTGGGGAGCAGTGTATATATGGCAGAGGTGCAGTGTATACAGTATATACAGGGTGGGGGGCAGTGTATATATGGCAGAGGTGCAGTGTATACAGTATACACAGGGTGGGGGGCAGTGTATATATGGCAGAGGTGCAGTGTATACAGTATACACAGGGTGGGGGGCAGTGTATATATGGCAGAGGTGCAGTGTATACAGTATACACAGGGTGGGGGGCAGTGTATATATGGCAGAGGTGCAGTGTGTACAGTATACACAGGGTGGGGGGCAATGTATATATGGCAGAGGTGCAGTGTGTACAGTATACACAGGGTGGGGAGCAGTGTATATATGGCAGAGGTGCAGTGTATACAGTATACACAGGGTGGGGGGCAGTGTATATATGGCAGAGGTGCAGTGTGTACAGTATACACAGGGTGGGGAGCAGTGTATATATGGCAGAGGTGCAGTGTATACAGTATATACAGGGTGGGGGAGCAGTGTATATATGGCAGAGGTGCAGTGTATACAGTATACACAGGGTGGGGGGCAGTGTACACAGTATGGGGGGCAGTGTGTACAGTATACACAGGGTGGGGGGCAGTGTATATATGGCAGAGGTGCAGTGTGTACAGTATACACAGGGTGGGGAGCAGTGTATATATGGCAGAGGTGCAGTGTATACAGTATACACAGGGTGGGGGGCAGTGTATATATGGCAGAGGTGCAGTGTGTACAGTATACACAGGGTGGGGAGCAGTGTATATATGGCAGAGGTGCAGTGTATACAGTATATACAGGGTGGGGGAGCAGTGTATATATGGCAGAGGTGCAGTGTATACAGTATATACAGGGTGGGGGAGCAGTGTATATATGGCAGAGGTGCAGTGTATACAGTATACACAGGGTGGGGGGCAGTGTATATATGGCAGAGGTGCAGTGTATACAGTATACACAGGGTGGGGAGCAGTGTATATATGGCAGAGGTGCAGTGTATACAGTATATACAGGGTGGGGAGCAGTGTATATATGGCAGAGGTGCAGTGTATACAGTATACACAGGGTGGGGGGCAGTGTATATATGGCAGAGGTGCAGTGTGTACAGTATACACAGGGTGGGGAGCAGTGTATATATGGCAGAGGTGCAGTGTATACAGTATATACAGGGTGGGGGAGCAGTGTATATATGGCAGAGGTGCAGTGTATACAGTATACACAGGGTGGGGGGCAGTGTATATATGGCAGAGGTGCAGTGTATACAGTATATACAGGGTGGGGAGCAGTGTATATATGGCAGAGGTGCAGTGTATACAGTATACACAGGGTGGGGGGCAGTGTATATATGGCAGAGGTGCAGTGTATACAGTATATACAGGGTGGGGAGCAGTGTATATATGGCAGAGGTGCAGTGTATACAGTATACACAGGGTGGGGGGCAGTGTATATATGGCAGAGGTGCAGTGTATACAGTATATACAGGGTGGGGAGCAGTGTATATATGGCAGAGGTGCAGTGTGTACAGTATACACAGGGTGGGGGGCAGTGTATATATGGCAGAGGTGCAGTGTATACAGTATACACAGGGTGGGGGGCAGTGTATATATGGCAGAGGTGCAGTGTGTACAGTATACACAGGGTGGGGGGGGCAGTGTATATATGGCAGAGGTGCAGTGTATACAGTATACACAGGGTGGGGGGCAGTGTATATATGGCAGAGGTGCAGTGTATACAGTATACACAGGGTGGGGGGCAGTGTATATATGGCAGAGGTGCAGTGTATACAGTATATACAGGGTGGGGAGCAGTGTATATATGGCAGAGGTGCAGTGTATACAGTATACACAGGGTGGGGGGCAGTGTATATATGGCAGAGGTGCAGTGTATACAGTATACACAGGGTGGGGAGCAGTGTATATATGGCAGAGGTGCAGTGTGTACAGTATACACAGGGTGGGGGGCAGTGTATATATGGCAGAGGTGCAGTGTATACAGTATACACAGGGTGGGGGGCAGTGTATATATGGCAGAGGTGCAGTGTGTACAGTATACACAGGGTGGGGGGCAGTGTATATATGGCAGAGGTGCAGTGTGTACAGTATACACAGGGTGGGGGGCAGTGTATATATGGCAGAGGTGCAGTGTGTACAGTATACACAGGGTGGGGAGCAGTGTATATATGGCAGAGGTGCAGTGTATACAGTATACACAGGGTGGGGGGCAGTGTATATATGGCAGAGGTGCAGTGTATACAGTATACACAGGGTGGGGGGCAGTGTATATATGGCAGAGGTGCAGTGTATACAGTATACACAGGGTGGGGGGCAGTGTATATATGGCAGAGGTGCAGTGTATACAGTATATACAGGGTGGGGAGCAGTGTATATATGGCAGAGGTGCAGTGTATACAGTATACACAGGGTGGGGGGCAGTGTATATATGGCAGAGGTGCAGTGTATACAGTATATACAGGGTGGGGAGCAGTGTATATATGGCAGAGGTGCAGTGTATACAGTATACACAGGGGGTGGGGAGCAGTGTATATATGGCAGAGGTGCAGTGTATACAGTATACACAGGGTGGGGGGCAGTGTATATATGGCAGAGGTGCAGTGTGTACAGTATACACAGGGTGGGGGGCAGTGTATACATGGCAGAGGTGCAGTGTGTACAGTATACACAGGGTGGGGGGCAGTGTATATATGGCAGAGGTGCAGTGTGTACAGTATACACAGGGTGGGGGGGGCAGTGTATATATGGCAGAGGTGCAGTGTATACAGTATACACAGGGTGGGGGGCAGTGTATATATGGCAGAGGTGCAGTGTATACAGTATACACAGGGTGGGGGGCAGTGTATATATGGCAGAGGTGCAGTGTATACAGTATATACAGGGTGGGGAGCAGTGTATATATGGCAGAGGTGCAGTGTATACAGTATACACAGGGGGTGGGGAGCAGTGTATATATGGCAGAGGTGCAGTGTATACAGTATATACAGGGTGGGGAGCAGTGTATATATGGCAGAGGTGCAGTGTATACAGTATACACAGGGGGTGGGGGTGCAGTGTATACAGTATACACAGGGGGTGGGGGTGCAGTGTATACAGTATACACAGGGTGGGGAGCAGTGTATATATGGCAGAGGTGCAGTGTGTACAGTATACACAGGGTGGGGGGCAGTGTATATATGGCAGAGGTGCAGTGTATACAGTATACACAGGGTGGGGGGCAGTGTATATATGGCAGAGGTGCAGTGTGTACAGTATACACAGGGTGGGGGGCAGTGTATATATGGCAGAGGTGCAGTGTGTACAGTATACACAGGGTGGGGGGCAGTGTATATATGGCAGAGGTGCAGTGTGTACAGTATACACAGGGTGGGGAGCAGTGTATATATGGCAGAGGTGCAGTGTATACAGTATACACAGGGTGGGGGGCAGTGTATATATGGCAGAGGTGCAGTGTATACAGTATACACAGGGTGGGGGGCAGTGTATATATGGCAGAGGTGCAGTGTATACAGTATACACAGGGTGGGGGGCAGTGTATATATGGCAGAGGTGCAGTGTATACAGTATATACAGGGTGGGGAGCAGTGTATATATGGCAGAGGTGCAGTGTATACAGTATACACAGGGTGGGGGGCAGTGTATATATGGCAGAGGTGCAGTGTATACAGTATATACAGGGTGGGGAGCAGTGTATATATGGCAGAGGTGCAGTGTATACAGTATACACAGGGGGTGGGGAGCAGTGTATATATGGCAGAGGTGCAGTGTATACAGTATATACAGGGTGGGGAGCAGTGTATATATGGCAGAGGTGCAGTGTATACAGTATATACAGGGTGGGGGAGCAGTGTATATATGGCAGAGGTGCAGTGTATACAGTATACACAGGGGGTGGGGAGCAGTGTATACATGGCAGAGGTGCAGTGTATACAGTAGATACAGGGTGGGGGCAGTGTATACAGTATACACAGGGTGGGGGGCAGTGTATACATGGCAGAGGTGCAGTGTATACAGTATACACAGGGTGGGGGGCAGTGTATACAGTATACACAGGGTGGGGGCAGTGTATACAGTATACACAGGGTGGGGGGCAGTGTATACATGGCAGAGGTGCAGTGTATACAGTATACACAGGGTGGGGGGCAGTGTATACAGTATACACAGGGTGGGGGGCAGTGTATACAGTGGGGGGGGGGGGGGCAGTGCTCTGTATGCATACTGTACACACACCGGTAGACACAAGATGGAGATCCAGGCAGTGCACTGCGCCCCCTCCCCGTGCTCCGGCCCCGTCCTCCGCCCTCGGTCCCGGGTAGGGTGAGCGGAGGAGCCGGATGCAGACAATGGGAGCACAGGAGGCCTGGCTCCGGGAGATAACGCCGCCGGCTACACATGGAGACAAAAGCTAACGGCTCTGCCGCCGCGGCCGCGCATCCTCCCTACCTGCCGGTGCTGCGCTCATCTCCCCGGGCGGCCTCCTCCGTCCGCCGCTCCCCTCCACCTGTCACCGGGCGCGCTCCCCCTTACCTCGCGCTCAGCTCGGATGCAGCATCTCTCGGGGCCGCGCTCTCCTCGTCTCTCACAGCGGCAGGATCCTCCGCGAACGGCTGGGGGGCGGGGCTACTAAGAACACGACGAGGAAAGGAGACGGGCGGGGCCTGCCTGGAATCCGCCAATGACAATGCAGCTTAGAGGCGGAGCCGGTCAGATTCCTTTAGATGTGTAATGAGATGGGCGGAGCTCTGGAGAGGGGGGCGATTGTTATCAGAATCACAAACAAGAGGGGGCGGTCCGCTGAGCTTTGGGGCGTGGCCAGTGCACAGTGAGCAGGTGCCTGGAGGTGCTGATCCCGCTGCTGACCTCTAGCAGTGCCTGTTCACACTGCGCTCCTGTTACGTTTCTTCTATGCTTCATTTTATTAGTATTTCTTTATTGATTTGCATATAGGACTTTTCATAAAAAAAGTCTTAAAGTGACAGCATCATCATTTTTGTCTTGTGGTCAAATATGAAGTCAGCAGAGTAAAATGCTGTGAAATTATAATCTCAATATAATCTGCGCTGTTTTGGGTCTAGGGTCAGCATCATTCTGAGGGCTGCACTATCTACTTATATCGATGCCCAGAATTACCCCTGACCACCAGGACTGCACATAAAAAGCTGGGGGTTCCATAGCGAAGGTCCAATTTATGGCTCCCATGCTGGACATTAAGCATTGGGTTCCTGCAGTCGTGTTGTGGATGCCCATTGGAGGTGACGGAGGTTTCTGTCCACTTAGATGCCATTGTGATGACATCTTAGGGTTTAAATTGGTGTGATCAGAGCTCCCTCCAATCACAGGAGATGTCTGCAGTGCAAAACACCCACCTGGTATGGAGCCAGCTGAGCACAGGATGGCGGTGCAGTTGATGTGTGGAGTGAAATCTACACACCTTTGTTATGATCCGGAACCATGGAAGACCTCCACAAATCATTGGCAAAAAGGTGACAAGAGCATTGGCAACTAATCTGGCCGCCATCCCCTTACTAACCAACACAACTAGAAGTAGCCGAGGGGTGAACTAACATCCTGTGCACCGCGGACCCAGCCGGAGAACTAACTATCCTAGAGATAGGAAAGATGAATAACTCTCTGCCTCAGAAAATAGACAAGAATAGCAAGCCCCCCACATTCAAAGACTGCGGTGATATTGGAAAACACAATACACAGGTAGATGACAGGATTAGCAAAAGGTGAGGCCCCTGCTGACTAAAATAGGAAAGGACAGGAAAGGGACTGATGGTGGCCAGAGAAAAACCCTGCAAAATACCAACTTCCTGATAGTACAAAAAGCCCTCAGATCGCTCGATCTGCACTCCGTCCTATACCAGGTGCCCTTGTCATACCAATGAACAGAAAACAAGAATTATAACAAATTCAACAAGCCATAAACACATGGACCCAAAGGAGCTATACTCCACACAGAACTGCAGGGAGTTCCTCAACAATCCACTGAGGGGAAAATCCCTGGAAGGAAATAAACTGAAACCAACCACAACAAATGACAAACCCAGATAAGCAAAAGAACCAGACAATAAATAAAGAGCAAGCACTTATCTGGGGAAGATGTGGTGTAGAGCAGGATTAAGCAGGCTGGAGATACAAAGAACAACTGACATCCGGCAACAGCCTGCAATCAGACCAGGACTTAAATAAGCAGAGAGTTAGGAAAGGAAACACCCACTGCACAACACACCTGGTCCAAGTCCAAACCATTCCTGGCCACCAGAGGGAGCCTCCCAGCAGCCAAGACATAGCTAACATTCACAACAGTACCCCCCTCTTGAGGAGGGGTCACCGAACCCTCACCCACGCCACCGGGTCGCTCGGGATGAGCATGATGGAAGGCGCGAACCAACCTGTCCGCATGAATGTCAGAAGCCACAACCCAAGAATTATCCTCCTGCCCATAACCCTTCCATTTCACAAGGTACTGAAGCTGGCGCCTACTGCGACGGGAATCCAGAATTTTTTCAACCTCATACTCCAGATCCCCTTGTACCAAAACAGGGTCAGGAGGCGCTGCTGCAGGAACTGCCGGCTCCACATGTTTCTTCAACAATCCACTGAGGGAAAAATCCCTGCAAGCAAACTGAAACCAACCACAGCAAATGACAAACCCAGATAAACAAAAGAACCAGACAAATAAATAAAGAGCAAGCACTTATCTGGAGTAGATGTGGTGTAGAGCAGGCTAGAGATACAAAGAACAACTGACATCCGGCAACAGCCTGCAATCAGACCAGGATTTAAATAAGCAGAGAGTTAGGAAAGGAAACACCCACTGCACAACACACCTGGTCTCTGTCCAAACCCTTCCTGGCCACCAGAGGGAGCCTCCCAGCAGCCAAAACATAACTAACATTCACAACACACCTGTAGAGGACTGGCAATCAGGGTCAGCTTGGACTATATAACTGAGTAGTTTTTCTCTTGTTACTTGCCGGTGGTCAATTGCTCCTGTGTGTTAAGGACATTCTGTAACCAGCTCTGCTCACAGCCAGAACTCCTCTCAGATAAGTGGTCTTGTACCTCAGCTGTTTGTTTTCCATTTTCTTGTTGCTTTCTCTGTTTTGATACTAATGCATGATTCCTATTTTGTCTGTGTGGAGTTCTTGGTGGAATGGGATCATTCCCTGCTGGGAGTGTCTGTATACTTAGCTCCATGATTCTGCAAGGTATTGTGTTTGTCATGCTTGGTCTGTATTAGTGTTTTTGGATCCCAGTAACATTTGAGTGCTGATACAGTGGGGGAAAGGTTGTGTGACCTCAGGATTTTTCCATTTCAGAAGTGCTGGTGTATATTAGGGTTTTTATGGCTGCAGACAGTTCCTCTTTCCTATCCCTTCCTATAAAGATAGTTTGGGCCTCACCTTTGCTGAATCTGGCTTTTCTGGCTTTGTATTGTATTTTTCTAGATCATCGTTGTCTTTACATGTGGGGGGCTATCTATCTATCTTTGGGGACTACTCTGAGGCAGATTAGCTTTCTTATATTTCTATCTGTGAGAAGATTATTTAGTTCTCCGTCTGTGTTGAGGCGTCCACGTCATCGTAGGCTCATCCCACGGCTACTGTTAGTTGTGTGTCAGGATCAGGTCTGCAGTCCCTTAAGTTTCCAGCCACTCTGTTACCTTTTTGGGATTCTGCATTTGTTGATCCTTCTCAGACCTTGAATCATAACACTACCACTTTCCACCATCCTGAGCTCTGTTTACATATATGGTGGTTGTAGGGAGAGTTGGACAGACTTCAGGCGGGGGGCACCATGTCCTCAGTGCTTATAGTCCCAAAAAATGGTCTCTGCTCACTGCTCAATTTTGCCTGTATAAACTGAGATCATATTATGCAAATGTTTGAAATGTCATAAGGTTTAATGTACCAGAAGTTTCTCGTACTGTATTCCCGCTGCTCCCCTGAGTACGCTGTTTTTTGTTTTTTCAAAATATGCCATACGGTTCCAGAGATAGGGTTTTTTTTTTTTTAGTGTATATTTCTATTTTTTTCTAAAGGGGTGTGGCTCACAGGCTCCTCAGGGGCGTGTCTTTAGGCTGCTCAGCAGTAGCAGCCCATATCTCCAGAACCGTATGGCGGATTTAAAAAATGTAAAAAATGGCAAACTCAGGGGAGCATCAGGAATAAAATAATCTAGCTACTTTTCACCTGCTCTCAGGTCCTCTTTAAATAAGTGAATTAACTCTCCCTTGCAGGACAATATCTGACACTTATCGAGTTCCTACTGCGGGGAGTCAGTGAGCGTCAGTATTTATTTTTTTTCATTTTGATCTTTTTGGTAACATTTTTTTTTTCCTCCATTTTAACAGTGCCCAACCCTTACAGAATGTTGTTGTAAGTGGACAAGTGGGGGCCCTTGCAGTTCACCCCCGTTTCAGGTGTCTCAGTAGAAGGGACTTGAGGATTTGATAGTCCTTGATCAGAGTTGCTGACATTGTGTGAGGTGGTGGAGGCCTCAAATCTTGCAGGCAGGTAAAGAGATCAGAGTAGTGATAGAAGACTGATGGTCAGATGGGAGGGTGCCGCTAAGATTAGGAAGCTGGAGACCTCACGAGCCATGAGGAGACGAGAACGAAGGAGCCAGCGATGTGAGAGGCATCTTAAGGAGACAGCAAGGGGTCCCGGGCACAAGTACTAAGTGGTCAGCAGCGGAGTGACATGGAAAGTCAGAGAGCCGACCCAGTGACCTGGGAGGTCAGACAGGCTTGGACAGTAACCTGGGGGTCAGACAGGCTTGGACAGTAACCTGGGGGTCAGACAGGCTCGGACAGTAACCTGGGGCTCAGACAGGCTCGGACAGTAACCTGGGGCTCAGACAGGCTCGGACAGTAACCTGGGGCTCAGACAGGCTCGGACAGTAACCTGGGGGTCAGACAGGCTCGGACAGTAACCTGGGGGTCAGACAGGCTCGGACAGTAACCTGGGGGGTTCAGACAGGCTCAGACAGTAACCTGGGGGGTTCAGACAGGCTCAGACAGTAACCTGGGGGGTTCAGACAGGCTCAGACAGTAACCTGGGGGGTTCAGACAGGTTCAGACAGTAACCTGGGGGGGTCAGACAGGCTCAGACAGTAACTTGGGGGGGTCAGACAGGCTCAGACAGTAACCTGGGGGGTCAGACAGGCTCAGACAGTAACCTGGGGGGGTCAGACAGGCTCAGACAGTAACCTGGGGGGGGTCAGACAGGCTCAGACAGTAACCTGGGGGGGTCAGACAGGCTCAGACAGTAACCTGGGGGGGGTCAGACAGGCTCGGAATAACCTGAGGGGCAGACAGGCTCGAACAGTAACCCAGGGGTCAGACAGGCTCAGACAGTAACCTGGGGGGGTCAGACAGGCTCGGAGTAACCTGAGGGGCAGACAGGCTCGGACAGTAACCCAGGGGTCAGACAGGCTCAGGCAGTAACCTGGGGGGGTCAGACAGGCTCGGAGTAACCTGAGGGGCAGACAGGCTCGGACAGTAACCCAGGGGGAAGACAGGCTCGGACAGTAACCTGGGGGGCAGACAGGCTCGGACACTAACCTGGGGGGCAGACAGGCTCGGACACTAACCTGGGGGGCAGACAGGCTGGCATTGGCCCACAGTAGAGCAGGATAACCCTCTGGTGGGCTCATTTGCAGTAGTATGTCACTTACCAAATATGATCCATAGTTGGCACAATACACTTGTTTCACTATGTACAGACAAAGGAACCAACTTATCATTCATTTCACATTTTCGAAGCATAGGTAAATTTGTGATGTAATATTTGCATGTCGTTGATCAGTGGCCCCCAGAGTCAATGTTACTGGTGGGGCCCTGCCTCCCCAGTCTGACACTGCGCAGATAGCAGATTCTGGTCACCAGTAGGCGCATTCTGCACTCATTTTACACTTCAACGTGGCCACAGTGTGCACTCCGCACTCATTGAGCACTAGGACGGGGCCACAGCCCTGCACTCCGCACTCATTTTACATTAGGACGGGGCCACAACCCTTCACTCCGCACTCATTTTACACTAGGATAGGGTCACGGCCCTGCACTCTGCACTCATTTTACACTAGGACAGGGCCACCACCCTGCACTCCACACTCATTTTACACTAGGATAGGGCCACGGTCCTGCACTCTTCACTGATTTAACCATAGGACAGGGCCACGGCCCTGCACTCTGCACTCATTTTACACTAGGACAGGGCCACAGCCCTCCACTCAGCACTCATTTAACACTAGGTGGGGTCCAGGACCCTGCACTCTGCACTCATTTTACACTAGGATGGGGCCACGGTCCTGCACTCCGCACTGATTTTACCATAGGACAGGGCCACCACCCTGCACTCCGCACTCATTTTATACTAGGATAGGGCCACAGTCCTGCACTCTGCACTGATTTAACCATAGGACAGGGTCACGGTCCTGCACTCATTTTACACTAGAACGGGGCCACGGCCCTGCACTCTGCACTCATTTTACACTAGGACAGGGCCACAGCCCTCCACTCAGCACTCATTTTACACTAGGATAGGGTCACGGCCCTGCACTCTGCACTCATTTTACACTAGGACAGGGCCACAGCCCTCCCCTCAGCACTCATTTTACACTAGGATAGGGTCACGGCCCTGCACTCTGCACTCATTTTACACTAGGATGGGGCCACGGCCCTGCACTCTGCACTCATTTTACACTAGGACGGGGCCACAGCCCTGCACTCTGCACTCATTTTACACTAGGATGGGGCCACGGCCCTGCACTCCGCACTCATTTTACACTAGGACAGGGCCACGGCCCTGCACTCTGCACTCATTTTACACTAGGACAGGGCCACGGCCCTCCACTCAGCACTCATTTTACACTAGGATGGGGCCACGGCCCTGCACTCTGCACTCATTTTACACTAGGACAGGGCCACGGCCCTCCACTCAGCACTCATTTTACACTAGGATGGGGCCACGGCCCTGCACTCAGCACTCATTTTACACTAGGATAGGGTCACGGCCCTGCACTCTGCACTCATTTTACACTAGGACAGGGCCACGGCCCTCCACTCAGCACTCATTTTACACTAGGATGGGGCCACGGCCCTGCACTCTGCACTCATTTTACACTAGGACAGGGCCACGGCCCTCCACTCAGCACTCATTTTACACTAGGATGGGGCCACGGCCCTGCACTCCGCACTCATTTTACACTAGGATGGGGCCACGGCCCTGCACTCCGCACTCATTTTACACTAGGACAGGGCCACGGCTCCACGCTCTGCACTCCTCATCTTAGACTAGGACGGGGCTACTCTAGGTGCAGCCAGATAATAACCCTGGACACATGTCATAGGCTGAGGATCCAGTAAAAATACAACTCACAATGGCGCCTCTGTCCTCGAAACCTTCTATTAAAAAAATGTAAGTAAATGAATAATAAAAAGAAGATAAAGACTGCCTGATCACAGCACAGGATGTGGCTGACTTGTTCAGATACAAATATACAACATAGAAAACATTTATCAGAACTTCAAAGAGTTTCCTGTCCTCGGGCCGATCCACAAATATACATTCACCCCCCCCTCCCCCAATCCCCAAAAAATAAGTTAAAAATCCAAAACAATTTTTACAACAACAGACATTAAAGTCATTACTTGGATATTAAAGGCTTTTCAAAACCAGCTTTAATGTTTCTCAGCATTTTTCTGTGCTCCCTTTAAAATGTATAGCGAGGACAGTGCATGTGTGACGCCCCCTATCAGGTCATCACAGGGTACTGCACGCTCTTTTCCCTTAGTGCAGTATTCAAATCCCTCATGGTTCTGGGACCCCATCTTACAGTGCTGCCTCCAACAGCAAATCAAAATCCTAGATACAACCTGCACCACACCCACCAGGCACACCAGTGGGCGGCTAAAGCGGAATAGGGTCGCCCACCTAGGGGTCAGGAAGGGAGGGTCAGGAGAGAGCCAGTGCAGTGAAGGAGAGTGAAGTGGTGGAAGCAGGGAGCGGTGGCTCCCCAGAGAGTAGCTGTCTAGGTTGCAGACAGTGGTCTGGACCTAGAGGAGTCGGACCCCGGTTGCAGGTGATTGACGCTAGGTGCCTGGACCTGTTAAGTGAACGACCAGCAGCCTGGTCTTATCACCGGTCCGGGACCGAAGGCACGGCGGGGTACACGGACCCTAGGTCGAGGAGAAGCTTCAGGCAACTCGGCAATTAACCTGCGGAGAGCGGAGTCTTTATGGACTGTTCCCATTAGCTCCAGAATCGAGGCACTAGCGCAACGAGGGGGATAGGGCCTTTAATATACGCAGCCCACTGAAATCCCAAGCGTGAGCCCTGAGAGCAGGCTCCCATACTTAGCCACAGTGGGGAGCGGAGCCTGGCAAGTTCCAGACTACTGGGCCACTACAGTGAATCTAAACTTTGTGCCAGGAAGCAGGTCACGGATCACCAGGCAGCACCATTGGGGATGGGACCCGGACGAGCTCCCCGAGAGAGGCAGCGGCACCTAGAGACTTGGTTGACCCGGTTGTCAGCGTCTGCTTATTGGCTGAGTGAGTACATGAGTGATCTCCCCATTACAGTACCCAGTATCATCTTCCAGAGCCCCGGGGCTTACCCCTACCCGTGGAGGGTAATGACACCTTGCTGCCCCATTCCATCACCCCGGGTACTCCCAACAACGGCAGCGGCGGTACTCCCAATTACCGCACACCACGGGTGGCGTCACGAACTATCATCTCCCTGTAAATACCCCCTTTTACTTTAGAGTGTGGCCCCGAGCCGCCAGGTCCGGAGACCCTCAATCCACGAACGGACATTGCCCACGAATCCGAGCGGTTCGATCCGCTGCTGGGGCGGCACACATGCGAAACCATCTCATCATTCCTGGCAGAGAGTAATAATGTAGCCTTGTCCTTGAGAGATACTGTAGATGGGAGATGTATAAATATCCCTTGAAGGGAACAACCCCTTTAAGGGAACCTTTCACACACTGTAAATAAGTATTTTTTGGTTCGAAATGCCGCTGTTTTCCTGAAAAGTTCACACATTCAGTATCTTTTCCTTGCAGTTTTGGTACAGATTTAAATCTGCAGCAGGTCAATATTTTCAGCATTTTCATTACAAATTTCACACACACTAAATGAATGGGAAAAATATGAATCAAAAATGTGAGCTGGGCCTAATCTGCTGCGAGCGTGAGCCGAGTGTCATCTGCTGCGAGCGTGAGCCGAGTGTCATCTGCTGCGAGCGTGAGCCGAGTGTCATCTGCTGCGAGCGTGAGCCGAGTGTCATCTGCTGCGAGCGTGAGCCGAGTGTCATCTGCAGCGAGCGCGAGCCGGGTGTCATGTGCTACAAGTGTGAGTAGAGTCACCCTGCTATGAGCAAGAGCCGAGTGTCACCTGCAGCGAGCGCGAGCCGAGTGTCACCTGCAGCGAGCGCGAGCCGAGTGTCACCTGCAGCGAGCGCGAGCCGAGTGTCACCTGCAGCGAGCGCGAGCCGAGTGTCACCTGCAGCGAGCGCGAGCCGAGTGTCATCTGCAGCGAGCGCGAGCCGAGTGTCACCTGCAGCGAGCGCGAGCCGAGTGTCACCTGCAGCGAGCGCGAGCCGAGTGTCACCTGCAGCGAGCGCGAGCCGAGTGTCACCTGCAGCGAGCGCGAGCCGAGTGTCATCTGCAGCGAGCGCGAGCCGAGTGTCATCTGCAGCGAGCGCGAGCCGAGTGTCACCTGCAGCGAGCGCGAGCCGAGTGTCATCTGCAGCGAGCGCGAGCCGGGTGTCATGTGCTACAAGTGTGAGCAGAGTCACCCTGCTATGAGCAAGAGCCGAGTGTCACCTGCAGCGAGCGCGAGCCGAGTGTCACCTGCAGCGAGCCGAGTGTCACCTGCAGCGAGCGCGAGCCGAGTGTCACCTGCAGCGAGCGCGAGCCGAGTGTCACCTGCAGCGAGCCGAGTGTCACCTGCAGCGAGCGCGAGCCGAGTGTCACCTGCAGCGAGCGCGAGCCGAGTGTCACCTGCTGCGCGGTTGTTTAAGCAGCAGGATACTGATCATCACAGGACTACAAACTCACACAGCAGACCGGCACGCCCCCTCCTGTGATTGGCACCTCACTGACAATGTACAATCCCTACAGAGAGCCTGGTGTGGGCTGCTTACCTCTCTCAACTGTGCTCCATGGCTAGATCTAAAAATTCTGATTGTGTCAGAATGGCTGCACCCAGTAATCTAAGTGATACATTGTTGGATTCAGGATCTCTTTGTCTACATCCTGCTGCTCCCAGATGAGGTAGCAAAAACCTGCTGACATATTCCCTTTAAGGGGATATGGGTGAAAGAAAGAATGAATGGAAAAGAGTTTGGGCATCCGACCTTCCGCTCCATTGTACAAGATCGCTTTTCACAACCCTACTTACTGCACATCATGTTGTAGTCAGTCGCACTGCGGCAGCGTATAGTGGTGACCTGCACGTCACAAGACATCTTGTAGATCTGGATTCCTTGAGACGTATGTGTCAGGTTTGACGCAACTTAGGGATTGCAATTTGGCGCCATGTAGCATCGCTTTGGTGTGATTTTTGTTTGTTTTTTTTTTTGTTTTTTTTTGTGTCCCCCTCCTGACATGTGCCGTGTAAAATACATGATAAAAAAATGGAAACAATACAATTTAAAGTAATACTTTATTGTTTGTCATAATATACATGACATCCTCCATAAGTGTCTCATCCATACTTATATACTCTGCTCCTGTATCCACCCGCTTCATTATAATATACTGTATACCATGACCCCAAATACGTCTATATGAACATAAGATGTGCAGCATTTACTGCTTTCTATTGTGGTTGTTTTCGCCTTTTGGAAATTTTTTTTTTGCATTTAAATGCAGGTATTTGGGGCTAAAAATAATTTTTGCAATTGGTTTTCATTAAGAATTGGCAACGTCTGTGTTTCTGGACACATTCTACTTTGATATAGTCATAAATCAGCTAAGATGAGGTCGGAAAAAAAAATGAAAACTCCATCTTACGGTCACAGTGAGCTCACTGATAGATTCTCAGTTAGCTCCTTTTGAAGACGGCAATCGATAGTGTATTTTTAATGAAACACAATTGTAAAAAACGGGGTTTTTTAGCCTTAAATACATGCATTTAAAAGAAAAAAGTGTCTCCCATAGGTGGACAACCTCCCATTTGCTTGGATGGATGTGATAAATGTTATATTTCTACTAAAATCATAAAAAGGACTGGATCAGAAAAGTAATTAAAATACAAATAAACAAAAACAAATCCCCAGACTTTGTTATCCAGAGCAATCAATCCGAGTTCAGCTTTAATTTTGTAAATTGGGACTGATTGCTTCGAGTAACGCGTCCTGTTTATCCCCAACTTCACTAAAATCCTAGCGGGAATATTACCTTTATATGGTAAAGTATATAACAGTCATATTGTCCAAGTGTTATAGGTATGTATGTATATATATATATATATATATATATATATATATATATATATATATATATATATATATATATATATATATTTATACCTATTCTTTATATATGACATTGAAGTTTACACCTCAAGCATGCGTCCTTTTACAGCTCCGTGAGTCCATTTCTTTTTTCGGTGTTCCACCGCCCCTCTGTAATTTGGAAGCGTACACAGAGGAAAACAAAAATCACAATCTGCTCTATTTGCTAACATTTTATTTTTGATCCCAAAAGTCCCATTTTGCCAGGACTGTACCGAACTGTCAATGATCCAGCAAAGGTGAAGTGGTCACGTAAATTCTGTCCAGTTGGATTAAAGGGGTTGTCCACTAATTTTACATTGATGGCCTATCCTTAGGGGGGCTTTGCACACTACGACATCGCAGGTGCGATGTCGGTGGGGTCAAATTGAAAATGATGTACTTCTGGCATCGCATGCGACATCGTAGTGTGTAAAGGCTCGATGATACGATTAATGAGCGCAAAAGCGTCGTAATCGTATCATCGGTGCAGCGTCGGTGTAATCCATGATTACGCTGACGCGACGGTCCGATGTTGTTCCTCGTTCCTGCGGCAGCACACATCGCTGTGTGTGAAGACGCAGGAGCGAGGAACATCTCCTACCGGCGTCACCGCAGCTTCCGTAGGATATGCGGAAGGAAGGAGGTAGGCGGGATGTTTACATCCCGTTCATCTCCGCCCCTCCGCTCCTATTGGCCGCCTGCCGTGTGACGTCGCAGTGACGCCGCACGACCCGCCCCCTTAATAAGGAGGCGGGTCGTCGGCCAGAGCGACGGTCGCAGGACAGGTGAGTCCATGTGAAGCTGCCGTAGCGATAATGTTCGCTACGGCAGCTATCACAAGGATATCGCTGCTGCGACGAGGGCGGGGACTATTGCGTGCGGCATCGCAGCATCGGCTTGCGATGTCACAACGTGCAAAGCCCGCCTTAGGATAGGTCATCAATGTCTGATCGGCCAGGGTTCGACACCCGGCACCTCCGCCGATCATCCGTTCTCTGTGCCACCGGAAATGCTCAATTCTGGAGTTGCTCCGTCTTCCGTTAGCGGCCGGGTACTGCACATCCGCCTCCTATTGATTAGAATGGGAGGTGGATGTACAGTACCCGGCCGCTATCAGTTGACGGGGCAGCTCCAGAACTGAGCTTGACCTGCTGCTGCCACCAGCACCGAGAATAGCGGACCGGTGGGGGTACGCGGTGTTGAACCCCGGCCGATCAGACATTGATGACTTATCGTAAGTATTGGCCATCAATGTAAAAGTAGTGTCACGGATGTCTCTCTGCTATTAGAGTTTAGTGACAGGTTCTGGTTCCGAGCCTCACTTTTTCTCCTGAGACTCTGCTATGTAAATATATTTCCTTTCTTTTGGTGAAGAGAGGGTTAATGTCAGTATTCCCTTCCAGCAAGCAGTCTCATTACAATCTCAGGTGTTTCTGGTTTGGAACCAATCCCAGTCCCTTTATTAATATCCGTTGCTACCAGCAGAGGGTGCCGGTTATTCTCTTTGCCATTTGGATACTGGGCTTGGAGGTGGAAGGAGCTGCTGAAACCCTCTCTTGAAGTTGCTGTGGTGGCTGCAGTCTTGTTTTAGTGCAGCAGTGGGACTAGTGGCCCTTAACTACCCACTCACTAGCCAGGACTATTGTAGGGTCACTCAGGGCTTCATGTTCCTGCTTGGCGACAGGTGAGGAATCTGTATAGGGACTGGCTATTAGTGCAGGGTACAGCAGCAGGTAAGTGAAGGAGGTGTCAATCTTCCCTCTCACTAGCGCTAGGGCCCACCATTGTTAAAGTGTCACTGGTGTACCCTTTGTTTGTCGTGGTGTTACCCCTGTTAAGTTGTGTGCCAGACCTTCCCTAGTCCACGCCATGACAAATAGTGGACAACCCCTTTAACTTTTTATTTATTTTTTGGTATAGAAGTATTTTCTTGTAGAAGAATGGAACCACAATGTGGTGGCAAACCAAGTCCCTGAAATTCTGGAGTGCCACAGGGGACGTCTGTGTGCCAATCCCAATGGCGCCTGCCAGGAACCCATTGAACTATATTAGTTTAGTAATGATTATAGTTATATAATTGTTCTTGTTATACTTAGGCAGTGAGAGGAATGGAGCAGATGAGTAAAGTCTGACATTGCAGGAGAATATCGGAAAGTGGAGATCCAATCGTGATATTCTAATACGTCAAAGATCCATATGAACCCCTTTGGCACTGCTCGGAGACTTCTACTACACATCCCTGTTGATTTTCATGGTCCTTACATGGAGCATTTCCATTCTATCAGTGGTGGTCCGATAACATAGACCTCGCGGGTGTGCTCTTCTCACATGTATCTATGACACACCAGATTATTTTGACCGTTTCGTCCTATATACACGATGGGACGATTTGTAAAAAACACCAATACAGAGATATAAAGACCTGACATGATACTGAAGAGAAGGACAGAGTTACTCCGAGCGGATCATTCATAACCTGGAGATTATAAGTAAATGGAATAAAAGTAGAAAAATACTCTATATGTAGTGATCAGGTCATCTTTAACCTCCCCCCCTCCAAAAAAAAGGTGTCTTTAGTAAAGGTTGGCCTGGACTCTAAAATCTTCTTTCTTTTAACCTAAAACAGAAAGAATACGTCAGTGTAAAGGAGTGAGGTCTGATCTGTAAAAATAACATATCTCATACGTGACAATATTCCCAAAATGTCCAGGAGGATTCGGGGGGAAAAGGAACAACTCTCTGGACTAGCCAAAATTTTGGCGCATCTTGATACCAACGCTACGTAACAAGTGTTAGTGAAGTGTAAAGGAAATGATGCATGGTTTTCTAAGTATTATACGAATCTGAAAATTGTGACGTACATTTGTATTCAGCCCCTCTGAGTCAATACTTTTTAGGACCACCTTTTGCTGCAATTACTGCTGCAAGTCTTTTGGGGGATGTCTCTACCAGCTTTGCACACCTAGAGGCTTACATTTTTGCCCATTCTTCTTTGCAAACTAGCTCAGTGAAATTGGATGGAGGCATCTGTGAACAGCAATTTTCAAGCTTTGTCACTGATCTGTGAATATACCTTGATCTAAACCATCCATTGTAGCTCTGGCAGGATGTTTAGGGTCGATGTCCTGCTGGAAGGTGAATTTACGCCCCAGTCTCAAGGCATTTGCAGCCTCTAGTAGATTTTCCTCCAGGATCATCCCCATATATTTAGCTCCATCCATTTCACATCAACTCTAACTAGATTCCCGGTCACTGCTGAAGAAAAGCCTCCCCACAGCAGGATGCTGCCACCATCATGTTTGACGGTAGGGATGGTGTTTCAGGGTGATATGGAGTATTAGATTTCTGCCACACATAGCATTTTGCATTCAGCTCAAAAGTTCTACATAGGTCTTATCTGACCAGAGCATCTTTTTCCTCATACTCACTGTGTCCCCTACATGGCTTTTTGCAAATGGGACGTCTTATGGTTTGGTGTAAAAAATGTCTTTCTTCTTGGCACTCTTCCGTAAAGGCCAGATTTGTTTAGTATATGACTAACAGTTGTCCTGTGGACAGATTCTCCCATCTGAGCTGTAGATCTCTCTCTCATCTGACTGTGGACCTGTTGGCTGCTTCTCTCATTAGTGCTCTCCTTCTTGGGCCACCAATTTAGGTCGACGGCCATGTCTTTGTAAGATTGCAATTGTGCCATACTCCTTACATTTTTGGATGATCAATTGAGCAGTGCTACGTCAGATGTTCAGAGCTTGGGCTATTTTTTATAACCTAACCCTGCTTTACTCTCTTCCATAACTTTATCCCTGACCTGTAGATCTCTCTCTCTCATCTAACCATAGGCCTCTTGGCTGCTTCTCTTATTAGTGTTCTCCTTCTTCTGACACCAATTTAGGTGGACGGCCATGTCTTGGATGTTTGCAGTTGTGCCATCTCCATAACTTTATCCCTGACCTGTAGATCTCTCTCTTATCTAACCATTGGCCTCTTGGCTGCTTCTGTAATTAGTGCTCTCCCTCTTGGGACACCAATTTAGGTGGACGGCCATGTCTTGGAAGTTTGCAGTTGTGCCATACTCCTTACATTTTTGGATGAGAGATTGAACAGCGCTCCATGAGATACTCAGAGCTTGGGCTATTTTTTATAACCTAACCCTGCTTTACTCTTCTCCACATCTTTATCCCTGACCTGTCTGGTGTGTTCCTTGGTTTTCATGATACTGTTTGATCCCTAATGTTCTCAAACAAACCTCCAAGGCCTTCACAGAACATTTGTAGTTATACTGAATTATACTCAATTTACTAATTAGGTGACTTCTGGAGGCAATTGGTCACAAAGGATTTTATTTAGGGGTTGAATAAAAATTCAAGTCAGAATTTTCAGATTTATATTTTTAAAATATTTAGAAAACTATATATAATTTCCTTTAAACAACACAAATACTTGAAATTAGTTTTGCCATGGTGTATAAAAGCCAAATAAAATAAAAATTAAGATTGTTGCTGTAATGTGAAAAAGTTCACGGGGTGTGAATACTTTTTCAAAGCACAGTATAATCTATCATTGATAAATTTATCCTATTTATCACATATCTATCCCTATCTATCCTGTCTGCTCTAATTCCTGAGGATTGCTGGGTTTTGCTTTGCAGCTCACCATGAATAATGCAGGCTATTTGGCCATGCTTGGCTGCATCCCTTCGGCTGCGAATCTACAGTCAGTTCCCAATTTGTCTGCATGGCTGCCCGTTATCTGCTGCTTTCATCAGTTTTTCTCACATGTTGTTCCAACATCATCTCTAATGTTTGATACACACTCAGAAAATGGATGTTCCCTATAAAACACGTTGTATGAATTCGTTCCTTCTCGGACGCTCTTACGTAATGAGGCAAATGGATTTGTTTTTTATTTTATTTTAAGCATATTAAACCTAAAATTAGGATTAAGAGGGGCCCTAGGGCCCAGCTGTGACCCTGCAGGGAGAATAAAGGTGGCTGCAGGGAGAATAAAGGTGGCTGCAGGGAGAATAAAGGTGGCTGCAGGGAGAATAAAGGTGGCTGCAGGGAGAATAAAGGTGGCTGCACGGAGAAAAGGAATATTGCACACTGACGGTCCATAACTTTCCCTGGTGGTAAAAGTGCAGCGATGGCTTCTCTTCTTTAATTCTTGCTTATTATTTTTACACATTTGCATTTTCCTTTCATGTTAGTGAATAGTATTATATATATATCAGTATATTCTACTTACTAGAAGAGCTTCTCGTAACAACCCTCGCAGTGAACCACGTCACGATGAATGAACAGGCTGTCAATCAAATCTCCCATAGGCTTGTGGCAAATCCCACACTGCAAAGCAAAGCAAAGCGGTGACACAATATCTGTGTGTAATATAGGTAAAGGCGCGTTCATCTGGACGTAACGCAGAGAGCTGGAAGTTCTAGGTCAAATGGTGTCTGCTGAGGTGATATTTCCACCATAGGACATGTTTAACCACAACTCAGTATTACAAAATCAGAGCTCTTTAAAAAAAATGCACAGTGTGCAAACAGCCAATCACTTTTTTTATGTGTTTTTAAAAGGGAACCGGGGTGGGAAATAGAGCTGGAGTGACGGAGGCTTCAGATGTACTAATAACTCTTAAGCTTCATTTGCATATCACTTGAAACGTTGATTTCCCAGTAATGGTGGAAAGGCCTGGCTGTGTAAAGCTATTGCTGGACTGGTCTTTTAAAGGGAACCTGTCACCAGATTTTTTCCCCTATGATCTGCAACCACCACCAGTGAGCTCTTATATACAGCGTTCTAGAATATTGTATATAAGAGCCCAGACCACTCTGTAGAATGTAAAAAAACACCTTTACTATACTCACCTAGGGGGTGGTCCAGTCCAATGGATGTCACTGCTCTCGGTCTGGCTCCTCCTCTTTTCTTTTCCGTCCTCCTGGCCAGCCCCGTGTCCATGATGCATCGTGCGTCATTCACAGAGAAGCCTCCACTGTGTTCCTGCGCATGCGCACTTTGATCTGCCCAGCTGAGGGCAGAGCAAAGTACTGAATTGCGCATGTGCAAGAAAAGGTCAAAGATCGCCCGCGCATGTGCAGGAGCACAATGGAGGCCACTGTTTGAATGACGCAGGACGCGTCATGCACATGGTGCTGGGCAAGAGGACGGCGATCGCACAAGATGGAGGAGGTGCCGGCCTGAGAGCAGCGACGTCCACTGGACTGGACCACCCCCTTGGTGAGTATTATAATGGTGTTCTTTATGTTCTACACAGCGGCCTGGGCTCTTATATACAGTATTCTAAAGAAGGGAATTTTGTTTACTTACCGTAAATTCCTTTTCTTCTAGCTCCAATTGGGAGACCCAGACAGTGGGTGTATAGCTACTGCCCTCTGGAGGCCGCACAAAGAACTACACTTAAAAGTGTAAGGCCCCTCCCCTTCTGGCTATACACCCTCCCGTAGGAGTACAGATTCCTCAGTTTTAGTACCAAAGCAAGAAGGAGGAAAGCCAATAACAGTTTCAAAAACAAATTCAATCCGATAACATGATCGGAGAACTTAAGAAACAACATGAACAACATGTGCACCCGAAAAACGAAACCCTAAGAACAAATAGGGCGGGTGCTGGGTCTCCCAATTGGAGCTAGAAGAAAAGGAATTTACGGTAAGTAAACAAAATTCCCTTCTTCTTTTTCGCTCCTAATTGGGAGACCCAGACAGTGGGACGTCCAAAAGCAGTCCCTGGGTGGGTAAAAAGATACCACATGAACGGGCTGTCAGACAGCCTCTTCCTACAGGTGGGCCACCGCCGCCTGAAGGACCTGTCTACCTAGGCTGGCATCTGCCGAAGCGTAGGTATGCACTTGATAGTGTTTGGTAAACGTGTGCAGACTCGACCAGGTAGCCGCCTGGCACACTTGCTGAGCCGTAGCCTGATGCCGCAATGCCCAGGACGCACCCACGGCTCTGGTAGAATGGGCCTTCAGTCCAGATGGAATCGGAAGCCCAGCAGAACGGTATGTGTGAAGAATTGGTTCCTTGATCCACCGCGCCAGGGTGGATTTGGAAGCTTGCGATCCCTTATGCTGACCAGCGACTAGGACAAAGAGCGCATCAGAACGGCGTAGAGCCGCCGTGCGAGAAATGTAAATCCTGAGTGCTCTCACCAGGTCCAACAGATGTAAACCCTTTTCAAATTGGTGAACTGGATGCGGACACAAAGATGGTAAAGTGATATCCTGATTGAGATGAAAGGAAGAAACCACCTTGGGAGAAAACTCTGGAATTGGACGCAGTACTACCTTGTCTTGGTGAAACACCAGGAAGGGAGACTTGCAAGATAACGCCGCTAGCTCGGACACTCTTCGAAGAGACGTGACCGCCACAAGAAAAACTACCTTTTGTGAAAGCCGAGAAAGGGGAACCTCTTTCAAAGGCTCGAAAGGCGGCTTCTGGAGAGCAATGAGAACCTTGTTCAGATCCCAGGGTTCCAATGGCCGTCTGTAAGGAGGAACAATATGACAAACTCCTTGGAGAAACGTGCGTACTTTAGAAAGCTGTGCCAAGCGCTTTTGAAAGAATACGGATAGCGCGGAGACTTGACCCTTAAGAGAGCTAAGCGACAAACCTTTTTCCAACCCAGACTGCAGGAAGGAAAGAAAAGTTGGCAATGCAAATGGCCAGGGAGAAACCCCTTGAGCCACGCACCACGCTAAGAATATCTTCCACGTTCTGTGATAGATCTTAGCTGAGGATGGTTTTCTAGCCTGTCTCATTGTGGCAACAACTTCATGAGATAAACCTGAGGCCGCTAGGATCCAGGACTCAATGGCCACACAGTCAGGTTCAGGGCCGCAGAATTCAGATGGAAAAACGGCCCTTGAGATAGCAAATCTGGACGGTCTGGTAGTGTCCACGGTTGGCCTACCGTGAGATGCCACAGATCCGGGTACCACGACCTTCTTGGCCAATCTGGAGCGACGAGTATGGCTCGATGGCAGTCGGACCTGATTTTTCGGAGAACTCTGGGTAACAATGCTAGAGGTGGGAACACATAGGGGAGTCGGAATTGCGACCAATCCTGAACCAAGGCGTCTGCCGCCAGTGCTCGGTGATCGTGAGACCGTGCCATGAAAACTGGGACCTTGTTGTTGTGTCGTGACGCCATCAGATCGACGTCCGGCGTCCCCCAGCGGCAACAGATCTGCTGAAACACGTCCGGGTGAAGGGACCATTCTCCTGCGTCCATGCCCTGGCGACTGAGAAAGTCTGCTTCCCAGTTTTCCACGCCTGGGATGTGAACTGCGGATATGGTGGACGCTCTGCTTTCCACCCACGTCAAAATCCGATGGACTTCTTGAAAAGCTTGGCGACTGCGTGTTCCCCCTTGGTGGTTGATGTACGCCACCGCCGTGGAATTGTCCGACTGAATCCGAATCTGCTTGCCTTCCAGCCATTGTTGGAAGGCTCGCAGGGCAAGATAGATTGCTCTGATTTCCAGAACATTGATCTGCAGGGTGGACTCTTCCAGAGTCCACATCCCCTGAGCCCTGTGGTGGAGATACACCGCTCCCCACCCTGATAGGCTCGCATCCGTCGTGACCACTGCCCAGGACGGGGGAAGGAACGACTTTCCCTGTGACAATGAGGTGGGGAGAAGCCACCAACGCAGAGAGTCCTTGGCAGTCTGAGAGAGGGAGACAGTCCTGTCGAGGGACGTCGATTTCCCGTCCCATTGGCGTAGAATGTCCCATTGTAGAGGGCGCAGATGAAACTGCGCGAACGGGACTGCCTCCATTGCTGCTACCATCTTTCCTAGGAAATGCATGAGGCGCCTCAGTGAGTGCGACTGGCTCTGAAGGAGAGATTGCACTCCAGTCCGTAGCGAGCACTGCTTGTCCAGTGGAAGCTTCACTATCGCTGAGAGAGTATGAAACTCCATGCCAAGATAAGTCAGAGATTGGGTCGGGGTTAGATGAGACTTTGGAAAGTTGATAATCCACCCGAAACTCTGGAGAGTGTCTAGTGCCACCTTCAGACTGTGTTGGCATGCCTCTTGAGAGGGTGCCTTTATAAGCAGGTCGTCTAGATACGGGATGACCGAGTGACCCTGCGAGTGCAGAACAGCTACTACTGCTGCCATGACCTTGGTGAAGACCCGGGGGGCTGTTGCCAGACCGAAAGGTAACGCTACGAACTGCAGGTGTTCGTCGTGTATGACGAAGCGTAGGAAACGCTGATGCTCTGGTGCGATCGGCACGTGGAGATACGCATCTTTGATATCTATTGATGCTAGAAAATCTCCTTGAGACATTGAGGCTATGACGGAGCGTAGGGATTCCATCCGGAACCTCCTGACTTTTACGTGTCTGTTGAGCAACTTTAGATCCAGGACGGGCCGATACGATCCGTCCTTTTTTGGGACCACAAACAGATTGGAGTAAAAACCGTGACCTTGTTCCTGAAGAGGGACGGAGGTCACCACTCCTTCCGCTTTTAGAGCGGCCACCGCCTGCAACAGAGCATCGGCTCGGTCTGGTGGGGGAGAAGTTCTGAAGAAACGAGTTGGCGGACGAGAACTGAACTCTATCCTGTACCCGTGAGACAGAATATCCCTCACCCAACGGTCTTTGACGTGTGACAGCCAGATGTCGCCAAAGTGGGAAAGCCTCCCACCGACCGCGGGTGTGGGAATCGGAGACCTCAAGTCAGGAGGACGCCGTCTTGGCAACGGTTCCTCCGGCTGCCCTTTTTGGGCGTGACTGAGACCTCCAAGAATCTGAGCGTCTCTGGTCCTTTTGAGTCTTTTTTGACGAGGTGAATTGGGACCTGCCCGGTCCTCGAAAGGACCGATAACCAGACTGACCCTTCCTCTGTTGGGGTCTGTTTTGTCTGTGTTGCGGTAAGGATGAGTCCTTACCCTTGGAGTGTTTGATGATTTCATCCAAACGCTCTCCAAACAATCGGTCACGAGAAAAAGGCAAATTGGTTAAGCACTTCTTGGAATGAGAATCTGCTTTCCAATGTCTCAACCACAGGGCCCTACGCAAAACAACGGAGTTGGCTGACGCCACTGCCGTGCGGCTTGTAGCGTCAAGAACAGCATTAATCGCGTACGACGCGAATGCCGCCATTTGCGAGGTCAATGGTGCTACCTGCGGGGCAAATGCACGTGTGACGGAGTCAACTCGCGCAAGCCCGGCTGAGATAGCTTGGAGTGCCCATACGGCTGCAAAAGAAGGCGCCAATGACGCTCCAATCGCTTCATAGATGGATTTCAGCCAGAGCTCCATCTGCCTGTCAGTGGCATCTTTAAGTGCCGCTCCATCTTCAACTGCAACCAAGGATCTAGCTGCAAGCCTGGAAATTGGAGGATCCACTTTTGGACACTGGGTCCAACCCTTGACCACCTCAGGGGGAAAAGGATAGCGTGTATCTTTAAGCCGTTTAGGAAAACGCCTTTCAGGATAAGCGTGGGGTTTCTGGATTGCGTCTCTAAAGTCAGCGTGGTCCAGAAAAGTGCTTAAAGTACGCTTAGGGTATCTGAAATGGATTCTCTCGTGCTGCGAAGCTGACTCCTCCACAAGAGGAGCTGGTGGGGAAATATTTAACATCTTATTGATGTTAAATATAAGATCATTAACTATGGCGTCACCATCTGGTGTATCTAGATTGAGAGCGGTCCCAGGATCAGAATCCTGATCAGTTACGTCCGCCTCATCACCCATAGATTCATCTCGCTGGGATCCTGACCATTGAGATGAATGTGAAGGCCCGTCATAGCGAGCCCGCTTAGGCTGCCCGGGGCCATCATCCGAGTCAGAGTCTTCACCCTGAGGTGTATATGCCCGTCCCGGAGCTTGGAGCTGAGGGGGACCAGGGGGCAATGATTGCACAGTGTCCGTGGCCTGAAGTACAGGCCTAGCTCGCAATGTGTCAAGAATTTGTGACATAGTGAGAGACATTCTGTCAGCAAAAGCTGCAAACTCAGTTCCTGTCACCTGGACAGCATTCACAGGTGGTACACCCTGGGTCACGTCCAGCAGAGGTCCCGACTGTGCAAGCGCCGCAGGGGCCGAGCACTGCACACAATGGGGGTCCGTGGAGCCTGCCGGTAGAAAAGTCCCACATGCGGTGCAGGAAGCATATAAAGTCTGTGCTTTGGCACCCTTGCGTTTTGCGGACGACATGCTGCTGGCTCTCTGCAATGTGAGAGAGTCTATAGCCAAAGGGCGACCAGCGCTATGCAATACAAAGTATTTGTAGCAACAAAATACTAAGAATAGTACTGGCACAAGAGGGGGTGAGCCCTGAGGGCTGCTTACCGCCCGCTGAATAGCGGGTAAGAGGCTGCAGAATTCCTTGTCTGGGTCTCCCCGGCTCCCCTCTGCAGCTCAGCGTGTCAGCAGGAATGGCTGCCGGCGTCTGTGGAGAGGGGCGGTCCGTGGGAGTTCCCAAACAAAAGTGCGGGAAACAGCGTCCCCTCTGTGCCGATTGGGAGGGCTGGAGTATGTAAAAACGACTCCAGCCCTCAGCGCTGATGCACTGGCCAGCGTCCCGCCCCTCTCCTGACTGGCAGGTCTGGGGGCGGGAACGAACGGAAGCAGGCCGCAAAAGCCGGGGACTCGAGTTATCAGCGCGGCCGCCGTAAAAGCGCGGGCCGCGCTGAAGTCCCCGGCGCACCACAAGTGCCAGCCGCGCCGCAGTCCCAGCGGCCGGCCTGACCGATTCCTAAACGTGGCCAGCGTCCCGCCCCTCTCCTGACTGGCAGGTCCGGGGGCGGGAACGAACGGAAGCAGGCCGCAAAAGCCGGGGACTCGAGTTATCAGCGCGGCCGCCGTAAAAGCGCGGGCCGCGCTGAAGTCCCCGGCGCACCACAAGTGCCAGCCGCGCCGCAGTCCCAGCGGCCGGCGCGACCGATTCCTGGAAGTGTGCCTGCTTCAGCTAAGCTGAATGAGGCCATGGCACAAGCGCCGTAGCGCAGATGTCCCCCGGCGCACTACAACACCCAGCATGCTGCGGTGTGAGCGCCAAATGCACGGGGACACAGAGTACCTTGAGGAAGCAGGGCCATGTCCCTGATGTACTCCGCTCCATCCAGCATCTTCTCCAGGGGCTGTAGATGGAGCCCGGTCTCAGTGCCTGGAGACCAGTAAATCCCACTTCACCCAGAGCCCTGTAAAAAGGGATGGGGAAGGAATCAGCATGTGGGCTCCTGCCGCCGTACCCGCAATGGGTACCTCAACCTTACAAACACCTCCGACATACAGTGGGGTGAGAAGGGAGCATGCTGGGAGCCCTGTTTATGGGCCCTCTTTTCTTCCATCCGACATAGTCAGCAGCTGCTGCTGACTAAAAACAATGGAGCTATGCGTGCGTGTCTGACCTCCTTGCGCACAAAGCTAAAACTGAGGAATCTGTACTCCTACGGGAGGGTGTATAGCCAGAAGGGGAGGGGCCTTACACTTTTAAGTGTAGTTCTTTGTGCGGCCTCCAGAGGGCAGTAGCTATACACCCACTGTCTGGGTCTCCCAATTAGGAGCGAAAAAGAAATGCTGTATATAAGGGCCCACTGGTGGTGATTGCAGCTCATAAAGAGAAAAACCTGGTGACAGGTTCCCTTTAAATGCAGGTTTGTCACAAAACAGCAAGCAGATCCTGATGGCAGCAAAGTCAATGATAATCCTGCAGTGCAGTGCACACATTGCAGATTTGATGCAGAAAATAAGCTGCAGCATGCCAATTCTTAAGCGTTTTTGCAGCGTTTTTTCACACCATGAATTCAATTGAAAAACCCATAAAAAAGGATCAAAAATGCAGCAAAAACGCTGTAAAACTACATAAAAAAAGCAGCAAAAATTCTGCAAAACTGCATAAAAAAGCAGCAAAAATTCTGCAAAACTGCATAAAAAAAGCAGCAAAAATGCTGCAAAACTGCATAAAAATGTAGCAAAAACATTGCAAGACTGCATAAAAAATGTAGCAAAAACATTGCAAGACTGCATAAAAAATGCAGCAAAAACACTGCAAAACTGCATAAAAAAAAGCAGCAAAAATGCTGTAAAACTTCATCAAAAAATGCTGCAAAAACACATGTTTTTGCCCAAGAGATGCAGAAACAGTGCAGAAATTTCTGCAACCAAATACCCAATATGTGCACTTAGCCTTATGTACATGTATTAAGAAAGTCGCACAAAATTTTTTCATCTAAACTAAAAATATTGTTCCATTTATTGTGTCACTCCTATGAAATCCTTGCAGCCATTTTGCTGAGTTCGAAAGCTGATAGGAATAATAGAAAGTGCCATTACCTTGAAGCAATACTCGTGGCAGTAGATATTGAGGTGCTCAAGAATGATCTTGGGACAGTCTTTGATTTCCCGGCCGCAGTAGGTGCAGGGGCCTTCACCAGATCTGGAAACAAATGTGATAAAACAAGAGAATGACTGATCCAAAAACTGATAATAGGGTGAAATGATAGGAAATCAAGAAGATCTCTGCTCATATTTACTAATTACTGTGGACGTGACAACTGACGTCAACTCTAGTCAGCCACGAAACGGGTGTCTGTTGTCAGTGATCAGCAAAGTACAGACATGATGAAAGCAGATGACCTGGGTTAGTGATGGACCCCAACAGAAGAGGGTCCCTGTGCAGGGGCGGAAACATATCACTGGTGCAACCTGAGGCCCAAGAGGTCAGAGGGCTCATTCCTACCTCCAAAACAGATGGAATTGGCCATTTTTATGAGTTATTGGACTGAAAAGGGCCTATATGGCCCTTTTCTGTCCACCAGTGCCCCTATGTATAAACAGTTTTTGGCCCCGTACTCTCCGGTAGCTCCTCGCCATAGACCACCCTCTACCAAATCACTAACCATGCGCCAATTGAGAGCTATGAAAGCCATCCGCCGAGTTTCTACATGCATGGCGGAGACGGTATTTTAGTGTCCCAATAAGGCAAAGCAATAGGCGAAATCTCATTTATACATTTATTGAAACTTTCCGTAAGGAAATTGAACTACGGTGGAGACTTTAGAATTTGCAGTGTGTCAAGTATTTTTGGGCAAAAGTCATTGCAGACTTCACCCATAGGGTAAAATCTGCACCAAAATCTGCATATTTTAGGGCATGGAATGAGTGACGCTGTGATGGCACAATATTGCAATGGTTAATTGGTTTGTCTAGAGGTATGGTCCTTTTGGGGTTCCAGCTCTGGACAGGGTTCGAGTTACAGAAGACATGGCTATGGTATGAGGGCCAGTCAGGGAACCCTGAGATAACCTTGAGAGGTCTGGAGCCTACGGCTCACCCCGGTGAGCTCAGAGAAGTCATACAAGTAGACATCTGTTGGGGCCCAGAAGTGGACAACAGTGTAACGAACAAGGGGAACGAAGACACAGGCCCGCCATCTTGAGGATGAGATCCAACTTCAACTGTACAAGTTTGGTTTGCCAAGAGAACTCTGGTGTCATGTGTTTTACTACTTCATCTAGCCAGGAACCAGCAGCGGGGTGATGGACACCAGCCTGAAGATACCAGTGAGTGTCACACCCCCTGTCCAAAGTTATACAGGCACATGGTGACTCCTTGGCAATGAAGCACAGAGCCCATATGGCCCGGCGTCCATGCTTTCCTTCAGTTGTCTATGTTACTGACCACCATGGCATTCCATCAACGGTGGACAGTTTGTTTGTGACCTTAGTGCTATAAAGCTTGTGTGGCTCTGAAGTTGACCAAATTGCTAAGCTCAGTTGTTTCAGAGCCACTTCACTTGCAGCATGGGAAAGCTCACGGTTCGGACCAACGGCACAATCATACCATCTTTAGGAGCACAGTGCCCCCCCAGCACGCATGAAGCTGTGAGGCAGGGTAGTGGTGTGCTCCCGAAAAAAAAAAACCAAAATGAGTAAACCCCTTTTGATAGTTTTTTTTGTTCTTCAGAAAATGGTGAATGCCTTGCTTGATAGAAGGTGATGCCCAAGTGGCCACCTACCCCATTTGCTTTCAATCCAGCACCACTGACATGAAATACTTGTTGGAAAGGGCGAAATGATGTCGGTCGCAGAGATCACAACCATGAGTTGGCCCAGGGGTGCTCTGATATGAGAAAGCTGGCTGCTGAGGGTAAGATGTATAGCAGAGTATGGTAAAGCTGGGTGATGAGGGAAAGATGTATAACAGAGCATGGGAAAGCTAGGTGCTGAGGGAAAGATGTATAGCAGAGCATGGGAAAGCCGGCTACTGAGGAAAAGATGTATAGCAACGCATAGGAAAGCTGGGTGATGAGGGAAAGATGTATAACAGAGAATGGGAAAGCTAGGTCCTGAGGGAAAGATGTATAACATAACATGGTAAAGCTTGCTGCTGAGGAAAAGATGTATAGCAGAGCATGGAAAAGCTGCGTGATGAGGAAAAGATGTATAGCAGACCATGACAAAGCCGGCTACTGAGGAAAAGATGTATAGCAAAGCATGGAAAAGCTGGGAGATGAGGAAAAAATGTATAACAGATCATTGCTAAGCTAGGTGCTGAGGGAAAGATGTATAGCAGAGCATGGAAAAGCTGCGTGATGAGGAAAAGATATATAGCAGACCATGACAAAGCCGGCTACTGAGGAAAAGATGTATAGCAAAGCATGGAAAAGCTGGGAGATGAGGAAAAAATGTATAACAGATCATTGCTAAGCTAGGTGCTGAGGGAAAGATGTATAGCAGAGCATGGAAAAGCTGCCTGATGAGGGAAAGATGTATAGCAGAGCATGGTAAAGCTGGGTGCCGAGGTAAAGATGTATAGCAGAGCATGGGAATGCCGGCTACTGAGGAAAAGATGTATACCAGAGCATGGAAAAACTGCCCGATGAGGGAAAGATGTATAGTAGAGAATGGGAAAGCTGGGTGCTGAGGAAAAGATGCATGGAAAAGCTGGGAGATGATGGAAAAATGTATAACAGAGCATGGGAAAGCTAGGTGCTGAGGGAAAGATGTATAGCACAGCATAGTAAAGCTGGCCACTGAGGAAAAGATGTATACCAGAGCATGGAAAAGCTCTGTGATGAGGGAAAGATGTATAGCAGAGCATGGAAAAGCTGGGTTCTGAAGGAAAGATGCATAGCAGAACATAGAAAAACTGGGGGGGGGCCCAGGTCCAAATTTTGCATCGAGCCCATCAAACTCTAGTTACGCCACTGCTTGCTGGCTTTTTAATAGTAGTGCCCCTTTACCCACTGGACCTTTATGCAGCTCCTTAGGTTGTACATAGGCTGCAGCCATCTCCACCTTGTGTTGGTCTACCCTATGTTATCTGTGACATTATATCTGTTACTGTCATCAATATAAGCTCCAGACAAATTCGAAAACCCACAAAATCGCCGTAGTTTCGATGGTGGTGGCGGAGGAGGGGGCTGCTGGGAGAGTGAACCCCTCAATTCTACACCACAGGGGATCTCAGCTAGCAGATACTGGAGGGAAGTAAAGAAAAAAATCTCTACAACTCCAAACCAAAATCACATTCCCAGTTTATTTGCATTTTTAACTTCAACTGTGAACCGACCGATCCTGACTATATCCATCAAAGCGAAAAACGTCTCTCTTGATATCTGTGCCGGATCACACAGAGAGACAACGCTGACATTTCATTTTAGGATGGGGTTTTTTTTGCTTAGTTTGACTGACATATTAATATTTTAGTGAAGGAAACTGAAAATCTGGGTCATAAAGAGACAGAGCGTGTTACAATTACATGTAGATATCTCAGATGGCTGCGGCCAACGCTGATGACATTTGGATAATATCCAATAAAGAATACATTGTTTTATGTAAAAAGTAATCAATAACATAATATATTATATAACCTAATTTATATACAGAGAACTGATGTGGCCCCACACACAAATAAAGTACACCCTCACTGGAAAAACACATGCATTCAGGTAGGTAAAGAGCAGGTGACGTATGTCTCCATGTGTGTCCGGACCCCCCTTACCTCTCCGGTGGGCTGCTGTACAAATAACTGGAGCTGCTGCTGTAGGACAAAGTCTCCCTATCATCCGAGTAATCTGGAAAGCTCCTGTCAAGAAAAAAATATGTATCATTACTATTAGTCCTCTACAGCATACTTGCCCCATTATAATTTAAAGGGGACTTTTTATTCCCATAAATATGTTCTTTATTTTACCTGGTGTAAATGTCGTTGTTCTCCTAAATCTGGGGATGATTTTCTTTTGTTCCTGCACCTCTTCATTCCTGAGATATGACAAGTTTTCCCTATACATAAATCCAGTCTCGTTTCCTAAGTGGGCGTGGTCATCTAGAAGACTCCTCTAGGGAGGAGCTTGGTACAACACCCACTTGACTCAAAACCATAGATGGAGCCGTATTTCAGGAATGGAGAGGCGCAGGAAGAAATTAAAAAAAAAAATGCCAGATTCACCTAAACAGAGGTATTTATAATAGGGGAAAAATATTACATTTTTAAGACAAGTGACAGGTCCTCTTTGAAGGGTTTTTTCTATGTAGACTGTGAGGATCTGACATTTTGGGTTTTACTAATCACTTAGGCAGGTTAACGATGCAATTATTATTCTTCTGTCCATGGTCTTACAGCAACTCTGGGTAGATGGCCAAAATGAGATTAGAGTAATGGAATAATTGTTTACTCCAATGTTACCAATCTATGACCTTCTGTGCACCTTAATTACCAATCCTGTGCCTGACCTTCTGTGCATCTTAATTAATAATCCCATGGCTGGCCTTCTGTGGACCTTGATTACCAATCCCATGCTTGGCCTTCTGTGCACCTTAATTACCAATCCCATGCCTGGCCTTCTGTGCACCTTAATTACTAATACTATGCCTGGCCTTCTGTGCACCTTAATTACTAATCCCATGCCTGGCCTTCTGTGCACCTTAATTACTAATACTATGCCTGGCCTTCTGTGGACTTTAATTACCAATCCCATGCCTGGCCTTCTGTGCACCTTAAACTAACAAGCAAGAAAATATCTAATAAAACACAATGAAAACAACAATGATATCGACGTAACCTGTGCTATGTGCTGGAAAAAGTCTACATCCCTAAGAGTAGTGGACCATGCTCTATGCCCATTGGTCCAATAGTCTTTAATCTGAACACAGCTCCTCACATAGACATTGATGTCTTATTCTAAAAATGACCACACACATTAGACTAAAGGGTGCTTTACACGCTGCGACATCGCTAACTATATATCGTCGGGGTCACGTCGTTAGTGATGCACATCCGGCGCCGTTAGCGACATCGCAGCGTGTGACACCAATGAGCGACGATCAACAAGCGCAAAAACGTGAAAAATCGTTGCTCGTTGACACGTAGTTCATTTCCTTAATATCGTTGCTGCTGCAGGTACGATGTTGTTCGTCATTCCTGTGGCAGCATACATCGCTGTGTGTGACACCGCAGGAACAAGGAACATCACCTTACCTGCGTCCACCGGCAATGAGGAAGGAAGGAGGTGGGCGGCATGTTCCTGACGCTCATCTCCGCCCCTCCTCTGCTATTGGACGGCTGCCGTGTGACGTCGTCCTTAGAAAGGAGGCGGATCGCCGGCCACAGCGATGGCGCAGGGAAGGTAAGTCCGTGTGATGGGTGTAAGCGATGTTGTGCGCCACGGGTAGCGATTTGCCCGTGTCGCACAACCGACGGGGGCGGGTACGATCGCTAGTGATATCGGTACCGATATCGCAGCGTGTAAAGTACCCTTAAGGGCTGCTTTACCTCCTGATTTAGATGGGACCCACTGAAATTCTTTTGGATATGTGGTTGACATAGCTCAGTGGAGGTGTCTGACACATACTGTATTCCCCTTCTCATTGAGAACACATGCACATCCAGATAAACTGAGCATGCATGTGTATAGGTGAGTCTGAAGTCAGGCAAACAACATGCATTCCCCTATATATTGTAGGCCATCAATATGTGATTAGTGGGGGTATAACCTGTTCCCCACCTTCATCAGCAGAATTGTGTGTCTAGCAATGCTTGCAATGATAAGTATATAGCGGTGGCTGGTACTGCTGCTCAGCCTCACCAAATTGTATAGGGCAGAGCTACAGGCCGCTTTGTTCTGATATTTGGTATCAATGCTAAGGATCATACATAAAATCACACAAAGCCACGAAAAATATACATATACACATACCTTATAGATATTTAACATTTGCATATAAATCTCACAGTATCACATGAAAACTACACTTAAAGCTTTACCCGGAGGCGGTTGGAGATTTCATACTATCTCTTGAGTTTACATATTCCTTTACAAACAGCACGCCTTTGCTAAAAAAAAAAGAGAGAAAAGAGAATAAAACAGCAAATAAGACTAAAAATGTACAAAGACTGACAATGTACCAGATATATTTACAGCTTGGACAACTGGACAGATCACATTTTTAGCAGACAACTGTTGTGCATTGCTGAAGGTACTTTATGTATAATCTTAAAACGATGCCTGGCCAAAATGGACACATTGAAAGATTTCGGTCCTTTTGTATCACATGTGTGGGCAGAATTAAGGGCCCCATACACAATATATAGCTGACGACAAAATGATGGTTTGGCCGATTGTTTCAGCCGGCAGCTTTCTCTCCTGAATCCTCATTAGACAGGAGTGTTCACTTTGGATGAGGGCTCCTGTGTTCTCTACGAGAAATTTGCTGCCAGACTTCTCTGGTATTGATGAATTTTGCAAAATTGGACACACCAGATCTCCCAACATCATCAGTCAGGAGGTCCCCTATTCACTTTGGCCAGACTTCTCTGGTGTTGGTGAATTTTATTAAATTGGACACACTAAATCCTTATCTCAGCCAACATCATAAATCAAGAGGCCACCAGTCACTTTACACTGTTGGCCAAGCCAGTTGATATCAACAAGTTCAGCTGATGTGAATCTAGCATCCCTAGGATGAGCACTCTTGTGTTCTCTATGAGAAATTTGCTGCCAGACTTCTCTGGTGTTGCTGAATTTTGCAAAATTGGACACACCATATCCTTATCTCGCCCAACATCAACAGTCAGGAGGCCACCTATTCACTTTGGCCAGACTTCTCTTGTGTTGGTGAATTTTACGAAATTGGACACACCAGATCCTTATCTACCCGAACATCATAAGTCAGGAGGCCACCATTCACTTTAGACTGTTGGCCAAACCCGTTGATATCGACAAGTTCAGCTGATGTCAGTCTAGCATCCCTAGAATGAGCACTCTTGTGTTCTCTATGGGAGAGCTGCTGCCAGACTTCTCTGGTGTTGGTGAATTTTATGAAACTGGACAGGCTAGATCCTTATCTCCCTCAACATCATCAGTCCGTAGGCCCCATATTCACTTTGGCCAGACTTCTCTGCAATCGGTGAATTTTGCAAAATTGGACACACCAGATCCTTATCTCCCCCCAACATCATCATTAAGGAGGTCACCATTCACTTTGGCCAGACTTCTCTGGTGTTGGTGAACTTTACGAAATTAGATGCACCAGATCCTTATCTCCCCCAACATCATAAGTCAGGAGGCCACCATTCACTTTAGACTGTTGGCCAAGCCTGTTCATTTCGACAAGTTCAGCTGATGTCAGTCTGGCGTCCCTTGGTTGAGCGCCCTTGTGTTCTTTATGAAAGAGCCACTGCCATTCGTCTCTGGTGTTGATAAATTTTACGAAATTGGACAAACCAGATCCTTATCTCCCCGAACATCATAAGTCAGGAGGCCACCATTCACTTTAGACTGTTGTCCCAACTCTTTGATAGATATCGACAAGTTCAGCTGATGTCAGTCTGGTGCCCTTTAGTCCGTTTATAGGAACCAGAGCAGGTCTATTGTGTGTAAGTTGAAGTGCAACTTACTTGGATGACTGAGGATCATATTGGCTGGCGTCAGATGAAGAATTCTCATATCTCGTCTCCATGGTGGTGGTTGTGGTGGTCTTTTCTCTGGAGCTGGATACAGTCCTGGAAGTAACAAGATTGAAATGTTGACTGAAGTCAAGGAAAACTGGGAAACACAACATCACAGTCTGTATAATTTCTTAGTGAAATCGTATACAAGAGAGCCTAACAGATAAGACTTTGTTCACACCGGCATGGCTCCTTTATTACAAGACTGCAGATAGGTGATGGAAGGTATCAAAGATTGAGAGGTTGGGTTGCTGGATTTATTATATTTTGGGGGACACTGTGCAGCGGATGACCGATTTTTGCTTTTCCTTGACCATCAAACATTGGGTGATATGTGTTGCAAAAAACAAAAAAGTTAAATAAAAATGTAAAAAAAAAAAATAATTCTAAGTTTTTTAGTTTTTATAAATGAATAAGAGGTTCCTTTTCTGTCCAATTACCGTGTGGATCTGTTGTTGGAGTCGTCCATATATTCTGTGTATACAGGATCCGTGGAGCGAGTTGTAGTGACCGTTGTACGTGAGCTGGATCTAATTTGAAGAACACAAATATATTCCGACATCGTCTACTCAAGGTGCGGTATACAACATGATCATTATGTGTCAATAATAGAATAGTAAAATATTCGAAAACATTAATACATACACAGGTTAATAAAATAAAGGGAGCTTGTGGCTTACAGACTACAGACTTTTCAGAATAGGCTACTTTTCTGTTGCCTCTGAGCTAGTGGGTGTAGCTTAGCTGCCATGATGTCTCCCATACACAGCACACACATATAGATAGACGCCTACTCTTCTTTCTCTGTAGGCAGCTGCAGAGGACATTGTACGGCAGTACTGAGCTTTGTAGCTGTGAATCCGGCTCCAAAGAGAAATACAGAATATTTGCTGAAAGCTGCAGCACAATCTTCATGTGTCTCTCACTTTGCACCTTGCTCCTTTCTTCCTCACCCTTCCCCTATAAGTTTCAATAGGCATCTAACCTGGCTCCTAATTGTGCCGGTAGTCTGTTTGTCTGTTTTGCTTTGATCAAGATGGATTTGAACCATTTGTCAGAGTGAAAGATCAGTTTAAGATTCAGTAGGAAGTGGAAGAAGTGGCTCATAAGTGGAGAAAAAAAAGCAGATTTATTTAAGAAGAAGTATTACAAAGTTCTTATACTTGCTTGCAGTGTCCGTCTGGCTACCGGAGGAACCTCCAGTAATACCAATCCTGGCTGCGGTTACCTGGATTAAACTCCGTAGCTCTCACCTGACATCCAGAATTCAGCCTGGACTGAACTCGGGATTTTCAGGACTGAACTGCAAGTGCTGACTGATTCCCCGGCCATTGCGGTTCAAGTTCATGGCAGCTGCAGACAGGCCGGGCTGAACTTCAAAGCTGTCACCTGAGCTCCGAAGTTGAACCCAGCCTGTCCGCAGCTGTGACTTGAACTGAACCACAATCGCCGTGGAATCAGTCGGCGCTTGCGGTTCAGTCCTGCAAACCCAATGTTCAGTCCAGGCTGCACTTCAGAGCTTACATGACCTCCGGAGTTCAACTCAGGTAACCGCAGCCAGGACTGGTATTACTGGAGGTTCCTACGGTAGCCAGTCCGATTCTGTTTGATTGTATTATGCAAATGTTAATGACAATGCCCATTTAATGACTTTAAGATGCAATGATAAACTCCTACTCTTCGTTTTCTGTAGGACATTAGAAGCAGCAGCAGCAGCACAGAGGACATGTACAGCAGTACTGAGCTTTGTAGATGTGAATCCAGCTCCAAAGAGAAATACATTTGCTGAAATCTTCCGCACAATCTGCCTGTGTCTCTAGCTGTGTGTGCCTAGTCTATCACTGTGCTCCTTGCTCCTCTATTCCTCACCCCTCCCCTTGGCATCTAACATGCCATTTCATTGTGCTGGTAGTCTGTTTTGCTTCGATGAAAATGATTTTGAGCCATTTTTCAGAGTGAATGATCAGTTTAGGATTCAGGAGGAAGTGGAAGAAGTGGCTAATAAGTGGAGAAAGAAGCAGATTTCTCTAAGAAGATGTATAACACAGTTCTGATATTTTCTTGTTCTATGCACGTTATAATGACAATGATGATTTAATGACTTTAACATGTAATCATTCTCCTCTGGGGTGCACAACGAGGCACAAGTATAGTACACTCTGATAATAAAAATGCCGCAGTGAGATATTTCCTGTACATACAGAATATAATCTTTGCCTCGTTGAAGACAGTTTCCTCCGCTATATTAAGTCAATTTTCCGGTTTGGAATGTAATTAGCTCAGATAATCATATAATGTAATTGCTGCATATTAATTGTTCCTAAATAGATAAGCCACCGGCCAGAAGACACTGTCTCAGGACGGAGACATGCATTACTCCCTTTTTCAGAAAACCTCTTGCTCGTGAATCCCCTCTTTTACAATGGACCCTCTCAAAATACCAGCTCTCATGGCCATCAATCAAAAAGACTGCTGGAACACCATTGTAAATGTGAACAGGGTGCTAGCCAAAAAATACACAATCTATATGAAGTGAAAGCTGCACACCAAATTCAGAGAAATATGAACAAGCATAACTGCTTTATAATACATGAGGAATGAAAAATACAACTAGCCATATGAAAAATTGAAAAAATTGAAATGTGATATTGCATAACTGCTGAGGATTATTTGAAAAAAGAGATATTTAGCTAATGCATTGATCAATTCATTACTGCCCCATAACCACTTCACGGTAATCTCTTATTTATGGGGTCCCTAACTAAATGTTGCCTCTATATGCGGTTAAAACCTGCTTGTGTGCATGTTTGCATACAAAGTAGTCCTGTTTTGGAATCTCCCAAGCCGATCAGGCATTGTGTAGTGTGGCCCGTACACCCTGCCGTCACCTCCAATAACTGGAGCTCATACGTGGAGACAGTGATGAGAGGCGGCAATAATGTCATGCAATCATTCGCGCGCTTTTCTCTGTATTCATCAGATGTGATCGAGGTCACGCAAGGTAAAAGAACGGGACAGACAATGAAAACGTATAAAATGGACATATTCCTAATCGCTTCTGACAAGCTGGAGAAAGCTCCACAATCCTGGTAGACCGAGCACGCCGACCAATCCATGTTAACCTCTCGGCTGCCTTACAAAAAATGGAGATTACTGAACCACTCCTGAGAAAAACATTAATTAAATGTCTCAATCTAATATATAAAGCTGAGTGTATGTATGTTGTGTATGTGTGTCTGTATGTGTGTCTGTATGTGTGTGTGTGTGTATGTGTGTATGTGTGTGTATGTGTGTGTATGTGTGTGTATGTGTGTGTATGTGTGTGTGTGTGTGTGTGTGTGTGTATGTATGCATGCATGTGTGTATGTGTGTATATATGTATGTATGTATGTATGCATGTATGCATGTATGTGTATGTATGTATGTATATGTGTTTGTATGTATGTATGTATGCATGTGTGTGTATGTATGTATGTATATGTGTTTGTATGTATGTATGTATGTATGTATGCATGTGTGTGTATGTATGTATGTATATGTGTTTGTATGTATGTATGTATGTAACCAACGATCACATCAAAGTATCATTTGGCAGCATGGCCCTAGATAATTTATGAATAAACTGTCAACTGGGTGTTACCATTTGGAAGCCTCTTTTTAGATTATTTATGAATAAACTGACAAATGGGTGTTACCATTTGGAAACTTATCCCTAGATACACTCACACTGTCAATGGTGTCATTCCAAGACCGTGTAGGGAGTGGGACACACCTTTTTGGCAAAAGGGATGATAACACCCGGTTGTCAATTTGTTCATAAATATTGGGACAGGAACAATGGAGCAATGACATGACTTAGCGTTAATGCTTCACAGTTGTTGGGTTTTCTTTTCCATAGAAAATGCAAGTATTTAATACAATAGACATTTGTGTTTATGTCTTTAAATCGCTTTTCCTGGAACAAACAAACAAATTGCAGCGCTGGAAGGGTCGGCCCAAGTAGACCTATTTCATAACACATTTATTCCTTCATTAAAATCGCCAAATGGTTGGACAAGTGGACATCTGATCGTGAGGGAAGGACAAAAAACAACGCGTTTTGGCTTAGGCCTTAATCATGGTTATGTCCTAAGCTGAAACGCGTTGGGTTTTTTCCTTTCCTCAAGATCTGATGTCCACATGTCCAATTATTTGGCGATTTTAATGAAGGAATAAAAGTTTTATGAAATAGTTCTACTTGGTCCGATCCTTCCAGTGTTGGAATTTGTTTGTTCCATGAATTGTTTGCCTCGTCAAGGTGTCCATACTGCAAATTCGTGACCAGGACCAAGCGACAAAGGTGAGCTGACACTCTTTGTGTATTGTGCTTAAATCACTGTTAGGCTATGGATTAGAATTCCTGAGAAAGTTAGGAGTCATCCACTACTTTTTGCAACTTTTGAGGCTCATAAGCATATGACCAGGCATCGGTGTCCGTATTCTTGTGTGAACCCAGCCATGAAAATTGGCGCCAGCTGTATAACACTACCATGTAACGCCCACATCGGCATCCTTGCACTGTCCTGACCCCCTCCCCCGGCACGGGAACATTGGCTATCTCACCCGTCTGGCCCATGCTGCTGTCTCCCTCTCCCGGAATTTGTGAACACATCACAGGCTCCCTGCTTCTGCCCGAAGAACAAACATGCGGCCACGCACCCTTTCTTAAAAGGCCAGCGTGCCCTAACCCGGAAGTGCCTTTCAGATCAGCTGAGAGGCTGCAGGTATTTAAGGCACTTTCCCCTTAAGGGTAGTGCCTGGGCAACGAGTTAGTTTAGCTGCTAATTCTCAGGTCTTCAGTGAGGCTTCTGGTACTACTGATATTGTGTTTATTCTGCTGCTGATCTGCACCTCTGTTAAAAATGTACTCCTTATCTGCTGCTGCTACGACCACCTACGCTAGCTGTGTTGCACAAGTATCCACGCCGGCCGCTGCTGCCGCATCCATCCAATCCTCCATCCATCCGGAAGGCACTACTACTCTGCTTGCTGCTGTGTTTGCTTCTTCCAGAGACTGTACTGTGTCTGTGGTGGCAGCTGCCAGGGTACTGCAGATTTCCTGGAGCTGCCCTCTACCAGCTGCCAACCTCGGTGGCAGTTGTGAAGACTCGGCGGCCGGTCCAGTTCGCTCCCCCGGGCAAGTGAACGGTACCTTTGATCCAGCTCCCCCTGCGAGCATAACACGCCGGTTCCCACACTGTATGGAGCATGCTCAGCTCCTGAGCCCGCTTCATACTCGGAGTCACACCCTTCGCCGAACTGAGAATGTCACATGGTGAAACCTGTGCCGAGAAGTCATTCGCCCCAGTTTGCCCGATCCTGACTAACATACAAAGTATATTAGAAAATTGTGGAATTTTTATTATACGATGACTAAAGTTTGCACTAAAGCCATTTAACTGCAGTCAAACTGGGTTTCTTTTACGCACAGTTTGGTTTTAATAACGATCTTCTTTATGAATAATCTGGATTCAGGAATGGAAAGAATTTACTAGATCCATAGAACTTGCTATTACGTGTCTGGTAAGTTCTCTTTAATATTAGGCTTCACCATACATTATATAAAAGGAGGAGGTCTATACGTTACTATAAACAATGGGATCTAAGCGGCATCACCTTTATTACAGCAGAAAGAATTCACATTTCTATTATATACAGCTGAGTGTGCACATAGCGACAATCTCAGGGTGATTAATCATCCAGATATCGTACAGCGGAGAGCGCTGGTAGAACCTGTTCTCCAATGGAGCCGCCTCCATCAAAAAAAGTGGCCTGCACCAACCCCAAGCACGCCGGGAATGCTGAAAACCCACATAGACGTGCAAACTGGGAGCCACACACAGATAGAAATGTGTAATATTCTACCGCGGAACCAGTCAACTCCCTTCAGGCGCTTATCTTTGGGTCAGACTTCTCCCTTCGTTAAAATGTTACACAGGAATTTTTGTTGGTAAACGGAGAACATGACCTTTCACTGCTGATCGCGTATGGGTGCATGGAGTGAAGGTGTCGGAGCTACTAAGTTTGTACAGAAAATTAATTAATGGGGTTCCCCTATTGGACAATCGCAGGTGGTCTCATTGCTGGGAGTCTAAGGGGTTCTTTGCACACTGCGACATCGCTAGCGATGCCAAGCGCGATAGTATCCGTCCCCGTCGCACATGTGATATCTTGTAATAGCTGCCGTAGCGAACATTATCGCTACGGCAGCTTCACACGCACTTACCTGCCCTGCGACTTCGCTCTGGCCGGCGAACAGCCTCCTTGCTAAGGGGGCGGGTCGTGCGGCGTCACAGCGACGTCACACGGCAGGCGGCCAATAAAAGCGGAGGGGCGGAGATGAACGGGACGTAAACATCCCGCCCACCTCTTTCCTTCCGCATAGCCGGTGGAGGCAGGTAAGGAGATGTTCCTCGCTCCTGCGGCTTCACACAAAGCGATGTGTGCTGCCGCAGGAACGAGGAACAACATCGTATGTCCTATTGGTGCGACATTATGAAAATGTCCAACACTACACAGATCACCGATTTACGACGCTTTTGCGATCGTTTATCGGCGCATCTAGGCTTTACACGTTGCGACATCGTTACCGGCGCCAGATGTGCGGCACTTTCGATTTGACCCCGACGATATCGCAGTAGCTATGTTGCAACGTGCAAAGTATCCCTAACTGATCATCTGTAATCTGTGGTCATCTGTGATCATCTGTGGTCATCTGTGATCATCTGTAATCTATACGAAGAACACCTAATGCCAAATGTCCACCATGAATGAAAAAATTAAGAGGTTAGATGATAAAATGTCTAATCATTGGGGTCTGCTGGGAACACCTCCATCCACTAGAAAACAGGTCTGTGTGACAGCACTCAACTATCTCCATCAGTGCCATAGACAAGAAATGGAGCAGCATTGCATTTGTTAGAGGGAATCTGTAAACTATATACGCATGTAGCCCTTTAAAAGGGACCTGTCATCAGGTTTTTCCCCTGTAAGCTACGCTCACCACCAGTGAGCTCTTATATACAGCATTCCAGAATACCATATATAAGAGCCTAGGCCGCGCTGTAGAACATAAAAACATCTTTTATTATACTCACCTGTAGGGCAGTTGGGTCCGATGGGTGTCGCTGGTCTTGGTCCAGCGCCTCCTCTCTTCTTACGATTGCCGTCCTCCTTCCCTGCTCTGCATGGATGATGCATTCTACATCATCCATTGCGCTCCTGCACATGCGCACTTTGATCTGCCATGCTGAGTGCACAGCAAAGTACTGTAATGCGCAGGGAAAGGTCAAAGACCGCCCGCACATGCGCACTATAATACTTTTCAGGGCAGAAAAGTGCGCATGCGCAGGAGCACAATGGAGGCATCTCTGTAGATGACATAGGATGCATCATCCACACAGAGCAGGGAAGGAGGGTGGCAAAGGAGGGAGAAAAGAAAGCGCCGGCCTGAAACCAGTGACACCCATAGGACCCGACCACCCTGCTAATGATTAGAATAAAAGATGATTTTGATGTTATACAGAGCAGCTTGGGCTCTTATATACAGTATTCTATAATGCTGTATATAAGAGCTCACTGATGGTGGCTGCAGCTTATAAGGAAAATACCTGGTGACAGGTTCCCTTTAAAAGACCAGTCCAACAATACCTTTACATGGCCAGACCATTCCTCCGTTACTGGGAAATTAGAGTTTGAGGTGATATGCAAATGAGGCTGAAGAGCTATTTGTAGATCTGAAGCCTCCGTCACTCCAGCTCTATTCCCCACCCATCACGGCCTCCCACTGCTTGATTGACAGCCTCTCTACTGTATAAATTCAGGCAAAGGAGCTGTCAGTCAAGCAAGAAAAGGTGGCGCTGACAGGTCAGTCTTATTGAATATTGTCATTACTACAAGTAGGAAAATCAATCAGATGAAGGCAGACTTCTTTGGGCTGTGTACACCCTCTGAGTTGCAGAGTATGAAGTTCTGGCAATTTGGGGGAAGGAAGCAGCACCATTTCACTTGTCTAAAGGACTATAAGCACAACTTGGCACATGGACATGGATGACCGCATGGAGGAAGGACGTCACTCCTGTGCTATACGTTTTATGATATGTACATTGTGTGTTTACACTCCCTAAATAAACTTCATCCTGAATGCAGATAATTGAAGGTGGTAACTATACGTTGTTAAATTTCAATTTAGTTATGGGGCCCCCTTCCATGAACTGTACAAAGGTGACTCATACGATTCCAATGATGAACTGGTAATAGAAAAACTATTCATGTATGAAAGGTTATGCAGCGAAGGAAAACATCTCAACGACACCGGAAAAACATTCAACTATTTCAACCATCGATGGGTCATCATCACTGGTGTAACATCTAGTGAAAGTTTTAAGACTCTAAAATTCTACAATCGGAAAGGAAACAATAAAGGGACTATGTAGCGTAACATACAGCCAACCGGATCCCTACTTTGTACTGACGAAGAAGAGCAACACCCAGACAGTTGGGCACCCAAGGCTCGAGTTTTGTTTCAAGGATCTTTCAAGAATTGGATTTCCTTCCTGCTTTTCCTAATAGCTTGGTCTCCGGAATGAGAAATAGTACCCTTCATGATGTGTGTGTGTGTGTATATAGCTCAAAAGGATGACCATAGGGTTGTAGTAAACATTTTTGTGAAAATAGTGGAAGACGTCAAATACCTGGATGGTCCGGCTTCTAGCATTGTGTCTTCAAGAATCTCTGAAACTCTGTATCTGGATTCTGGGGTAACTGTGGTGGTGGTGGTGGTGGTTTCACGAGGACGTGCGATAGGCCTGAAGTATAAAAAAAAGTCATCAGCGTCATCTACTATCAATCAACATGGTCAACCAGTCCTATCTTTGGGCCTTAGGGGTACTTTGCACGCTGTGATACCGAGTGCGATAGTCCCCGCCCCCATCGCACATGCGATATCTAGTGATAGCTGCCGCAGCTTTACACGCACTTACCTGCCCTGCGACGTTGCTCTGGCCGGCGACCCGCCTCCTTCCTAAGGGGGCGGGCCGTCCGGCGTTACAACGACATCACACAGCAGGCGGCCAATAGAAGTGGAGGGGCGGAGATGAGCGGGACGTAAACATCCCGCCCACCTCCTTCCTTCCGCATTGCCGGCGGGACAAAGGTAAGGAGATGTTCCTCGCTCCAGCGGCTTCACACACAGCGATGTGTGCTGCCGCACGAACGAGAAACAACATCGGATCTCCTATTGGTGCGACATTATGAAAATGTCCGACACTACACAGATCGCCGATAAACGACACTTTTGCGATCGTTTATCTGCGCATCTAGACTTTACACGTTGCGACATCGTTACTGGCGCCGGATGTGCGTCACTTTTCGATTTGACCCCGACGATATCGCAGTAGCGATGTCGCAACGTGCAAAGTACCCTTAGTAGTACTCTCCTCTACCACCCATTGCAAAGGGTAGACGTTAACACTTAACATCTACCGTTTCCTATGAGTGGGAGCGGAAAGTACAATATTCCGTCATACTGTAAATGCATTTTAAGCTTGTAAATGTTCCTTGGGAATATATACAGTATGTATAATTCATTCACGTGTGTGTGTGTGTGTGTGTGTGTATGTGTATATATATATATATATATATATATATATATATATATATATATATATATATATACACACATATATATATATATATATATATATATCATATGTAAATTTAAATATATACAGTACATGGAATATATATATATATATATATATATACCGGTATATATATGATGTGTGTATGTAAATATATATATTTATATATCAAAAGTGCCTGAGGGTCGTGGCCCATTGCATCTAACCAGGTTTTAGCTCACATGTTCATGAATACAGGATTCCAGGATTCATGAATGCATATATCATTGAAGTCCAAAATTGGATTCCAAAATGTTGGAAGTTACTTGCCGCACTAATATCTGAATAAATAATTAATTTTGATGATTCACCGCAGCAACATCAATAAGTAGAATCATTAGATTATGGCATAACGTGTTGTCTACGTCTAGACATGTGTGTGATGCCATAATACAATGTGATCATACATAAATACATATATACATATTCATTCATCATTAGGTAGATAATATGATACTTATTGTGGTGGTAATAACCTTGGGGAGCTGCTTCTCTGCTCTGGGGTTCGAGGGCGCTCGGATTGTGTATCAGGGGTTGTAAAATTCACTCTTCTGCTTCCTGAAGATGGTCTGTTGACAAGTAAATCATAAATCTTTAACTATAAATGGGAAGATATAGTAAGAGGACACCATATTTTCAGATACAAGTTATAGGTTTGGGTTAATTTCTTTTACGTATATGGGGTCCCGCAATAGGCAAACTCATCGCGCCTTCTTTCTTCAAATTACCATACTTTAGCACACTAGGTAATTAGTATAATAATTTAGCTTATTCTGTGAAATTATACTACTTATATAACAATTAAAATGATTGTTGATACCAATCTACGATTAAGTATTTTGCAATCCAGAGAGTGAGAACAAGGTAGACCCCATCACGGTACCCAAAGAATGTATGATTGCGTAATGCCCTAACAAAGATAAAACCATATTTTTAAATGATGAAAGAGCTGTAATTTAATAAAAAGGACATTAAAAAAAAGGATCATTATAGCTCAGTAATAAACAAAACAATTGGTCGCTTCTTACTGATTATTGCTGATATAAGATTCTGGTTCATCAAGACTCTCAGAAACTCGATATCTGCTCTCATTGGCTTTTCTTTCATCCAATGTAGTGATAACACCAGGCTTTGAAGGCTGATTGGTTCTGAAAAAAAAAAAAATCATTAATGAATAAAATGAAAAATAAAATGGATTTAAAAGTCATGTAATTATTTAGCTAAAATAGAACAATGTAGTATCATATTCTATAAGTTTTATTTATTTATGATAGGACCCAGGGCCTCAATCAGGAAAATGGGATGCTGTGTTTAATTAAATATGAAGGAGGGCAGTCCTGTACTTTGAACTTGAACCCTTTTGTTTTGGGGAATTAATGGGATTCCCAGCTCACATATTAGCGCCAGCGTCCCTACACTGCTCACTCTCCCCCCTGCAGGGACGCTGACTCACTCACCACTGTGGCCGGCCCACACCACGCTGCCTTGCTTCTCCGTGGTCATCTACATGTTTGTTCTCTGCTTTCTCCTCCCGGGGCCTATGTACGCTGCACAGGTCAACCGGGAGTGTTCCTAGGGCGTACGCACACACCACTTCCCTTCTCTTAGAGGGCCAGTGAGTCGTTTCCTGGAAGTGCCTCTCAGCCTGTTGCTGAGAGGCATTGGGTACTTAAGTCACTCTTCCTCTAGGGGAGGTGTCTGAACAACGTGGTTAGCTAGTTAGTGGTTTGTTCCCTAGCTAGCTAGTTTTCAGGTCACCTTGTTCACTGTCCATTCCCTAGCCAGTGTACCTTCCTGTATCCCTGCTGGTACCCTAGTACCTGGCTGTCCTACCCGTGCTATCTGCCTCAGCCTTCTCTGTGGTCCGTGTTTATACTAGTGACTATGCTTGTCTGTCCTGGCCGTGTTATCTGCCTCAGCCATCCCGGTGGTCCCTATCTATACTAGTAACTGTAACTGTCTATCCTGGCCATGCTATCTGTCTCAGCTGTCCTGGTGGTCCCTATCTATACTAGTGACTGTGCCTATCCGATCTGGCCATGCTATCTGCCTCAGCAATCCCAGTGATCCCTGTCTGTACTAGTGACTGTACCTGTCCTTCCTTGCCATGCTATCAGTCTCAGCCGACCCGGTGGTTCCTGTCTATAAAAGTGACTGTACCTGTCTGTTCTGGCTTTGCTACCTGCCTCAGTTGTCCCGGTCGTCCCTGTCTATACTAGTGACTGTACCTGTCTGTCCTGGCTGTGCTGTCTGCCTCATCTATCCTGGTGGTCCCTGTTTACACTGGAGACTCAGCCTGCACCTGTGTCCACCCCTGCCCTTTGGGTCAGCTGCCACAGTCCTGTCACTGCCCTGGGAGTTGCAATTGACGTCCGCTTAGCGGTGGGCGCTTAGTCAAGCCTCTCCCACTAAACGGTAAGCCCAGGGCCCCCACTGTGGTCCAGTGGGTCCACTTCGGCTCACCGCCTTTCCATTTCCACCATCGAGCGTTACACACATGTCATGGAGAAGAAACCATTAAGGATAATTATGACTATTCTTTTTTTCCACTTTTGCATATGTTATATTTCTATTATAATGTTTTTCATAATACAACATTGGGAAGCCCACAGTTTGAGGAACAATATTCTAAAGCGTCTCCATCTCATTTTCTTTGTCAAATTTCCATAGTTCTCATGGATAGTGTGCTTATTTATGGTGGGGGGTTTAGGATCTATGGTACAGTAATGGCCCTTGTAGACATTTGATATAAGACACAGCACGTTTCAGTTACAGATCTGATCGGAAAATTCTGCTTACATTTTAGGCCATAACAAATTTACATCAGTATCACTGGCTACTCTAATAAAAAAGAAATGTAGTAATTAAATAATAGATGTAGTATTTGGCCTAACGCTTACCTGTTATTGTTCAGCTCCGGAGAAATAATAATGAGCGGAGGTTCTTCTGCAGATTTCTCACTGACAGCAGAAAGTGAAACACAAAACTATATTAACACTATGGATATTTTGGAGTCACAAATTATACCCTGTGACTATAAAAGAATAAAAAGACGTCAATAGATCTTCAATTGATTAGCTATTCCTCCCTTCACCCAATATACTTGAGCACTCAGACTATGTATAGCTTGAGTCTGGCCATAAGATAACTGTCTGCAGCAGGAGTTTCCCACACTGTCCTGCCTGATCTAACACCAAAAGAATAGGAACCTCGCACCCTTGGATAAGTCCTAGCCAGTGGCGTAACCTAAAGATCAGGGACCCCAATGCAAAAGCTCCCCTGGGGCCCCCAATTATTGTAAGTCTTTGTGTCATGGTTCCGCTGTGTGGAGCATTTTGCATTTGAAAATGGTCTGCTATGTGTCTCGTTGACTTGCTGACAGGTTTTCTTTCAACACTAGGGTCCACGCTGGTTTCGGGAGGTGCCTTCACAGCTGCGCCTCGTTCCTGGTGATTGCTCTCTTTCTTTACTGGGTATGGCTCTGTCTGAACTTCGCCAGTCGTACTTCCTGTTTGCTCAGAGTGTTCTTGGCTCCTGTCTGGTGTAAGTGATCGGATCTTGGCTTCTGATCTGGGACCTCTTCCTGACCACATCTCTGTCTGCTCCCTGAACCATATACATTACCTCCTGGTTTCTGACCTCACACCTTTTCCTGACCACGTCTCTGTCTGCTCACTGAATCCTATACGTTACCTCCTGGCTTCTGACCTTGGACCTCTTCCTGACCACATCTCTGTCTGCTCCCTGAACCATATACATTACCTCCTGGTTTCTGACCTCGGATCTCTTCCTGACCATCTCTCTGTCTGCTCCCTAAATCTTATACGTTACCTCCTGGCTTATGATCCCAGCTTGTCTGACTACTCTTCTATTCATACTGATCATAGTGTCTAGTATCACACTTTGGTCTTTTTATATAGGCCAAAGGGACTTTTTGGGACCCGAAAGCTCCAGGGCCCATGTGCGACTGCAGCCCCTGCACCCATTTTAACCCTAAGGCGGGCTTTGCACACTACGACATCGCAGGTGCGATGTCAGTGGGGTCAAATTGAAAGTGACGTACATCCGGCATCGCATGCGACATCGTAGTGTGTAAAGGTTCGATGATACGATTAACGAGCGCAAAATCGTCGTAATCGTATCATCGGTGCAGCGTCGGCGTAATCCATAATTACGCTGACGCGACGGTCTGATGTGGTTCCTCGCTCCTGCGGCAGCACACATTGCTGTGTGTGAAGTCGCAGGAGCGAGGAACATCTCCTACCGGCGTCACCGCAGCTTCCGTAGGATATGCGGAAGGAAGGAGGTGGGCAGGATGTTTACATCCTGCTCATCTCCGCCCCTCCGCCGCTATTGGCCGCCTGCCATGTGACGTCGCTATGATGCCGCAGGACCCGCCCCCTTAGGAAGGAGGCGGGTTGCCAGCCAGAGCGATGGTCGCAGGGCAGGTGAGTGCATGTGAAGCTGACGTAGCGATAATGTTAGCTACGCCAGCTATCACACGATATCGTACCTGCGACGGGGGCGGGGACTATTGCGTGCGACATCGCAGCATCGGCTTGCGATGTCGCAACGTGCAAAGCCGCCCTTACCGATCAAAGTAAGATGTGTTCAATGAAGGATTTCTTCATGACTTTTTCAGGAATATGGAGAAAATCCTACCGGCTAGCCACATAGAGGCAGGATGATCTCTTGCTCATTGTTATCATTCATTTCTAGGTCAACGATTACTTTAAAGTGATTATCCTGCCATTGGATTAGCATAGCAAAATCCCTTTTTTTTTTATAACTGCGTTCATTGTATACTGTATCGTAGTATATACTATCAGGTATAAAGCTTACACCCCGACTGACTGACATCTACAAGGGGAGCAAATTAGGAGCAATGGATGACATGTTTGTTTCCACAAGAACAGCACATTACTATGACTTGTACCACTCACCTGCCTTTGTTGGTTTGCCGGGGCACCGGTGTCGGGGTGATGGACCTTTCCTTTGCTGTTCTATTAAACAACAAAGAAGTAAAATAATTAAATTTTTTATCATTCTTTTTTTTTTCAACAAGGAAAGTCCAAGTAAAATGTTCCTGGCAAAAAGAAGACTCAGCCATCGATTTCTTTGGCATCATCTATGACAATTTGAAGGATCTGATAATTTTTTTTTTTCAACCGTACCCCAATGGGGACTATACTGAATTGTTCTGGTATTGGACAGTTTTGTGTTTTTTTTGGGGGGTAATAAACCAATACTATAAGTACGGTAATGGTCAGTGGCAGGTCTGCTGGCTAATTAAATTATCTGCTATATATTAAACTTAGAGGGTTATCACTGTCTTGGACACTTATGACATATCCATAAATTCAAGTAAAATTTCAGGGACCTGCACCTATTGTTGAGAACCAATTACCAGTGGTGTAACTAGAGTATGATGGGCCCCGATGCAAAATTTGGCCCCGGACCCCCTCCGGATGTTGGTCCTATGTATAGGCATCCAGAACCAGCTCTTTCTCTGCAGGGCGGGTGCCGGGACCCCAACTCTGCTGGGCCCAGTCGCAATTGCCACCTCTGCGACCACGATTGTTATGCCCCTGCCAATCACAGAGAATGGAAAGGTGACCCCAAAAATGTGACTCTTTCATATTAGCATATATGAGGGATCCCAAAATAGCCAAGCAGGCATGTTCAAAAAGTTTTAAAACTTCCATAGGTGTGAATGGTTGTCCTAAAGTTCTTGGTATTTCCATAGAAGTGAATGAAGAGAGCTATGCATGCTGTGTATTTCTAGTTGAACAAGATGTGATCCGATTTGTGAGATAGGTGCAGGACAGGATCATTGCTAGGCTCCATATCTGTGTAGAACTAGGTCTACAGTTCCAGCCGCAAATCTAAATATCCTGACGAAGGCACATTGACTTGTCTACCCCACTCCCTACTAAACTATGCCCCTGGACTTTGAGGATTTCATTCTTTAGCATAAGTTGTTTTCTTATTCACTTCTCTTCCATCCTGATGAAGGAGTATCAACTCCGAAACGCGTTGAATAAAATCACTCTTCCCAGCAGCAGCATCTTCTTTTGTTCCTATTAACCCTTCATCTTTAATCTCTTCACTTCTCTTGTAAGACTGGACTTCGAGGGGGCCTGGGACCCTTAGGGGTGCTTCACACACAGCGAGCTCGCTGCTGAGATCGCTGCTGAGTCACGCTTTTTGTGACGCAGCAGTGACCTCATTAGCGATCTCGCTGTGTGTGACAATGAGCAGCGATCTGGCCCCTGCTGCGAGATCGCTGCTCGTTACACACAGCCCTGGTTCGTTTTCTTCAAAGCCGCTCTCCCGCTGTGACACACAGATCGCTGTGTGTGACAGCGAGAGAGCGACAAATGAAGCGAGCAGGGAGCAGGAGCCGGCGTCTGACAGCTGAGGTAAGCTTGTAACCAAGATAAACATCGGGTAACCAAGGTGGTTACCCGATATTTACCTTAGTTACCAGCCTCCGCAGCTCTCACGCTGCCTGTGCTGCCGGCTCCGGCTCTCTGCACATGTAGCTGCTGTACACATCGGGTTAATTAACCCGATGTGTACTGTAGCTAGGAGAGCAAGGAGCCAGCGCTAAGCAGTGTGCGCGGCTCCCTGCTCTCTGCACATGTAGCTGCTGTACACATCAGGTTAATTAACCCGATGTGTACAGCAGCTAGGAGAGCAAGGAGCCAGCGCTAAGCAGTGTGCGCGGCTCCCTGCTCTCTGCACATGTAGCTGCTGTACACATCAGGTTAATTAACCCGATGTGTACAGCAGCTAGGAGAGCAAGGAGCCAGCGCTCAGTGTGCGCGGCTCCCTGCTCCCTGCACACACAGTTAAGCGGTGTGCGCTGGTAACTAATGTAAACATCGGGTAACCATACCCGATGTTTACCTTAGTTACCAGTCTCCGCAGCTTCCAGACGGCGGCTCCGTGCAAGCGCAGCGTCGCTTGCACGTCGCTGCTGGCTGGGGGCTGTTCACTGGTCGCTGGTCGCTGGTGAGATCTGCCTGTTTGACAGCTCACCAGCGACCATGTAGCGATGCAGCAGCGATCCTGACCAGGTCAGATCGCTGGTCGGATCGCTGCTGCATCGCTAAGTGAGAAGGTACCCTTAAGATGATCAATCAGTGATAAAATTTTTTAGATAATATATCACTATTAGGCTATGTGCGCACAGTGCGTTTTTCGCGGCGTTTTTGCGCGTTTTTCGGGTGCGTTTTTGGCCTCAAAACTGCATGACTTTGCTTCCCCAGCAAAGTTTATGAGTTTTCATTTTTGCTGTCCGCACACATCTATTTTTTTTTACCTGCGTTTTTGAGTTAAAAAAAAAAAATGGACATGTCAGTTCTTTCCTGCGTTTTTCTGCGTTTTCCCCCCATGCAATGCATTGGAAAAACGCAGCAAAACGCAGAGATGAAAAACGCAGCAAAACGCAGCCAAAAACGCACCAAATCGCAGCAAAAACGCATGCGTTTTTTGATGCGTTTGTTCGACGCAGGTGCGTTTTTGTGCGTTTTTAGCGGCCAAAAACGCACAAAAACGCAGCGTCAAAACGACGCAGTGTGCGAACCTAGCCTTAGGCTGCAGAAGAATAGTCCGGTAAGCCCTCTCCTAACCTGAGGTCTTGGAAAATCCTACAATCCGGCTCTAGCTATAAATCAATTTAGCCTTTATCCGCTTGTAGTTCACTACATATAACACCATTTACATATTTTATCAATTTTATCATACGTGACAAGGTGTCATTATTACACAATATAAAGTATATGCAGGTGGAGCTAGTATCTAAAAATGTACAATGGAACAAATCAATCAAATGTGGACATTGTTTGTGTCGCCCAAACATAACAAGAATAGCTTGATGGTAGTCAAACAATATAATCTGTACCAAATATAGCATCCACATTATCTTTAATTGGGGTCCAGTTAAAAAGAAACAAAACATAAAAACAATTTCCTGTTTTCAGACATTTCATTAATGGGATTGCTGAACACAGCCTAAATCCCTGAGTGGAGGGATTAGTTATAGGCTGGTGTTATTTTGCCACAAATATGGATGTTGCACGTAAATCCAAATCAATGTACAGTGGGTTTTCAACTATAAACTCTGATGTAGCCAAACAAACACTAGTCCTAAGGTTCTCAATAATGGACACAATCTAAACAATACAGCGCTCATTTATATAAACCATGTATTGAAAAAATCTAGAAGCCCTTTATAGGTTACGGAGATAATAATAATAATAATAATTTATTCATTTATATAGTGCTATTAATTCCATAGCGCTTTACATACATTGTGAGCCCCAATGGGGACAGTGTTCCCAATCTAAATTCCCTATCTGTATGTCTTTGGAGTGTGGGAGGAAACCGGAGAACCTGGAGGAAACCCACGCAAACACGGGGAGAACATACAAACTCCTTGCAGATGGGGTCCTTGGTGGGAATTGAACCCAGGACCTCAGCGCTGCAAGACTGCAGTGCTAACCACTGAGCCACCATACAGTGCTAACCACTGAGCCACCGTGTCAAACACTGTAACTTCTGCCATACTTACTATAAATGCCCAGAAAACTAACGTAACCAGGTTTCATATGAATGCCCCTCCAATCGTAAACCCCTTCCAGCCCAAAGTGTACCCCCTCGATTGTAAACTTACTGCACTTCTTCAGCTTCAATCAACCTCGCGGCTCCGTCCACTTCTGCCAAATGTAACCTCCACCGCTACTCACTCAACCAGTTTACTATTTCAATGCACCTTGGGTCAAATATCAGTACGCAGGGTGTGACCTAGGTGCTTTTGTACTCCCACAACCAGTGCATAGGCATGAATTAGGCATTGTTAGATTGCAACCATATTTGTGCTTCGTGTCACTGAAAATTAATATAGTTAAGGGCTAAGCGTGAAGGAAAATGACAGGAAAGGATCAGTGAGTCAGTAACTCCAGGAGGATGAGACTGCTGCGTTTGTGTAAATGATGCTCTATGATATACAGTATATCCATTTATGAAAGGAAGAGAAGATGAGTAAGGGCGATATTATTATAAATCTCAAAGTATTTCTGAAGACTCACAACTGCCCGAGTCATGACATTGTCCACGGTTCCTTACAAATGGGATAATTGGAGAAAAGAGGCACATGGACCTCATTGAACTTTGGCGTTGGCACTAACTTTTAACAAGCCAATGAATTATAGAACATGTGGATCCTTGACGTGGCCAGAAACGTCAAGGACAAAACTGAAAAAACAACCATGGGGGCAACCATCATGAGAAAGTTATTGTCATGGGTGTGACAGGCAGTCCTATAGTTTCTGGTTGTTTGTTGTTTGGCTACACAAGCTGCTCTCCTGACTTTCCCTTTCCCTGCTTGGGGGTTATCCCTTTCTCTTTAGGACCCTGTGGATTTCCTCATCTTTTAAGCTGTTTTCATCAGCCCTTCCTTTTGTATCTTTAAATACCCTCTGTCACGCTGTGCTACTGATACCGAAGAAGCTGGAGATACAGCTTCAGTGCAAAGTAAGCAGATGAACCACTAAAAGTGAAAGAGTAGTCAGAAAGCTGGGTGTGAAACAGGAGGTCTCGTCAATAATAAAGGAGAAAGCAGGACACGGTCAGGTGATAGCCAGGGGTCAGAATCCGGAAGGTCACGTAAACTGTAGACGTGAGAGATGGAGCTGAGGTCAGAGGCTGGGAAATCAAAGTAACTTACAAAGGAGGAGGAGAGACGTGTCGGGATCGGGGTCAGACAGGGCTAGGGTAAACAACAGACAGGACCGGGGAGACAGGGAACAAGATGGAGGAACAGATTGGAAGACGCAGGTCAGGACATGGTAGCAGGGAGGCAGGACAGATCAAGATTAACTCACAAGAGCCAGACACGCACGCTGCAGAGCAGGGCCTATTACTGGTGATGTTCCGGAGGAGCAGCGCCAAGATATAGCGGCCTGTCCTCTGGAACGAGGCAGAAAGGAATTAACCCGTCCCATGACCTTTAACCCTAACATAGGATACAAGCAAAGGCTCAGCAGCAGCTGAGTCAGATATGGATCATGACACCCTTATTCCTCATTACTCTGTGCTGGTGATAGGTCTAATACCCTTGACTTGTCTTCAGTGCAAGTAGTCGGCTTGCATTCATCTGGAGAACCTTTGTTGCTGTTGCAGTTCCTCTCCCTGAGTCATCTGGAGATAAATTGTTCATTTACTTTTCCCTGTGTATATTTCCCTGTGTGATCTTTAGAGCTTAGTGGGGTTGACTAAGTGCTCATCCCATCCCTTCCCTACCTAGGCCTATTTCAGGGTCAGTCAGGGTCAGCTATCCAGCTCGGCGAATAGGTGCAGAACCTATCTATGGTGGTGAGGGATGCCAGGGGCAACAGTAAGTTTGATCAGGGGTCATCAACTGTACCTTCCCTAGAAACAGGGTTTCCCTTCCCTTTCGCCGTTTGCTTGGTACTTCCCCATACCTAGCGTGACAGTTACTGATGATGAGACAAACATAAGTCGGGTCTACTGTCAAAAAAAAACCCTTGAAGGATAATAAAAAGTGCAAATAGGATCTTATCTGGGTGATAAAATCAAGGTAGATGTGCTCACTTTGTGAGGTTGTGTAAGTCACAACCATTGTAAAGGCATGGAAACGGCTGCAGCAGCACCACGTGGAAGTAGAAGCTGAAGAGGTCGAGAAGGGGTTAATCTGCGCTGTCGTGACTGAAGAGTTGATAAGACCAGAACTCTGGATAAGTGATTTAATGTCAACATTTTTCAGAGTTAGTATTACTCCTTCATCAGGACAAATAACATTTTATTTGTCCTGATGAAGGAGTGCTACTAACTCCGAAACGCGTTGATATTAAATCACTTATATAGAATCCTGGTCTCATTGATTCTTCATTGATTCACGGCAGCTGAGATTAACCCCTTCTCCTCCTCTTCATAAGTCAGGTCTAAGCAGAAACTCTGACCATGCAGACCGCGAGACAAATGTAAGGATGGCTATACATCAAAGATGGTTGTAGGTTAAACACTCACCTGACAGCTATTCCACAAAAGACATTAATGCTCGGTTATGTTTTCACAAGGGAAATGGACTGTTTTGGTAATAGACCCCTTGGGAAACAACCTGTGACCATTAGAAGCAAAGGATTGGGCATGTTGGATTTACCGTGACTAGGCCTGACCATCTTCTGTCAGAGGGAAAGTGGAGAGACCTCCAAATCATAGTTACAGAGAATGAAAAAAGACCTCGGTCCATCAAGTTCAACCTTCCTTCACTAATTATACATTCATCACTAAATTATCTACTACTGTCCATGCCATGTTTGCTGAGGAAATCATCCAACCCTTATATTTAAAAGCTGTTATAGTATCTGCCATTACTACCTCTTGTGGTCGGCATTCCACAGTCTGACTGCTCTAACTGTAAAGAACCCTTTCCTATTTAGCTGCAGGAATCGCTTTTCTTCCACTCGCAGTGAGTGTCCCCTGGTCCTTAGTATTGTCTTTAGAAGAAATAAGTCATGTGCCAGTCCTTTATATTGACCACACATGTATTGATACAAATAAATGAGATCTCCTCTGAGACATCTTTTTTCTAAGCTAAACAAGCCCAACTTTTCCAACCTGTCATCATATGTGAGGCCTCCATTCCTTGTAATAATCTAGTTGCCACCTTTTAACTGACTCTAACTTCTGAATGTCATTTTTAAAATGTGGAGCATAAAACTGGATCCCATATTCCAGATGTGGCCTTACAAGTTATTTATAGTGGGGTAACAATACGTTGGGATCACGGGATCTAATCTCTCTTTTTATACACCCTAAAATCTTGTTTGCTTTAGCAGCTGCTGCCTGACATTGAGTGCTGCTGCTCAGCTTACTTGTAATGAGAATCCCCAAGTCCTTCTCCTGTTCTGTAGTCCCGAGTTTACTTCCATTTAATGTATACGCAGCTATAGGATTACTCCGTCCTAGCTGCATTACTTTACATTTATCAAACTAATTTGCAAGTGTCTGCCCATTCTGACATCTTATCCAGATCATTTTGTAATATTGTATTATCAAGGTCAATCTATAAACAGTAGATGATCCCACCAGAATAGAGCGATTTTTTTTCTAATTCATATGCCCATCGATAAAGGCTGGCTATAAACATGAGATCTGTAGAACAAGATTTGCCTCAGATTTGCAAAACATCCTACTCTATGATCACATAGTTGGCAAAAACGTTTGGGTGAGGTGCTGCAATGACAGACATCTGATGACTGGTGAAGTGACCTGAAGGTATAAACTAAGCAAACAAGGACTGAAGAAGAACCAAGAAGTGACGTCATCGATAGCCCGGTCACAGTCCATGAGAATTAAGCAAAAGGAGGATCAGACAGTCCGAGGTGAAACCGGAGGAGGCGTTCAGGGTTTAATCCAGAGAGAAAGGCAAGCCGCAGCCAGAATCAAATACTAGTGCTTTTAATATTAGCTAATAGGTATAATACAACAGCTGGCATTGTGGGTAGAAAAAATTAAAGATCTAAATTGGGCACTGGGACCACTAACGGGCCAGTGACTGGTCTGCTAACTGGTTGCTATGATTGACTGTTCAGCCCAGACATCTTAAAAAGGCATTCCCATCTCCACGATCCTATCCCAATATGTAGTAGGTATAACAATATTAGCAAATACCTCCAATTAGAAATGTAGTATAGTTCTCCTGATTAGCTATGTCACTTACCTCATGTGCAGGGCATTGCAGTAAATTAGGTATCCATGGTTACAACCACGGGCAACTAACTGTTTTTATATGCGTGGCCGTAACCTTGGATACCTAAGCTACTGCAATGCCCTGCACATGAGGTATGAGATATAGCTTATCAGAAGAACTATACTACATTTCTAATTGGAGGTATTTGCTAATATTATTATTATTATTACACCTACTACATATTGGCATAGGATCCTGGAGATGGGAATACCCCTTTAATTGACCCGAGTTAGGGATCATGCAGATGACCATATTTTTGGTCGGATTGTGATGGGACAAAACAATGGACCGCACTCAGACGCATACTATTTTATGGGGCTAGTCTATGTCTGATTTTTTTTCCTCAGACCAAGCTGGTCAGAGGAGAAAAAATCGCAGCATCAACAATTTGCCTCTGAGAATCAGATGGCACTAGACCATTCAACTCAAAGGGTTCATGGAGAAAAATTGGACTGCACTCAGATGACATCAGAGTGCAGTAAATATTCACAGACTGGCAATATAGAGAAGCTTGTTTCTCTTCACGTCCGAGAAAATTGGATCAAACTCTGATTAGAGTGTAATTAACATAATCAGACTGATATTCTCCAATGCAGAGAAAAACAGTGGTGTGACCCCAAGCCTTACTGTACGCCAACCTGACCAGGACAAGCACATGCGCCAGCACAAACTTCTGCCCACACTGCCAGGAAAATTGAGAAGAAGAATATAATATGAGCAAGCTAAGGAAGGCATGTTACACATGCAAGATTTACGATGGATTTTTAGCAATGCACTTGGCTCCCGATCATCGGTGACTCACACAGAGAACAATGTCTATAACTCTCAATATGTTTTTTGGGATTTTTTTATTACTCTCCATTTCAGAGGAGTGTGTCATGTCAAAGATTGACCTGTGTGTTGGTCAAGGTGAGAAAATACAGCCACTGAGGAAAGATGGATCGTGCCCCTACGAGAGTTATTGTGTCCATAAATAGGAGACTCCAGGTCTGGTTGGTCCCTTATATTTTTTGAGGTTGCCTGTTAAGCTACCGCTGGGACTCCGGTAGAAAGAGAAATCCTGAGTGCTGTTAGACAGAAGCCCACCAGAGTTCGCTAACACAAGAGCAGAGATAGTCGATCAGTCAGGGTCTATGCCGGGATGTCACATCTGTACCAAGGAGAAAACAAGCCAAAGTCAAAGAACAGAGCGAAGGATACCGGGAGAGCAAGTAAGCACAACGGAGGGAGTGGAGGACACGGAACAGGACCGGAGTTCGGAGAACAGAGAGGAGCGGAGGTAAGGATGGGCACGAGGGACAGAGGTCAGGACAGGCTGAGGATACAGAGGTCAGGTCAGGTTGGGGGAACAGAGCTCATGTCAGGTCGGGCAGGAGGGATGGAGGTTAGGTCGGACAAGAGGAACGGAGGTCAGAACGAGAACGAACAACACCGGATAGCAGGACAAGAAACAGAGAACTTCTCTCCGGGACAGTGCACGCAGCACAGCCAGAAATATTACTAGCGGCATCCCGGAGGTACAAGCACCAAGATTTGGCGGCGCGACCCCTGGAATGTGGCCAGAACAAACATGCCCCTCCCAAGGGACCTAAATCCCGGAGGCAGGATACATGCACCGGCTCAGGAATGGCAGAGCCGTGCATGAATCATGATATTGCCTTCTAAGATTCCCAAAAAGATGGTTTCAGATGTGAAGGTTGCCAAGAACCAGTGTAATTTCGTCTACGAGCATCACATGTCAGATCTTCACCGTGGAATCCATTATGGATCATTAACATCATCCAAGGAGGCCAATATTTACCAAGAACCTTTACCTGATTATTTACAAGTCTTTAAACTTAGGTCCATGGTGAGAAGACCAGTTCCTTCTAATATTTCCATTCATTGCTCAATGCAGTTTTCCAGGCCTAGATATCACATTTGTTCTTGAAGTCTTTGATTTCACGTCAAGGAGACCTCAGGGAATAATATCATTGTTCAGGGTGTTGTTGTTGTTGGCAGTGTTTTCCCATAGTGCACTGACTGTAATGAATATTTATGCTCATGAGAAAGAAAACTACCGGCCACATAAGAAGTAAACCACAGGAAAGTAAACAGCAATAAAGACGCTTTACATAATGCGCCATTGTGTAATGAGCCGCATCAGTTTTGATTGCATCTTCGCTGATTGCAGAATAAAGCTGAGTAAATATGTTTTGCAACCAAGGAACCTTCCCAAAAAGAGGAAATTGCTTGGTGCGGAAGAAGGAAGACTTTACTTTTTGGATTCCTGGTACTAGGGATATTGGAGACGTCCTAAAGAACCAAATAGTCATATGAAAAAGTTTGGGCACCCCTATTAATGTTAACCTTTTTTCTTTATAACAATTTGGGTTTTTGCAGCAGCTATTTCAGTTTCATATATCTAATAACTGATGGACTGAGTAATATTTCTGGATTGAAATGAGGTTTATTGTACTAACAGAAAATGGGCAATCCGCATGTAAACAAAATTTGACCGGAGCAAAAGTATGGGCACCCTTATCAATTTCTTGATTTGAACCCTCCTAACTACTTTTTACTGGCTTACTAAACCACTAAATTGGCTTTGTAACCTCATTGAGCTTTGAACTTCATAGGCAGGTGTATCCAATCATGAGAAAAGGTATTTAAGGTGGCCACTTGCAAGTTGTTCTCCTATTTGAATCTCCTATGAAGAGTGGCATCATGGGCTCCTCAAAACAACTCTCAAATGATCTGAAAACAAAGATTATTCAACATAGTTGTTCAGGGGAAGGATACAAAAAGTTGTCTCAGAGATTTAAACTGTCAGTTTCCACTGTGAGGAACATAGTAAGGAAATGGAAGAACACAGGTACAGTTCTTGTTAAGCCCAGAAGTGGCAGGCCAAGAAAAATATCAGAAAGGCAGAGAAGAAGAATGGTGAGAACAGTCAAGGACAATCCACAGACCACCTCCAAAGACCTGCAGCATCATCTTGCTGCAGATGGTGTCAATGTGCATCGGTCAACAATACAGCACACGTTGCACAAGGAGAAGCTGTATGGGAGAGTGAGGCAAAAGAAGCCGTTTCTGCAAGCACGCCACAAACAGAGTCGCCTGAGGTATGGAAAAGCACATTTGGAGAAGCCAGTTACATTTTAGAAGAATGTCCTGTGGACTGATGAAACAAAGATTGAGTCGTTTGATCATACAAAAAGGCGTTATGCATGGAGGCAAAAAAACCCACGGTATTCAAAGAAAATCACTTGCTACCCACAGTAACATTTGGTGGAGGTTCCATCATGCTTTGGGGCTGTGTGGCCAATGCCGGCACCGGGAATCTTGTTAAAGTTGAGGGTCGCATGGATTCAACTCAGTATCTGCAGATTCTTGACAATAATGTGCAAGAATCAGTGACGAAGTTGAAGTTACGCAGGGGATGAATATTTCAGCAGGACAATGATCCAAAGCACCGCTCCAAATCTACTCAGGCATTCATGCAGAGGAACAATTACAATGTTCTGGAATGGCCACCCCAGTCCCCAGACCTGAATATCATTGAACATCTGTGGGATGATTTGAAGCGGGCTGTCCATGCTCGGCGACCATCAAACTTAACTGAACTGGAATTGTTTTGTAAACAGGAATGGTCAAATATACCTTCATCCAGGATCCAGGAACTCATCAAAAGCTACAGGAAGTGACTAGAAGCTGTGATTTTTGCAAGAGGAGGATCTACAAAATATTAATGTCACTTTTATGTTGAGGTGCCCATACTTTTGCACCGGTCAAATTTTGTTTAAATGCGGATTGCACATTTTCTTTTAGTACAATAAACCTCATTTCAATCCAGAAATATTACTCAGTCCATCAATTATTAGATATATGAAACTGAAATAGCTGCTGCAAAAACCCAAATTGTTATAAAGAAAAAAGGTTAACATTAATAGGGGTGCCCAAACTTTTTCTTATGACTGTACATATAAAAGCCAGACAAAATGGCCAATTCCAACCGCAACAATCCTGCATCAACTGTCTGTTCTTTTCAACTGTTGCTCTAATAATGAACGATCCCTATAATACAAAAACACTAATCCGACATCTTGGATTATTTCATCCAATAATATGCTTGGGCTGCAACTTGGGCCAATTCGATAGATTTTTTTTTTTATTGCTGTTAACCAGTTGTCTGACTAGCAAGCAATTGGTTATCGGCCCTCCCTTGTCTTACGTCCTTAAAGAGAACTAACCAGCAGGATTTTGCTATATGAGGTATTGGCAGTGCCGTACAGGGACTAGGATGCCGAATCCAGGCATACGTGTTGTAGAAAGATCGGATGCTTGGTTGCAGAAATATCTTTAATCAAAGCTGCAGATTCTTTAAAATAATCAAGTCAAGAATAAAGGCTTCTTTACACGCTACGATTAATCTGACGATCTCATTAGCGACGTGACACGCCCATATTGTGTAAACGATTTGCCGAGATCGCTCATAGGTTGTTTAGTAGCGGTCACACGTAACGATATCACAAACAACGCAACAACGTTCAGCAATATATTGTTTGACCAAGGCGGTCGTTTGGATGTTGTTCGTCGTTGCAGGGTGTCAAACGTACCAATATGTCTGTTGCGTTCCAAACGATGAACAATATTTTGAAACTGAACGACGTGTCAACGATCAACGATTTTCAACCTATTTGCGATCGTTCTTAGTCGCTCGTAGGTGTCACACGCAACAACGTTGCTAACGATGCCGGATGTGCGTCACGGGATCCGTGACCCCGACGAAATATCGTCAGCTATATCGTAGCGTGTAACGCCGCCTTAAGTCCATTATGATATAAAGGTCTTAGATCTCGAGGAAAAACTCCAGTTAATACTAAAAAACGTATTAGTTTTTCACTGGGTGCTGGATACTTCCCAAATTTATTTATTGTACTGAACCTGTCAAAAACTTAACTTCTCCTGTTTCCTCCCTCTCCTAACCTTCCGAAACCCAATATTACCATTTCTGTGTGTGGCTCTACCATTACGCCCCAGCAGCACACCCGCTGTCTTGGGGTTATATTTGACTCCGATCTTTCCTTCACTCCCCACATTCGTTCACTTGCTCGCTCTTGTCAATTCCACCTCAAAAACATCTCAAGAATTCGACCTTTTCTTTCCGTTGACTCTGCAAAAACTCTTACTGTCGCTCTCATTCATTCCCGCCTGGATTATTGTAACTCTTTACTAATTGGTCTCCCTGTTACTAAACTCTCTCCTCTCCAATCCATCCTAAATTCCGCAGCTAGGATCATTTTACTCTGCAACCACTTCACTGATGCCTCTGCTCTTTGCCAGTCATTGCACTGGTTGCCTATCCGTTACAGAGTCCAACATAAACTTATCACTCTCACTTACAAAGCTCTCCATGGTTCTACACCCCCCTACATCTCCTCCCTCATCTGTCTATCACCCCACCCGTGCCCTCCGCTCTGCTAATGACCTAAGACTGACATCCTCAACAATTCGAACCTCCCACTCCCGTCTTCAAGATTTCTCACGAGCTGCGCCTATGCTCTGGAACTCACTACCAAGAGCGATCCGATTAATTCCCAACATCCACACCTTTAAGCGGACCCTAAAAACGCATTTCTTTAGACTAGCCTATCACCTCACTGCCCTGATCTAATCTAGTCCCTTTCTGCCCTTCAAAAAATTTACTTCCAGTTCTCGTCCCCTGTACCTGTATAAATTCTCACTGACGGGTTCATGCAGCTGCTTTTGAATACCCTATTAAATCGATGGCTGGACCATATATAACAAGCTTTTCTCCCCCCCATTCACCTTTTGTGCCTCCCCTATTTCCTCATAGACTGTAAGCTTACGAGCAGGGCCCTCACTCCTCCTGGTATCTTAATTTTGTTATTTTGTATTGTCTTATACTGTCTGTACATGTCCCCTCTTAATTGTAAAGCGCTGCGGAATATGTTGGCGCTATAGAAATAAAACGTATTATTATTATTGTTCTCGTTTATATAGTTCTATTAATTCCACAACACTTTACAGTTCTAGTTCCAATTCCAGTTTACTAGTTCCTAGTTGCCTTTTTTTATCATAGTGGTTGGGTAAAGCAGCACCGTCACAGAATGATCTACGTCACTCTGCTCGAGTAGCACCAGGGGTGTACTAATTGTATCATATGAAGATTGTAGTAATATCCTATTATGCCATAATTGGCAACTTTTAGAGCCGGCCCACGAGGAGCCTGTTTGAAGCAAGCTGCTGATTTCTCCATTATCCTGCTCTTTTTCCAGCCCATGCTTCCTCTCTGCACCATTTCTAGCCCTGTGAATGTGTATGTGGATGCCGATCCCTATCCAGCGATGGAGCATCTTAGCTTTCTACACAACTATCCTTCTGGAAGTGTTATTTAGGGAGGTTTTGACATACACCCAGAGAATGACAAATTTTGTATGAATCCGTGAGGTCTCCCTTTTATACACGAGTCTCCCTGATGTTTGAAGAAAGTTGGCAATTATTCCTCCACGGGCAGTTTTGGGCTAGGAGACCGTGTGGTCTGCCCTGGCTCTCATATGATAGCTTCTCAGGGATGGAAAAGCTCATTATTGTATGTTCTCTTATCTTCCATATGTATATGGACACCCTGATAATTCCTCTCCTGGGTAATCAGACCGACAATGTGGGTACAATATAACATGAACAGTTTACCCACGTCCATGTGTGTTGGAAAGAAGGGATAGTCATGTTATCTTACTGATTAAAATGGATGTGTCAGCTGATTTCACATAATAAATTGTGTACTCTATGAAATGGATCCCTTAGACCTGATGAGGCTGGTGTACTTGTCCTAGGAAAGAAGATATAACTGGTACCATATACTATTAAATGGATCCCTTAGACCTGATGAGGCTGGTGTACTTGTCCTAGGAAAGAAGATATAACTGGCACCGCACACTATTAAATGGATCCCTTAGACCTGATGAGGCTGGTGTACTTGTCCTAGGAAAGAAGATATAACTGGTACCATATACTATTAAATGGATCCCTTAGACCTGATGAGGCTGGTGTACTTGTCCTAGGAAAGAAGATATAACTGGCACCGCACACTATTAAATGGATCCCTTAGACCTGATGAGGCTGGTGTACTTGTCCTAGGAAAGAAGATATAACTGGCACCGCACACTATTAAATAGATCCCTTAGACCTGATGAGGCTGGTGTACTTCTTCTAGGAAAGAAGATTTAATAGGTACCATACATTATTAAATGGATCCCTTAGACCTGATAAGGCTGGGGTACTTATCCTAGGAAGGAAGATATAACTGTAACCGTACAATATTAAATGGATCTCGTAGCTCTGATGAGGCAGGTGTACTTGTCATAGGAAAGAAGATATAACTGGCACCACAGACTATTAAATGGATCCCTTATACCTGATGAGGCTGGGCTACTTGTCCAAGGAAAGAAGATATAATTAGCACTGTACACTAATAAATTGATCCCTTAGACCAGATGAGGCTGGTGTACTTGTCCTAAGAAAGAAGATATAACTGGCACTGTACACTATTAAATCCCCTATACCTGATGAGGCTGGTGTATTTGTCCAAGGAAAGAAGATATGATTAGCACCATACACTATTAAATGGATCCCTTAGACCTGATGAGGCTGGTATACTTGTCCTAGGAAAGAAGATATAACTGTCACTATACACTATTAAATGGATCCCTTAGACCTGATGAGGCTGGTGTACTTGTCCTAGGAAAGAAGATATAACTGGCACCGCACACTATTAAATTGAACCCTTAGACCTGATGAGGCTGGTGTACTTGTCCTAGGAAAGAAGATATAACTGGCGCTGTACACTATTAAATGGATCCCTTATACCTGACGAGGCTGATGTACTTCTTCTAGGAAAGAAGATTTAATAGGTACCATACATTATTAAATGGATCCCTTAGACCTGATAAGGCTGGGGTACTTATCCTAGGAAAGAAGATATAACTGTAACCGTATAATATTAAATGGATCTCGTAGCTCTGATGAGGCAGGTGTACTTGTCATAGAAAAGAAGATATAACTGGCACCACAGACTATTAAATGGATCCCTTATACCTGATGAGGCTGGGCTACTTGTCCAAGGAAAGAAGATATAATTAGCACTGTACACTAATAAATTGATCCCTTAGACCAGATGAGGCTGGTGTACTTGTCCTAAGAAAGAAGATATAACTGGCACTGTACACTATTAAATCCCCTAGACCTGATGAGGCTGGTGTATTTGTCCAAGGAAAGAAGCTATGATTAGCACCATACACTATTAAATGGATCCCTTAGACCTGATGAGGCTGGTGTACTTGTCCTAGGAAAGACGATATAACTGGCACCGTACACTATTAAATGGATCCCTTATACCTGATGAGGCTAGAGTACTTGTCCTAGGAAAGAAGCTATAACTGGCACCAACCATAGCAGTGAGCACCACCTTGTGGTCACTATGTGTGTTACAAGCACTGATTTGCTATATGATCAGAATGAGCCTACTTGATGCTCTTTGGTAATTATGAGTGCTACTTGCATTTCCGTTCCTTGGATATCACTTTGCGTATTGTATGGTTTATATAGTAGGTGTAAGTTTCTACATGTATGTTGCACGATATAACAAATATTTCAATTTATTTACTTTCTGATATTAATCCGGATATTAAAATGTGCATTTCATGAATTCAGCAAGTCTGGATAAATGATCAATTTAATATTTGGCAGGAAGATTTAAAAATAAAAAGATCATACAGCCATTCTGATATGGATTTTTATAAGTAAGTACACCTGCCTCATCAGGCCTAACATATTTATTTAGAAATATATGCAGTTTTTATTGTGAAATCACCTCCAAAACGTACCATAATGGAGAACCCAGGAGGGATAGTAGTTATGGGGCCGGGTGAAGGTGACCCAACCTCCCGGGGAAACTGACTGTATAATTGGCTGATTTCCTTCAAACGATCCCGTTTTTATATTGAATACTATGGCAGCTCTGGCAATTATATGATGTAGAGACATTTATATGGATGACATCGTCTCATGGCTTCCATGACTGGGTTTTACAATGTGAAGTATGGCTGTGTAAATCATTGTCCATAGACATAATAACTGGGCAGCTCCTTGTGGATGGTCACAGTCCACATTTCTATGAGTGACGTGTGATTGATTTTGGGCATGATTTCCAATCCAACAGGAACATTCATCATGGATTCTTCAGAAAGTCCAATGTCCGAAATCCAAAACTAAAACTAGAAACTAATGGGCTGATTCCTTATTTCATTTGTGCCTTTTTTGTCTAGGTTTTGGCCTTTTCTCTAGTGATCAGTGAGCATGAAAATGCTCAAGTGCTAGCTACTCAAATCGAGTAGGTCGGATGCTAAGATTCGAGTAACAAGTATAATGGACGTCAATGGCAAACTTGGACGACCCTAACAAAAGGGCTGGGGGGAGGGGGGCAGGAAAATTGCTGAAATGGACAGAAACAGTGCAGCATGGGGAAGATGCCTGGACACATCCCTGACTCCCAGGTCACTGCAGGGAAGTAAATAAATAAAATAACAAAAAAAAGACTTTTTTCATATCTAGCCAACGTAAAGTAGACAGCAGAGGGCTGATATTATCAGGTTGGGAAGGCCCATGGTTATTTGGCCCTTCCCAGCCTTAAAATAGCAGCCCGCAGAAGTGGCACATCAAATACATGACTGTTGTGAATGTCAGTTATGCTTTTGCTGCTGTGAGGCTCCCTCTTGTGGCCAGGAATGGTTTGGACAGAGACCAGGTGTGTTGAGCAATGGGCGTTTCCATTGCTAACTCTCTGCCTATTTAAACCCTGGTCTGATAGCAGGCTATGCCGGATGTCAGTTGTTATTTGTACACCAGCCTGCTTCATCCTGCTCCAGACCACATCTACCCCAGATAAGTGCTTGGCTCTTTATTTGTTGTTTTGTTCTTTTTGCTCTTATCTGAGTTTGTCATTTGCTGTGGTTGTTTTCAGTTTATTTGCATGCAGGGATCTTCCCTCTCAGTTGCTTAGCTGGGAAGCTCCCTGCAGCTATGTTTGGAGTATTGCCCCTATAAGTCCATGTGTTTGTTGCTTCTTGAATGTGTATTATTCCTCCTTTCTGTTCATTGGTATGACAAGAGCACCTGGTATAGGACGGAGTTCAGATATAGCGATCTGAGGGCTTTATGTACTATCAGGTTTTTGTATTTTTTGCAGGGTTTTTCTCTGGCCACCATCAGTCCCTTTCCTGTCCTGTCCTATTTAGTCAGTAGGGCCTCACCTTTTGCTAATCCTATCATCTGTCTGTGTATTATGTTTTCCTATATCACCGCAGTCTTTGAATGTGGGGGGCTTGCTATTATTTATCTATTTTTCTGAGGCAGAGAGTTATTCATCTTTCCTTCCTTTAGGATAGTTAGTTCTCCGGCTGGGTTCGCGGTGCACGGGATGTTAGTTCACCCCTTGACTACTTCTAGTGTTGATGGTTAGTAAGGGGATGGCGGCCAGATAAGTTGCCAATGCTCTTGTCACCTTTTACCAATGATTTATGGTGGTCTTCCATGGTTCCGGATCATAACATATGACTCATTTTTGCCACTTGACCTGACTCATCCCAATTGCCCTATTGTGGTGGCGTCTATCAGACACTACACAGCTGACATAGACCCTAAAAAATATTACCTCGATTGCCACTTCACCAGGGCAATTAGGAAAAGCTTGGCAAAGGGCCAGAATTGGCGCATCTAAAGTGATAGGCCAATTTTGGCGTGGCTGAGTGCTGGTATTTTAAAGTTGGGAAGGGCCAAACAACCATGGGCCTCCTCAGCCTGATAATATCAGCCCCCAGCTGTCTGCTTTATCTTGGCTGGATAACAAAATAGGTGGAACCCCATGTCATTTTTTTTAATTATTTATTTGATTAAATAAAGCTAATAATACCCTTTAGTGACACAGGAAAGGCACTAAAAGTGCACAAGTGTACAATCCCTGCTGTAATGTAAGCTCTCCCTCATAGATCAGCTCTCCCTGAACTGCTATCAGAGGACAGTGTGCCGAACATGGCACCCCGGGCCTTATTTAAGGCCTGATGACAAAATGCGGCCGACCAATCACTGTAATGCCAGTAGCCAACATGGCTTCGGCATTACCATGTATATATAGCAGGCAATTCCTACAAGTTGATTGGCTGTCTAAGACTTTTTTGCCCACAAAAGTGAAATATTAAAATAAAAAATATTTTGATTTTGTGCAAAATTCACGAACCACGTGCGCCACATTTTGAAGAATTTGGTGCACAAAAACATCAACAAATATTACAAGACAACAAAAAATGCAAATGATGAGTGGGACCCTTATATATCCGAGTCCAGTTACGATACAATAGATCTAATCTGCAGCTTTTCTGTTCATGGTTTCGATTTCAAAATTTGCAGCGAGTTCATTATTCCACAAAGGGACATAATCTCCCCCATTCCCTGCTTTGCCAAAGGAATCTGCACCCAAATCCTGAACCCACAAAGGTCACTAAATGCAGCATCGCTCATGTGCTACCAGAAAGGAAAAAAACAAAAAACTGATGTAATTAAAGGGGTTGTCTCTACGCCCATATTTATTTTATAAATAAGGCCGCATTGGGGGAAAAACACGTACTGGACCCCCTGCTGGTCTACACATTGCTGCCTGTGCCTCCTACCTTATACAGTTAGGTCCAGAAATATTTGGACAGTGACACAATTTTGGCGAGTTGGGCTCTGCATGCCACCACATTGGATTTGAAATGAAACCTCTACAACAGAATTCAAGTGCAGATTGTAACGTTTAATTTGAAGGTTTGAATAAAAATATCTGATAGAAATTGTAGGAATTGTCACATTTCTTTACAAACACTCCACATTTTAAGAGGTCAAAAGTAATTGGACAAATAAACCAAACCCAAACAAAATATTTTTATTTTCAATATTTTGTTGCGAATCCTTTGGAGGCAATCACTGCCTTAAGTCTGGAACCCATGGACATCACCAAACGCTGGGTTTCCTCCTTCTTAATGCTTTGCGAGGCCTTTACAGCTGCAGCCTTCAGGTCTTGCTTGTTTGTGGGTCTTTCCGTCTTAGGTCTGGATTTGAGCAAGTGAAATGCATGCTCAATTGGGTTAAGATCTGGTGATTGACTTGGCCATTGCAGAATGTTCCACTTTTTTGCACTCATGAACTCCTGGGTAGCTTTGGCTGTATGCTTGGGGTCATTGTCCATCTGTACTATGAAGCGCCGTCCGATCAACTTTGCGGCATTTGGCTGAATCTGGGCTGAAAGTATATCCCGGTACACTTCAGAATTCATCCGGCTACTCTTGTCTGCTGTTATGTCATCAATAAACACAAGTGACCCAGTGCCATTGAAAGCCATGCATGCCCATGCCATCACGTTGCCTCCACCATGTTTTACAGAGGATGTGGTGTGCCTTGGATCATGTGCCGTTCCCTTTCTTCTCCAAACTTTTTTCTTCCCATCATTCTGGTACAGGTTGATCTTTGTCTCATCTGTCCATAGAATACTTTTCCAGAACTGAGCTGGCTTCATGAGGTGTTTTTCAGCAAATTTAACTCTGGCCTGTCTATTTTTGGAATTGATGAATGGTTTGCATCTAGATGTGAACCCTTTGTATTTACTTTCATGGAGTCTTCTCTTTACTGTTGACTTAGAGACAGATACACCTACTTCACTGAGAGTGTTCTGGACTTCAGTTGATGTTGTGAACGGGTTCTTCTTCACCAAAGAAAGTATGCGGTGATCATCCACCACTGTTGTCATCCGTGGACGCCCAGGCCTTTTTGAGTTCCCAAGCTCACCAGTCAATTCCTTTTTTCTCAGAATGTACCGACTGTTGATTTTGCTACTCCAAGCATGTCTGCTATCTCTCTGATGGATTTTTTCCTTTTTTTCAGCCTCAGGATGTTCTGCTTCACCTCAATTGAGAGTTCCTTAGACCGCATGTTGTCTGGTCACAGCAACAGCTTCCAAATGCAAAACCACACACCTGTAATCAACCCCAGACCTTTTAACTACTTCATTGATTACAGGTTAACGAGGGAGACGCCTTCAGAGTTAATTGCAGCCCTTAGAGTCCCTTGTCCAATTACTTTTGGTCCCTTGAAAAAGAGGAGGCTATGCATTACAGAGCTATGATTCCTAAACCCTTTCTCCGATTTGGATGTGAAAACTCTCATATTGCAGCTGGGAGTGTGCACTTTCAGCCCATATTATATATATAATTGTATTTCTGAACATGTTTTTGTAAACAGCTAAAATAACAAAACTTGTGTCACTGTCCAAATATTTCTGGACCTAACTGTATGTCCAATGAGGGATGACATGTGGTCGCTGTAGACAATCAATATGCACTGATGGGCTCCAGCGGTCACTTTATTATTTGTGCTGGAAGAGAATTCTGGAGATTTTCTCTTCAGACTCAGACGGAATATCACCACTGCAAACAATCAATGTCCACTGATAGGCTGCAGCGGTCACTTTATTATTTGCGCTGGAAGAGAAAGCTGGAGATTTTCTCTTCCGACTCAGACAAAATTTCCCCACTGCAAACAATCAATGTCCATTGATAGGTTGCAGCGGTCACTTTATTGCCCTTGCTGAAAGACAGACCTGGAGACTTTCTCTTCCAACTCAGATGCAAACAATCACTGGCTACTGACTGGCAGCAGCGGTCAAGTAGCACCCGTAACTTGAAGAGGAAGTGAGAAGACCGGTGAAGGATACAGTCCAAGGTGTGTGACGGAGCAACAGGAGTCAGCTAGATTATCTGTTATTATTATTATTATTATTATTATTATTATTAATAATAATAATAATTTATTTATATTTATTTATTCAAAGACTTTTATGATCCCATTTGTACAGAAATGGACTTATAAAAAATTATATAAAACTACAAATCATTTTTTTGGCCCTTTGTTTTTTTTTTTTACTTATGAGAAATTTATTCAGATTCGAAAAAGCATTATTTAACTGAATTAAAAAAAACTGATGTACTACAAGTGCCAGAATAATTTTTAGCTTATTTTGGAGCTACCAATCAACAATTCTGGAACTTGTAGTACGTCGGATTTCTTACACGTTCCAGAATAATTTTTAGCCACTTTTGCCACTACCAATCAACAATTCTGGAACTTGTAGTACGTCAGATTTCTTACAAGTTCCAGAATAATTTTTAGCCACTTTTGCCGCTACCAATCGACAATTCTGGAACTTGTAGTACGTCAGATTTCTTACAAGTTCCAGAATAATTTTTAGCCACTTTTGCCACTACTAATCGACAATTCTGGAACTTGTAGTACGTCAGATTTCTTACAAGTTCCAGAATAATTTTTAGCCACTTTTGCCACTACTAATCGACAATTCTGGAACTTGTAGTACGTCAGATTTCTTACAAGTTCCAGAATAATTTTTAGCCACTTTTGCCTATACCAATTAACAATTCTGGAACTTGTAGTACGTCGGATTTCTTATAAGTTCCAGAATAATTTTTAGCCACTTTTGCCTCTACCAATCAACAATTCTGGAACTTGTAGTACGTCAGATTTCTTACAAGTTCCAGATCAATTTTTAGCCACTTTTGCCACTACTAATCGACAATTCTGGAACTTGCAGTACGTCAGATTTCTTACAAGTTCCAGAATAATTTTTAGCTTATTTTGCAGCTACCAATTAACAATTCTAGAACTTGTAGTACGTCGGATTTCTTATAAGTTCCAGAATAATTTTTAGCCACTTTTGCCGCTACCAATCAACAATTCTGGAACTTGTAGTACGTCAGATTTCTTACAAGTTCCAGATCAATTTTTAGCCACTTTTGCCACTACTAATCGACAATTCTGGAACTTGTAGTACGTCAGATTTCTTACAAGTTCCAGAATAATTTTTGGGCATTTTTGCAACTACCAATTAACAATTCTGGAACTTGTAGTACGTCAGATTTCTTACAAGTTCCAGAATAATTTTTGGGCAATTTTGCCTCTACCAATCAACAATTCTGGAACTTGTAGTACGTCAGATTTCTTTTATTGTGTTAAATAATGCTTTTTTGAATCAGAATACATTTTTCATCAGTTATAAAAAAAACAAATATGGAAGGTTCGAGGGCAATACTACTAATTGGCAATCTTAGGACTTGTGGTGCTCCACGTTCTTTTCTTGTGTCAAATAACACGTTTTCAGATCTGAACCCCATTTTTAATCAGGTGTTAAATCATAAATAATTAGAATTAAACACAAAAACACAAAAAAAGAACTTGAAGTCCCAGGATTGCCAATTCGCCAACAGGTATCTGGTTGTGTTGTAACTTATGATGAACCCAGTTTGAATTGAAATACCTGTTATTTGGCATAATACACTTTTTGGAAGTACTAAAAGACCCAGGATAGACGATTTTAGGCTGCGCTAAAGGCACCACACCGAGTATTCTTGCACAGCCTACATAGGTGGGGACAAAATCTCACTAAATCGTCCCGAACGTATTGATAGCATCAGTCCTGTACACAGTATGTAACAATGGACAGAATATTAAAGAGATAACTTACAGCGGAAACTTAGACCGGATTTTGCATAATGGTGGGCGAGACCCGTGGCCGTCCGTGGGTGACTATTACACATGACTTGCTCAAGAAAGTCTCAGTACTGAGCGCTCAAGACAAGGAACGAAAATGTTACACCTCACTACTGCCACCTAGTGGAAGTAGAAGGTAGTAAAACGTACAAGTTATAGCGCAAATAGGAATTACCATCAATAGTCCAGGATTAGGAATTAGGGGTTGGGTAGTTAATTATTTTCCATTTGGTAAAGAGTACAGGGATATATGGTCTTGACGGACATAATCTCCCTAAATATAATCATTCGCATTATTATAACCTACCTGGTGTTTGCACTTTTATCCAAATCAGACCAGGAGATCAGATCGTTCAGGCTATCACTAGAAAATGAAAATATACATTGATATCAGACACAATACCAAATTTCACCCTGTTTTGGCAGCTGAAGCCACAAATTTGGCGCTGCTGGTGACCATTCGTATATAGTGTTGGTCCGACTCTCCTCATATGGGGAATATGAAATGTTGGACATGTTGGATTTCAGCATGTCCAATCCATATATTCTTAGCCTATTACCTACCAATGTCCTTTTTTTGGGACGCCTAATCTTTTGCTTAAAATTCATTAAATTAAATTAATTAATCATTAATTAATTCATTTAATTTATACATTACATAAATTAATTTTGCTTAAATTTCATTTTCATTTTTAATTTTTATTTTTTTTTTCATTGAAAATCTGTCATTTAATAAAAAAAAAAATGAAAATTTCTAATTTGGCAAGCAATGGGTTAAATAAGGTAATCTGACACTAAAGGGATCTGCTAGTGACTTACAATCAAAACACATGCATGCCCAAGAGGAGTGTGCGTACATTTGGGGGGAAGTGTATGAATAAATGTAGACTCTATATAAAGTGTATGGCCAGCCTTGTCACTGCAGCAAAAATAAAGAATTAGATGATGGTATAGGTTCAAATAAAATCTTCCCCTGGGTATACTAAATTATAAGATTTTTTTCGTTTAAATGGAACCTGTCAGCACGTTTTTATATAAGGAGGTAGTGGTATGGCTGTATAGGTGCTTGTCCCCCAATAAAAATGAGACCTTTTTTGTGGAGATCCGATGTACCAGCCATGAGAAATCTAGGATAGAAGCCATATGCAAATTAGGCTGGAAGTGCACTGGGGGGGTGTCAATGCACTTCCTGTCTGATTTGCATATAACTTCCAAACTTGATTTCTCATGACTGGAACATCGGATCTCTACAAAAAAGGTCTAATTTTTATTGGGGGACAAGCGCCTATACAGCCAGTCCACTACTTCCAAATATAAAAATGTGTGACAAGTTCCCTCTAATTAGACAATTTTCAGAGGGATGAAGAACCTCACCTTGTTGTAGCTTCTTTTGGTTTTGTTTCCATTCTGGGTGCAGGTTTGGGATTGAAACTGAAAAAATAATGCAACAAGAAATTACTACATATAGACTCAGCAATCAAGAGTAAAATACAATGAAATTCCTTTGACCCAACATTTGGTGATCTGGAAACTCTGATAATATGGCACTAACATTAGTGATATTTTCCATGACCAAGAGCAGAAGACTTTCTCTTAAAGGCTTCTCTATCCATATAAATTGTGTTTCATCTACTTTCACAATATCTCCTAATGCAGAACCGGTGAGGAGCTACTCATACCAGAGAAAGGGCATTGATCAGCGGCTCTCCGGTATATTACAGCTACCCCATAGATTAGACAGGTTGAAATTCACCGAATTTACTGTGGTAAATTATCGATACATCAGGTTTCTGCCTCCCTCATGTCATCTTATGTGATTTCCCCAAATGAGGACACCCATGAGCTGATGGGATCTGTACGGCTCTTACCTCTCTATAGTCTCTATGGTGATTTTGGCACGAGATGTAGTAGTGATTGTCTCAGAAGTTCTGCTGCTAACTCTGCTGTTATCTACATCACTGTAAGGTAAGAGGAGACATGGTTTTACAAGAAAGAAAGAAAGTGAGCGAGAGAGAAAGAAAGAAAGAAAGAAAGAAAAAAGAAAGAGGGAAAAGAAAGAGGGAAATATGAGAGAGAGAAAGAAAAAGACAGAGAAGAGAGAGTGAAAGAAAGACAAAGAAAGAAAGAATGAAAGCGAGCAAGTGAGAGAGAGAATGAAAAAAGTAAGAGAGAAAGAAAGAAAAAGGGGGAGAGAGAAAGAAAGAAGAGTGAAAGACAGAAAGAAAGAATGATAGAAGGAAAGAAAGAAGGAATGAAAGAAAGAAGGAGTGAAAGAAAGAAGGAGTGAAATAAAGAAAAAAGAGTGAAAGACAGAAAGAAAGAATGATAAAAGGAAAAAAGAAAGGTGTGAAAGAAAGAAGGAGTGAAATAAAGAAAAAAGAGTGAAAGACAAAGAAAGAATGATAGAAGGAAAAAAGAAAGAAGGAATGAAAGTAAGAAGTTGTAAAAGAAAGACAGACAGAAAGAAAGAGAAAAGAAAGAGGGAAAATAAGAGAGAGAAAGAAAAAGACAGAGAAGAGAGAGTGAAAGACAAAGAAAGAAAAAATGAAAGCGAGAAAGTGAGAGAGAGAATGAAAAAAGTAAGAGAGAAAGAAAGAAAAAGGGGGAGAGAGAAAGAAAGAAGAGTGAAAGACAGAAAGAAAGAATGATAGAAGGAAAGAAAGAAGGAATGAAAGAAAGGAGTGAAAGAAAGGAGTGAAATAAAGAAAAAAGAGTGAAAGACAAAGAAAGAATGATAGAAGGAAAAAAGAAAAGGAATGAAAGAAAGAAGGAGTAAAAGAAAGACTGACTGAAAGAAAGAAAAAAAGAAAGAGAAAAGAAAGAGGGGAAATAAGAGAGAAAAAGAGAGAAAAGAGAGTGAAAGAAAGACAAAGAAAGAAAGAATGAAAGCGAGAAAGTGAGAGAGATAATGAAAAAAGTGAGAGAGAGAAAGAAAAAGAGAGAAAGGGGGAGAGAGAAAGAAAGAAGAGTGAAAGACAGAAAGAATGATAGAAGGACAGAAAGATGGAATGAAAGAAAGAAGGAGTGAAATAAAGAAAAAAGAGTGAAAGACAGAAAGAAAGAATGATAGAAGGAAAAAAGAAAGAAGGAATGAAAGAAAGAAGGAGTAAAAGAAAGACTGACAGAAAGAAAGAAAAAAAGAAAGAGAAAAAAAAGAGGGAAAATAAGAGAGAGAAAGAAAAAGAGAGAGAAAAGAGAGTGAAAGAAAGACAAAGAAAGAAAGAATGAAAGTGAGAAAGTGAGAGAGAGAATGAAAAAAGTGAGAGAGAAAAGAGAGAGAGAGAAAAAGAGAGAAAGGGGGAGAGAGAAAGAAAGAAGAGTGAAAGACAGAAAGAATGATAGAAGGACAGAAAGAAGGAATGAAAGATAGAAGGAGTGAAAGAAAGAAGGAGTGAAATAAAGAAAAAAGAGTGAAAGACAGAAAGAAAGAATGATAGAAGGAAAAAAGAAAGAAGGAATGAAAGAAAGAAGGAGTAAAAGAAAGAAAGAAAAAGAAACAGTGAAAAACAGAAAGAAAGAAAGATAGAAGGGAAGAAAGAAGGAATGAAAGAAAGAGGTAGTGAAAGAAAGAAAAAGAAAAAAAGAACGAATGTGTGAAAGAAAGCGAACGAAAAAAAGAAAGAGAGAGTGAAAAAAAGAAATAAAGAGGGAGAGAAAAAAGAAAGAGGGAGTGAAAGTAAGAAACAGAGAAAGAAAGAGGAAGTGAAAGAAAGATAGAAGCAAATAAATAAAGAGGCAATGAAAGAAAGAAAGGAAGAAAGAAAGAAAGAAAGAATAGGAAAGAATGGTCTAGTGCAATCTGATTCTCTGAGGCAAATATTCGTTAGACCACTCGGTTCGAGGAAAAATATCAGACGTGCGTGGCCTCATTGATTAACATTGATCCGAGTGCAATCTGCTTTTTGGACCGAAAATACGGTCATCTGGATGAGCCCATAGTGTGAGAAAGACACTGAGAGAAAAAAGCAAGAAGAGTAAGAAAGCAAGGAAGAAAGACAGGCAGACAGACAGAGAAAGAAGGCAATGATGACTACATTAGCTGTATCTAGCAGCGCACACATGGAGCGCTATACTCTCGGCGTCTCACCCGTCGTCTCTGATCACCGTGATCTTCCCAGGGCCGGCCTGTGTTCTGTGCTGTGGACTCTCTGTGACACTTGTGGACAGTGATGAAGATATTAGTTTTATGGCACCCGGAACATCATCTTTGCTGCTTAAAAACACAGTAACATGAAATGACATCTTCAGCCCAGAGCTATAGGTATTATGTGCTATACATTATTATATGTGATATATTATATATGACTGAGATAACAAATCCTAATACTTCTTAGTAATTACAAACAATTCAGCACAAATGTAATTAATAGGGTCAGGGCTGGGTTCACACATGAAATCAGAAATTCTGTTTATCTGTCCCATTATAAGAATAGACAAATGCAATTCACATCCAAAAAGGATCAGATGCATGGTATGTGCTGTAAATGTGTTAACCATGTGAATTAGTCAGATATAGCAGAGTGGAGATTGTTAGGTAGGATGTGGTGTGAGGTAAAGGTTTAGGATGTCATTTATAGTATAAGTAGTAATGTAAAGCATAGGAATGTTATGTAGATGGATTTTGTTAGTAATAGAAACAGTTAATGTCAGGTTCAGCTCACTGGGGGGTGGAACTAGTGTTGAGCAGAGTGAGAGACTTCCTGGTTACAGAGAGACCTGAGAGACAGTTCTGTGCATGGATTCAAGGAATAAAGACACGACATGGAGTAAGGGCCGGTCAGGGAATCGCAGGTATCTTCATAAGGTCCGGAGCCTACGACTCACCGCAACAGGCTTAAAGGGTGAAGTGACTAGAGAGCCATTGGGGCAAAGAAGCAGACAGCGGTCAAGAAGAGTGGGGGTTATGGAGGCACAGGACCAGCCTCTTACGGATGCCAGGTCCAAGATAGCGGGGATAGGCCGAGAGGGAGTACCTCAGAATCCAGAGTCAGGAGAACCCTATGAGTCAGGTCATATCTGTCATATTGGTGAGAAGGAAAATAAACTGTTCATCTTTGGTTTTCCAAGAGACCCCCAATGTCACGTGTTTTACTTCTGCATCTACGACAGGGGCCAGCTGCGGGGTGATGAACACCACTCTGAAGAGAACAGTAAGTGTCACACACCCCACCTGAAGTGATCCACATGCACAGACTCTTTATGACAAAGGAGAACAGAACCATGGCCCGGTATTTGTCCCATCCTTCATGTGATCAGCCCTTACTCCATGCCCTGTCTTTATTCCATGAACCCTCGTGCAGAACTGACTCTCAGCTCTCTCTGTAACCAGGAAGTCTCTCACTCTGCTCAACACTAGTTCCACCCCCCAGTGAGCTGAACCTGACATTAACGGTTTCTGTTACTAACAAAGTCCATATACATAACTGTCACGTTGTAGTATGGCAGACACTGAAGCAAACAGGAAGTGTTGCTTCAGGGAGTAGTTAGCAGACCAATCACTAGAGGGCAAGAGGGTAGTAAACAAGCCTGCACTAATGTAACGTGGCCCTCAAGGGAAGCATTGCAGCTCACCTAAATGAACAGTAAGCTGGAAAGCCCGCTAGAGGGCAGTACAGTAGTCAGCAAGTCGGGTCGGCAACAGGAGGTCTCGCCAATGGTACAGGAGAAGGCAAAACATGGTCAGGTGATAGCCAAAAGGTCACGAATCAGGAAACCATGAAAACAGGTGAGGGAAAGACGGGGACGAGGACAGGAACGGGGACACAGGTCAGTGGGCGGGCAAAAGGCTAAGGACGGACGAACAGAGGAGGACTAGAGACCGGAGGGGAACAGAGGTAGAGACAAGGACAAGACAGGAACCACAGGTCAAGTCGGGTGCGGCGGGAGACAGAGGTCAGATCGGGTCAGGGAAGGACGGAGGACAGATCAGGTCAGGGAGGAAATGGAGGTCAGGACAGGACAGGACAGGACAGAACACAGGTCACTAATGGGAACGTACCGCAGCTGAGCCGGAAATATCACTGGCGAAGCACAGGAGGTGCAGCGCCAGGATATAGCGGCTAGTAGATCAGAGTGAGGCAGCAAAGATTAACCCCTCATGACCTGGAACCCTGAGAAGGAATACCCGCAATAACTCAGCAACAGCTGAGTCAGGCATGGGTCATGACAATAACATTGCTATACTTTACATTACTTCTTATAAATGACATCCTAAACCTTTACCTCACACTACATCCTACTTAACATTCTCCACTCTACTATATCTGACTAATATACATTGTTAACATATTTACAGCACATACTGTAACACATTACACTTTACATTGTAGGCGACTCGACCACCCCTACACTTTTGCCGAAAAACTTTGCAAATGAAGGCGCAAATGTGGACTGAGCCACGATCTGCAACTTGTCTATGTCCAGATGCTGAACACCTCATATTACTGTTGACACAAGGTTCACGCTTTTACCCTACAGTCGTAATTTAAAGCTCCTGGATGGCAATGCAGAATCTATAACACCGTCCTCACTTACCACGTGCCGTCTATATTATTGGTCCTCTTTAATGGCAGAAGGGCATTAGGACCACCTCTGGCACCGGGGGCCGGTGGGGGGTAGGACATGCCACCTCCGAATAACTTTTACGATGCCATTGTGCTGTAAATCTCAGCTTTACTTACTTTTCGGTTACTCTTGTTGTAGTGCGACTTCCCACTGAAGACTTTGGTGATTCTTTGTTAGTGTCATAACTGAAAAAAAGTGAACATATCCATAAACTTACCATACGGCCTCATTCAGACAGATATCGGGGTTTATATGTCTATAGTTCGGATATAATTCCATTTACACCTCACGGCTGTAAAGTTTACCGCTGTATCAAACTTGATTAATTTTTACAGAGACAGCGCCACTCTTGTCACAAGGCTGTGTCTGGTATTGCAGCCTGATATTGAGAGTTTTAAAATTATCCCCCTTTTGGGTCCTCCTGCACTAAGCTATTTGCTGTGGGGAAACCTGGTAGAGTTAAATTTTCCTGGAAATTTAAAGTGACCGTCCGTCTTCATCTTAAAGTGTAATATCATCTGAGAAATGTTTGGTAAAGTGACCACGTTGCCTCCTTTTGTGCTTTTATCACTAATATGTTGATTACAAGGCCGATCATCTTTTCCCCCAATGTTGCAGCAGCACTTCTCATACTACTGTGCAGCTGTAGTCTGAGACACGCCCCCCCAGTTCTCAGATTGGCTAGTGCTGCTCACCTGGCCAATCAGAGAGCTTGTGGGAGTGTCCCACAATGCACTGGGGGTTAGAGTAAAGATGATTGGTCTGGAAATCAGTAGAACAACAGCAGTAGCTTGCAAAGGAGGACACTAGGCATTATATTAGGCACACCCCAGAAATTATCACATTTTTATGTTGAAATGGAAAGTATTACACAGAGTCCATTCTAATCAATGGGTTATCTGTGTATTGTAGGATAGGCCCGGTCCTCCCGATCGAGAGACACTATGTAATCGCACTTTTTCTGAGGATCCCGATCAGGGAGCCCCCCACTATTCACTTCGAGGATACATAAATATATCTTTTTCAAAATGGACAACCCCTTTAAGTGACTAGTGCCATAGATATGAGTGGGCCGGTTTCTGGCAACATGAAATAAAATTCCTCAATTACTTGGTATAATGTGAATTCTTTAGTACAGAACATATACTTAGCAGTGACGGATGTGTATCATATCTCATACCTTTCCTCTCGGAGGACTGTGATCTTCCCGGGTCCTGACTGCATATTTGAGCTTCTGATCTCTGTATTACTGGAGGTTAGTCTTGCGATGTAAGGATCACTGGTTTCACTGCAAAAAATATATTTAATTCTTTTGCAGCTCCACCACAGGATAAATGAAGAATTACATTTTTCTAATAAAGTGAACACCCTGTTCCCCATATAAACCAACTGCCCATTCTATGCAGTTGGTGACATGTAATTCTTTATTTCTCCTGTGGGGGCGCTGCAGGGAAATTAAACACTTGCTGCTGGTTACATTGTAAACGGGCCGCTCTCCGTTGACATATCCATGTTTATTTTCATATCCGTGCAAAAGTGACCGTGTTTTACTCATGTGTCATCCAGTGATGCTAATCACTACTCTACAGATAGTATAGATGGAGGAGTTGTCAGACAAGCCGGGGTCAGGATACAGGAGGTCACGACACAACATAGTGAGTAAGCAGAAACGCAGTCAAGTCACAGGCCGAGAGTCAGAATTCCGTGAGAGTACGTATAGATTCAGGAAGCAGACAGAGACATGGTCAGGTAATGGACCGAGGTCAGAAGCCAGGAGGTAACAACAAGAAGAGGGAGAGGGCAGAGAGGAGTCAATGAACGGCCCGAGGTCAAAAAACGTAGATCAGAACATCAACACAAACACAACTGCAGAACCAGAGAGTACGACTGGCGAGGTTCTGAGACAGCAAGCCCAGTAATGAAACAGAGCAATTACCAGGAAGGTGGAACACCTGAGAAAAAGCATCTGCCAGAACCTGCATGGAATCCTGTGTTGTCAAACAACCTGTTAGCTAGTGCTCAAAGAAACACAGCCAAGTATCTCCAAATGAAAGATGCTCTGGACAAAGGAAACACGTCACTGCCGGTTCTTTAGTTCAGGAAGGTGCAGTAGAGCATCACCTGCGTGCAAGATGCTCTGCACAGAGGAATCGTGACACATCCGTATTGCCTCCGTGTTTCATCCGTTTTTTTACCTAATGCAGGTATACTGTCTGAATTTTTATTTATCCTTTGACTCAAAATATTACTGAAAAATGGATGAAACTCGGAACCCTTATTTAAAGGAGTTTTCCCACGAAATAGAATTATCATCTGTTTAAAGGATAGGAGATAAATGCATGATTGGGATTCCCACTGATACAGAGAACTGGGGGCCCCAAGGTCCAGTATGTAACTAGAGCAATAGTGTAATAGTGTGCATGTGGAGACCATTGCTCTGTTCACTTTTATGGGGCTGAAGGAATGATTATCTTCCCAAAGTCACAAAGAAATGGTCTTGCATAAACACTACTGTTCAGTTCAAGCAGGATACTTTGAGGCCCCCCATTTATAGGTTTGGTTTGGGACCCAGTGGTTAGTCCAGCAGCCAACAGTGTTCAGATCAAGTTTGGGATCTTTATATGACAGTCTTTTGACTGATGGTAATCGATGGTGTAAATATTCTCAGTCTTTGCCTGTGGTGCCAATTGGCCAATGTTCTTGTCACGGCCCTGACTTGCGGTGCTGCTATTGTGCCTGGACTTTCTGTTGTGTCCTCCTGTGTGCGGCCATCATGTTATTCATTGCCTGTGATGGGCCGTTCCCTGCACTTGGTTGTTCGCCGGTGGTGTGAGGGGCATACTCACACGCACCGGTTCTGGGCAATTGCTCTGCTTTATCTGGGAGTGTTCTTGCCCGGAGCGGCGCCAATCATATTCTCTGGTTTAGTTGAAGTAAGAGCTCTGCTCCTGGTTACAATGATTGATCTTGGTACTTGACCTCGAATTGACCTCTGACTTATCTCTGGCTGCTCCCCCTGACTTTTCCGATCCCGTCTGGCTCCCGACTTCTGCTTCCCCCCTGACTACTCTTTGCCTGTCCCTTGTGTTTGTATGTACTCTCCTGGTTTCCTGAACCCCGGCTTGTTTCACGACCTCTCTCCTGTCTGCTCCCTGAGTCTCTTCGCGTCTTCTCGGTTCTGACCCCGGCCTGCCTGACTTCCTTTAGTCTTTAGTATCCTTAGTGCGACCTAGCATATTGCCTGTGTACTGCACCTCTCAGTTATTAGATCCTCACTCCTCTGTGAGTGGGACGTTACAGTTCTCTGATGTGGGTGTAAAACTGTTCAACCCTATGTGACTCGATAAATAAAAAGTTCCCCCAAAAATATATTGGTCTCTCGTCCTCATAAAATACCATTCATCACGAAATACTGTGATCTTCGCAGGCTCGGGCTTGACTGTGGAAGTTGTGCTCTCCATGTTGGTGCTCCATGAGGTCAGTTTTGGACTTTCTGGACGTTCTGTCACCCTGCGACAGAAATACCGACAATGAAGTACATTGTTGTCAGTGATCGAACGGTCAAGAAGATTAAACTATGGAACCAACCTGGTAGTTATTGTCTGTAATGGTGTCGGTGCAGGTTGATTTGATTTCCTGTTTTTCTCAAACCTGAAGATGGAAATGACATGTTTAGACATTACAGCTTCAAGGTTCCCTATCCCAATGATAAGTAGGTAATATACAAGGACCTCATATATGCTGCGCTTTGGTGACGTCACTACAGAAAGAGAAGTGACAGAAACATAGAGGGATCATCAGTGCCGATTACTATGGCTGACGTTGTCCATGGGGCGCACTAGCTGGCACTGTTGTAAATAACTGTGGTTGGCGCTGGTATGGGGACAATCTTTGGGACCAGGGCAAAAATTATAAGATTTGTAGGGCATTCCTCATATAGAATGGTATTTTTTAAAATTGTCATTGAGAAATTAGCAATTTGATTCATGCTGTCTGGACCCAAAATCCAGTCCACGGCAGCCGCCATCCTCAGCCTGGCATCGCTTACTATGTACCAGATCAAAACTTGGTGACACATTCCCTTTAAAGTTTCGATTCATCAATTTGAGATTAAAAAAAAGATAACCAGCACGATCTGAAATTGGCATGCATCATATAAAAAGTGAAAATTCACAAATTTATTCCAACTGTACTATAATAAAAAAAATGAGATTTTTAGCAAATAATTGATAAATTCTTTGAGCCACCCCTGCCAACGTCACGGCAAATCTCAATAGGGGGGTCCTACTCTACATTCTGTATTTCATGTGCCATGCGGCCTCCTAGATAAAGTTAAAAGCAGAACCATAATGGAGCACACATACCTGCAACCAGTATATAGCCGCTTCCATGTTGCAAAAAAGGCACTTATGGATAGAGACCAGCCCAGGTCCCAGCATGTGGAGAAAGCCCCACACATACCAGGACTATATCAGAACTGATCCTCCCAGTGCCAAACAGCAACCATTGATAAAGGCGGACCAGATCCAAGAATGGTGCTTAATTAGCATTGCCTGTGGAAAGGGGTGAGGTAACTGAGTCTGAACAGCTACCAACAGGAGGAATATATTGCAAACCAAAATCAGGCGTGCATGGTATGGTGTTGGTCAGACACCAGATTTGTAGCATAACTACAGTCAAAACAGAGAAAAAAAGATAACCAGCACGATCTGAAATTGGCATGCATCATATAAAAAGTGAAAATTCACAAATTTATTCCAACTGTACTATAATAAAAAAAAAAATGAGATTTTTAGCAAATAATTGATCAATTTTTTGAGCCACCCCTGCCAAAGTCACGGCAAATCTCAATAGGGGGGTCCTACTCTACATTCTGTATTTCATGTGCCATGTGTCATGTGTCCCTCTCTCTCTGTTTGGTCGTAGTTATGCTACAAATTCTGGTGGCCGGTCACCACCATGCCATGCACGCCTGATTTTGGTTTGCTTTGTATTCCTCCTGTTGGTAGCTGTTCAGATTCAGTTACCTCACCCCTTTCCACAGGCAATGCTAATTAAGCACCATCTTGGATCTGGTCCGCCTTTATCAATGGTTGCTGTTTGGCACTGGGAGGATCAGTTCTGATATAGTCCTGGTATGGTGCAGAGCTTGCTCCACATGCTGGGACCTGGGCTGGTCTCTATCCACAAGTGCCTTTTTTGCAACATAGAAGCGGTTATATACAGGTTACAGGTATGTGTGCTCTATTATGGTTCTGCTTTTAACTTTATCTAGGAGGCCGAATGGCACATGAAATACAGAATGTAGAGTAGGACCCCCCTATTGAGATTTGCCGTGACGTTGGCAGGGGTGGCTCAAAAAATTGATCAATTATTTGCTAAAAATTTCATTTTTTTTATTGTAGTACAGTTGGAATAAATCTGTGAATTTTCACTTTTTATATGATGCATGCCAATTTCAGATCGTGCTGGCTCCCCTCTCTATCAATTTGAGATTAGTAGGTTGATGATTTTTCCGACCTCTCGTCATTCATGAAGAATAATTTCCAAACTTAATCTTTAAATTGATGAGTTGCTTCACTTATCTCTCATCAGGATGACCTCATAGATATGTCAGCACATAAAACCCTGATACTGAGCACGGATTTTCCATCGTTTGCATACATTACCTGTTGACGTCATCAATCAGAAAAGAAGACAGGGAATCCGGGAGAGTGTCGCTTTTCTTTGTGGTCTCCACCCTGCCAAAGAGAACAATTTGATATATAATATATGGACAAAATTATCAAGACACCTCCACATTACACCTACAGTAGCTTTTATGACATCTTTTTTTGGGGGCATTTCCTGAGTATTTTTTGGTTGCTCTTTTTCTTGGGAAGGGAAAATTGTGTTAAAAACGTATAAAAAATAAGTAAAACAATACAGACATATAACTGTGGGACTTTGTGCCTTTTTTGGATGGTCTTGGTTGGAAAGAGGGGAATAATAGTTCAAAATAGAGTCAAAAATTAATTATAGTGTAGTAAAAAAATGTATAGTAAAAAAGTCTCAAAGGCAATGAACAGGGTAAGCTAAAAGAACAATAAAACATATAGTAGATTCTGGGAATAAGAGACGAAAGAAACTGCAAACACGATCACTGGTATAAGTCGTCCAGCCAGTATTACCACCATACGAAGGTCACAATTTGCCTCCTTTGCCTTCAGCAAAAGTATTGAAGAGAAAAAAGCAGAGGACATTGTGGAATATATGGCAAATCAGTCACAGAAAGATGATGTTACCTCTGACAGTGACATAGTCAGTTAAATCAGTGTCCTCTGACAGTGACATAGTCAGATAAGTCAATGTTTTGCACAGTCCTCATCTTCTGCTGCTTTAACAGTTAACATTTTACAGTGTGAACTTTCAATATCCATCACTAACGCCTCTATCTTTTCTGACCCTAGTCCCCCTTTTTAATGACAAAAAGAAACCAGGCCATTTGCAAATTCAAAATGTGTTGCTACTCCCCAAAATGGGACAATTTTTGGACCACTTCTTATCAAAAAGTCATGGAAATTTTAGTATACACCCCATGTGAACAAACACTCACATGCTAGGCATTTGTACCCAAGACAGATCAGTTTGGGAGCTTTTTTAATCTTAAAGTATAAAAATGTTTATTAGTGCGCTGATTGCCACCAGCTAACATCCATTTATTAATAGTCATACTCAGTATGTTGAGGTCATTTTCAAATTACTAATGCAGTGTTTGCATAAAAGAGCTTGAAAGATTTTTTATACAGTCCTAGGAGACCTCAGAGTGTTACCCACGTTTGCAGGAAAATTGGAGGCTTTGTGTATATTTTATAATTTTTTTCTGAATTGACTCCCATAATTCACTGTTCAATAACAAAAAACAAATAAAATATATAAACAAAGAGATACGTCCATGACCCACCTTTCCTTCCTTGCGGTAACTGTATTGGTAGGGGGTTCACTTTCTCTTATTATGATCTTCCCAGGCTCCGGCTTGACGGTTGAAGTTGTGCTCTCAGTGATGGTTCTCCGTGTTGTCAGTTTTGGGCTCTCTGGACGACCGGTCACACTACAGAGAATAAATACTCATGATGAGGTGGATTGTTGTCTGTGATCGGATGATCGAGGAGATAACACTACAGAACCAACCTGGTAGTTACTGTTTGTGATGTCGGTGCAGGTTGATTTGCTTTCCTGTTTTTCTCAAATCTGTAAATTAAATATATACATTACAGCTTCAAGGTTCCCTACCCCAACAGTAAGTACAGCGAGTGAGATAAGTATTGAACACGTCACCAATTTTTTAAGTAAATATATTTTTAAGCGTGCTATTGACATGAGTTTCTCACCAGAAGTCAGTAACAGCCCAACCAATCCACACAGGCAAAGAGATCAAAACAAAAGTGTCAATAAATTAAGTTATGTGTAATAATGAAAAATGACACGGGGAAAAAGTATTGAACTCTTGAAGAAAGTGAGAGTCAAAAACCCATGGAAAGTCATGACACCAGCTGAAATCTATCAGTAATTAGAAAGCAATCCTGACACTTACTGAAAAATAAAATCAGCTGGTTCAACTGATGACCTATTAAAAGGTATCATATTACCAAAATGACACACAAGAAACATCTCATGATGGGTAAAACCAGTGAGCTGTCTCAAGGCCTTTGCAAACTTTTTGGCTCAGTAAGAAGAAATAAGTTCTGAGATAGATCCCACCATCATTTTTCATCCATTTTCAAAGGCGGAGAAGTAAGAACAAAGGACAAGAACGGTCTTCAACTACATCGTAGACATCAGAAGACTAAAGGACCTTAGATAACTATTGATCAAACAGCTATTTCTCATGGCTCCCCCCATTTCTACATTAGATGAGCAGAGACTGCTCCAAAACTCATCTGCCGGTGACTTATGTGCCTGGAGAATAATCCGATCCTGATGTACCCCTGCATTGCATCATCTGTGTGATTGGATGAGAGTTGGTGCAATCAATATTTGTCCAAAAACTTAAGACTAGTTGACTGATGATGAATTTTCCTATGAAAATTAACAGATAATCTGAACTAAAGGGCACTTTACACGCAGCGATCTCGCTAGCGAGATCGCTAGCGAGCGTACCCGCCCCCGTCGTTTGTGCGTCATGGGCAAATCGCTGCCCGTGGCACACAATATCGTTAGGCTCCGTCACACATACTTACCTTCCCTGCGACGTTGCTGTGGCCGGCAAACCGCCTCCTTTCTAAGGGGGCGGTTTGTTCGGCGTCACAACGACGTCACTAAGCGGCTGCCCAATAGAAGTGGAGGGGCGGAGATGAGCGGGACGAACATCCCACCCACCTTCTTCATTCCTCATTGCGGGCGGCCGCAGGTAAGGTGATGTTCCTCGTTCCTGCGGTGTCACACGTAGCGATGTGTGCTGCCACAGGAACGACGAACAACCTGCGTCCTGCAACAGCAACGATATTTGGGAAATGGACAGCGTGTCAACGATCAACGATAAGGTAAGTAATTTTGATCGTTAACGGTCGTTCAGGCGTTTCACACGCAACGACGTCGCTAACGAGACCGGATGTGCGTCACGAATTCCGTAACCCCAACGACATCTCGTTAGCGATGTCATTGCGTGTAAAGCGGCCTTAAATTGAACAATTTCCCCACTTATTGTTTGGATGATGCTACCTGTTTGGCCGCCATGTTTTAGAACAAAACAACATTGACGCCCATGTAATTGTCTAGATGTCATCAGGATCATTGATCCCCATAGATGTGTCATCACCTAAAGTCCTGATACTGGGCACTGATTTTCCATCGTTGGCATAGATTACCTGTTGACATCATCATACAGATAAGAAGACAGGGAATCCGGGAGAGTGTCGCTCTTCTTCGTGGTCTCCACCCTGCGAAAGAGAAGAGTATGATATATGTATTTATATTTCATGCTAATATAAGACATATATACAGGTAAAACAGGTTAGAACAGTAGAAGGTGCAGCTCCGCAGAATATTCTATTCACAAAAGGTGGAGATAAAGTCTTCAGTAATCCTGAAAATGTTATAGCCCGACTTATGAAAGCTCGTGAAGAGAATAGGAGTTGTAGTGTATTACGACCAATCAGAGTCCAGCTCCCATATGATACCATGGGTTAGATAGGCAACAAATGGAACTAACAGACACAATGATGAACATATTGTTATCAACTGGTTGTGTCGGGCGATGTTGGTTTCATCATCTCATGAATTTGGCACTGTTGGGTTTCTTTGGTTTTCTATTCGGAAAACGCATAATGCGAGTGCAGCTGCGAGCTCAGCCGAAAACGAATATAGATGGGGCTCAGCCATAAAAAAGCCAAAATAGTCTTCAATTTAGGCAGGGTGTAGACGACCGTATGTTTTCTCATCCGAGAAAATTGGTCAATTAGGTTAATCACACTCTGATCGGAGTGTTATCCGATTTTTTTCGAATGTAGAGAAGATAGATAAAAAAAAAACCCTCCATCTTCTCCACTATGTCAGTCCGTGAAAATCGGACTGCACTCCGATGTCATCCGAATGCAGTCTGATGTTTTTGCATGGACTCATTGGCTTGCATGGCCAAGTGCGTTCCGATTTATGGAGGCAACTAATACATGCTGTAATTTCTTCCTCGGACAGACTCAATCTGAGAAAAAAAAATTGTGCACGGCACCATAGAATAACATTGGTCGGAGTGGGGATTGATGTTTTCTCACATCGCACTTGGACGGCAAATACGGTTGTCTACACCTAGATTTACAGGCAGCTCATTCGGCATTTTGGAGAAGACTTTGTTGTGTATTTTCTGCGGCAGAAATTCAAAGCTGAAGCTCAAATTCATGTTTCAAATATCCAGTTTCTACCACTGTGGATTTGTACGAGGATTCGCCCTATTCTATGTCAATTACAAAACTTCACTTGCTGTCAAGCTCCCTACTTGGTTACAGTTTTTGCTGTACAACTCTGCATTCCCATGCCGGGAGGAGTTGGTATTCAGGTACTTATTTGAGTGTGTTTCATCTTCTTCTCTTACTAACTTTTATGCTTCTTTACGATACGTCTTTCTGGTTGATGCTCTGAGCCATGGGTGCTACATGTCATATTTTTCTGATTATAAGACGCATTTTTCCTCCCAAAAATTTGGGAGCAAAATGAGGGGTGCATCTTATAATGCTAATGTAGCTTACCGAGAGGTGGAGAATGGACGCTGTGCTGGCTGCGGTGGGGGCTGTGCTGGCTGCGGTGGGGGCTGTGCTGGCTGTGGTGGGGGCTGTGCTGGCTGTGGTGGGGGCTGTGCTGGCTGCGGTGGGGGCTGTGCTGGCTACGGTGGGCGCTGTGCTGGCTGCGGTGGGCACTGTGCTGGCTGCGGTGGGGGCTGTGTGGACCAGGGCGGCATGGCAGCTGAGATGTTCTGTCAGCAGTGGGGGCTTCAAATAATGGCGCCTGGAGTTGGCGCGTGCGTAGATGGAGCTCTCAGCTCAAGATCTGATCTGCACATGTGCTGCCTCTGGCTCATTGATGTCCCAGCAGCAGACTTAAGGAAAATGGCGCCTGGAGGTGGCATGTCATTGAGCCGAGAGCTCAATCTGCGCATGCGCCAACCCCGAGCGCCATCCCGCACCACCAACAGAGCATCTGTGACACCCGCCGCACCGCCCTTCTCTACATAGCCAGCACAGCACCTGCAGCTAGTAAAGCCTCCACAGCCAGCACAGACAACACCACAGCGCCTAGAGCATCGCCCTACTCCAGCAGTGCCTCTGACTCCTGTGACCCTGCTCCACTACGGCTGCCTCCCCCCTTCTAGTAAGACACCACTGGACTATAAGACCGACCTACCCCTTTTTTTTTACCTTTTTATCTCTAAATTCGTGGTGCGCGTTATAAGCCGGTGCGTCTTTTAAAACTAAAAATACGGTAATCTGTACTCAGCATTGGCTACTGTAGGTGAGCAGCCTGCACGGTTCCTGGTCTCTCTTTTATGTGTATAATTTGTCATTTGCTTCAGAATCGATTCCCAAAATTCACTGATCGATAAAAATATCCTAATAAAGAGCTAAATGCACAACCCACCTTTCCTTTCTTGTAGACACTGTATTTGTAGGGGTTTCTGTTTCTCTTATTATGATCTTCCCAGGCTCAGTCTTCACGGTTGAAGTTGTGCTCTCTGTGATGGTGCTCCGTTGGGTCGGTTTTGGGCTCTCCGTGATGGTGCTCCGTTGGGTCAGTTTTGGGCTCTCCATGATGGTGCTCCGTTGGGTCAGTTTTGGGCTCCCCGTGATGGTGCTCCGTGGGGTCAGTTTTGGGCTCCCTGTGACGATGCTCTGTGGGGTCGGTTTTGGACTCTCTGAACGCTCTGTTACCCTGTGAAGAACAAATAACGCCCATGAAGTGGATTGCTGTCGGTGATCGAACGGTCAAGGAGATTAAACTACGGAACCAACCTGGTAGTTACTGTCTGTGATGTTGTCTGTGCAGGTTGATTTAGTTTCCTACTTTTCTCAAACCTGAAGATGCAAAATTCAGATATATTACAGCTTCAAGGTTGCCTATCCAAATAATAAGTACCGGTATGTAATAAATATAATTTTGGTTATAGCAGAAATAGCTGATTGCTTTAAGATGCGCTAAAAGAGGACTTGGCGCCAAACCTAGATTGGACAGTCTTTGCTTTTATGGTATGCCCGTGGTTCCTATTTTTTTTTCTCAATCCACCATACAGTTCCAGAGATGTGGGCCTATTTATTTGATACTATTTTTTTAATCTTTACAGTTGGGCATGGCTCACAGGATCCTCAGGGGCGTGTCTTTAGACTGATCTACATTATTTCCGTACAAGAAACACCCAACAGAAAAATGAGCTCTAAATAAAAAAAAGCCCATATCTCTAAAACCATAAGCCGGAGTTAAGAAAAACACCCAGGGGTGCAGCAAAGATAAAATAATACAAAAAATGTCCCACTTTGGTCAGGGCCTCTTTAAGGTGGTCATTACAAATGATTCCTGTTGATTCATTCATACACATGTATAGTATGGCCATCTGTGTGTTCTCAACTGTGTCAGTTAGACACCCCTAGCGGCCAATTATTTCCCACGATAATGAAAAGATTGGACATGTTGAAATCCAATATGCTCCATCCCTCTTTCATCTTTCCCCGACATCTGCAGTAATGGGAAAGTCATGACCATATAAACATTAGATGGTTGAATACTTTGTGTGTTTGGATGATGATCCTTGTTTGGCCTCCATTTTTTATATACCGGGCACTGATTTTCCCTTGTAGGCATAGATTACCTGTTGACGTCATCATACAGATAAGAAGACAGGGAATCCGGGAGAGTGTTGCTCTTCTTTGTGGTCTCCACCCTGCCAATGAGAAGAATATGATATATGTGTGGCGCCCTGGACTAGCCAGGTCGTCACAGGTACTGCAGAACACACCCCCCACCCCGAGACAGGCACATCAGCCAGACACAAAATCCTTGTTGCCTCCCTCCAGGGGCTGATGTCCACACCAGGTGGGGTGGAGCCAGGCGGTTGGCCCCACCCACTGAGGAGTTCATAGTCCTGGAGGCGGGAAAAGGAAGAGAGTTCAGTGAGGGAAGTGCAAGTATGAGGAGTGAAGAGTAGTGGAGGAGTAAACTGACGGTGTCCGGGTGTGTGGCCCGGGCACTAAGAGCAAGGTTGGCAGACGGTGGTGGCCGTCTGCAGGAGAGGTGAATCAACGCGGAACCGTAGGACCGGGGTCGGGCGGTGGCCCGCCAGTACCAAACCGGGGAGCGAAGTGAAGCCAGCACACACAGGCAGGGCCTGCGGACCCCGACCAGGCTTGGAGTCACCATTAAAGGTCAAATCGACCGGAACCCCAGGGGTTTCCTAGCAGCCAAGACCCGAAAGAAGGCAACCGTCCGACCAGTAGAAGGAAATACAGCTACCGCCACAGCTAGAGTTCCGAGGGCCAGAGCCTGCGGGCAAAAGGGCTCCTCCGGCACATATATACGCTGGGGAGCGGGTTACCGGTGGGAAGCCATCGGAGCCGAACATACACAAAGGTGCAGGGAAAGGCAGCCACCACCAACCGTCCGGGAGAAGCCACAGCAGCCGGCTGCGGGACCCGTCCATCCAGCCGTTTGGTTTACCAGAGACTTTGCGTACATTTGTGGCTGAGTGAGTACAACCGGCCATCCAGCACCGCGTTGCGCAGTCCAGGCGACCCTGCACCTTGCCAACCCTGCCTCCCCGTCACCTCACTGGGCCCCGGGACCACCAACCCCTAGCCACGGAGGGGGGAAAACAACATCCCAGCTACTCCCTACCATCGCTCCCGGGATCCCCGTCACCAGCAGCGGTGGTGCCCAACCTCACCACAACCCGTGGGTGGCGTCACGGACCAAATCCCCAAACCAAACAACCCCCCCTCCTTTCAGTCACGGGTGAGGAGCGCCGCTCGAGTCACCGGATCCGAGTCACCGCTCGAGCCACCGAGCAGCAGCAGCAGCGCCGGACCCGAGCGTTAGCGAGCGCAGCGCCCCGCCGCCCGCGACATATGTATTTACATTTCATGCTAATATAAGAAATATATACAGGTAAAACAGGTTAGAACAGTAAAAGGCACAGCTCCGCAGAATATTCTATTCACAAAAGACACAAAAATGCTATGGATCCGTCGAGCTAATAAAGGGTAAGGGTCCCAGATGTCAGACCTTCACTCTCTGCTACATTGCACTGTCCAGTGATGACATTACTGTGAAAACTCAGCGTTTAGCCAGTAGTATGGGGGGGCAACTGTTCTTAATTAAACCAGATGTATTCCCCTTGTTTGTAAAATCAAGAGAAGTTAGCGATTGTCTAATGTGAGACTGATTGGAGCCCTACTACGACCACATAGTTCAGAGGAAATGTATGCAGTCAGATTGAACTAGCGACCAATGAGAGAGCAGTCATCTCCTGCCAATCCTGTAAGGGAACTGAGGGTTATAAAAGGTCTCTGCTTCTGTCACCAGAGAGATAGTCTACATAACTTCCGCTGAGGAGCTACAGTTCCAGCTGGAGGATCACAGAACTGCTACAAGATTCATTCTATAGGATTTCAGCTTAGGATCCATGGTTTCAGCTAAAGTTCACAGAACTGCTTCACTGCTCAACACTGAGCCCACAAATTTGCTTGGAGAACCCAGGTTTGGACAACTCGATATATATCTTGCTGTATGTGGTCACTTTCCTAAGCTTGCGTCTATCTCCTCTCAGTGGGTCAAGCCAAAAGTGGGATGCTGCTGGCTACGATAATTAGCCCTGGAAGCCTCAAAGTCACGAAGACTCTAATCAATGCCAAGCTAGAGGAAGGCTGTGACTCTGTCACTTGTGTTCTTGCTGGGAATGTACATGTACAATATATGTTTTTGCCTGTTGGTGAACCAGTAAAATCTTACCAAAGTGTGGTTACCTCATCCTATGTTGTCTGAGTAGTGTTTTGCCACAGAGAAGGAGTGCGAGTGTTCAGTGGGATGAGCCCTGGTCCATGCGGTCTTTCTGAAAACAGCCAGGCCAGTGGATGAGAGCACCCACTGACCCTCGTGTCTCCACAACTGGTGGCAGCAGTGAGATGAGCCCCGGTTCGTGCGGTCTTTTTGAAGACAGTCAGGCCAGCGGATGAGAGCACCAACTGACCCTCGTGTCTCCACCACTGGTGACAGCAGTGGGATGAGCCCTGGTCTGTGCAGTCTTTCTGAAGACAGCCAGGCCAGCGGATGAGAGCACCCACTGACTCCTGTTTCTCCACAACTGGTGGCAGCAGTCGGATACATTCTGGTCTCTGCGATCTTTCTGAAGACAGCCAGGCCAGCAGACGAGAGCACCCACTGACCCTCATGTCTGTTTTATGAAAGCCCTCACTTCTTAAAATAGGGGCAACAATAAGTTAGGCCTATTTACATAAGATGTTTTCCAGACTTGGGACTTGGCTCATGAGTGTCCCATTGATAATCACTCATCGGAATTGATACACAGCCTGCACCCATCTTGCCAGGGGCTTCCTTCATTCTATGTGTTTATATTTTAATGTGCCTCTGTATTGATTCCGAAGATTCATTGCTCAATAAAAAATTCCAAAAAAAGCTAAATCCACTACCCACCTTTCCGTCTTTGTAGTAACTGTCGAGACTTCTTTCTCTGTGGCAGGTTTGGATTCAATTTTCTCATTATTATTTCTAAAAAATAAAGAATTTAAATTAAATTCCATTTATTCAAAATTTGTTAATCAATAGGAGTAATTTCAAGAGGAATCCCATAAACAATCTGTATGCTCACTGGGGGGGACCAGATCCTGGCACCCCAACGTTCCTGAGAACCAGAGAACCAAAGTGATAATGAGCATGTGCAACCATCACTCCTATTGCACCAGTTGCACATGCTCAGTAGCACTCTAATACCACATGGAACTTTCAGACCCTTATTCACATTTTTAGTGGGAGCAGAGATTCAACAATATACTGCTTTCATCACATATGCTGTAGCATGTCACACTTGTGATTTATGGTCCAATTCCATTTATCTCATCTCAGACATAATGACTATTAAGGGGGGAAAAAAAGTATGATAAGAGTTTCATTATCAGTATCTAGAAATAAAATTGTGTAAAAATTGCAAGCACACATAAAATCACTCCAAGGGAACACTGGGCTAAAATTTTGAGACTGAAAAAGTAACAATTACCGGTAGTGAATCAGCCACAAACATTTGGAAAACAAAAACCATGCTCACAATGGCAAACATAAAAAATAAAAACTGATGCATCTAAGACTAAAAAAAAGGAGTAAAGAAATAGAAGAATTTGTCGCGCATCAAAAATAAGCTAAAAAAACAAAACAATTGACAAAAAAAGGAACAAATGCAATAATGAATCGAGCCCTTAACCACTTCATAACCATGCCATGTTCCCTCTTTCCTGATCAGGCACATTGTCTGCTTTTATCGCACTTATGCTTTTAACGACGCAAAAAAATTCCTCACTCGAATATTCAAATAATTTTTGCCTTTTTTTCCCAATAGATATCAGTCAGTTTTTGTCATTTTTATTTGCCTTTTTTGTTTGCTCAAAATGCAAAAACAAATCCAAGACTTCTTCCGAGCTGCACCAAACCTCTGGAACGCTCTACCCCAAGAAGTTAGGACAAATCACAACTTACTCAGCTTCAGATGCTCCCTAAAAACGCATCTTTTTAGGGCGGCCTATCACACTCCCTAGCCAAACTAATTTCACCTAATCCCTCTACAACTTCTCAGAACATAATCCCACGTCAAACTCCATGGCACCCAAATGCATCTCAAGGCTCTGGCCTATTGGTCCAGGAAGCCATTATCTATCCCCCATTTCCTTGAGATGGCTGGATTGTTATTGTAAATAAGCACTTGTACCATGCCCCCTCCCCCCCATCTCATTGTAGATTGTAAGCTCTCACGAGCAGGGTTGCCTTTTTTTTCCCTTTAAATATTGTATCTTCTATAATTGTTACTTGTTTGTATATGTTTATGTATATGATATGTATATGAGCCTCTTGAATTGTAAAGCGCTGCGGAATATGTTGGCGCTATAGAAATAAAGATTATTAAATAAGTAATACATTTTGTATTTCCTTTTATGACTACATAGGACCACTAAAACCACTTTAAATTGCGTTCCTCTTTCCATAAAAATTAATTTTATATATTGGATATATTATTTTTTATGGAATGAGGTTGGAAAGCTAGAAAAAGCGATTTTGACTAGCAGTATCTCTCTTTTTTAAGTGTTGTTTTATTTATTCCTGTTTTTTTCTATTTAGTTTTGCTATATATTTATTTTTTTGTTTATTTTACATAATGTTCCTCCATTAAAACACCATTGGGGGCATTTTACATATTAATATATTTTTTTGTTGCTAATTTCCTCTGTAACTGGGGCTGGTATATTAGCCCCAGATACAAGAGGATTTCAGCCTCTTGGCTGCTTGCATAGTAGAGCTGACTAGGTCTCCTAGGATGCAGAATCTACTGTTTCCTCCCTACAATTAATCACATATTCACTGGTTCCAGGTATATTCTTCCTAATCTATACACACAGGTGATGGTTCAATGCTGTGTATTCAAATATTGAAAAGGTAAACATGGTAATAAACCATGCTTCTCTTCTTTGTGGGGAGTCTGGCTGTGTCTGACAGCCGATTCACCATCCTCATGATCTTGTGCACGCTGCTTATACTGCATTGACATTTTAGAATGTCAGTGCAGAGTAAAGTGTGAACCGCCTAGACGTAGGCAGTTCAGATATAGTTAATGTATCAGTTAAACAGTTTGAGAAGGAGTGAAATCAATTATCCACAATGAAGACGTATATAAAATAAGTGTTGAAATAGTAATGTACTAGGTGACATATATCACATTACATAAATTAGTATATGTAATACCAGACCTTTCTTCTCTGACAACTGTGATCTTCGCAGGTTCAGGCTTTATCGTTGATATTTTGGTATCCACAACATTATTTGTAGAATAAGAGGTTAATTTTGGGCTGCTGCTTCTGTCAGTCCTGTAGATGGGATACAGATGGGATACAGTTTTGACAAAATAATGTCACCGCAAGATATACAAATGTGATGGTGTGAATATATCATGTTAATGTGAAGATGTTAGTGTGAAAGTAAAGCCGTCTACCACTATTACATCCTTTCTATGCACCATTATGTGGTATATAATAAGGTCACATATCCTACATAGGCAACTAAGGGGGCTCTGAACACCTTAAGGGCTCTACGTTGAGTCCTGCTGTCGGAACCCTCTGGTAAACTGAGACAACCACCTTTGAGCAGCTTATCTTATAGGTCTGAGACTTAATGATAGTGATCAGTCTACACCAGGCCACTGGACTATAAAGGACTACCTGACCACCACATCAACCTAGTGAATTAACCACCTGGAACCATATTCTGAATGTTCTGTGATGTGGAGCTATGTTTTCTTATTACTCGTCATGTTGTCCTACCATCGTGGCCAACTTCCAAAATCCTCCGGCTCTTCATGTGTCTGCCAGCACTCTTCTCTACCTAATGCAGTCTCTGTAGTCACTCCTAGAGTCTTTAAGGGTCATGGTGCCCTGATCATTCTTCCAAGCCAATGCTCAACAGACTCTCAAAAATACACTTAAGGCCCTGTCACACATAGAGATAAGTCTGCGGCAGATCTGTGGTTGCAGTGAAATTGTGGACAATCAGTGCCAGGTTTGTGGCTCTGTACAAATGGAACAATATGTCCATGATTTCACTGCAACCACAGATCTGCCAAAGATTTATCTCTGCGTGTGACGGGGCCTTTAAGCACTAAGTTGCTTTACTTCCGGTCTTTGCTCAGGAAATTGTCAATGTTGTTTCCAAGTTTTCCATTTAGCTTGCATCCTGACCCTGATTCTTATCTGCCGCCTGCCCTGAACCATATTGATAAATGTCTACCCGCCCTCAGCTTATCTGACCACACTCAGGGACGGACATATTATTGGTGCAACAGGGGCGTAAGAGGTAAAGGGGCACAATTTTACCTCCAAAGCAGGAGCAATTTTGCATTTTTATGAGCTCTCTGGTTGCAAAGAGCACATATATTGTTTTTGCATTGGGGACCCTTTCTGTCAGTGTCCATCAGTGACCACACGTGTCAGGTCCCAGAGTCTGTACTCCTTTTTGTAGCCTAAATCAAGCCCACTGAAGCCTAAGGAGCCAACTGCTTTCACGTAGACCTCATGGCATTACTATATGGTTGACTTTTTTTATTCACAGTCTGGTTGCACTAACGACTGCAACCATTGACAAGTTGGAGGGGATATTCTGGGGCCATGGAAATTGGAGTTTGGCACATGAAACACAGCACTTACACTAATCCGGAGGGGGTTGTCTGTGAAGCTGATTGTTTTGCTTGTGTTTCTTTCCAGTGGTTTTCAACCCTAAAATGAAATAAAATTGGCGTCAAACCACACAGCATAAAAGTAATTTTTTTGTTCCCAAAATCTAAGGTAGGAGACCCAAGAAGGAACCTTATTATTAGCTCTTTTTCATTGCAATCATGCAAGACATCACCTATCTCATCAAGAAAACCAATTATTAAATTGAGGATTACATGCCGGCCACCGGAAGGAATAGGTGGCACATGGATGAGCCTGGTAGGGTTTTTTTTCCCCAGTTCTGTACACTGGATAATAAAGGAGTTTCTTAGATGAAGGGTCCCCCTTTAATATCCATATGTCCCACATGGAAAGGGGCTGTCTACAACACCATACCCTTTATTATATGTATTATATATCCAGGAGGCCATTGCTCTGAGCCGATGGGGCACTTCAGAGCTCCATTGTTGGGATTGGTGGGGGAGTTATTGATTGGACCCCCCCCCCAATCAGAAAATTATCATGTCATGTGGATAGATGATAACTTATAGTGCTGGGAATTAAGCCCCCATACACTTTAGATAGCTGTCAGATGAACAATGGCTGGGGCCAATTATTTGGCCTGTAGACATCTTGGCCGACTCTCATGCTAGGTACGGGGAAGTACCAAGTGAATGGCAAAAGGGAAGGGAAACCCTGTGTCTAGGGAAAGGGAAGATGGTGACTTCTGACTAAACCTGTTGCTGATCCCAGGGGTCCCTTACCACCCTAGATAGGTTCTGCACCTATGCACCGAGCCGGATACCTGATCCTATGTATCCCTAGTGCTGGGCCCTAGATAGGGAATGGATGGCATGCGGTCTTCATCAAGCTCACTAAACACTAAACAAAGACAACAAGGAGGACACAAAGGGGAAAATGCATGAACTACTTATACACAGATGACTCAGGTAGAAGTTCAGCAAAGCTGGATGAGTACAAGCTTCTTGCTTGCAACCAGAGCTTGAATGAACTGAATAATATCACCAGCAGCAGTCCAGGGAAGAGGGTAGTATTTAAGCACCAACAGAATACTGATGATCAGCAGCTGGATGGAAGGAGGGCTCAACTGGGTCTTCAAGGGGAAGAGATGAAAATCCAGCAGGAAAGCTACCTATACCAATGAATACTAACAGCAGGAACAATAGAAATTCAGGGAGCATTCTGCGGAACCAAACACTGTGACCTTCTATTGCAAGAACCACATGACTGTCCGTCACCCGTGACACCAACATACAACCCATTCATAGGAGCGTTAATTCTGCTGAGTGTTCCTGTGTTCTCTATAAGAAAGCTGCTGACAGTGATCTTTAGGGGCGGCTTATCTTAAGGAGAATAAAAGCATTGGCAGTCCAAAATGGGACATGCCAAATCCTTATCTTCACCAATTGTAATATGTCGGGGCCACCATACACATTAGACTGTTGGCCGAACCAGTCAATATGGGTGGGTTCAGCTGATGTTAGTCTAGTGTGTATAAGGGAACTATACTCTATACCGCAAAAATAGAAAGACATAAAATAGCAGCAATAAGTAGGCAATGGCTTATATTAAATTATAGGATGTAAAGACAAGGTCAAATAAAAGGCAGCAGGGATGGACTAACCCTGGTATGACCCTTTAAGGCTCTATCAGAAAGCAGAAGAGGGTGACCATATTGCCCGGCCATATTATTTGTCCACTATCTTATATTTGTAATGCAAAATAAGGAAAAAAGGCAAAACCATAATAAGGCAAAAAGGACATATTGGAGATATATTGATGTGACGCTATTTTAGCCTCACATCGAAAAATATTACCGCAATCTCAGACCCTTATTTGTTCTATCAATCTATTGGAATCCTAGGGTAAAGACCCCCACATATCACATATTGTTGGCAAGTCCTAGAGGTAGAATTCCTGAACCCCTAAAATAAAGATTATTGGCGCATCAGTGTAATGCTTACCTTTTGTTATCATCATATAGATACGAAGACAGGGTTTTAGGAAGTGTTTGACTTTTCTGGGTTGGACTTTTTTCTTCTTCTACTTGCACCCTGTAAGGAAAAAAATGTAAAAAAATGCATGATCCTGGTTATATAGCAAGAAAATCTGGGGTCTTTACAAACACTTTCCATTCTCATATATATTAAAAGGCAGCCTGCACAATGTAACTGATGTCCACTTTGACCCAAAAAAATAAAGATCCTGAACAGAGGACCTGTCATGAGTGTATCTCGCTCGGGAGGAGACCCCAGGGGAATCTGATGTCAGAAGGTCACAGCACCTTGCCAGCTAACAGGTTCTCTACTGTTATTTGATAACATCTCCTTGCTTTTGGTGCTGTAAGGGTTAAGAACTAGGGATGGCAAATATTTTCCGAATACCTCGCCGCTATTCGACTATTCGCGAATATTCGCTGTGATATGTAAGTCTATGGGAAACCTGAATAACAACTATTCGGTATTATTCGGGCTTCCCATAGACTTACATTGCGCATCGAATAGTCGAATAGCGGTGAGGTATTCGGAAAATATTCACAAAGCCGAATATTTGAGGTATTCGATCATCCCTATTAAGCACCCTTTCCTGCCTTACTACTGGCTGTAGCTTCCAATCTCAGGTGTGGATCTTTGGGATCCCTCCCCTTCCCTATTTATGTGATCTGATCACGTGATGCCTGTGATAGAAACTGAATCATCATTTCTATGTGGTCCACTTTGGAAGGAGCCTCCTCTGGAAGAAGTTTGTTGTGTTGTGTGCAGCTGTGGGGTTTGCTGCACTAGAGCTGCCTGGAGTGTCTTTTCCTTTGCGTGACCATTTCCCCTGTTTGTATTCCTTCTCCTTTGTTTCTGTATTGTAGTGGCGATTCTTGTGATCTCATTGGCCTGCTCACTAGCCAGGGTGAGTGTAGAGCTTGCTGAGGGCCTAAGGTATCCAATTTGGCGACAGGTTACAAGAACCTCTATAGAGGCTTTAGGGAGCGCAAGAATCAGCTTGTGGTGAGTTCAGGAGGTGTCCCCCCACCCCTCTCAATAGTAGCAGCGTCCTCCGTTATATCGTGACCCCTGTGTTCCCTGTGTGTAGTTGCATCTTCTGTGTGACAGGACCTTACCTGGGGGCTCAAAATTAACAGAGTAGACGATGCTATAAGGGTTCTTATAAGTTAAAAGTGAAATATTTAGCTAACAAAGTATATTTTAATTTATTAGGATATAATTGTTAAAAATATTGCAGAAATAATCTCACCTTTTTGCAACAAAAGGACTCGATGCTTCCTGTGTTCCGATTCTGAAATACAATATCACAATGATAAATGAGACTCAGATTAATTTTTTTTCATATTTAACAGCAATTTAATACGTAATTGTTTATCTATTTTTCTATGTGTTTTGCTTTCCTAATTACCCAGAATTACACTTACTGTTTAGAGAGTATGTGAATGGCCTTAAAGGGGTTGTCCTTATTCTTAAAGGGGTTATCCATAGGAAAAGTATTCACTTGTTGACTTCTGGGACCCTCGTAGATCAGCCGAGAGAGACACTTTTATTCCCACTAGAATGCAGTGGCAGTGCGCATGCTCAACCTCAGCTCCATTCATTTGCTATGAGGCTGCCGATCTCTATGCTTGACTTTATCGAGCAGCACCAATGAATGGAGCACGGGTTGGGCGTCCTACCTGCCATAACATTTTGTAGTGGGGATAAAGAAATTCCCCTGTATACCGATCGATCTTAGTATTGGTTAATGTGGTTGTTTGGAATTAGGAAATATGGCTAAGTTACAATATTAAATACAGCCGATAGATATCTATTTCTGGGGGGAACACACAGCAGGCCCTCTTTTCCAATCTCATACAACTTCTTTAAATGAATGAATCTGCTTTCCCTCCTAAAGAGCCCTTATGACCAAAGGAGGACGTTCTGCTTCTTCATAGTAATTGGAGCTTTCGATGAACGGATAAATGGTTGATTTACAGTCACAATTTTACCAGCAGCAATGTCCTTGCCTGTAAAGCTCTAATGCAAAGCAATAATGACTGTTACTTTTCCTTGAAGCGATTCATGTTTAACAGAGACAATGGTCTCAAGCACTAGTCCTTTTTTAAAGCTATCACTGTGCGCTGATAATTCAATCAGTATGAAATGAAGTAAGCTGGTCGCTTTGAGGCAGGGTGAAAATTCAGTGGAAATGGTGTTTTGGGATTAAGGTAATTTTCACAGTAAGGAATGACTTTGTAATGTTTTACAATTCTATAAGAACTGAAGGAAAACCAAAATTTGTGTCAATCTCAAATGTTTTTGCCAGCACTGATTTACAAGCATTCTACAAGCAGCAATGTCCTTGCCTGTAAAGCTGTTTTGATGCAAAGCTATAATAGCTGCATGTGTTTCCTTGAAAGTATTAATTTTTAATAAAAAACAATGATTTCAAGCACCAGACCCTTTTTAAGCAAACAGCCTGTCCTGACAATTCAGTCATTATGAAATGATTTAACTCAGTCGCTTTGACGCAGGTTGGAAATTCAGTGGAAATAGTGTTTTGGGATTAAGGTAATTTTCATGGTAAGGAATGACTTAATTTATTACAAATCTATAAAAACTGAAGGAAAACCATAATTTGTGCCTATCTCAAAAGTTTTTGTCACAAGTGATTTACAAGCATTCTACAAGCAGCAATGTCCTTGCCTGTAAAGAATTTTTGATGCAAAGCAATAATGATTGCACGTCTTTCTTTGAAGATATTTGTTTAACAGAAGACAATGATTTCAAGCCCCCTTTTTAAGTAACAAGTCTACCCTGACAATTCAGTCAGCATGAAATGATGTAAGCCGGTCACTTTGAGGCAGAGTGGAAATTCAGTGGAAATGGAGTTTTTGGGTCTAAGGTAATTTTCACGGTAAGGAATGACTTTGTAATTTTTCACAATTATAGAAAAACTGAAGGTAAACCAAAATTTGTGTCAATCTCAAAAATTTTGTCCAGGACTGATGATTAGGGAGTGTGAGTTCTGTAAGTTCTGTGTTAGTTCCTAAAGAATGAGCCTCTTTGATAGTGTCTCCTTATCAATGCATCAAACAAGAGCTCACCCGCTGTTTCTTTTGGCTGCAGATATGACGTAGGATCGGTCCTTCGATGATGTGTTTCTTAATACGCTGCTGGCTTGTTCAGTCCTTGTAGCAGCAAGAAAACTAATTATTATACAGTATCCATACGCCCATTATAGCTAAAAGCGTGTAGTGATCACCCGGATGATACCATCTGACAATGGTAAGGCATTATTATGTACCTTGTGGCTTGCTCCTGCTGTGTTTGAGGAGACTCATCATCTGACAGCTCTGTAGATCTGTTCCTTACGTTATATGGTGCCCTGTGCAAAATAACATAATCAGTACCGCATAAATAATGCCTGGCAAAGCCCATCAGCCCAAATCCCAGCATTGTGCTCCTAAATTGTGGGACATTCCACCACCATTGTTTTGCACACACTAGTGACCTAGTTTGCAGGACTGTCCTTCAAAAAACAAGGACTGTTGGATGGTATAAACCAACGGACGAGACGTACTGTAAAACCACAATGTGGAGGTTGCAATATATGCTGTATAAATATCTTACAATTTCTTGTATTCCTCGGTGGACATCTTCTGGCCTGTAGCCGTCGGCACTCTTGGGAGGCTGTTTGATGTCCGAGGCTGGACTGTGCTGTAACTGAGATGAATACAATTGGGGGGGTTACACGATTTTGGTTTTCTTGCTCCAATTTTCTTTTCCAGCTTCACCACCTATATTACTATCCTCATTCTAAGGGTGCATTACATCTGCATATAAAATCTGCAAGTGCAATGCGAGAAAACATTGCATTGCACTTGTACCAATGTTAACCAGTAGAGCAGATCACATCTGCTACTTTTATCTCTTGTATTCGCCTGCGTGCGGGGCAAATCTCAGCATGGTACGAGTGGGTCCATACCTCGGCAATACAAATCAATGGCTGCACTAACACCATGCAGTGACCTGAGAAACCTCATGAGGTCAACCCATGTCACTGCAGGGGCTCACACAGCAGTGTGTGAGCAGCAGCAGGCGTGATGGGTGCTTACGTCATGAGGTTAGCTCAGTTCATTACCCGTGGACGATGAACTCCGCTGATCTCGTGACGTCAGGGCTCATCACTGAGTTCAATGACCACCATGTTCTCACATCAATTATCGCAGGCAGCCCGTGGCTGTGATGAGTGGTGACGTCGCGGGCTCTAGCGATACTTGGCTTGAGAACGCCGCAGTCATGGAACTCAGTGACAAGCGGTGATGTCACGAGATCTATCTGTCTAGTTTTTGACAGTATGTAAAACGTTAAAAATGCATGTCACATGGACTGAATACTGACCGCATACTGAGACAAGGCGAGGGGGGAAAAAATCACTTACATAGCACTCGCATGACATACGGAATGACACTTCCATCGCACTCCAAGACACTACAGGAGCAACAACGGAGCTAAATTTTGTACGCAGATGTGACTGCACCCTAAAGCTGGAAGTAGCTGAAGTATAGGAACAATGGTCATGTTGCCACATAGTCAGTCTATCCCTGCTGTCTCTTGCCTCCTCTGCTCCTTTCTTAGCTCCCTGTTCCTCTTTCTGTTAGGTTATTGAGCACACAGTCCCATCTTTCTTCTTGCGATATGTATATATATATATATATATATATATATATATATATATATGTGCCAACATATGGGCCGGCTCACTTGTTTTTTGTTTTTCTGTATTTTTTTGTTTTCTGTATAAAAATTAGTGTGGTTCCTCCCTCTGAGCTAGACACTTTATCTATAGAGCTTCCCATGGACGGGTGGCTGCAGTTTGGGCCCCGTCCTTCTCTGCCCTTATTCACATTGATGTCTCTGATGCAATGTAAGGTTTTAATATAGCATAGGACCGTCCCGATGGGTACACCTTGCCGTGGTGGGATGGCTTTTATGCTTTTTCATGAAACAGTGTTAAACAAGTACCCTATGTTATTTAAATGTACTACTGCCTTGTTTCCCCAAAAATAAGCCCTACCTTGAAAATAAGCCCTAGTAGGAGGTTTGGGGCTATTTAGAGTATGCTTAAAATATAAGCTCTACTCCAAAAATAAGCCCTACTTGTGGTTCCATAAGGCAGTACCAAAGCAGCTAAAAAGTACTATTTACTTATATACTTTATTATTGGGTATATGCTCATTTTGAGTTTTTCTCTTGCGTTTTGTCCATTAAATGGCCATGATGTGAATACGCTTATCCTCCGACTTTCTTTCTATATACAATATATCTTGTGCCACAACCAGGTTTACATATGCGTCACGCACCTCTATACTGAGCCATATACAGAGCCATACAAATATACATAGATAAAATAATGGTTACCTCTTCTGGTACCCATTAAAAGAGGGTGGGGTCTTTACTTGTGAGACGGCATTTACAGGCTGACCCCTACAGTACAAAAGCACATGTTGTCAATGATTTAAAGGCAATGTATAATTAGAAAAAGACTTATTAATTAAATCAGGTTTTTATAATTAATTATTTTATGTTTATTTTTTAAAGTGTTTTTTTTCCCTCCATATTTATATCATCCATATTTTTTCTCCAACTTGAGAACGGCGGCAGCTATAGGCATAGAAGTGGTGTCTAGGTATAGTAAAGTAGCCATGCGCTACGCAATGAAACCACCTATAGTGCCACCTGGTGGAAAACAACGGAGTTAGCATTTTTATCCCGAAAACGGAACGAGATAGAGAAAAAAAGTGAATTACAAAGTTGTAGGGCATCATCAATTCAATACGAATCGATACCTTGCATACAGAAATGCTATGATTAGAACATGTAAAACTCACAAGGCTGCGGACGTGAAACGATACCTCATGGAGACCTTCCTACAAGTCATTGGGTATGGTGGCTGTGTGGAGTGGCCTCCGCTCACCTGACCTGACCCCATTGGACTTCTTTCTGTGAGGTCACAGCAAACAGCAGGTGTATGCGACCCCTCCACCAACATTGCAGGACCTACGACGAGGTATCACAGATGCTTGTGCAAATGTGTCCCCTACCATATTGCACAACGTGCAGCAAGATACAGTATGCTGTGCAGAGTCCAGATGTGCATTGCAGCTGACGGGGGCCACTTTGAGCATCAAAGTTAAATGAGCGCCATATGCGTGACCAGCATTCAATATTTTGGGGGGGGGGAGTCATGGGTTTCATATCATAGCATTTCTGTATGCAAGGTGTCGAATCGTATTGAATTGATGCCCTACAACTTCGTAATTCCCTTTTTTTCTCTATCTTGTTCCGTTTTTGACATAAAAATGCCAATTCCGTTGTTTTCCACCAGATGGCGCTATAGGTGGTTTTATTGCGTAGCGCATGGCTACTTTACTATACCTAGACACCACTTCTATGCCTATAGCTGCCGCCGTTCTCAAGTTATTGGCGGTGGACAGGATATGGGTGGATACACTATAAATATATATATATATATATATATATATATATACATATCTATCACAGGCACATGATTTATTCCTTGAAGCAACCTTACAAAGGACCAATGGGGATACAATATGTCTGGAGGCAATGGGAAAGGGTTCTTTACAGTTAGAGCAGTCTGACTGTAGAATGTTCGCCCGCAAGAGGTAGTAATGACAGATATTATAACAGCTTTTAATAAAGGGCCAGATATTTTTCTCACAACAAATGGCATTGTGGGTTATAAATAATCTAATGATAGATAATGTAGAATTGGTCGAGAAAGGTTAGGTCTCTGTTCCTAACCTATGGAATACGTGACATTGTATTGTTGTTTTCTATTATATCACTTGAATAATGTTTATCATATGTTGTTACTGTGTATAACTTTATTCACTATAGAGCGGCACGTACCTTATGATGTAAGATGGGGTGACCCTGCACAAATACAAGAAAAACTGTTACTCTACACAATCCATATTCTTATAAACGGATTTAGCAACTTTCGAATATACAATGCTTGTTTACAAATACAGAAAACTACACTGGAGATCAAAATTAGAGAACAACACACAATTTCCTAAATGTTGCGGTCATTGTGTCGCTCGATGTGATTACTGTATATCCTAACATAAGGCAACTCACAGTATTTTAAACCTATTTCATAAATTGTTTTTTTTTCAAAAGCACATAATAAAAATGTAAATGAGATAAGTGTAAAAGAACATGGATCAAAATTAGAGAACACTTTCAGATCCCTGCAAGTTATTGGTGTTAAAGGGAACCTGTCAGGTCCCTTATGCGTTCTAACCTACAAGCAGGGTGATGTGTGGCCTAGTAACCCCTTCCTACCCATCCCTGTGTTGTAATACTGTGTAATATGAATGTATAAATATGTGTTTTATTACGTACATGTTCCCTATGTAAATGAGCAGAGGCTCTAGCCCCTTGGGTGTTGCATCGCCCTATGGGCGTTTGCATGTTTTCCGTGGTATCACGCCCCTGTGGGCGTGATACCATGGATTTACATGAGCGACGTCAGCATCAGCTCCTTGAGATCCCGCGCATGCGCGCTTACCATTCCCATAGCCTTGCTTCTCTGCTTCAGACGCACTCTGCGCATGGTCAGAAGACTCCTACGGTTCCGGTTATGTGCAGAGCGCGTCTGAACTGACAAGTAATCAGCACATGACCGGAACAGTAGGAGTCTTCTGAGCATGCGCAGTGCACATCTGAAGACAAGAAGCAAGCACCCGGATAATAAGGCTGCGCGAATGGTAAGTGCGCAAGCAGGATCTCAAGGAGCAACGGGGACGTCGCTCATGTAAATCCAAGTTTTCACGCCCACAGGGGCGTGATACCTCGGAAAACATGCAAACGCCCACAGGGTGATGTGATACCCAAGGGGCTAGAGCCTCTGCTCATTTACATAGGGAACACATAAGTAATAAAACATATATTTATACATTCATATTACACACTATTACAACACGGGGATGAGTAGGAAGGGGTTACTAGGCCACACATCACCCTGCTACTAGGTTAGAACACATAAGGGACCTGACAGGTTCCCTTTAATCTGGCACCTGGTGCTAATTTTGTTAATACATATCAGTGCCGCATGTCAATGAGCCACCTGTCTGCTACATATCAGTGTGCTGCATATCTGTCTGCCACATGTGTGCTGCATACCTTCATGACGCATATCTCTCTGACACATATCTTCCTCTGTGGGGTAATTGTTGTTCCTACTGTAGCGCACCTGAGCCACTCAGGGCACTAAAAGGAACTGCATCCTCTTGGGGATGCAGGATCTACCCCCTGGGACCTGGAGTACCAGTGCCGATACCACCAAAGCACAACCAAAATCCTAGTTCTCCACTCCACACCGGGAATAGTGGGTTAATCTTGTAAGGGCATGGTCGCCTAGAGGTAGGAACGAGTCCCGGGATTAGCCAGACTGGTGGGAGGGGACTGTCAGTCGAGAGTCTGGTGGCACACAGAGAGGTGTGCGGACGTGCCTGAGCTTGGTGACCCCGGGGGCACGGGATAGAAGTCTGTTTATTACAACCTTGTGTGGTCTCCGTTCTTGCCCTTCACATCTCCCAGGCACGGCTCTACCTGCGGAGGGCCTAACACTATTGCTGCAACCACCACCAGCCCTGGGAGTATCTATATTCAGCAGCGGCGGTTCTATACCCTTAACTGCAACCCGCAGGTGGTGTCACGTACACTAACTTTCACCCCTACTTTAAATACCTTAAATACCCCTTTTTACAAGAGAAGCCCCAGGGCACGGGACCGGGCAACGGCCACCAGAGTGACATTCCCATTTGCAACCGCCCGGGACCAAGTACCCCCTTCCCTGGGCGACACACTACCACTTGTTGGAGTCTAAAGGCGGCGTCACACGCTAAGATATATCGGGTGATATGTCGTCGGGGTCACGTCGTTAGTGACGCACATCCGGCATCGTTCGAGATATCATAGCGTCTGGTGAACGACTGTGAACGAGCAAAAATACTCACCTTATCGTTGCTCGTTGACACGTCGCTCATTTTCATAAAGTCGTTCCTCCTTCTGCGCGCCGATTGATCGTCGTTCCCGAGCCTGCACCATCACTCCGTGTGACACTCCAGGAACGACGAACACAGCTTACCTGCATCCCGCCTGCAATGCGGAAGGAAGGAGGTGGGCGGGATGTTACGTCCTGCTCATCTCCACCCCTCCGCTTCTATTGGCTGGCCGCTGTGTGACGTCGCTGTGATGCCGAACTTCCCTCCCCCTTCAGAAAGAGGATGTTCGCCGCCCACAGCGAGGTCGTTCGGAAGGTAAGTGCGTGTGACAGGAGGTTACCAACTTTGTGCGCCACGGGCAACAAATTGCCCATGACGCACAAACGACGGAGGCGGGTACGATCGTTCATGCGATCGCACGATATATTGATGCGTGTGACGGGGCCTTAATGTGTTATCAGTTTTGTGATCGGGATGTGGATTCACCAGAAGCAAAAAATGGCACAGAACTTCTAAAAGCAATTTAATAGTAAAATCCCAGTTTTAATGTTTAAGACACATTTGGAAATCGTAAACATAACGTGCCCGACTCTGGTAATTCATTGTCCATCATTCTTTAACTTACTTGGCACCAGTGGTGGATGGCGGTGGGGACGGCTGAGATGTTGTAGATGATTTGTTACTTTCATTTGCACTATAGGAAAACTGCCTGGAGAAATATAAAATTATTTATGGTTGAATAGCACTATATAAAACAGCATAGAAAAAAGCTAGTAATACATATTACCTTAAAGGGGACTTGTCACTTGCCAAAATGTATACCTTTTTTACCTTCTGGAAATGCCAGTTATCTCCAGATTGTTGTGTTGTTTATGTGTTTTTGTTTTGTTCCTGCTCTTTTCCACCCCTGAGATAGTGCCCCTGTATTTAAGGCGGGCTTTGCACGTTGCAACATCGGTAACAATGTGTTACCAACGCTGCAGTGATAGTCCTCGCCCCCGTCACAGGTGCGATATCTTGTGATGGCTGCCGTAGCGAACATTATCGCTACACCAGCTTCACATGCACTCACCTGCCCTGCGATGTCGCTCTGGCCGGCGAACCGCCTCCTTCCTAAGGGGGCGGGTCGTACGGCATCACAACGACATCACACGGCAGGCGCCCAATAGAAGCGGAGGGGAGGAGATGAGCAGGACGTAAACATCCCGCCCACTTCCTTCCTTCCGCATAGCTGGCGTGAGCCGCAGTGATGCCGGTAGGAGATGTTCCTCGCTCCTGCGGCTTCACACACAGCAATGTGTGCTGCCGCTGGAACGAGGAACTACATCGTAACATCGGTCATTTCCAAATTATGGAAATGACCGACGCTACACCGATGATACGATTACGACGATTTTGCACTCGTTAATCGTATCAAAACGGCTTGACACACTACGATATCGCCTGCAACGCCGGATGTGCGTCACTTTCAATTTGACCCCACCGACATCGCACCTGCGATGTCGTAGTGTGCAAAGTACCCCTAACACTATTGGATAAGTTCATCAAAAAATCTCCCATATGCTTAGTTTATGACCACACCCACTTGTATAACAAGACTAGATTTCTTTACAAGGAAGAGCAGCCCATATCTGAGGAATACCGGATTCAGGAGAACAGAGGCATTTACACTGATGAGCAAAAGGGTAACAATGTTTTGATCTTTTGAACTTCCGGCTCCATATCTCCCCATCCACTACAGCTTTGAGTGTGATACTACCTTAATTTTATAGACAATCATCTTGGCTATATCATACATAAATTTGACTTGTAACTATTTAGCATCTGATTAGTTATGCAGATTCTTGTCATGTCACTGCATTGTTACTGTTTTGCTAAAAACCTAATTTTTAATTTCTAATATTTTGTTAGTATTTTTTTAAATCCACCTTTGGCTTTCAACAGTGCCTGAATCCATCTGGGCATGTTCTTAATCAGATTCAAGCATGTCTTGACCGAAATCTGATCTCAGGTCTCTTCTACACGTTCCCAATGTTGGTGCATACTGCATGAGTCACTTGGGTATGTATACAGCTTTTTCTGCAACTTTACCCAGACGTTTTCAATTGGGTTGAGGTCTGGGGCCTGTGAGGCCAACCCAGCACCTCTACTTCATTGTCATTGAACCATTTCTTAGACAATCTCGCCATATGCTTTGGGTTGTTGTCCTGCTGGAACACTAGGTCGTCCTTTTCATACCCATATTACTCAAGTGTACAAAGTAACTCGTCTTGTAGGACACTCACATATAGCTCAGCATTGAGGCCACCATCGATCCTGGTCAAGTATCCAACCCCTTTGGCTGTGAAACACCCCCCATTATCATCAAACTTCCTCCACCCAACTTGACAGTTCCTTTAATTTCTCGATCTGTTAGCCTCTTTTTCCTTTGTTTCTTCCAGATCCTTTGCACCCATCGGAGCGGTCTATTGACTTTCATCTCATCACCAAATCACCAGTTCCCAATCTTCTACTGTCCACTTAGTAAACTCGAGCCAACGTTTCTTATGACAATATTGAAGTCAAGGCTTCTTCACCTTCTTTTGGGCCACCATTCCAGACTCGTGTAATGTATGTTGCATGGTGCTTGCATTGACGTCTGTGATCTCACTATTATGAAGCATACGAGCCACCTCCACTGCCGTATTTATCACGCCAGAATTAATAGACCTTATGATGAGCCGACTTGTTGACTCTGATATTTTGCATGGACATCCACCTCTTGGCTTTTGAATGGATGGACGGATTTAATTTCTTATTCTTCCAATTGTCATGACCTCACATGATACAGTTTGGTAATTTTCTTGGCTGAGAGACCACTATCGATGAGCTGGATGATGTGTTTTTTGTTGGGAAATCTTCTTCATGGCGGCTCCTTAATTCGAACCAGTGACCTTTCACTTGGAAATCAATCTAATAACACACTGAGCTATTAGGGAATTGGATTATACTAGCAATTTATAGTATACAGGAAGAAAAATAAATCCACCACCAGAAGCAAAACAGTAACAATGCAGTAACGACAAGAATCTGCATAACTAATCATGTGCTAAATAGCTGCAAGTCAAATTTATGTATGAGATAACCAAGATGATTGTCTATAAAATGAAGGTTGTCTCACACTGAAAGCTGTAGTGGATGGTGAGATATGGAGCCTGAAGTTAAGAGATCAAAACATTGTTATCCCTTTGCTTGTTAGTGTATATCAGGGAAAAAAATGAAAACATGTTTATGGGAAATTAAAGGTCTTCTTCAAAGTTGAGAGAATTGTTTGGGGCTTGGTCAACAAACTAATATGTACAGGGACAATCCCTTGAAGGCAAAATATTGTTTGATGGATTTGTTCTCACCGGGGGTTCATTTAGGATTTGAAGAGTGTGTGTGTGGAAGAATGGGCCAAAATCCCACCTGAGCAATGCAGGTTCCTTGTGCCATTTCTCATTATTACACATCACTAAATTTATGGACATCTATGGTTTGATTTCTTTGCCTGTGTGGATTGGATGGGTTGTTACCGACATCTGGTGAGAAATTTATGTCAATAGCATCTTTAGAAATAAGTTTACTTTGAAACTTGGTGACGCGTTCAACACTTATTTCACCCTCTGTGTATGTATAAGGTTTGTTAGGACTCTTAAAGCACCAGTGCTGGATTGTGAATAAGTACAGGTTTTTTGGAAAGGGGAGGTGGGGGATGGTGATATCTGAAAATTGTTTGGAAGCCAGTCTATCACTTACTTATTGACTGAATGAACAGGTGGTGATGAAGAAGTTGTAATAATCTCACTAGCTGTAAATGTTCCTGAATTCCTAAAAGAAAAAGAAAAATATAATATAACAAAAAGCTAGTAATTTCGAGACCATGATATACCCATCTTCAAAGGACCAATATGCCCTAAGAGAACCCTTGAAGACATATAGACAGGGGTTGTCTACTTGAGATGTCATACCTGTATATTGCATCCTAATATTATAAAATGCTATCAACATCAGTTAAAGGGTTTGTTCACTACTGGTCCATTCCTTTGTGACAGCTAAAGTAGCCAAAACAAAATAAAAAAATATATATATTCCGGTACTAAACTACCGTACCGGCGATGCTCCGGTATCAGCTCTGGTTTCCCTGGTGGTCTTCTGATCTGACCACTGCAGCCAATCTGCGGCTATCAGATTTGATGGAATACCAAAAGACTGCAATGGTCTTGGGATATATTAATGTCACGTGACCACCGGGAAACCCAGGCCAACATCGTTGGACTGACAGTATCCAAGGAGGTAATGACTATTATTTTATTATGGCCACATTAGATGTTGAGAAGGGATTGTCCAGTAGAAGACCATCCCTCTAAGTTTCATGATTCTGTTTCAATGATTCAGATTGTCAGATTGTTCTCTAAATTCCATGTCCTTTGTACTTTTCCCCACTTGTATGTTAGTGAATACATATATAACCACCTGTCAGGCTTCGATTCTGGAGTTGGAGACCAAAGGAACTTCCTACCCTCCAGTGATTTTAGTTGTGGAGATCTGAAAAAAAGAATATCATATTGAAACAGTATTCAATAATTGTCATTTATTGGTATTGTTCTAAGAAGACGAGCCCACTCTGATGGCCATGCTTGGCTAGATATATTTAGATATTCTGAAAATGTTCTGAAAATGTGTGCTTGCTGGGGCTGTTGTTGGTCTTCTAGGTATTGTTTCTGTAAATATTTGTAAAGAATCAGTTCCTAAAGTACTGAGGGCATTGTAAAGCTCGCCGCTGGAGATGATAAAGCAGTGAGCCGGAGTGGACTCTATGGACCACACAGGGACCCCAGGCTTACTGTTTCGTGGGGGGTGGCTTGACTAAGTGCCCACCGCGAGGCAGACACCAGGTGCCACGCCCAGGGCAGTCACCGCAACTATGGCAGCTGACCCCAAGGGCAAGAGTGGACACAGGTGTAGACAGGCAAAGTCTCTAGTGTAGACAGGGACCAATGGGACAGCTGAGGCAGATATCGGGGCAGGACAGACAGATACAGTCACTAGTATAGACTGGAACCACCGGGACGGCTGAGGCCGATAGCGCGGCCAGGATGGACAGGTACAGTCACTAGTATAAACGGGAACTACCGGAATGGCTGAGGCCGATAGCACGGCCAGGACGGACAGACACCGTCACTAGTATAGACAGCAACCACCGAGACGGCTAAGGCTGATAGCATGGCCAGGACGAACAGGTACAGTCACTAGTATAGACAGGAACCACCGGGATGGATGAGGCCAATAGCATGGCCAGGACGGACAGGTACAGTCACTAGTATAGACAAGGACCACCGGGATGGCTGGGGCCGATAGCATTGCCAGGGTGGACAGGTATAGGGTACCAGCACAGAAAGGATACAGGAATGTACACTGGCTAGGGAACGGACAGTGGACAAGGGGACCTGGCAACTGTAGTTGGCTAGGGAACAAACCACTATGTAACTAATCCCGTTGCTCAGCGTTGACGCGCTGGCCCTTTAAGAGAAGGGCAGCTGTGCATGCGCACAAACTAGGAGTACATCCAAAGGATCTATGTGTGGTGCGCACAGGCCATGGGGGGGGGGCAGAGGACACCCACGTGGAGGACTGCAGGGAAGCCAGGCAGAGTGGTGCGGGGCGGCCGCACAGTGAGTAAGTCAGCGTACCTACAGTGGGGTGAGCAAACAGTGCAGGAACGCTGGCGCTGCAAGCCTTTTCTTTACTTAAAGGGGTTGTCCACTACTGAAAGCATGCAGTGAGGATTCACAAGTCTGCAGTCACTTAAAGTGACAGCAGACTTGTAGATTAAGACCAGACAACCCCCTTTACAGCCTTTGTTAATAGATACTTCATGTAGGTCTTATCTCAGCTGAAATTAGGTCATGTGAAATGGTCATAACATTCTGATGTACTACTTTTAGTGTGAAAACGACAGTAAAATCGTCTTACATCGGGCTTGGGATTTCATCTCGCTCATCTTCTGGGTTTTGTTGATTTATCCAACTTTTGTCCTTCTTGTATGTTGTCCGTACTTTCATCTGTTTTAGGATGTTCTTTCTCTCCGCTTCTGAGGCACTCATCGCTCCTGAAAGGAAAGACAAAAAATGCTATAGTATGATCTCTGAACCGGAACACAATGAGAAGGTGACTGATCAACTGTTAGTGATATGTTCCCACCCTTAAGCGGGCTTCACCGCGATGTCACTAATCGGCTGGCCAATAGAAGCGGAGGGGCGGAGATGAGTGGGGCATAACATCCCGCCCACCTCCTTCCTTCAGCATTGCCGGTGGACGCAGGTAAGGAGATGTTTGTCGTTCCTGCGGTGTCACACACAGCGATGTGTGCTGCTGCAGGAACGACAAACAACATCGTACCGGCAGCAGTAACGATATTATGTGATCGTTGCTCCTAGGGTTTACACGCTGCAATGTCGGTAACGGTGCAGGATGTGCGTCACTAACGACGTGACCCCAACAATATATCGTTACCGATGTCGCAACGTGTAAAGCCCGCTTTAGACCTTCACGTACCACCTGCAACTACCATGCCAGTAATAATTTTCCATGTACAATGGCTGAAAAAAACATTTTAAATGTCTTCAAAGAGAGGTAAAATGAGGATTCAATGCACATTCAGTTTGTATCAATGGACAAAGGTGAGGTTTTTTGCCTTATTTTTATTGCTGATCAGAATACATACCACTACGATATAAAATAAGCCAACAGTATATTACATCTGGGAGTAGTTTGGTAGACTATAGTCTACTGTAAATGGCAGTTTGTGTTCTGCTGAGAATAACTGAAGAAAGTCCCATTTTTTGCAGCCTTCCAATAAATTGTCAGAATTATCTTCAGTACAAGGAGCAGTACATTACACAGAGGCAGCCTCTGTGGATCACAGTACAATATTAGATTTTTTTTTTTTAAGTTTTATTATTTTATCTGACAAACTCCTCTGATTATGGAATAGTTTTTCTTTTTTTTCGGTGCCCCTCCGTTCCAAAACAATAATGATGCAAATTATAATTTCAACTCAAGTAGGCGTATACCACAGAACTTCTTTGTGGGTGTTTCCTTTTTCTCCTCTGACAATAGCCAATCAAAACACTGCTCACCATATAGAGGAAAAAGAAACAGAAAGAAAAAAGTTCTCTGTTATACGCCCAGTTGTTAGAAGAGAAAATTTACACCATTATTACCAGAGCAGGTTTTTACGAACATCACCGACTGTCATGGTGGCGTTGGGATCTGTTCAAGTCACAGATTCTGACACTCCGCCTAATAACGTCTCTGATGTCTGTGATCAGGGCAGGCAGACTCGGGTGTTGACTAACAGATTGGTAGTTCATAGGTACACTAGCAAGAGATAATCTCTTCTAGTCTACTTGTGACTCTTCTTTAATCACATGTGGTGGAGGAGCCAATCACATCTGTTCCCCTCCTATATATGCTAGCTAGATCCTTCCTTCTATGCCAGCTATAGTTTATCTAAGCTGGTCTGTGAGGTGTTCTGATCCAGCCTAACTGGTAGTTGAAGTACATGTTGCTGTGTGCAGTTGTTGTCATTTTGTCGCTACCTTCCTGCTCTTGCTTTTCTTATGAGCCTCTCATTGTTTGTTTCTGTGAGTTTGCAGTGTGTCAGAGTTTTGGTTTCCCCTGTCTGTCTTTATCTGTGTTTCCATCTCACGCCAGCCCCTTGCTTCCCTGGTGGCTGATGGGAATCAGATTAGTTCTGGTAAGGAGCATAGCCAGGCAAGAGACTCAGGCATCTCTACCATTAGGGCTAGCCCTGAAATTAGGGTAGCCTAGGGATCCCTAGCGTGAAGGACAGCATAAAACCCCCTGTTTCTTGCTTTCCTAAAGTCACAGTGTGACATTTTGGAACAGAGTAGCACAGGAGAAACAGTAAAAAGAGCTCCAGAATCAGTGGAGCAATGGCAATTGGAGGAGTTACTTACATTAAAAAAAATAAAATAAAATCCAATGAAAGATCCTCTTTACCTGTTGAATCTGTCAGTGAGCTCATTGTGACAGCAGGATCTGGACTGTAACCCTTATCACGCTTCTCATAAATGATCCAATAAGATGACTTATGACGAATTAAAAATTCAATTTTCATTTGGTCATTAATTAGTTTAGAATAATTCAGGATATAAAAGATCATGGATACAATTCCTGCTGTCGGAGCTCTAACAGATAGATTATAGTTAACTTATTCTGCAGCCATCTGTGCATAGGGGCTGGAAAAGCAAAATGGTGAACAATGTTTAATTAGGCCCTAGTAAAAAAAATTAATTAAAAAAAAATATTGGTGTCTACATCCATTACGATAACTCCTTAACATTCTGTGTTAAAGAAGATTCATCCCAAAGTCAAAAGAAGTCAGCTTTATTTGACTTCCGCTGCTCCCCTGCTTTTTTTTTTTTTTTAAATCCGCCGTATGGTTCTAGAAATTTGGGCCTTTTTAGTTGATTTCATTTTTTTGTCTTTGCCAAGGAGCAGTGATCACAGGCATGTTATATAGAATACAAACATAAAAGGGTTAATCTGCGCTGTCAGAGGAGGAGATGATGATTGAAGATCAATTAAATTAAAACATGCGATTTTTATTGTTCTACGCATTTCAGAGTCAATAAAACTCCTTCTTCAGGATGAAAAATCATCAATGTACAACCAACATACAACACATGGATGTACAATGGTTATTTTTATTCCTAAAGAAGGAGTTTTATTGACTCTGAATCGAGTAGAGAGTACATTGATGATTTTTGTTCCTGAAGAAGGAGTTTTATTGACTCCGAAACGTGTAGAGTACATTGATGATTTTTGTTCCTGAAGAAGGAGTTTTATTGACATCGAAACACGTAGAGAGTACATTGATGATTTTTGATCCTGAAAGAGGAGTTTTATTGCCTCCAAAACGTGTAGAGTGCATTGATGATTTTTGTTCCTGAAGGAGGAATTTTATTGACTCCGAAACGCGTAGAGAGTACATTGATGATTTTTCTCCCTAAAGGAGGAGTTTTATTGACTCCAAAATGTATAGGATATACATTAATTATTTTTGCTTCCAAAGAAGGAGTTTTATTGACTCTAAAACGCATAGGTTGTACATTGATGATTTTTGTTCCTGAAGGAGGAGTTTTATTGACTCCGAAACGCGTAGAGAGTACATTGACGATTTTTGTTCCTGAAGGAGGAGTTTTATTGGCTCTGAAATGCATAGGATCTACATTGATGATTTTTGTTTCTGGAGAAGGAGTTTTATTGATTCCGAGACTAGTAGGTTGTACATGGATGATTTTTGTTTCTGAAGGCATTTTATTGACTCCGTAACTCGTAGGGTGTATATTGAAAATTTTTGCTCCAGAAGAAGGAGTGTTTTTTTTACTCTGAAACGCGTAGGTTGTACATTGACGATTTTTGTTCCTGAAGGAGGAGTTTTATTGACTCCGAAACGTGTAGAAAGTACACTGAATATTTTTTTCCTGAAGGAGTTTCATTAACTCTGAAACGCGTAGAACAATAATCATTGCATGTTTTAATTTAATGGAGCTTCAGTGATGATCTCCTCCACTGGCAGCATGGATTAACCCTTCCATTTTTGTATTATCACCATTTACCCTGGGATCTACAGCAGCCAGCACTGACCACGCACCCTATAGTAGTTGTGTCTCACACAACCACATAAGGTGAGTGGATCTGGGAATTTCTTTATTTGGTATCACCAGGTAAGACACTATCTGCGCCTTTTGTCATTTCAGATGCCTCCCGAGAATCCCGTGAACCACTCCTCCTTGGTAAAGACCATAAAAATTGGCTCTAAATAAAAAAAACTAATATCTCTGGAAGTGTATGATGAATTAAAAAATTAATATATAAAAAAGGAATACTCAGAGGAAAAGCAGAAATCAAAATAAAAGCAAACACCGGCCACTTTTGACCCGGTGATGTCTTCCTTAAGTACGTCAAGCTGGCGCGTCACTTTCAGTTGAAAGTTCTATTATCTCAATTGAGAATATGATTAATGTCATAATAACTTGTTAAACCTGTCGGTCACACTAAATTTTAATCAAAAAATTAATAGCTCATTACACAATGGGTGTTTTGCTCCAATTGCTGATAATTGTATCCGTCCATTAAACTAATATATAATAATTCGATAATTTGTTTTGTATACATTACTATTAATCAATGAAAGCATCATTCAATTTAGATTGTGAGGGACTAATATTAGAGAAAAAAAATAAAATTCCCCCTTTTTTTACTTTTGTATTGACCTAAAACATAAGGGAAAAAAATATAGACGGTCTACTATGAATTATTAGGAGGACTGAATGGGACTGTATCAGCTTCAGTTCTTATTAAAGGGATTCAAAATAAGAATTAATATACCACATATTGTATATACAGATGGACTGACCAGTTTTTCATTTGCTCAGTTTTTTAAAATTACTTTTAGAAAAGTCTAAAATTCCATAAGTTGATGCATATTGACTAACATTTGATAAGTTCTGTAACCAAAAAGCTTGAGAAACAACCTCCCGGTTGCCAAACCCATTGACCCTTCAATTCGATATTGGTTAAAATAGGTTTATTTTATGCCCAATACTAAAGACCAACCAATACGCCAATGACAAGGCCTCAACTTGAGTTTCTTATAGAGACCAGCAGTGGAGAACATTGGACTATGAACGTAATGCCTAAAGTGGTAAAAAGAAACATGGGCAACCAATGTCCTTCATTTTTCTCAAGAATATAATTTTTTATTCTTACATTCTTTCAGACGTCTGTGAACATTGGTCTGATCTTGGATGGTCATGCCCAGACGTCTCCCAACCCAAGCAATAACAACTTCATATATTTCTATGAAGACGTCTGTGAACATTGGTCTGATCTTGGATGGTCATGCCCAGACGTCTCCCAACCCAAGCAATAACAACTTCATATATTTCTATGAAGACGTCTGTGAACATTGGTCTGATCTTGGATGGTCATGCCCAGACGTCTCCCAACCCAAGCAATAACAACTTCATATATTTCTATGAAGACGTCTGTGAACATTGGTCTGATCTTGGATGGTCATGCCCAGACATTTCTCAACCCAAGCAATAACAACTTCATATATTTCTATGAAGACATCTGTGAACATTGATCTGATCTTGGATGGTCATGCCAAGACGTCTCCCAACCCAAGCAATAACAGCTTCATATATTTCTATGAAGATGTCTGTGAACATTGATCTGATCTTGGATGATCATGCCAAGACGTCTCCCAACCCAAGCAATAGCAGCTTCATATATTTCCATGAAGATGTCTGTGAACATTGGTCTGATCTTGGATGGTCATGCCCAGACGTCTCCCAACCCAAGCAATAACAGCTTCATATATTTCTATGAGGACGTCTGTGAACATTGGTCTGATCTTGGATGATCATGCCCAGACGTCTCCCAACCCAAACAATAACAGCTTCATATATTTCTATGAAGACGTCTGTGAACATTGGTCTGATCTTGGATGGTCATGCCCAGACGTCTCCCAACCCAAGCAATAACAGCTTCATATATTTCTATGAGGTTGCATTACTTAGTTTGAGAGAAGTCCGGCCAGTCCTTGCATTGCGATCTGAAATTGGACTTGATGATCAAAGACGTCTAAAATTTTTAGTCAAATTCTCCCACTTGGTAATTAGCACTTCCAACTTCTAAATTATCAAAACAGTAGGCAATTTAATATGGTTTGCGATTTTCAAGAAGTACATCGCTGGTCTGAAACCTTCTGCCACTAAGAATACTCCATCCAGTCTCTTAACCTACTCAATCATGCCTCCACCACAGTATATCATGTATGATGACTCTGTATCCTACTTTTTCATCTTCCAAGGTTGATTCATGGACGACTGAGTTATTTTCAGCGGTTTTATGAATGAATGAATCAGAGAGTTCTTCCTTTATTACATAATGATGACAACTTTTCAAATAAATTCATCCATTGTCTATTCCTACTTAATGAGCACTGAGGTCAAAGAGGTATATTCTTCATTGATTTCCTTTCTTTTTCTTTGCATCTAAGTACGGTAATATTTGCCAAAGGCAAAATATTGTTATGGCGGTTCAGAACCACAGACACAACAATTGTTAATGCAGAAGGTAGGAAAAAAATCCACTAACTACTAGCTTTAGGTGGCGAAATGCTGTCCAAGCCTAAAAATTTATGGTTATCTTTGGGTCACTTAGATGGTACTATGAAGATTAACAAAAAAGAGGAGATGTCACATATATGCCAAGGGTTAAATAACGTTAGATATTTTGGACAATGTTTAGCCCATTTTTCAGTGTTTTTGAGTAAAAGTATTAAAGATAGACTTTGAGAACATTGGGCACACTGGTGAAAAAAATTATTCTGAAGGCTTCCAATGAAATTATACAGAACACTGGCATGACTACTTCCATCTATGTCCTAGAAGATCCTACCATTGCACACATTGGATATATGTTGTCTCTAGTAGAAAATAATTTGTCTAAACTTACTTGAAATTGGGTTGTTTTCTGCTGGACTTTTATGTCCTTTTTTTTTGTTTTTGTAGAACTTGGAATCACTGAACTTCTAGTAAACCAGTGAAACCATAGAAAGAAGAGCTTGACTGTTCCCAACAAAATGCACAATTCTCTGTCTGGTCAGTGCATTGGGCTATTACATCACACCTATAGGATATCTAAAGGAACGCTTGTTTCCCTTGTGTAAATTCGGCTATGATCACCAAACAAGACAAGGCTCATATATGGGCTGATCACATCTTTTAGGCAGGCCTAGAGGCCCATTTAGAAGAGCAGATAATTGTGAAAAAAAAAACCTTGTGAGGAAAACTCATTCTAGACTAAATAAGCCGGCAATCACCCAATGGAAGACTTCAATGGAAGTCTTCACAAAGAGACTGGACAGACATCTGTGTGAGATGATTTAGTGAATCCTGCATTGAGGGGAGGGTTGGACCAGATGACTTAGGAGGTGCCTTCCAGTTTTACTGTTCTAGAATTCTAACGAACAAGCAAAATGCTCATTCGTCTGGACAGATGATCTGGCTTAAAAGGCTTGTTCACTACCGACAACTCATGTTTAAATGAAATGATGACTCTTGTAGTTATCTTACAAGGGTCATCATTTTCTTTAAAAGTGAGTTATCCAGGTAGTGAACAAGCCCTTTAAGCAAGATCATCCCACCACTCGAACAAGCATTTTGCTTGTTCATTAGAATCATAGAACGGTAGAACTGGAAGGCACCTCCTTAGTCATCTGGTCCAACCCTCCCCTCAAGCAACTAACATAACCTCACCTCTCGCACCTGCGCCGTTACATCAATATCCCCATTGGGTCTCTTTAAGGCTGCTTTACATGTGTCGATTTCCCGTGCGATCGCATTTTCGATCGCACCCGCCCCCATCGTTTGTGCGGCATGGGCAATTTGTTGCCCATGTCGCACAATGTTGTAACCCCCCGTCACACATACTTACCTTCCAAACGACCTCGCTGTGGGCGGCGAACATCCACTTCCTGAAGGGGGAGGGACGTTTGGCGTTACAGCGATAACACACAGCGGCCAGCCAATAGCAATGGAGGGACGGAGATGAGCGGGACATAAACATCCTGCCCACCTCCTTCCTTCCGCATTGCCGGCGGCCGCAGGTAAGCTGCAGTTCATCGTTCCCGGGGTGTCACACGGAGCGATGTGTGCTGCTTCGGGAACAATGAATAACAGGACGTTCGATTTTTAGAAAATGAGCGACGTGTCAATGATGAACGAGAAGGTGATTAGTTCTGCTTGTTCATATATATCACATGCTACGATATCAGTAACGATGCCAGATGTGCGTCACTTCCGACGTGACCCCGCCGACATCTCGTTAGATATATCGTAGCGTGCAAAGCCCGCTTTAGTCTCATGTGACATTGTTATGTCACGCCAGCCCTGCAGTCAATTATTGGCCGCTGTTGTGCTGCTGCCCGATAGCGGCTAAGGATTGGCTGGATGGCTCACATGGCAGTACAATATCAGGCGAGCCCCGGTTGACTCGGTGCTGACCGCTGGAATGACAGAGGGGAGTTTATTTTAAAAAAGGTATTATTTCCTTTTAAAACATAGTTGTCCAGGTGGTGGACGACACCTTTTAAATTCTCGTTATCGACAGCACATCATTTCATGTTTTGCCGATAACATGATATCCTATGCGCATATAACTGTACTACCTATTGTTTTGTGCAGATATAAGTATGGTCGAATGGTCAATATAGGCCAGTAAACAGCTGCTGATCGGTTTGCATAGAGCCAATTGGCGGTCATTGTTAACAGACCCTGTTTGCCCATCAAAAACCAACATAACGATGAACATTAGTTGGAAGCTCTTGTATGTATTGGATGTGCTGCTGAGAATACACAAACTGTATAAAGATGAGCCATCAAAGTAATGATCGATGTTCAACGTTAGAAGGGTAACAAGTGTTATTTGGCATACCGTATGGTAAATCAACGCTCATTACAGGTTATTCGCCTCTGTATAAAGTCCCTATAGAATTTCTAAGACCGAGAAAACCATCACAAGGACAACAAACAAGGCACAGATGTAGTCACAGAAACACAAGTCAATAGACTTTTCTTGGAAAGCCGTAATTGTAGATGGTGTATTGCACTTAGCTTTAGGGAATCCCTTGTGTGTGTTTGTTGTCTGATGCATTAGGGATAATTAGGAAATAGACATTTCTAGAAGGACATCACAATTGTGATCAGAGCCTTCAAGGAATCTTTAGAACTTACTCAATTACCCATGTTGACTCAATTCAGCATGGCGGTGGTGGAGGTGCAATAGTACAAAGGCCTTTATCAAAGCTATGAAAAAACACCTTGTGTAATGCTTTGTGTCTCCTAAGTCCACAAGTTAACGTCTGCAAATATTAGATAGCACTGTATTGGGTGGCTGTGAGAAGACAATTATTATAAGGGCTGTCTAGACCTACCGCTTTTACCTTTGAACTTATTTTTATAGATGTACTTTCATATTGTTTTACTAGTCTCATGAAGCTATAAATCTAGCGAGAAGAAGCTTTCTTTATTATTAGTGCATGAGACAATAGTAACTAAACTAATAATATCATAGAACAGGACAAGAGCAAATCAGTGTAAAGCCTGGGTTATATAATGACTCCGTGTGACAAGATGAGTGATCATCGTGTTGACCCATTATGGCCCAAGCCGTGTTGAAAGTTTGAAGCTTTAGGAGAATCCAACAGACACGTGAAACTATTCTATTCCAACAACCTAGTTCATATGATCACCGTGGTTTATTTATTCCCCAATGTAACATCTAAATAGAATTTGATGCCTTCTTCTCCACCATTTTGACTTAAGTAGTCACTGTCTGCAACCACAAACTCTGGTACCTTCAAGGAGGTGTATGAGTGGTTCACTTTTAATGATATCATCACAGAAGAAAGTCGTTAAAAACCAAAAAAACATTGTTTTTCCTAACTCAGTGCCACGTCAACGTGATGGTTACAGATCTCGCAGAGGGCACAAGAGCTTGGTGGTTGCAGTACATTTTATGTAACACGTCTGCTTGAGTGTTCTAGACTATAAGTTAAAAAATCTCAAAAATACATGTAACTTTCTCTCGTTCTCTAGACTTTATTATCTCCACACAGGTATCAGACCCATGCTCCTTCACACAGATGTATGGAAAATACTTTGTCAAATGGGTAACACTTTGGAAACTTTCAATTCCAGTAGAAGATATTTTGCTATTTCTGTCTCAAATCCAAGAAGTTCTTCAATAACCAAATTATCTTACTAAACTTCAATTTTGTCTGGTATGCCACCGGACTTAATCAGCCAGGCCCCACACCACAGGGGAGCTAGTTCTTCAGTTCCACTACATGCTATTCTTCAATCTTAGCCAAGGTAATGACTACAAAACCCTTCCTAGGTTTAGCCGCTGAATGGGTATGAGTCTAGGACTTTATCTCCTTCTAGGTTCCTTCCAGAACTTTAACCTCTTGGGCTGACAGTGTGTTGAGTCCACACAGACTTCCACAAACTGCTCTCTTCTACTGGTAAATTATTCCACCTCCCTACTCTCCTGTAATAGTGATTTTTTAGGTCAACTTACCCTCTGCTTTTCATCACAAACATTGCTCACTGATATCAACTCTTGTCAAATAGGTCTCCCAAAGAGCATCAGATGACCAACTGAGGTAGACCTACTCAGGCCCGGTGTGACACTATCATACTACCTGTAACCTACCCATCTTTCCTACAATGGACTAGTCTTCAATGCTTCCTAGATAAAGAAGCCCTCTATGGATTACACAATTCCCCAATGTTTCTCTGATAGACAGGCTCAAGGACTTCTCTCTACACAGGCCAACTGAAGGATCAGAACACCATACATGGATTTCATAGTCTCATCTTGAAGGCTTCAGCCGATTCAGAGTTTATTTATGATGATATAAGTTCTCCCGGTAGGTTATGCTGCCAAGTGATGTCTACATCATGAATATTATTGTCACTTACCCTTAAAATCTACTGGAACAAAGTGAATCAATGTTTGGGAGATCCCACCATGAGACAAGCTATCAAGTAGAATTGTCATATCTTCTATAATGCTCTGTACATTGTAGGTTACCACAACTACACAAACCACCTTGTATCACTTCCTACTAATAACTGTATGATTTGGCATTGAATGTCTTCACTCTATTATCCCTTTGTTCTGAGGTGTGTTTGATAAATATCAGTGCACCCATTGTTGTCAGCCTTTAAAACATGGTATACATAAATATACCATGACGTGGGTGACCATTAATGATGCCAGCTAGGGATGTTATTGCTTTTGGTGGAAATTTCAAGACTCCTACTAATAACACAACCCTTGGCAGAAGACATACGGTTAATCCTGGAACAGCAATGTCTCGAGAAGGTGCAGTGTAGCACATTTGTATTTAGAGTCAGGCAAAGAAGATAGTGAAACTATACGCATTGTGGGAATTTATCAATGGCTCTACGACACTTTTCTGGCTGCAAAAAGTTGAAATTTATTGATCCATACTATGTCAAATTGTTGGCTGTTTTACATATTTTAAAAGTATAAGAAAAGAAAATTTAGCGTGAATCATCCCAGTGACCCAACATTACGGTAATTTTCAGCAAGGGTGCCCAAACTCCCAGAGGAGACAAACCACAAGAATGTCGGTCATAATAATGGTAAATATTGGTGGTATAGCGCTAGGATTCTCCACAAGTCCAAATGTTGGTAGTCCAGTGGCTCTGGAACTAGATAAGTGATGTGCAGTTTTGACTCCAGTCAACTTTTAAAGATGTCTACAAGGACAACCATAGACTAAATGGGTCGAACCTGCACAATTCAAGTGATTCTTCTACCTGTCCTTGTGTGGATTTCCTCGGGTTACTCCATTTATTGAGTCTTCAGTTTCATATTTCTAAATCCAGAGGAGACAAACCCCAAAGATGTGGGTCATAATAATGGTAGATCTTGGTGGCATAGCGCTAGGATTCTCCACCAGTCCAAATGTTGGTAGTGAACTGGCAATGACCTCTAGTTCAAAGTGGCTCTGGAACTAGAAAAGTGATGTGCAGTTTTGTCTTCAGTCAACTTTTTACAGATGTCTACATGGACAACCACTGACTAAATGGGTCAAACCTGCACAATTCAAGTAATTTTTCCACCTGTGTTTGTGTGGGTTTCCTCGGGCTATTCCATTTTTTTTCCACCCTCCAAAACCACACAGGTGTCCTCTAAAATTCTCCCTAATGTGCACTTCCGAGATGGGAAAATCCCTGGGGACCGGGACTGACACGTGAATAATTACTGTCTACATTCAGAATCTGTCACGCTGCTGTGCTATATTTCACATACAGGTATTTCTTCAGGTTACAGAGCTGATGCCAATATTTTTTTTTTACATTCTGATGAAGTCTGCGATAACATGGCAGGTTTAGCTACAGTCTTAAGGAAAATCACCGATAATGCATCATTTTACCATGTTGGGTTACAACAAATGATATTTTGACAAGTGATTGAGAGAGACCGGCTCTACAACTCCTCAAGAAGAAGGCTGTGAAGTCGGTGAAATCACATGACGCCCTTACAGCTTACACTTTTTCATGATTATGACTTGAGTTCACACTCCAACAGGAAATCTAATGGACATCTAAAGGGCCCGTTACACGCTACGATATATCTAACGACATGTCGTCGGGGTCACGTTGTTAGTGACGCACATCCGGCATCGTTTGACATATCGTAGCGTGTGACAGCTACGAGCGACTGTGAACGAGCAAAAATACTCACCTTATCGTTGCTCGTTGACACGTCGTTCATTTTCAAAAAATCGATCGTCCTTCTGCATGCCGGTTGTTCATTGATCCCGAGGCAGCACACATCGCTCCGTGTGACACCTTGGGAACAATGAACTGCAGCTTACCTGCAGCCGCCGGCAATGCGGAAGGAAGGAGGTGGGTGGGATGTTACGTCCCGCTCATCTCCGCACCTCCGCTTCTATTGGGCGGCCGCTGTGTGACGTCGCTGTGACGCCGAACGTCCTTTCCCCTTCAGGAAGAGGATGTTCGCCGCCCACAGCAAGGTCGTTCAGGAGGTAAGTACGTGTGACGGGGGGTTACAGCATTGTGCGACTCGGGCAACAAATTGTCCGTAACGCACAAATGATAGGGGCGGGGGTGATCGCACATGCGATCGCACGATAAATCGCAGCTTGTAAAGCGGCCTTTACTCTGCAAAGAAGTCTGATGACATATAACCACATTCAGGGCTGGTGCCAGCACTGGGCAAACCCGGGCAAGTTGTCCAAGAAGCCCCGTTGGCTTTGTGTGCAATGTGTGTATGGAGCGGGTTCAGGGGTTGAGCCTGCGTCATTCAGCACAGGTGTAGTCTGAGTTGCACAGACGGCATTCTAAAGGTACCGTCACACTAAGCAACATCGCTAGCAACATCACTGCTGAGGCACAACTTGCTAGCGATGTCGCTGTGTGTGACATCCAGCAACAACCTGGCCCCTGCTGTGAGGTCGTTGGTTGTTGCTGAATGTCCTGGACCATTTTTTAGTTGTTGCTCTCCCGCTGTGAAGCACAGATCGCTGTGTGTGACAGCGAGAGAGCAACAACTGAATGTGCAGGCAGCAGGGAGCCGGCTTCTGCGGACGCTGGTAACCACGGTAAACATCGGGTAACCAAGAAGCCCTTCCCTTGGTTACCCGATATTTACCTTCGTTACCAGCGTCCGCCGCTCTCATGCTGTCAGTGCCGGCTCCCTGCTCCCTGCACACATAGCCAGACTACACATCGGGTAATTAACAGCAGTTTAAGCCCTCAGATGATACTGTCAATTGTAACAGTGGCATTTAAGAGGTTGGAAGGTGATAATGGCATTGTTATGGCAGCCAGGCACCGGCTGTAGCTCCTTGTGTCATCCCCGTGTGCACACTTTAATGACCAGCCTGTGACCTGGCTGCATAGGAGATAGTATTTTTACAGTAAACTGCAATATCACAGTCTTTCATTGTATTGTACAAGTGATCTCAGGTTCAAACATAATATAAAATATAGGAAAAAAAATAAAGTTTGCCTTTTGCCAGAAATTTTTTAAATTTTTGAAAAATTAGGTATTGCATATGTAACAGTCTGAACTAATAAAAATATTATTAATAATAATAATAATAATAATAATAATAATAATAAACATAAAAAAATGAAAATGATATTTTTTTTGCTTATTTTTCCTCCCCCAAAAAATGGAATGAAAAGAGGTCAAAAGGTTGTAGGGACTCAAAAATGATAATGATAAAAACTATAACTTGTAGTCACCAAAAAAATTAAAAAGTCATAGCTCTCAAAAGGCGAGGAGGAAACACTGAAAGGGAAGATGGGTCTACTGGCACTTTGAATTCCAAGGGAACAAATAAACTCCTTGGAGCCAACCCTGAGAATATCTTCAGGATGATGACCTCTATTTCAAACAATATTTTATTTATTTTGTAATGTACGGTAAATCATTTCTCTATGCACTGACATCCTAGGGAACTTGTGATTATGCAAAGCAGCCAGTCTGAAAGAGTGGAGCTGCAGTATAAAGCATTAGGATAAGAGTGAAGCTGAGCATCTGAAGGGACAGGAGGTGGATTTCTAGCTACCGCAGACTCCCATTGAACTTCTCAGCAATACTGTTTTTACCTAATGTCACAATGTGACTGTACCTATCACACCAGGTCCAAAAGGACACCCAGCGAGCGGCATAACACAGAAGGAATGCCAGAGTAACAATAAAATTGAAGGTCCAGGCACTAGGGAGAGGGGAGCAGGGTCACCCCCTAACACTCATCTGCGGCTGATCCCTACACTCCTTAAAGTCCCGAGATGGGTCTTAGGCTCTCACTGGCCCTGAACTCACCCTGACTATTGAAGCCGTTAGTCTTGCTACTGCAATAAGACAACACGAGGGAAGTAAGACAAATGGGTGGGGAAGGACACAACAAAAATCACTCCTGGATATAGAAAAGGCTGAGATATTAAACATGCACTTTTCATCCATGTTCACCAAGTTTCTTCAGCAGGAACTTCCCAGCTGCAACAGAAATGACATCATCATTATGCAGAGATAAGCTCCTTCAATATGAACAGCATAGGTATCAGCTATAGCTGGCATAGAGAGGAGTGAGGAGCCAAAGGGAGTGGCTGCAGCTGAGATTATAACTCCTTTGAGATCAGTGCAGGATAGAAATCGACCTTAGCCCCTTAAGTACATGAAGGAATTAAATACGCTCCAACTTGGGGTAAACGACGAGCGGGCACTAAAGCGAATCAGCGATTAGCAACATGCTGAGGCCTTCGGATCTCAGGTCCCCCCGAGATCACATCAGGCCATGACACCTATTCCCTGATTAAAGTAATCAAGATGATACGATTGATGAATACAAATTAAATAGGTAAATATAACTTAGACAGAATATTACATGGTAATTGCAAATTATTAGACTTCATTTTGTAGGAAATTCATTTTATTGTTTGCTAAGACTGTGTCTAATTGGTTACGGCAAAGTTCATGCTTCCAGTAAGTAGACCTTGTTGTAACCCATACAAGCTACGTACATCATGCATCTGCTGCCGGTGGGTTTACAAGGCTGAAGCCAGAAAATCCAATAGCAGCTTTATGATTCTGTACGCGTGACACAACTGAGGTCCATCCCTCCAGCTATTTGGCAGCACAGGTGTAATTCTAACTATAGGACCTGAATTCTTCTACAAAATAACTTGACAAGAAGAAGCTTGTTCCTATGAAGTCAGTAGCAGTAAGTGTGTCTTTCTGCATTCACACCCAGAAATGTGTATATATATATATATATATATATATATATATATATATATATAAAAAAAATGTTTTATTTTATTTATACAGTATATATATTCAGCACTGCAAATGTTACCTGTCTATTCCACAGTATGGCTCTGCTCACATGTTCTTTTTTCCCTTCCATGTTTCTGTTCCTTTTAGAGCAAACAGAACAGATTCCGGTTTCAAACAAAAGCAGTTTATTGTTTATTTTCTCCATTTTGAAAAATAAACTACAAATGGAAACCAGACAGATCCCATATAAACCAATAGGACCCTTCTGCATCAAAGGGAATGTATAGGACGCTAATTCCGGTTATCTCATTCTACTACTAAACAGAGCAGAAAAACGTAAAAGGTAGCGGATATCTAAACAAAGCCTTAGATTGATATAGTTATTTATTTTACAAATAAAGTAATATATTTACAAAATATGAAGAGCCTCATATTTTATAAAACATCCCTTAAATTTACTCCGAATCATAGACCCCATAGTGTCAGGGCCGGGAAGGCTGGTGGGCCCAGGAGGTGGATCCACTGGACCTTGCACCCCACCGGAGGGCAGGGTACACGGCAGCCGGAGCGCTGACGTGGCAGAGACAAGTATAAACAGGTCACCAGAGTCACAGAGTTCTTTAGGACAGTAATGTAATCAGGCACAGGTACCAAGGAGCAAGGACAAGAAGTCCGCAGGACACGGTACCAGGGGACCTGAGCACCTAGCTCATAAGACTAGCTACAAGACACGTTGATCAGGCCCCGCCCACATGGAAAGGCAAGTCTTATATACCCAGCACAGCCCCATGTCATTTCCTGCTTCAGGTGTGCTGGGCCTATAAGACCAGGAGAGTGGGCGCGGCCTGGTCCTATACAGAACCATGTGGCTAATATTCAGAGTCAGACTCCTGAGACCAGGAACAGGACTCAGGGGAGCAAGAGCGGGAGCGGCAGCCATGACTGGTGAACACATGGACTGGATCAGTGGGTAAGGAGTGGTGCTGGGACATGGGGAGCGTGACAGTACCCCCCCTCTATGCCCCCCCTTCGAGCACAGAACCCGAGGGGCACCCCGGATCGAGTCACCGGACCAGGATCCAACACAAAGGCGGGGAAGGACAGCTGACCCCGTACCGCCTTCCTGGCCGCACGACGCCTAGCCGATCTACTAGTAGTAGCAACGGGGGCAACGGGAAGTGGGGGAAGACAGTCAGAAGCAGGACTGGGGTCGTGGACGACCGGACCGGGCGTCTCGGACTTGGTACAGGACAGTGTCTCTTCCTCGGTAGCCGGTGGCATCACAGTCTCAATTGTCAGGGACGGTGGAACGTCGCTGGAGTGCGTCGTCTCCTCTGGTTCCGGTGGCACCACAGTCTCAATTGTCAGGGACGGTGGAACGTCGCTGAAGTGCGTCGTCTCCTCTGGTTCCGGTGGCACCACAGTCTCAATAGTCAGGGACGGTGGAATGTCGCTGGAGTACGTCGTCTCCTCTGGTTCCGGTGGCACCACAGGTACAAGTGACAAGAGTTGTGGCACGGCACTGGACTGAGTCGTCACCTCTTCAAGGATCGGTGGTTCCAACGGTTCAGGTGACAGGGACTGAGGAACAGGCTGTAGGCATTGGTCCTGACACAAGGGTCCCCAGCGGGAAATAGTGCCAGAGCGCCAACTAATGACAGGGTCATGGAGTTGAAGCCAGGGCAGACCCAGCAGGAGCTCAGGAGCCATTCTTGGGATGACATAGAAGGCTATAGTCTCGGTATGCGAAGCTCCAACCTGGAGGGTCACGGGCTCGGTGGTATACCGGACGGGTTTGTAGAGCGGCTTGCCGTCTACGGAGGCGAACCAGAGAGGCTTCTTCAGCGGAGTGACAGGGACCTGGTATTTGTCTACCGTGGCCTGGTGAATAAAGTTGCCTGTTGCCCCGGAATCGATATGGGCCTCAGCTGGAAACTGGGTCCCCTCTGTCGTCACCCGCACAGTCTGTTTCATTGGAACCAAAGGGATTTTGGTGGCAAGCGTGGCGGTTCCCACCATCCCTTGGACCTGGGGTCTACCAGGTTTCTCCGGGCAAGAACGTAGCATATGTGACCCGTCTCCGCAATAGAAGCACAGGCCCCGGGCGAGCCGTTCTGCACGGCGTTGCTGGGCCTGGGTCAGACGGTCCACCTGCATGGGTTCTGGCGATAAGTCATGGAAAGGCAGGGACGAGGAAACGGTAGGTCTCTGCGGGAGCACGGCATGGCAAGGTGGTCGCTTCTCCCGGACTCTCTCTTTGGTACGCTCCTGAAAGCGGAGATCAATCCGGGTGGCCAGGGAAATCAAAGCGTCCAGGGTGGGAGGAACATCACGGCCGGCTAGTTCGTCTTTAATACGCCCAGAGAGACCCTCCCAAAAGGCCGCTGTTAAGGCCTCATTGTTCCAGCCCAGCTCCGAAGCGAGCGTGCGGAACTGGATGGCGTATTGGCCGACTGATTGGGTCCCTTGGCGTAGCCGGAGAAGCAAAGAGGTCACTGCGGTAGTTCGTCCGGGCTCATCGAAGGTGCCCCTGAAGGCTCGCAGGAACTCCTGGATGTCGGTAATCATAGGATCCTCGTTTTCCCACAGGGGGTTAATCCAGGCCAGGGCTTCGCCTTCCAGGTGTGACATCAGGAACGCCACTTTGGCCTGGTCTGAGGCAAACAAGTGCGGGAGCAACTGGAAGTGCAGGGAGCACTGGTTCAGGAAACCGCGGCAGGACTTGGGATCCCCTGCATAGCGAGGCGGAGCAGCGAGGCGAAGTTGCGAGACTGCGGAGGAACCTGGTTCAGACCTGGAGACTGGTTGCTGCGTGGACGAGACGGCAGTCTGCAGCGTATACAACCGGTGGTCCACGGACGTCATGAATTTCAGCATCCGGGTCAGGGTTTCACGCTGTTGTGCCAGCTCCTGGCGCAGCTCAGCCAGCTCTGATGTTTGCGCTCCAGCGGGATCCATGGCCTGATCAATCTGTCAGGGCCGGGAAGGCTGGTGGGCCCAGGAGGTGGATCCACTGGACCTTGCACCCCACCGGAGGGCAGGGTACACGGCAGCCGGAGCGCTGACGTGGCAGAGACAAGTATAAACAGGTCACCAGAGTCACAGAGTTCTTTAGGACAGTAATGTAATCAGGCACAGGTACCAAGGAGCAAGGACAAGAAGTCCGCAGGACACGGTACCAGGGGACCTGAGCACCTAGCTCATAAGACTAGCTACAAGACACGTTGATCAGGCCCCACCCACATGGAAAGGCCAGTCTTATATACCCAGCACAGCCTCATGTCATTTCCTGCTGCAGGTGTGCTGGGCCTATAAGACCAGGAGAGTGGGCGCGGCCTGGTCCTATACAGAACCATGTGGCTAATACTCAGAGTCAGACTCCTGAGACCAGGAACAGGACTCAGGGGAGCAAGAGCGGGAGCGGCAGCCATGACTGGTGAACACATGGACTGGATCAGTGGGTAAGGAGTGGTGCTGGGACACGGGGAGCGTGACACATAGGGACATGGATGACTTAGGTTATGTACATAATTTAGTTCTGCGTATCCGAAGACAAGGCATAGGAATGAAGAAGATTTATCTAAACTGAGACTTAAGCGGGCTTTATAGGCTGCGATCTCGCTAGCGAGATCGCAAGCGATCGTACCCGCCCCTGTCATTTGTGCGACACAGGCAAATCGCTGCCCGTGGTGCACAACCTCGTTAGTCCCCATCACACGGACTTACCTTCCCTGCGACGTCGCTGTGGCCGGCGATCCGCCTCCTTTCTAAGGGGGCGGTTCACTCGGCGTCACAGCGACGTCACTAAGCGGCCGCCCAATCAAAGCGGAGGGGCGGAGATGAGCGGGACGAACATCCCGCCCACCTCCTTACTTCCTCATTGCTGGCGTGTGGCAAGTAAGGAGAGGTTCCTCGTTCCTGCGGCGTCACAAGTAGTGATGTGTGCTGCCGCAGGGACGAGGATCAACTTCGCCCCAGCGACAGCAGCGATAATTGGGAATGGACCCCCATGTCAACGAGGAGCGATTTTGGACGTTTTTGCAACGATCCAAAATCGCTCCTAGGAGTTACACACCACGAGATCGCTACAGCGACCGGATGTGCGTCACAAAATCCGTGACCCCAACGAGATCGCTGTAGCGATCTCGCAGCGTATAAAGCCACCCTTAGGCAGACTGCGCTTCCCCCTGCACTTCTGGTCATGCACACTATGAAGCTGGGTGTATGCTTCCCGGCTTCAGAGAGGTCTAGTGCACATGATCCGGTGGGCGTGCTAACATGCTAAGAGGGCGGCCTAGTCAGGGGAAGTTATGCCCTTACGACTAGTCCCTGTGCTCATTAGCATATCATAAAGAATCTTAAGAAATACTTTTTCTACAAATCTCATTCTGCATGCTACTAGATACAGGGATTATAAATATGCACCAAAATAGGCGCACTAGACCTCTTTGAAGCCGGGATGCGTACCCCCAGCTTCATAGTATGCATTACTGGAAGTGCCGGGGGAAGCGCACTCTGCCTAAACCCAGCGTCTGAGGCGGTGACAATGGACACAGATACACATGTCTATGTCGATGACGCTGGACATTGAATATCATGTCAGCACGCCCCTGTGGGCATGCTATCATGCTAAGAGGGCGGAATGAGCCCAGGCACTTATGCCCTTGCTACTTGTCCCTGCACTCATTAGCATATCATAAAGGATATTTAGAAATACTTTTTCTAATGATCTCTTTATGTTTGCTACTAAAAAAAGGGAACAAAAGCAAAAGTGTTGGGTGTATATTTTTGTTCAGTGTATATCTAGTAACCAGTCTGTCTATATAATATATATATATATATATATATATATATATAAATATATATATATAAATATATATAATATATAAATATATATAATATATAATATATATAATATATATATATAATATATAAATATGTATATAATATATAAATATATATATATATATATATATATATATATATATATATATATATATATATATATATATATATATATAAAACGATTTCAACTAAACGCCTATACATCACTGATAGCAAACCTCAGCCCAGCTTGCCAGCAGTTGTGAAATGTTATAATCATCTTGGTCTCTGCATTGTGAATTAGTTTTTTTCTAAAAATAAGTTTAGGTGGAGATCCATACCTCCCAACAGATAGCTGCCAAAACATAAGCCCCACCTATGCTCAGCCCAAAAATACCCATGACACAACCTGGAAATGTGTGTTTTCATGCAGATGTTTATGCACCAAACTGAGAGATGGCTAGTCCTGGCGAGGCCGCTCTTTGTTTTCATTTTTTCTACATCTCTCTTCAATAGGTTTTTAATTTTTTGGTACTAGAATGATATCGTGCAGTAAAATCTGTAGTGTTCTTTAAAATTATATTTACGTTCTCAGAAAAAGTGTTGTGACTCTGTTATCAATTAATCATTTGGATAGATGACTGTAAAATTACCCATCTCTTGTGAAGGGCACCCACAGCCTGAACTTCATAGGTGCAGAAACAAAATATGGCATTGGCACCCGCATTCATGTCAAGGAGCAACCGATGGGGGTCGGAAGGAACTCTTTTCCCCATTTCCAACCTCTTTAATGCCGGTGTTACATTAGTGACATCTATGAACTATTAAGAAGATTCCGCTCCTGATTCCACTCCATACAGTATATGTAGTGTATATATGGTGGATATTGCAAACCAAAACCCAGGTCATATTGTATTATGCAGCCCACATACTGTTTAATGCAGCCCCATAGGCCTCCATATATTATAATACACCCTCATAGTCCTCCATGTTTTATAATGCAGCCCCATTGTCCTCCATGTTTTATAATGCAGCCCCATTGTCCTCCATGTTTTATAATGCAGCCCCATAGTCCTCCATGTTTTATAAGGCGGCACGGTGGCTCAGTGGTTAGCACTGGAGTCTTGCAGCGCTGGGGTCCTGGGTTCTAGTCCCACCAAGGACACTATCTGCAAGGAGTTTGTATGTTCTCCCCGTGCTTGCGTGGGTTTCCTCCGGGTACTCTGGTTTCCTCCCACACTCCAAAGACATACAGATAGGGAATTTAGATTGTGAGCCCCAATTGGGACAGCATTGCCAATGTATGTAAAGCGCTGTGGAATTAATAGCGCTATATAAATGAATAAAATTATTATTATTATAATGCAGCCCCATAGTCCTCCATGTTTTATAATGCAGCCCCATAGTCCTCCATGTTTTATAATGCAGCCCCATAGTCCTCCATGTTTTATAATGCAGCCCCATAGTCCTCCATGTTTTAGAATACAGTCCCATAGTCCTCCATGTTTTATAATACACCCCCATAGTCCTCCATGTTTTATAATGCAGCCCCATAGTCCTCCATGTTTTATAATGCAGCCCCATAGTCCTCCATGTTTTATAATGCAGCCCCATAGTCCTCCATGTTTTATAATGCAGCCCCATTGTCCTCCATGTTTTATAATGCAGCCCCATTGTCCTCCATGTTTTATAATGCAGCCCCATTGTCCTCCATGTTTTATAATGCAGCCCCATAGTCCTCCATGTTTTATAATGCAGACCATAGTCCTCCATGTTTTATAATGCAGCCCCATAGTCCTCCATGTTTTATAATGCATTCCCCATACCATTTAATAGACCTCATAGGACTCCATGTACTATAATGCACCACCATAGTCCATGTATAATGTGACTTTCATGTTGTGTTATGCAGTCCCATACCATTTAATGCACCCCCATAGGCCTCTGGCCACAGTGTACTCGCTGATTAAAAAAACAAACAAACAAGCACTTACCTCTCCTTGTTCTCCCACTGCTCCGGTCAGCATCCCGCGCTATACAGTCTCAACTCAGCAGCGCACAGTGGTGACATCACCGTGTTCTGCTGCACTGAGATATTGAGCGCAGGCACAGGGGGAAAATTATGAAGATGGAGCGGAGCACTTTGCTCCATCCTTCATCATTACTTTGTGCAATGATGGGCGAGGGCCCACAAGCAAGGGGACCTGGTGCCGCCGCTGGCACCGGGCCACCCTGACTCACGGGCCCCATAGTGGCCATGTGATTTGCCACTGAACAGCGCAGTTCCTCTCTCACAGAGAGGAGCCGGCTGCTTCAATGCCACTAACCATGCCGGGTCACTAACCCTGCCGGGCCCGGTCACAGTCGCGATCTCTGCAACCGCTATCGTTACGCCCCTGCTAGGTAGATTGGGCCCCCAGGTGCTATGGGCCTCAACACTTGCTCCAGGTTGGCCTGGTCATGGCATAGTCCTTGACCAAGCTCTATTGGGATTGGGTTTAGATAGTGGTACAAGCCTTTTAAAAATAAAGGAAGTTTAATGGGATCATTGACAAATTTCTGGATACTATGTAGGTATATTCCCATGGTGTTTCTTTAGCAAGCAAATGGATTTCGGCATGCTCCAATCAAACAGATGGGACAGTCTGCACCAAATTTGCTGAGTGTAAATTCACTCTTGCAAGGAATTAAATATTTTGGTAAAAGTAGGTACAGTAAATGATCAATAAGAACGTTCTGACCATACTGCTAGTACTAATTGAACAGATTTAAGTACCTGACATATGACAAATGTTGGGTGTTGACCGAGATAGGATAATTATGTTTGTGCTAATTTTGAAATCGATTTGGTGCTCCATTCTTTTCAATGTGAGTTGTAATTATTCTCACTTTTCTAATTCCTTTAATTGGGTGACAGAATACATATTTTTAAGGGCTTTTTTATGGCATAGAAGTCTAAATATACTGTATATGTGATAGCTGCTGCTTAAACGTTTAGCCTTCACCCCTGTTGTCAGTGTAACAAGACAGGGGCTGTTCTAATATGCTATAGTGATTACCTCTCTGTGGCAAATGGGCAAATGTGATTGGCTAATTAAAGGTAGTTAAGAAGTTATTCATAATGACATATTCTATCGTTTTTTCTTGTTTTTAAATTTCCAATGATCCCCATCAAGTGAAGAAGATGAAAGATATATATTACAACTATCATTCAAAATTGATCTTCATAAATTACTCCTTTGTAAAAATCCATTCTCTTCAGTGGCATGGCTGATAAATGAAGACATTGATGCCTAGAACACAACTCTTGTCTAAGCATCTTCTCCATCACTAAACAAAATTATGGTTTGCTATGTCAGAAGACCACAGCTTACTGCTTCTCTGATAGCTTGGCCCACCCATACTACCATGACTGAAGAGGTGGATCCATGCCTGATCAGTAGGTGGGATTTGCTTTTGGCACTTGAGATGGCCATAAACATTGGAATAGTGTTAGTTCAACCAGCCAAATTTTGGCTGAATCATCTTAGTGGAACCTCTTGACTTGGAGGTAAGGACTGATTATTTGTATTTCAACCATCCCCAGAGCTTTTGTTTTCAAGAAAGATAAACTTTTGCTAGAGATGTCTAACAGCGTCTTCTTCTTCTCTATCTGTTCAGAACACATGGATGCTCAGCTACACTGTTGATGGCCATGCTGAACTCATTGTGCCTGCCCTCGTTGGATTTCAGCTACACTAATGATGTGGAGGTTTAGAAGGGCTGACTGTCAGCCACAACATGTCCAGCCGGGGTGAGGGAACGCCCGGAGTGCAACACACAGGGGGAAAAACAGGGTAGATGTAGAGAAAAGCCCTGGTGATAGGGAGAGGGAAGAAGGATTACCACCTCATACTCATCTATGACTGATCCCTGAGCTCCCTAATATCCCTAGATAGGTCCTTCCCCCTTTGCGCTATCACGTGCCTTGGCCCTTGCTGACCCTGAACTTACCTTGGCTAGTTTGTAGGTCAAAGAGAAACTAGTCCCACTGCTAGAATAAAACCGCAAGGAAAGTAAGACAAAATGGGTGGTGAAAGACACAACAAGTAACACTCCTAAGTTTTTTAAGCAGAAACTTTACAGCTGAAACTGAAACAACACCTCAGCTATTCCAGAGGCTGGTTCCTTCAAAGTGGGGAGGGTAGAAATTCTATCACCAGCATGGAGTAAAGCCAGGAGAGGGTAAATAAAGCAGAAGGGCATGATGACAAGATGCCACACCTGTGATTAAGGCTATGAATAAACTCAGCCAGAAAAGAAAGAGTCCTTAACCCTTTCAGCATCAAATGAAAGTAAATCCGCTCCAACACAAGATGTAACCTGTGGACACAACACACTTGTGACAAAGCGTTAGCAATTTATGTAAGGTTTTCCAGACCAAATTTTGGTGGTATGGTTGACGAACTAAGGTTGTGCTCAGATGTCATGGGGAAACAATAAACGTCCAACAGTATATTTTTACATTTCTGCGGCAAACAGGCTACATCAAGGGAGGAATTCGGCAATGAATTATCATTTCTCTATTGAAATTCACACATGCTTGGCTGACAGGTATCTATGGTGTATGTTCATTCTTTATTGTTGTGGACATGCAAAGGTCGATGAAAATGGGAACTATCTGATTGTGGTGAATTCCTCCGTGGCTTCTTGAAACCCTTATGACCCTGAGGTGGACCTAAAAGAATGTGCCTCAGGGACAAGCTCCTCAGGTCATGGGATATCAACTTTATAAATCATTGCAGCAGTTAACAAATGTTTTCTCCAGGTTATCAGATGTATTTTGCAACAATTTCCCTTCTAGAATGATCTAAAATCTACCCCAGCCTTTTTAATGAGGGCGTGATGGCTTCTCGTTAATTCCTCTCGGGAGGTGTGGTTGCAGAAACATAGTTTCTTGTCAGTCTGTTTACCACCCAATGCCTGTCTAACCTGCCAGGCCACATTTTCCTTGGCTGAGAAGAAACCAAATAAAATAGCTGTAAATCTCCTGCATGCATTGTCTAGATAGGATGTGCCCCATGCAGACGAATGGCGAACTGCTGCACTTGTTGACAGCTCTTGACTTTTTGTGCTGTTGCACATTAGTAGATAATTGGCGATATACGTCTGTCAGAATAAAAACACTTTAAATTGACATTTTGGATACACTTTTCTAAAATGACAGGACATATTTTGGTACTAGCATGAAATTCGACTGCAAAATTAAGGGGTACTCCACTAGTTTTACACTGATTATCCTCTAATGTGACCTATTTACCTCCAATATTATGCCCACACGGGATGTGGATTGAATGGAAAAAGTCTTCAGTGAATCTTTGGATGCCAGTTTTGCTGACAATTTTATGCAAACTTGAAATGTAAGGTTATGTTCCACTGTGTATTACAGTATCATTACAATATCAGCATTGTGGATGAGATTTTACCAAAGGGCAAATTGACTGGGCATTGGATTTAAAGGGAATATGTCAGTAGATTTTTTGCGATGTAATCAGAGAAGAGCATGATGTAGGGGCTGAAAGCTTGATTTCAGGGATGTGTCACTTATTATGCTGTGTTGTTGTTTTAATAAATCGGTGTTTTATCAACAGGAGATTATCACAGGAGGACTAGCTGTCTCGTGCCAAGTAGTCCTCCTACTCTGTATAACCCCAACACCACCACTGATTAGCAACTTTCTGACAATGCACAGTGTTCCCAGAAAACTACCAATCAGTGATGTGGGGGAATTATACAGAGCTCAGCATTCAGAGAACTGATATATTGCAACAGAGAATACAGGGATTTTATCCAAATAACAGCATGCAGCTCAGTAAGTGATAATTTGCTAGAATCAGATTCTTTGTCCCTATCTCGGATTACATAGCAAAAACTTGGAGACTAATTATTTTTGAAGGAATTTTCCAGACATTAGATACTGATGGTCTATCCCTCTGATAAGAGGCCATCTAATACCTTAAATTTCCATTGATCAGCTGTGTGCATCTCCCCTTGTGGCTACATACACACAGTGTGAAGACACGGAAGACCAAAGTCCCAACTATTGTGTGGGTATTTTGGATGTTCCCGTCATTACCTATGAATAAGGCCTATGATAAAAGGTGATCTAACACCTAGAATATCCATTGATCAGCTGTGTGCATCTCCCCTGGTGGCTACATACACACAGTGTGAAGACATGGAAGACCAAAGTCCCAACTATTGTGTAGATATTTCGGAAGTACATGTCCTTAACTATGAATAAGGCCTATTATAATAGGTGATCTCATACTTAGAATCTCCATTGATCAGCTGTGTGCAGTTACCTTGGGGGGCCACATACACACAGTGTGCAGACACAGAAGACCACCGTCCCAACTATTGTGTGGGTATTTCGGATGTCCCCGTCATTACCTATGAGTAAGGCCTATGATAAAAGGTGATCTAACACCTAGAATATCCATTGATCAGCTGTGTGCATCTCCCCTGGTGGCTACATACACACAGTGTGAAGACACGGAAGACCAAAGTCCCAACTATTGTGTAGGTATTTCGGATGTACATGTCCTTACCTATGAATAAGGCCTATTATAAGAGGTGATATAATACCTAGAATTTCCATTGATCAGCTGTGTGCAGCTACCTTGGGGCCACATACACACAGTGTGCAGACATGGAAAACCACCGTCCCAACTATTGTGTGGGTATTTCGGATGTCCCCGTCATTACCTTTGAATAAGGCCTATGATAAAAGGTGATCTTCTAACACCTAGAATTTCCATTGATCAGCTGTGTGCAGCTCCCCTGGTGGCCACATATACACAGTCTACAGACATGGAAGACCACAGCACCAACTATTGGGTAGGCATTTCGCACATATCCGTCCTTACCTATGAATAAGGTAACACGTAAGCTTGTTGGCCTTGGACTTTATTCATGGATTTTCTAGGATACAATTATTGACATTACTATTTAATGACTATAAGAAATTGAAGTTTTGACCACGCTGATGCTGGATCCCATCCATTACGTGCTTTGTATTCGTGGATACGAAGATCAGTGCATCTATGATGGTACCTGCAGACTTTTTTGGACTAGGCGCATTATTTGTCTATTTTATTCCAATTATTGTGTAGTAGTCATTCTCTGCTACACATGAGCCCTCTGTTTGGCCAAACACTTGTGTTCTTTCATAAGGAGAGAGGAGAAAGGAGAAAAATCTTACTAGACTGTTATCATCCCTGAAAACAAAAACATCAGCCATTGAAAATCCAACGGCCCGATTCTCGTCTCCCCAACATTTGTTGGAGAAGAGTCGTAAAAAACCAGATAGTCAGCCGGTTCTGTTGACAGTTAGAGGTCCAGACCATTTTTAACTAGTGTGTATGGGGATCTATGCAAGTATCAATCTGACCAGACCACCAAAAATGATGCCAATCATCAGTCCCTTAGCCAAAATCACTGACATGTTGACGGATACAGACCAACATCATCACCAACAGATACTATGTGATTCACCAAGAAAGTAATCTCAGGTGTCACCCAAAAGAATGAGGATATATAAAGCTGATATCTGATAATCACGCCTAATAATACCCTGCAGTGACCGGATTTAGGTGGATGTCTACAGCATGAATGTATGAGAGATAAAATGATGAAATATCGAGGTAAGGGAATAATTTGTATGCCTGCCTCATAATCAAAAAATGTCAGCCTTCAATGGTGAATGTGCGTAACAGAGGGCTCCAGGTCACATCAGACACTCCAGGACAGTGCTGTTTTCAGTGGGGGTTTGTAAAGCAGTAAAGTATTTTATCTAAAGAATACACAGCAAATACAATAGTGATTGTTTAATAGTGAACAATTAAATGAATATTCATAGTAAATTCATACATTGGTATATAGTATAAGTTTAGTTCCTAGGGGGCGGGACCATTCTTCTCCCTTTGGTAGTCATGTACCGCCCCTGAGGACCCACCCAAGGTATAATACACAAAATTTGCTATGGTTAGTCCTAAACTTACATGCAAATTAGCTGTCCTTCAAAAGGAAGAAAGCTGGATTTCTTGTGCCACCCATTTGAGGTAGTCAATGTGGGACTGGTTACCAAGCCTTGCCATATAGGATATTTATGTAAAATAGGTTGCTACCTCCATTAGTTAACACTAGTTTTCTTCCTTTTGATGTGCTTAACTTTTTTTTTTTTCTATCAGTGAGCATTTCCTGGCTTATAAGTCTCCTTTTGTCAGTTTGGTTGTCTTCACAAAAAGAAACAGTACTCATTAGATCTCCATTAATGGCCTCTATCCTGAACTAACCAGTACCATACTCTACAGGGATAAAGAGCAAGAGCCCCAAACAGCTGTCAGTGGATGGGTGTCTTCATTTTTAAGTACACCCTATTTGGTAAGGTCAGATATTGACTTTTTGGATAGTAACCTCAAATGCTGGCACCAGATAGAGTCAAGTGTCTTAATCTTGGAGAATTAGTTTGCATACTGATTTTTAGGGCCCATTGCTTGCCTCCTAGAGCTCATTATGCCCCCAATCCAGCTGATTTCCACTAGCAAAAGCTGTACCCACTAGACCAATAGTTACATACATGAGTAAAATCATCTTTCCTATGAAAATATTCATGACTATGGAATTGTCAAATCCGGAATTGCCAGAAAAACTACCCCTCACCCAAAAGGGGGCGTGTTCCCCCACCCTGTTTAATAAACACTCAGATTCTTAGTTTGGATAATTTGGCCACAGCAGCCATTTATTTAACGATACATAACATAAAAACGCAAACTTGGTAAAATCCTTGAAGTTCCAAAAACCTGGTGATTCTCATAAAGAAACCATAAACCAAAATTGCTCTCAGCCGTTACCCACACCGGCTCGGGAGCACCAAAACACTAGGTGTTGTGTTTACCATTCATAAACCAAATTGTTCCCAGCCTTTACCCACACTGACTCGGGAGCACCAAAAACACAAGGTGCTGTGCTTACCATCCCAAACTCACATGGGGGCCCGGCATACTCCACTGGGATCCCCCAAAAAATCACCAGGTAACCAAGCATTCCTTGCTAATTAGGGGATCCATACCCGGATGGATCCACCAGACCACTTTAAAACCAACTTCAAGGACCCACCAGAAAATACCACGGTGACCCGATGCAACACTCCTAAGGAATCTTCTTATAAGAGAGGGTGGGCGGGGCTACCTCACTGTCCCTAGAGAGCAGGAGTGTGCCAACTCCACCCTCTGGGGAACCATAAGAGCCCTACAGCACCCCCAGTCCTCCCCCTCTAAAGGGTCCACTCCTCCCCTCCAATCCTGGTCATGGTGACCTCTGCCCTTCACTCTAGGGCTAGTGCTGCAGTCTGTGTGTATAAATTTTGGTGACTTCTACCAAAGCAACCATTAAAGCTTCTCCTAAACCTACCAAGTTCTGCAATGTTCAGACATCAGCAGCAGTAATTGCTGATCTCCGTTCTTGCATCAATGGAGCTTATGAGCTAATTCCCGATCTCAGACACAACAGGTGTATTTTATGAGGAGCCGCCTATAAATCTATTTTGAAATGACTGAGAAAATCTGCACTGGCACATAAGGACCATACAAACTCAACACAGAAGAAGACTTAGGGACCATACAAACTCAACACAGAAGAAGACTTAGGGACCATACAAACTCAACACAGAAGAAGACGTAGGGACCATACAAACTAAACACAGAAAAAGACTTAGGGATCATACAAACTCAACGCAGAAGAAGACTTAGGGACCATACAAATTCAAAGCAGGAGAAGACTTGGGGACCATACAAGCTCAATGCAGAAAAAGACTTTGGGGCCATACAAACTCAACACAGGAGAATATTTAGGGACAATACAAACGCAACGCAGAAGAAGACTTAGGGACCATACAAACTAAACACAGAAAAAGACTTAGGGACCACACAAACTAAACACAGAAAAAGACTTAGGGACCATACAAACTCAAAGCAGAAGAAGACTTAGGGACCATACAAACTCAAAGCAGAAGAAGACTTAGGGACCATACAAACTCAACGCAGAAAAAGACTTAGGGACCATACAAACTCAAAGCAGAAGACTTAGGGACCATACAAACTCAACGCAGAAGAAGACTTAGGGACCATACAAACTCAACACAGAAAAAGACTTAGGGACCATACAAACTCAACACAGGAAAAGACTTAGGGATCATACAAGCTCAACACAGAAGAAGACTTGGGGACCATACAAACTCAAAGCAGAAGAAGACTTAGGGACCATACAAACTCAAAGCAGAAGAAGACTTAGGGACCATACAAACTCAACGCAGAAAAAGACTTAGGGACCATACAAACTCAAAGCAGAAGACTTAGGGACCATACAAACTCAACGCAGAAGAAGACTTAGGGACCATACAAACTCAACACAGAAAAAGACTTAGGGACCATACAAACTCAACACAGGAGAAGACTTAGGGACCATACAAACTCAACACAGGAAAAGACTTAGGGATCATACAAGCTCAACACAGAAGAAGACTTGGGGACCATACAAACTCAAAGCAGAAGAAGACTTAGGGACCATACAAACTCAAAGCATAAGAAGACTTAGGGACCATACAAACTCAACGCAGAAAAAGACTTAGGGACCATACAAACTCAAAGCAGAAGACTTAGGCACCATACAAACTCAACGCAGAAGAAGACTTAGGGACCATACAAACTCAACACAGAAAAAGACTTAGGGACCATACAAACTCAACACAGGAGAAGATTTAGGGACCATACAAACTCAACACAGGAAAAGACTTAGGGATCATACAAGCTCAACACAGAAGAAGACTTGGGGACCATACAAACTCAACGCAGAAAAAGACTTAGGGACCATACAAACTAAACACAGAAAAAGACTTAGGCACCATACAAGCTCAACACAGAAGAAGACTTAGAGACCATACAAACTCAACGCAGCGGAAGACTTAGGGACCATACAAACTAAACACAGAAGAAGACTTAGAGACCATACAAGCTCAACACAGAAGAAGACTTAGGGACCATACAAACTAAACACAGAAGAAGACTTAGAGACCATACAAGGTCAACACAGAAGAAGACTTAAGGTCCAGTCACACTAAGCAACTTACCAGCGATCCCAACAACGATAGGGATCGCTGGTAAGTTGCTAGGAGGTTGCTGGTGAGCTGTCACACTGCGACGCTCCAGCGATCCCACCAGCAACCTGACCTGGCAGGGATCGCTGGAGCGTGGCTACACGAGTTGCTGGTGAGCTCCCCAGCAACCAGTGACCAGCCCCCAGTCTCCTAGTTACAGCACACATCAGGTTAATTAACCCGATGTGTGCTGCAGCTAAATGTGCACAGAGCAGGGAGCAGCGCACACTGAGCGCTGGCTCCTTGCTCTCCTAGTTACAGCACACATCGGGTTAATTGCCTGATGTGTGCTGCAGCTATCTGTGCACAGAGCAGGAGCCGGCAGCACAGGCAGTGAGAGCGGAGGAGGCTGGTATCAAAGGTAAATATCGGGTAACCAAGGACAGGGCTTCTTGGTTACCCGATGTTTACATTAGTTACCAGCCTCAGCAGAAGCTGGCTCCCTGCTCACTGCACATTAGTTGTTGCTGTCTCGCTGTCACACACAGCGATCTGTGCTTCACAGCAGGACAGCAACAACTAAAAAATGGCCCAGGACATTCAGCAACAACCAACGACCTCACAGCAGGGGCCAGGTTGTTGCTGGATGTCACACACAGCAACATCGCTAGCAACGTCACAAAAGTTGTTCGTTACCAGCGATGTTGCTAGCGATGTTGCTTAGTGTGACGGGGCCTTTAGAGACCATACAAACTCAACGCAGCAGAAGACTTAGGGACCATACAAACTCAAAGCAGGAGAAGACTTAGGGACCATACAAACACAACACAGAAGACTTAGCATAGGTTCAGACTAGGCAGAAATAAAAATGGGGAAACATGGAGCACCTCTATAGGACTGCTGGAAATACCGAGTACAGCACTCTGCTACATCCAGCAGTCCCCTAGATAGTAAATGGAGTAAACGATACATTTAGATGGGTTGTTCATGGGGCGTTGTGGTCTAACAATATATTATCCCCTCTCCTTTCTATAGAAGAAAACCTACTAACTTAACACAAAACCCGTAAATAAGTGCTGATTTAGTTTCTATATTGTTGATCAATGCTCAGTGGGCAGAAATCTGCTGTTGTTATCCCTCCTATAGGTTCGTGGCCATTAAAAGACTGCTAGTAGTCTACATATAAGTTGCAGTCATTTTCGGTGGCCGTTTCATAGTCTTTAAATAGGCCAACCTCACATCCTTCCGCACAGAGCGATCATTTTGGGCAAATAGGATTCCATTGCTCTCGACACCACTTTTTTTTTACACGGGAAAATGTGCTGTCGAAAGCAATTATTTTTAAGCAAGCTCAAAAATCATTAGATGCCTTTACCACCTAGCGATTTTCTGGCTTCCATTTTTTTCTCCCTTTCTTCCAGGAGCCATCACGTTTTTTATTTTACGTTCCCAAACCCATATGAGTGCTTGTTTTTTGCGGGACGAGTTGTACTTTTGAATGACATCATTCATTGTGCCCATATTGTACTGGAAAAAGGGAAAAAATTCCAAGGGTAGTGAAATTACAAAAAAAGTGCAATTCAACAATGTTTTTTTAATATTTTATTTACTATGTTCACAATATGGTAAAAGTGACCCAGCATTATGATTCCCCAGGTCAGTACGAGTTCGCAGATACCAAACATATATAGTTTTTTTATATTTAAGTAGTAAAAAGAAATCCAGACATTTATCAAAAAAAAGAATTGCGCTTTTGTCGTCATTTTCTGAGACCCGTAACGTTCTCATTTTTCAGGATCTGAGACTCAGTGATGGCTTATTTTTTGCATCCTGAGCTGATGTTTTTAATTATACCATTTTGGTGTAGATGTGATGTTTTGATTGTCTATTATTGCATTTTATTGCAATGTTGCGCCGACCAAAAAAATATAATTCTGGCGTTTTGATTTTTTTTCTTGCTTTACTGATCAAATTAATTGATTTTATAGTTTGATTGATCGGGCATTTCTGAATGCGGCGATACAAAATATGTGTACTTTTTTATTGTTTTATTTTCAATGGGGCAACAGGGGGGCGATTTGAACTTTTGGGTTTTTTTTTTAAAACTGTTTTTTACGCTTTTTATTGTTTTTACTAGTTCTCTTACAAGACTTGATGCTACGATCATCTGATCGCTTCTGTTGTACAGAGCAGAGTATTAGCATCAATGTCAGCAACTGCACAGCAGAAATTACCATCTCCTGTGAATGCTGGCGCTCACAAGAATTACATCATGGCAGTGACAGGTGTCATCACCTGACCCCCGGCTGTCATGACTACCTATTGGCACCCCATGATCATATGGGGCCACCTATAGGAGAGCTGAATGAGGGTCTCCTCGTGGTGTGCATTAAATCCCGTTGTCAGAGAAATTTACCTTGTTATCAGGCGCGGGTGGATCGGAGATCAGTCTGTGCCTGTTAGTGCACATGATCAGGGTTTGCAGCATTTTGGACACAGCATGTTTTCGCTGAGTCCAAAACGCTGCGTTATACAGTACAAGCACAGCTAAAGTCTACAGCGGCCTGAACCCTGATTGTGGGGATGGGCTGCTGCGGTCTCTTGTAGAGAGGACACGCTGCCTCCAGGACTCAGCATATCTGGATCGTGGGCACGTACCCTTAAAGGCATATGTTGGCTGATCAGATCAATCGACTTGTATGGGGAAGCATGCAGGCTCACCACATCAAGGGAGGGACACAACCTTGGACGTACCAGTACGTCAAAGGTCCTGATAGAGCGTTTTACTTATTCATCTGGTGATTGTTAGCCTGTTTAAACAGGTAGATTATTTCTCGTTCCCAATAATCGTCCAGCGTTAATACACCCTAAATCAGACAAACTATCCCATCAGTCAATTTAGTGTCATGACCAAAAAATCACAGCAAGCAGCATCTACTGGTCAGAGACCAATGTACTGTAATTTCTGTTGATGGCCTGGATATGTGTAATGCACAACTGAAAGTGTTTCCAAGTTGCATATCACGACCACTCACTTTTTTTATTTTTATATTTTTATTTATCTATTATTATTGATTTTATCCCTTTTTATTCTTGCCAAGTTTCCGCAGTGAAAATATTTTGCTCACGCATGATAATTTTTCCTAAACTTGTAGGATTATTTAGGAAACACTTAATTGTGCAGTACAGCAAATAAACTGGTTAATCCGGGTTGTCGGCAGAAATGACAGCTGAAAGCAGTGGTCTCCGTCCCGTCCCCGCAGACTACTGAGCTACAGATCATCAGCCACGTAGGAATGTCCCCTGAGGACATCTCCAAGGACCTGGAAAAATACATCAATTACTGTATTTTTATATGTGGCATATATGAATAGATATTATTGCAGCATATGTATGGGGTGTAGAGTACCTCCATATTTACCCCCCTGGTTAGTGATATCGTGGATAATGTTATGTCTCCATGGTAGATGATCAGTATTTCTGGTCTATTAGCTGCTGGCTGAGGTTTGTCCAAGCATTCCTACAGAACATGTCCAATCCTGCTCTAGAAATAAGGTGTTTCCTGGTCGTAATAAAACATCAATTGAGGCCAGAATCATTTAATGGAGAAAGAAGCAGAGGTCCTTATTTTAGACCTGGAAGATATGGTACATGAGGTTTACTATGGCAGCTAAATAGTTGGAGGGCACAAATATGGCACCCTGGACAAGCCAGGACGTCACAGGTACTGCAACAACACACCCTACACCCCGGTTAGGAACACCGAAGTCAAACACAAACCCTTGTTGCCTCCATCCAGGGGCTGATGTCCACACCAGGTGGGGCGGAGCCAGGCAGTTGGCTCCTCCCACCGAGGAGTTCACAGTCCTGGAGGCGGGAAAGAAGGTCAGACAGATAGTGAAAGGAGTAGAGAGAGGAAGTCAAGGGAAGTAGGAGTAGAGGAGCAGGCTGACCGTGTCCGGGTACGTGGCCCGGGCACCTGACAGCAAGGTTGGCAGACGGTGGTGACCGTCTGCAGGAGAGGCTGATTGACGTACAACCGTAAGGACCGGGAACGGGCGGTGGCCCGCCGGTACCGGATCGGGGAGCGAAGAGAAGCCAGCACCATCCGGCAGGGCCTACGGACCCCGACCAGGCTAGGAGTTGCCGTAAAACCAGTCAAATCCGTCAGCGACGGGAACCTCCGGGGTTTCCCAGCAGTAAAGACCCGACTGAAGGCAACCGTCCAAACCGTGAGGGAGATAAAGCTACCGCCAGAGCTAGAGCTCCCAGGGCCAGAGCCTGCGGGCAAAGGAAGGGCTCCCTTAGTCAACATACCGCTGGGGAGCGGGCTATCAGTGGGAAGCCATTGGGGCTGAGAACAAAACACCGGTGCAGGGAGAGACAGTTACCGCCAACCTACCGGGAGTGACCGCCGCAGCCGTCTGTGGGACTCGTCCATCCAGCCGTTTGTTTTACCAGAGACTCTGTGTTTGTTACTGGCTGATTAAGTACCACCGTGCCATCTGGCACTGCGCTGCCCCGCGACCCTGCACCCGGCCAGGCCCCACATCCCACCTTCCGACCTCCACCACCGAGCCCCGGGACCACCAAAACCCCCCCTACCCACGGAGGGGAGAAAACATCTCAGCTGCTCCCTGTCAACGCTCCCGGGATCCCCGTACAGAGCAGCGGTGGTGTCCCAACCTCACCACAAACCGTGGGTGGCGTCACGGACAATATCCCTACACCAAACCACCCCTTTCACTCACGGGCGAGGAGTGCCGCTTGAGTCCCCGGGGTCCGGCCCACCGCTCGAGCCACCGACCGAGCGAGCAGCAGCCGGACCCGAGCAGTGGGTGAGCGCAGCGCCCTCCCCGCCCGCGACAACTTGGCGTCACGAACAGGATCTTACCGCTCTGCTGTCTGGTAGAGGTGCGCCTTGTGTCCCGCCGGAGGTGTCTGGCCGAAAATTTTCGGAAGCCGCCATATTGAGTGCGAAAAGTCCCCGCTCGAGCGTCTTCCCGAGCAGTGGAGGCGCGAAAGCCGAAGCTCCGCCCCTGAAGAGAAGGTGCCGGAAAGACACCAAGGGGGGACGGAAACAAGATGTCGGCGCCCGACGAAGCCGCTGGAGGAGCGGTGGACGTAGCCGCAGACGTGCCGGCAGATGGAAATGGGCCCGGCCGTGCTCTGGCCGCAGGAGCGGGGGGAGCTGCAGCCCCCGCCCTTGCTCAGGTGTTGCCGTTCTCCTTGCCCTATGTGCCCGGAGCTACCTGGCTGCCACAGTACAACGGGAAACCTGATACCTTGCAGGTCTTCCGGAAAAAGCTTAGCCCGCTTTTAGAACTGTACCCCCTGACTGAGAAGCAGCGTGCAGCGGTGGTGCTGGGGCAGCTAACCGCCGCAGCTGAGCAGGAGACGGAGACCTGGGCCGAGGGGGACCGGTCCTCTGTGGCCACTATCTTCAAGAAGCTACAGGTTGCCTTTGAAATTCGCACCGGGGCTGAGCTGCGATTGCAGTTTTACCAATGCCGACAGCGGCCTACCGACAGTATCAGAGACTATGCCCTGCGTCTACAAACTTCTCTCCAGACGTTGAAGCGGGTGGACCCCATCAATGATGCTGAGAGTAACAAAATGCTGGTAGAGCAATTCGTGCAGGGGATGAGATCCCCGGAGGACCGCAAACAGCTGCGTCTGTGGGTCTTAGAGCACCCTGATGTGGACTTTGCCGTGTTGAAAGAACGGGCCATTAAGGCTCTGCAGCCCCTGGCATCCGAAGTCCCGGAAGCGGCCCCGTGGCCGGCTGAGACGGCTCCCATCATGGTAGCTCCTTCGACCCCCAACGCCGGCAGCGCCTGTGAATTCTGGCGGAATGATGGAGGAGCTGGCTGCCCAGGTCCGTCGTATGGATGGAGACCTCGCCAAGATCCTCGCCGCACTGCAGCCTCCAACGAGACCCAGGCCGCTGGGGGGGTTACAGCTCGCCGATCGTCCCGAAGATGTTCCCTGGATGCAGCGGAGAAGGGCTACTGACCCGCGGTATGGACCTCCGATATGCTACAAGTGCAGCAAGCCCGGTCACTACTCCCGACGGTGTCCGTTAAACGAACATCCCCTGGGGCCAAGGGCCAATCCTCAGGAGTAGAACCCAGTGGCCCCCCCGACTGGCGGGACCGGTTCATCGGGGCCCGCCCCATCATCCCTCTGGCTGTGGATGGCGTCCCACTGATGGTGCTCCTGGACACTGGATCTCAGGTAACCACGATACCGTATACACTGTATCAACGTTATTGGGGGGATGGATGGTGTCTGGCTGCATGTAGACCCTGGCTCCTGGAAGGAACTCCTGCCGACATGTCCTTCCCGCCTGACCACGCAGCGGCCCCGGAGTTGGTGCCCGTAACAGCGGCATGGATCAGAGCCCCCATGGCTGGGGTCTCCCGACATTACCAGGACCAGATATGTCGGTTGATGGAGGGGTGGATCGTGGAGGTGGAGGAACTCGCCGCGGTCGCTCGGGTGTACGGAATGGAGGCTGCGATGGCAGAGCGGGTGAATAACCCACGCCCCTACATCCCGGAGGGACCGGCCACTGCGGCTGGGGGGCCCAGTTTGCCCCTGACCCCCATACTGCCTCCTTCTTCCCTGCTTGCACACCCCGCCCCTGCTGGTCCATCTCGCTTGCGGCCCTTTGTAACGGCAGCAGAAGGAGCGGTGAACCCGGACACTGCGGCAGCTGGCGGCACCCGCCTGGCGCAGGCACGGATGATAGCGACTCCGGGCCTGACACCAAACCTGTCTCGGAGGACAAGGGGGTCGTCGCCGTGCGTGACATGGAGGCCACTTACATCCCAAGGAACTGGAATAATGGATACCGGGTGGCCCTTATCCGTCGCGCCTGCTATGCGCTGGAGGGGCTAGTGCCCGTGTTTTTTCACCCGGGACCGGGTGAAGAAGATGAAAGCGATCAGTGATGGCAGCGGCCCCGCCGCAAGCGTCCCCGTTGGGACCCCCAGCACCGTTGTGATGTTCTTGTATGTTGTTAAATGTTTGAATGATAAGATTGAATCAACCGAAGAAGTTTATCAGATTGACACCGTGATTGAACCGGTCGCTGCCGGCAACTAGTCCCCGTAGGGACTTTCTGCAACCGTTGCGTAAGGAACTTCTTACGGACAAGCCCGAGAACTTGCAGGGCAACCACAAACTTAGTGGAGTGTAAATAAATTGTTGGCTTGATACCGTGACCGCCTCCGGAGAGGCTGATTTGGGAGGATGGGCCTGGAGGAAATGGATGGCCCAGGTCCGCCACTACCGTAACCGGTGGCAATCCTCCGGGGGTTCAGGGGTCCCCCATGGACGTGGGTCCCCTGAAAGAGACCGTACCCGCTCGGGCAATTTGGTTCTGGACTGGGGAAAGGGGTGCTGCCCATTTTCTTAGGGGCAGCATCAGGGCCAGGTTGTTTGGGCGGGGGGGAGAGCGGAAGCCGTACCGTAATAAAAGTGACTACCATTTGTAACGTTGAAAGTACCGTGCCTCCCATTATGGGAAGTTATGCTGAAATACTTATGTTGTGGTTTTTATATGTTTTTCTATTTTTCTACAGTTAACAAAAATAAAACCGGTAATGGACGAGCAGCCCCCGGACGGTCTGCGTTTAACCAAGGGGGAATGTGGCGCCCTGGACAAGCCAGGACGTCACAGATACTGCAACAACACACCCTACACCCCGGTTAGGAACACCAAAGTCAAACACAAACCCTTGTTGCCTCCCTCCAGGGGATGATGTCCACACCAGGTGGGGCGGAGCCAGGCGGTTGGCTCCTCCCACCGAGGAGATCACAGTCCTGGAGGCGGGAAAGAAGGTCAGACAGATAGTGAAAGGAGTAGAGAGAGGAAGTCAAGGGAAGTAGGAGTAGAGGAGCAGGCTGACCGTGTCCGGGTACGTGGCCCGGGCACCTGACAGCAAGGTTGGCAGACGGTGGTGACCGTCTGCAGGAGAGGCTGATTGACGTACAACCGTAAGGACCGGGGACGAGCGGTGGCCCGCCGGTACCGGATCGGGGAGCGAAGAGAAGCCAGCACCATCCGGCAGGGCCTACGGACCCCGACCAGGCTAGGAGTCGCCGTAAAACCAGTCAAATCCATCAGCGACGGGAACCTCCGGGGTTTCCCAGCAGTAAAGACCCGACTGAAGGGAACCGTCCAAACCGTGAGGGAGATAAAGCTACCGCCAGAGCTAGAGCTCCCAGGGCCAGAGCCTGCGGGCAAAGGAAGGGCTCCCTTAGTCAACAAACCGCTGGGGAGCAGTTTATTAGTGGGAAGCCATTGGGGCCGATAACAAAACACCGGTGCAGGGAGAGACAGTTACCGCCAACCTACCGGGAGTGACCGCCACAGCCGTCTGTGGGACTCGTCCATCCAGCCGTTTGTTTTACCAGAGACTCCGTGTGCGTTACTGGCTGAGTAAGTACCACCGTGCCGTCTGGCACTGCGCTGCCCCGTGACCCTGCACCCGGCCAGGCCCCACATCCCACCTTCTGACCTCCACCACCGGGCCCCGGGACCACCAAAACCCCCCCCTATGCACGGAGGGGAGAAAACATCTCAGCTGCTCCCTGTCAACGCTCCCGGGATCCCCGTACAGAGCAGCGGTGGTGTCACAACCTCACCACAAACCGTGGGTGGTGTCACGGACAATATCCCTACACCAAACCACCCCTTTCACTCACGGGCGAGGAGCGCCGCTCGAGTCCCCGGGGTCCGTCCCACCGCTCGAGCCACCGACCGAGCGAGCAGCAGCCGGACCCGAGCAGTGGGTGAGCGCAGCGCCCTCCCTGCCCGCGACACAAACATCAATTACAGATTTATGACCAAACTTTAGATGAACTCCACAAATCGTGCCATAGTTACTTATAGTTATGATAAGGTTAAAAGAAGATACAGGGTCATTAAAGGGTTATTCCCATCTCCAAGATCCTGTCAAAATATATAGTGTGTGTAATTATATCAGCAAAGACTCCAATTAGAAATTTAGTATAGTTCTCATTGTCAGCTATGACATTACCTCATGTGCAGGGCATTACAGTAGCTCAGGTATCCATGGTTATGTCGCGGGCGGAGGAGGGGACGCTGCGCTCTCCCACTGCTCGGGTCCGGCGGCTGCTGCTGCGGCTGCTCGGTGGTGGCTAGAGCGGTGGGCCGGATCCTGGGGACTCGAGCGGCGCTCCTCGCCCGTGAGTGAAAAGGGGATTTTGATTGTGGGGATTTGATTATTGTCCGTGACGCCACCCACGGTTGTGGTGATATTGGTGACACCACCGCTGCTCTAGACGGGGATCCTGGGAGCGGTGACAGGGAGCAGCCTTGTTGTTAGTTCTCCCCTCCGTGGGTAGGGGGTTGGTTGTCCCGGGGCCCGGTGATGGGGGTAGGGATGGATGACAGGCGGGTTACTGGGCCTGGTGAGGTGCAGGGTCGCGGGGGCAGCGCTGTGCCGCATGGCACGGTGGTACTCACTCAGCCAATGATGAGGACACAGTTCTCGGTAAAACACACGGCTGGATGGACGGGTCCCACAGACGGCTGCGGTGTTGTTTCTCCCGGCAGGTTGATGGTGACTGCCTTTCCCTGCACCTATGTACGGTTGATGGTTCCAATGGGTTCCCACCGGTAACCCGCTCCCCAGCTTGGATATGGTCTGGAGGAGCCCCTTTTGCCCGCAGGCTCTGGCCCTGGGAAACGGTTGCTTTGGCGGTGTCTCCCTCTCTTGGTTGGACTGTTGCCTTCTGTCGGGACTTGGCTGCTGGGAAACCCAGGAGGTTCCCTTCACTAACGAATTCGGCAAATTCACGGCGACTCCTAGCCTTGCCGGTGTCCGTAAGCCCCTGCCAGATGGTGCTGGCTTCTCTTTGTGTACCGGTCCGGTACCGCCGGGCCACCGCCCGTCCACGGTCCTTACGGTAGACTCCGATAGGCCACTCCTGCAGACGGTCACCACCGTCTGCCAACCTTGCTGTACCGCCCGGGCCACACACCCGGACGCTGTCAGTTAGTTGCTCCACTACTACTTTCCTCCCTTCCACTTTCACCTCCAAAACTAAACTCTCTCCTTTTCCTGCCTCCAGGACTGTGAACTCCTCGGTGGGCGGGGCCAACCGCCTGGCCCACCCCCTGGTGTGGACATCAGCCCCTGGAGGAAGGCAACAAGGGTTTTGTGTCTGACTTCGGTGTGCCTGACCGGGAGTGTGGGGTGTGTGGGTGTTGTGCTCTGTGGCCCCTGGCTTGTCCAGGGCGCCACAGTTACGACCACACACAACTTTAACTCACTATATGAGTGGTTGTAACCATGTGTAGGGCATTACAGTAGATCAGTTATCCATGGTTACGACCACACACAACTAACACTCACTATACGAGTGGTCGTACCCATATGCAGGTCATTACAGTAGATCAAGTATCCATGGTTATGACCATGCACAACTAACTATCACTATATGAGTGGTCGTAACCATGTGTAGGGCATTACAGTAGCTCAGGTATCCATGGTTATGACCATGCACAACTAACTATCACTATATGAGTGATCATAACCATGTGTAGGGTATTACAGTAGATCAGGTATCCATGGTTATGACCACACACAATAACTATCACTATATGAATGGTTGTAATCATGTGCAGGGCATTGCAGTAACGCAGGTATCCATGGTTACGACCACACACAACTATCACTATATGAGTGGTCGTAATCATGTGCAGGGCATTAGTAACTCAGGTATCCATGGTTACGATCACAAACAAATAACTATCACTATATGAGTGGTCTGAACCATGGATATCTCAGCTGCAATGTCCTGCAGCCTGTAGACTAACCCCATATTTGCAGCATAATAACGTTTGGGGACATGACAGGTTCACTTTAAGGGTAATGTACAGAAAAGAGCAGTTCGACTGTCTATTTACTGCAAACCTCAGATTGACAATAGTATCCTAACGGCAAATGGCTCACACCCTAAACTTGCAATTGAATCATTTCCAATAGGGGAACACATTTGGGCCAGAAAGGCCTATTAAGATGATTCTCCCAAGAATTTAATAGAATTATCATATTTAGTGTCAGTAAGCCTTCCAGGAGTTATCCACTTTGTGGGCCAATTTTTTTATTATGTATTTACAATTAATTGAGGCAAAAACATATTTTTCCTATTGGATTTCACAATTTTTTGTTTAACTTTTTGCCTTCTATAGTCTCTCTTATTATAATCAAGGATACTAAATGCTCGATAATCATACAGCAGACAGTGAAATACCCCCATAGCTCCCTCCTTGTTGGAGATTTTATAATGGGACCTAAAACATGTTGGATATGTGACGCCCTGGGCAAGCCAGGGGTCACAGGTCGTCACACCACCACACCCTACATCCCAGTTAGGAACACCAAAGCTACCAAAATCCTTGTTGCCTTCCTCCAAGGGCTGATGTTCACACCAGGGGGTGGGCCAGGTGGTTGGCTCCGCCCACCGAGGAGTACACAGCTCTGGAGGTGGGAAGAACCAGCAGTTAAGCTAGGGGAGTGAAGGAGTAAACAACAGAGTCTAAGTGAAGTGAAAGTGAAGTGGTAGTGGAGCAAAGAAGAAAAGGAGCAAAAGTGAGCATAGAAAGACCTGAAGTTAGTCCAGCTAAGTGCAGGACAGGTCAGCAAGGTCAGCAACAGCGGTGATCGTCTGGAGGGGGACTGCTCGGAGGTTGCTGGAAGGACCGCGGACGGGTAGTGGCCCGGCGGTCTGGAGCAGTATACGAAGGACAGTCAGCACCAGGGCAGGGGCCTCTCGGACCCCGGCAAGGCTAGGAGTCGCCATAATTTGCCGAATCCGTCAGTGAAGGGGACGTCGATCCCCCAACAACCAAGTCCCGACTGAAGGCAAAAGTCCAACCATTAAGGAGGAACACCGCCACCGCCAGGGCACCAGTTCCTCAGGGCCAGCATCTGCGGGCAAAAGTAGGGCTCCTCCGGCCCATATCCAAGCTGGGGAGCGGGTTACCGGTGGGAACCCATCGCTACCAACACAGAAACACTAGGTGCAGGTCAAAGGGACATCACCGTTACCTACTGGGAGAGCAAGTGCAGCCGTCCGTGGGAACCGTCTTTCCAGCCGTGTGGTGTACCGTAAAACTGTGTCAACGTCTCAGGCTGAGTGAGTACCATAGTGCCGCAAGGCACAGCGCTGCCCCCGCGTCCCTGCGCCCACCAGGCCCTGCACCTTCCACACCATCACTGGGCCCCGGGATCACCAACCCCTACCCACGGAGAGGCAACACAACACCTGGCTGCTCCGCATCACCACTCCCGGGATCCCCATATTGAGCAGCGGTGGTGCTACAAATCACCACAACCGTGGGTGGCGTCACGGACAATAAACAATCCCCACACCCAACAACCCCCTTTCACTCACGGTCGAGGAGCGCCGCTAGAGTCCCCGGGATCCGGCCCACCGCTCGAGCCACCGAGCAGCAGCAGGCCGCAGCAGCCGCGGCAGCCGGACCCGAGCAGCAGTGGGAGAGCGCGGCGTCCCCTCCTCCGCCCGCGACAGATACATGTCACAGAAACGTAAAATCTCATCACGGCTCCCGGCTGATTCTTCTGGATCTCTGCTGCATTTGACCCTCTGGATCACCAGCTCGTCCTCTATCTATTGGACTCAAGGACACCACTCTCTCCTGGTTCTCCTCCTACATCTATGACTACTCCTTCTTTGTATCTTTTGCCATCTCCTCTTCCCCTTTTACCTTACTATTGAGGTTCCTCATGGTTCAGTTTTAGGCCCCTCCTCTTCTCCTTACTATTAGAGTTCCTCAAGGTTCAGTCCTAAACCCCCTACTCCTCTCTATACACCGCTCCTATTGGACATACCATCCATAGATTTGGTTTCCAGTACCAGTACTCTATGCTAAACTATACGGCTGGAACCCCCACCCCCAGTGAAGGTGGAGGCTGGCATGACTTTGGTTAGGGGGAGGTGACCAGAAGAGGGAGGTGGGTACCAGGGACCGTTGGGGTATATATAGTGTAGTTGTGAGGGGGAAGACCTCTTTGGCCTCCTGTTCCCTGGGGATTGTCCCTCCCGCCCTTTCTTGTTGAGGTTTAGCAGGGTCATGGTGGCACTTGGCGTTTGGGGTGGGTCCTCGAATTCAGTGTAAATTGTATTGGGGGTCCAAGGAGATGTGGATCCCTTTAATTGCCTGGTTTGGTTGGTGGTCTGGTGATTTTGGGGGAACACCGGCAATGGAATGTCGGGTCCCGGGTTTGGTATTTAACCTTTTCCCTTCCCCTTTTTTATATTGGTGCTTGCGGCTGGGAGTAAGTATGGTTTAGGTGGAAGGTAATGTTTACTGGGTTACTAGTCAATCACCAGATTTATTGCTTTTGAGGACCCCATCCCTATTAATGTTTATTCTATGTATATATGTTAAATAAAGGCTGCTGTAGCCAATTTCATCCAACTTTGTTGTCTGTGGTTATTTCATAGTCATTGGGGTTAAGGGGGGTTATGTAAAGAGGTGGTAAAGAGGGTCACTGAAACTCGACTATAGCAAAGTCATGACTCCCAATGATACCCATCGTCTCCTGACATCACCCCTACATTAGTACAAAATACCAGGGACTGTCTCTCTGCTGTCTCTAAGAAACTCAATCTCTAAAACTGAACTTCTTGTGTTTCCCCCCTCTACTAACCTTCAAAAAACAGAAGTAAAAAAAAATTCAACAAAAACAGACATTAGCCAACAAGTCAAACAGCAAATGCACTAGCAGGGTGGCCCCCAATGATAAAATTGGGAGCAAAAAATGTGCAGAATGCCGATGAGACAACCACTCACAGCCTACCATATCATGGAGGGGGTGGTTGCTGGTATTAAAACTGCACACAGTTGGGGTTTGCGTAGAGCGCCAGTCATACAGGTATGTGCAATGTAGTGTCTGGATTATAGTCTATCGATAAAAGACTGTGGAGGAAAGAAGCGCAATAGGGTCTTACCCAAATAACAATGGGAGAGAAAAGTAGGGAGATACTACTCACCTATAGGGGTTGTGACAGTCACAACTCCTATAACAGCATGTGTGTGAATAATCCAGAGTCACAGCAGCGGTCCCTCGGTTTTTGGCAGATAACAGAGAGTAATAGATTGAGGGTTTCCAAGCCGCGCCAATGACGATCAAGTTAAGCCATTAGATTAATGTTCCTTTATTCCAATTACAGGTCTACGCGTTTCGGAAGGCACCCCTTCCTTCTTCAGGACCAGATAGCAAGAAAAACATCAATGATGTTTTTCTTGCTATCTGGTCCTGAAGAAGGAAGGGGTGCCTTCCGAAACGCGTAGACCTGTAATTGGAATAAAGGAACATTAATCTAATGGCTTAACTTGATCGTCATTGGCGCGGCTTGGAAACCCTCAATCTATTACTCTCTGTTATCTGGATTATAGTCTATGGATGACGCCCATACTATTAGATCAGGCGGGCTGCCCAGCACTACATAAAGGCCTCGACACACAGGAGAGACACCCCAAAAGGGCCTGGCTGCATCCTGTAGAAAATTGTGCAATATAAAAATGCTAAGAAATTATATTAAATAATAAAGTGAGGTATTGGTCCATATTTTGGAAAAAATACATAAGCTTGTAAGCCGGCGTCAGGGGTCCCCACGCTACACTACATTCAAAATGATTCACAGAAAAGGACATATATTCAAAAGAAATAAAAAAAACCTTACTGTCGCCCTTACTCATCCTCTTTTGGACTACTGCAACTCTCCACTGATCAATCTCCCTCTTACCAAATTGTCTCCACTCTAATTTGTCCTGAATGCTGCAGTCAGGATTGTATTTCTGTCCAGTCGCTACACTGATGCCTCCAGCTTGTGCCAGTCATTGCACCGGTTACCCATCCACTACAGAGTACAATATAAATGTATCTCTCTCACCCACAAAACGCTCCACAGTTCTGCATCAACACTCGTACATGTCCTCATCGCTGTCTTTCATCCCACCCATGCTCTCCATTCTACAATTCATCTAAAGGCCGCTTTACACGCTGCGACATCGCTAAAGCGATGTTGGTGGGGTGACGCATTTCGTGACGCAAATCCAGCCTCTTTAGCGAAGTCGCTGCGTTTGACACCTACGTGCTATCGAAAATCGTCGCAAACACATGCAAAATCGTTTATCATTTACATCCTCCCCTATTCTCAATTATCGTTGCTGCAGCAGGTATGATGTTGTTCCTTGTTCCTGCGGCAGCACACATCGCTATGTGTGACACCGCAGAAACAAGGAACCTCACCTTACCTGCGGCCGCCGGCAATGAGGAAGGAAGGAGGTGGGCGGGATGTTACGTCCCGCTCATCTCCACCCCAACGCTTCGATTGGGTGGCCGCTTAGTGACGTCGAACAAACCGCCCCCTTAGAAAGGAGGCGGTTTGACGGTCACAGCGACGTCGCTAGGCAGGTAAGTAGTGTGACGGGTCCGCGCGATTTTGTGCACCACGGGCAGCGAATTGCCCGCGATGCACAAACGATGGGGACGGGTACCCACACTAGCGATATCGGTACCGATATCCCAGCGTGTAAAGTGGCCTTAAGATGTATGGATCGTTAGCCAATGTCACCAAAGGTGTCTGCATCAGGCCTAAGGCTTCTGGTATGGTAGGAACTTTTATTTTTATTTATTTATTTTCATTAACCATATATTTGACTAGCGATGTCGCAGCGTGTAAAGCGGCCTTAAGACTAACATCCTTAAAAAATGTTTAAAAGAACTGAGAGTCCTCAGTGATTGATACCTTTTAATGGCTAACTGAAAAGATGGTAATAATAGCGAGCTTTCGTAACATCCTTTGTAATCCAAACCTTACACATCCATCTCCAAAACTTTTCTCATGCTGCATCTGTTTTCTGGAATGCTCTACCCTGGATGGTCGTATTAATACCTAGCCTCACGTTATTAAACGTACTTTAAATACACATCCCTTTAGACAGGCTTATCAGCTCATTTCCCATCACTAATTTAACTATCCCCTGTTCTCAAAATCTGCTCCATCTTATTCACCTGTCTGCACATCCTCCAATAGCACTTGGTAACTGCACATAGACAGATCCGGGCTGATGACGGATCGTGCAGCTTTATATCATAACCGCTATTTAATATAGTGATGGCTGGATCATATGTAATAAGCACATTCTGTTCTACCTATTGTGCCCCCCACCCCCATTCCTTATAGATTGTAAGCTTACCAGCAGGGCCGTCACTCCTCTTACGACTGTTGAACTATGTGTAAGGCTATGTGCGCACGTTGCGTACTAGCCCTGCAGAAATTTCTGCAGCGATCTGAAGAGCACATGTGCGCTTTAGATCGCTGCAGAAATGTCCGTAGTGAGCGCCGATTCCATGCGCTCTGCCTGCAGCTCCTGCCATAGACAGAGCAGGAGCTGCCGGCAAAGCGCAGGAAAGAAGTGACATGTCACTTCTTTTTGCGCAGCGCTTCGGCAGTAGCCGAAGCGCTGCGCTCTGAGACGCCACGTGCGCACGGCCCCTGCACAATCTCCATAGACTGTGCAGGGGACGCAGGACGCATGCAGTTACGCTGCGCTACAAAGCGCAGCGTAACTGCATGTATTTACGCAACGTGCGCACACTTTGTATTGTCTCATTTCTCTTTACATGTCTCATCAATTGTAAATTGTTGTGAAATGTGTTGGCGTTATATAAATGAAATGATTATGCTGAACATATATATGACATAATTAATTGAGGATTATTCATACTTGGAGTTTTTTTATGTTTTTTTAAGGGTTTGTGCACACGTTGAGTATTTGCAGTGGAATTTTCTGCACCAAAAATCAGAGTGTGATCAGGCATGTTGAGTTATTATGCCCATTTTTTTTGGTTTTGGTAGGTAATAAGCTGCCACCAGAAAAGCAGATTTTCATCCCAGTCTTTCCATATTGAAAAAACATCCACGTTTGGAGGACAGTAGTATCCATTTGGAGTTTGCATGGTCATCTGGAAAGGTTTCACTGTATACGGTATTAAGAGATTATTCATGTATAAACGTCACTCGCTCCACAACATTTCTACTCAGTTTGTCACCCGCGTTACGTCATCTCTTCCTCCGGTTGGGAGGCCTCACCTTTACTTATGTCATACTAGTACTATTCAATGCAAATTAAAGGGAGGAAACTAATAAAAAAAAGTCCATGTATGTGTTTTCTAATTTGACTGCTCAGGGGACACAAATTCGACTGTTTATTCACAAACACATTGGGTACTCATACTTAGGTGGAAGATAATGATACCTTTGTAATTGCATTAAAGGAGTTGTCCACTACTTTTACATTGATGATCTATCCTCAGGATAGGTCATCAATATGTGATTGGCCAGGGTCCAACACCCGACACCAACGCTGATCAGCTGTTTTTCGGTGCCGACGGCAGCAGCAGTAGCGGGAAATGCTCAGTTCCAGAGCCCCCCAGTCGTCTGCTCATACGTAGAGTAGGTGGAAGATAATGACACCTTAGTAATTGTATTAAATGGGTTGTCCACTACTTTTATATCGATGGTCTATCCTTAGGATAGGTCATCAATATTTGATTAGCCGGAATCCAACACACGGCACCCAAGCTGATCAGCTGTTCTCGGTGCCGACAGTGACAGCTGGAAATGCTCAGTTACGGAGATGTCTCGTCTTCTGATAGTGGCCACAGCCGGGGACTGCATATCCGCATCCCATTCAAATCAATAGGAGGAGGATGTGCAGTACCTGGCTGCCGCCGCTATCAGTCGACAAGGCAGTTCTGGAACTGAGCATTTCTGGCCACTTGCTACTGGGACTGAGAACAGCTGATCGGCGGGATTTTGGCAGGACCAGTTAGTCACCTAATGTGTATGATAGCATCCCACTCCTGTCTGTTCCTCAAAGACATATATCAGAGAAAAGAAGGATTGACCATTTTGGAATTAAACATTTCCATGGTACATGAGATTATTTTCTCTCTCTATTGAAACCATGCAGATTTGACCAAGCTCAGAGTTTGTTACTGGAAGGATCGGAAGAAACGGCTTTTCGGCTGAATGATCTATTGGATGTGTTTGGCCTTCTGTTGGGTTAACTGTTCAAAATTAGAGATGAGAGGACCTGTGGAAGTTCGGTTCTGAGGATTCAGCTGGACTTTAGATAAAGTTGAGTATGGGACCCTGACTTGACCTGAACCCCAATGGAAGTCACTAATTGGCCAATTGGCCAAGAAACGGCTTTTCGGCTGAATGATCTATTGGATGTGTTTGGCCTTCTGTTGGGTTAACTGTTCAAAATTAGAGATGAGAGGACCTGTGGAAGTTCGGTTCTGCGGATTCAGCTGGACTTTAGATAAAGTTGAGTTTGGGACCCTGACTTGACCTGAACCCCAATGGAAGTCACTAATTGGCCAGTCCAGTTCTCCATCCACATGCGCTAGCCATAAACAGATCCCTTCCGGTGGTGAGTGGGCTGAGTTTTTTCCATTTTTTTTTTTTGTTTGGTACACACTACATCCGATCACGCTGTTGTTACCCCCACTGTTTACCGATCAAACACTGCAAGTGGCTCACACTTGGCTGAGTACCGAGTGTACCCGAGCACAGCGATGCCCGCGCGAGTGGTCAGCATACATAAAGCACCTGAACTCTGAATCTGAACTCTATATTTTTGGTGAAGTCTAAAGGGCACTTTACACGCTGCGATATCGCTATCGATATCGCTAGCGAGCGTACCCGCCCCAGTTGGTTGTGCGTCATGGGCAACTCGCTGCCCGTGGCGCGAAACATCGCTTACACCCGTCACATTGACTTACCTTCCCTGTGACGTCACTGTGGCCAGCGAACCGCCTCCTTTCCGTTCGTGCGGTGTCACAGCGACGTCACACAGCAGCCGTCCAATAGAAGGGAGGGGCGGAGATGAACGGGCAGAATATCCCGCCCACCTCCTTCCTTCTTCATTGACGGTGGACGCAGGTAAGGAGATGTTTGTCGTTCCTGTGGTGTCACACATAGTGATGTGTGATGCCGCAGGAACGATGAACAACCAGTGTCATGCATCACCAACGATATTATGAAAAGGAGCGACGTGTCAACGATCAACGATTTTTGTCGTTTTTGCGATCATTGATCGTCGATCCTAGCTGTCACACGCTGTGATGTCGCTAACGACGCCGGATGTGCGTCACAAATGCCGTGACCCCGACGATATATCGTTAGCGATGTCGCAGCGTGTAAAGCACCCTTAAGTTTGGTACGAACCCCGAACCTCGGGTTTGCTCATCTCTTCTCAAAATAGTTTATCAATAATATGAATTGAGGTTTAGGGTTAAGGTGTCGCATGAAGAAAGACCACCTTAATGTACATGGATAGAGAGGGTGCTGACCAAATATTGCAGATCTGATCTAAAGGTATTAATCAAACCGGAGTTTTTTGGCTTTCGTTACTTCTGTGTGTGAAGATAAGAACATCTGCAGGTACTTCAATCTCTCAGAAGGGTTTGTTTGAGTTATGATCAGTGTGTATGTACCTAAGCAGCTCTACAAGAGTTCTCAAGAGTTTCTATCATTTAAAGAGGACCTGTCATTTGCCATAAATGTGTGATGTTTTACCTGGCATAAATGCCACTGTTCTCCTGAATCTGGAATATATATATATATATTTTTTTTTTTATTCCAGCAAGTGTTTGTTCCTGAGATACAGCCGTGGCATATAATATAGGTATTATTAAATTATTAACCAATAGGGTGTGGATCTCAAGAAGACTCCACTGAGAAGAGTTGAGGATCGCGCTTTCTTGGATAACAAGACTAGATGCACATACAAAGAAGAGGAGGCCATATCTAAGGAATGAAGAAGTGCGGAAACTAAACAAAATAACCTACCAGCTGCATTTTAGGAAAAATGACACATTTATGTCAAGTGACAGGTCCTCTTTAAGTAGGCAGTTAAGCATGTATCATAGACATCATAGACATTAGTCTTCTATTGGAAAATGCCAATGATTGTTGAGGCATATTCTAAGGGGGCGGATCGTGCGGCGTCACAGCGACGTCACACGGCAGGCGTCCAATAGAAGCGGAGAGGTGGAGATGAGCAGGACAAACATCCCACCCACCTCCTTCCTTCCGCATTACCGGTGGAGGCAGGTAAGGAGATGTTCATCGCTCCTGCAGTGTCACACACAGCGATGTGTGCTACCGCAGGAAAGAGGAACAACATCGCTAATGAGAGGTAAACGATTTTTGGTTTTAGGACGACCTCTCCACTGCAAATGATTTTGGCCACTTTTGCGATCGTTTAAGGTCGCACAAAAGTGTCACACGCTGCGATATCGTTAATGACGCCGGATGTGCGTCACTAACGACGTGACCCCCGACGATAAAACATTAACGATATCGTAGCGCGTAAAGCCCCCTTTAATCTCTGCTGGTCTGATTGTTAGTCTCCTTTGATCACATGTTTTGGAGGAGCTAATCACATCTGTTCCCCTCCTATATATGCTGGCTAGATCCTTCCTTCTATACCAGCTATAGTTTATCTTTTCTGGTCTGGTGAGGTGTTGTGATCTAGGCTAACTGGTACAGTACTTGTTGCTGTATGTGGTTGTTGAGTTAACCCTTGTTGTCTTTTTGTTGCTGCCTTCCTGCTCTTGCCTTTCTTTTTAGTCTCTTACTGTTTGTTCCTGTGTGTTTGCAGTTTGTCAGAATTTTGGTTTTCCCCTGTCTGTCTTTATCTGTGTTTCCATCTCACTCCTGACCTTCCCTTCCCTGGTGAGAGGAGGGAATCAGATAAGTTTTGGTCAGGTGCATAGTCAGACACGACACTCAGGCATCTTCACCATTAGGGGTAACCCTGAAGTTAGGGATAGCCTAGGGTCCCCTAGCATGAGGGACAGCATAGGAGCCCCTGTCCCTCACTATCCTACAGTCACATCATGACAAATATCTCCAGGGGCAAAACAAAAGAAAAAGTACTGCACAAAAGGGAGCACATCCAAATAAGGTTCATAAAAACATATCCTTTATTTTATCAAAAAAGTTAAAAGCATATAAAACCAGAAAAACACACCAAGAGATGAATAAAAATATCAAAGACCCCTGTTATTAAATAGCAAAAGGAACCCACAATATTCATGGAATCATACAAAAAATAATAATAATACGTGCATATAGATAATCCAGGTCCCTTATTAGGGCTAATAAGAACAAAGTACCCCTACAGGCAATTGCATAGGAACGGCACCTATGGTCAAAGGATATGCACAATTATATGAAACTGCCAGCAATCCCATACAGGGATAGGTAACGGTATGGGATTGCTCGCAGTTTCATATAATTAGGATGTGCTCCCTTTTGTACAGTACTTTTTCTTTTGTTTTGTTTCATTATATTTACTGCATTGGCGAGCACCCTCTATTTAACATTCTGGGCGTGCGCCCTCCTTCCGTTTCTTGTTAAATATCTCCAGGGGCTGACAAGCAGTCCCACAATATTGGATTTTAGACAAAATATAGCTATCCTGATCCTATTGATTTCTGCAGGAGCCTTCATGATTTCAGGTGCCCCTGATCTGAAAAAAAACCCAAAACCCATATACATTTGAGCAAACTCAGCCAAATCCGCGTTTTTCGGTAAGACTGGATGGCTCTCTGATGTTTACGAAGGCCACCATCTTTTTTTTTCTGATAGATGATGTCAAGGTTAAGCCGAGTACTCATGTATGGAGGAGTCCGGAGAGATACAACAGCCTTCTACTGAATGAACATTCAACTGACAAGTATCTTGTGTATGGCCATCAAGGCTATGTGTCCACGGTAGAATGTACCTGCGGATTTTTCTGCATGAAAATCAGCGACTTTCGCGGCAAATCCGCACCTTATTTTTGCCGCGGATTACCGCGAATTTGCCGCGGATTTTTTTTTTTCCCCCATTCTATACCCAAAATCCGCACCAAAATCCGCAACAATAATTGACATGCTGCAGATTTTTCCGGATCAAAATCCGCGGCAAATCCGCCGCGGAAAAATCCGCAGCATGGACACAGCATTTTCAAAATGCCATTGAAATGGCTTGGAAGTGCCGCTGCTGCAGATTTTCGGTAAATCCGCGGCAAATCCGCGGTAAATCCGCAGCGTGGGCACATAGCCTTAAAGTCAAAACTGTAGTTGAAAAGCAAGCTAATGTAGACGAGGGTGATATCTTCTGTGCATGGTTTTTTCAGTAGAAGCCATCAAGCACGATGGATGGATGGAAATTTGAGAATAATTCTTATATACATCAGACCCTTTTACCGTGCCTTGTCTCATTACCTGGACTGGACCTCTCTGCATGTCCACTTGACGTCAAGTCCCGAAGAATCAGTAAAGAACTAAGAATTCTACTCTTCTCCTGAACAGTTTGGATATATGAAGAGCCACCATTTCTATCGTTGACGAGCTTGCTCAGAATTTTATGAGCGAGCGGGGCTTCTAACTTCAGCCCATTTGACGTTTCTACTGCTTTCCAATAAAAATAGTTTCTAATCTTCATTGACATTTACCGGTCCCATTTTGGAGTCTTTTCCTACCTAGAGAAGTGACACCTTTTCATATATATATTCATTAGAAAAGGCCATTATGTTTTAAAAACGTGAAAAGAAGAAAATGTTGGTCTGAAACAAAGATGATGGGTAGTCACAAAAATCCTGAAAACCCTAAAGAGAAGCCTAAAGATGACATTGTAGACATGCCCAGGACTAGTCAGGACCAACTGGACACTGCTCAATGATGATTAATATAATTGTACCCTCTGATGTCGTACGAAGGGAGCACCGATCTGCACAAATTACACTATACTGAGACAACTTTTTGAAAAACAAAGTTGCAGAGAACATATGCGATGACAATCCTAAAGGCGGCATCACACGCTATGATATATCAGGCAATATGTCGTCGGGGTCACGGATTCCGTGACGCACATCCGGCATTGTTTGATATATCGTAGCGTGTGACAGCTATGAGCGACTGTGAACGAGCAAAAATACTCACCTTATTGTTGCTTGTTGACACGTCGTTCATTTTCATAAAGTCGGTCACATTCCTGGATGCAGGTTGTTCGTCGTTCCCGAGGCAGCACACATTGCTCCGTGTGACACCCCGGGAACGATGAACACAGCTTACCTGTGTCCCGCCGGCAATGAGGAAGGAAGGAGGTGGGCGGGATGTTACGTCCCACTGATCTCCGCCCCTCCGCTTCTATTGGCCGGCCGCTGTGTGATGTCGCTGTGACGCCGAACATCCCTCCCCCTTCAGGAAGAACTTGTTCGCTGCCCACAGCGATGTCGTTAAGGAGGTAAGTACGTGTGACAGGGGTTAAATGACTTTGTGCGACACGGGTAAAGAATTGCCCGTGACGCATAAACAACGGGGCAGGGTGCGATCGCTCATGCGATTGCACGATATATCATGGCGTGTAACGCTGCCTTAAATATTCAGTCCAAAGGGAATATGAAGCTGTTAAGGGAATAGAGGACGGGGACATAGGGTAAAGCCCAAATGGAAAAGGCCGTTGAAACAATTGGTGGAGAAACAACTACTGTAGGAATAAAACAAATCCTTTAGCAGGTTTTCGCTATGTAATCTGAAGACAGCATGCTGTAGGGGTTAACACACAGATTTCAGCGATGCGTCTTTTATCACACTATATGCTGTTGTTTTAGCATCCAATTAACATTGCCGGACTAGGTCAGCTAGAAGTCAGCTAGTCCGGCACGCCCCCTGCTGTAATTAGCAGCTCACGATCTATAGACACTGTATATCGGGAGTAGGCACCAAATTTAAGAATAAAAATTCTAAGAGAAGCCGATTAGGTCAAAAAGTATAACAAATTTTATTATTTAAAATGAATGCCAACTGGCAGAGAACCTAGAACAGGGGCATCACATGTATGGATATTAAAAGGTCAATAACAGGTATCACTGCACAGGTGTTAAGGTACTAAAATTGATAAATTATATTACTATGAAGAGATCAGATACACAGTACCATATCAAATTAACACAAGTGTTCATAGGTATAGTGTCTATAGCGGTCATGCAATAACAAAAGCCTAACCACGTGGTGTCTGATAGATAATAAAAGGTAATAGTGGACACATTTAGTGCTGACCATCGGTAGTATCGAGGGTCAGAACCATATGCACTGTTATCAGCACTCACATGGGTATGTGCAGTAGTGATTGCTGTAATATACAATGTAAGAAAATGTTATAGAAAGGTGTACATTTACAGCACAAAGTATTGTTTACATAGACTGTAATGTAAAAATATCTAGGGCAGGTGTATATGAAAAACGCCTAAATCGAGACATGATAGATAGAAAATAGAAAGTTTTTACATGTGCAAGGGAAGACCTGTGCTCACATGAGACGCCAGCCCCAACGCGCACGTTTCGGCGCCACCTTCGTTAAACGCCCCTGCAATAATGAAGCCAAACAGTAGGTATACCCCTGGGGGACATGTGCATTCAGTGAAGCACACATTACTAAAAGTTAAGCCTTAGGATGATGCAGTTTTACAAACCCACAGTCTAAAGCTAAAGATATTCAGGTAGGACAAAGTTATGACATTTTCATTAGTTTTACTTAGAATGCAACTTGAGAAAAACGTACAGAAACTACTACTTGCAATATGAACCTTCAAACATACAGCATTTCCACCTTTGAACATGCATTGTACTGCAGAGCTGAATTCATAATTCTGCAAGCTTCCAATCTTAAACATTCCTGCACAGAACCCAAGTGGGCAATTTGCGATCTAAAAACCGATAAGGCACTCTTAAGGAAACCTATATGCTAATCTGATGAAAACGTGTCTGATGACGAGCTTGCAAACAGTTTTCTTTGAAGTCCAGCAGAATTGTGAATGCAGCTCTGAAGTGTAATATAGATCCCTGCTATAATACTGGTGTCTATGTATATGGCAGAGGCTACTTGCAAACATCAGGACACTGCTCCGAGCGATACTTATGTACCCCCTATAATCTGGGGGACAACTTAAAAAAGTTGTCCGCTTTTAGGGACATTTTTTGTTTACTTAAATGCATGTATTTGGGGCTAAAAATTATTTTTGCTATTTGGTTTCATTCAAAATGTTGCACGTTTTGGATTTTACAGGCTCTTTGCTTACCGCACATTCAACTTTGTGGTCTGTGATCATAAATCAGCTGATAGAAAAGAAGTTACAAAGAAGGAGCTCACTGAAGGATTCTCAGTTAACTCATTCTCCAGCCAGCACTAGCCAGTGCAGCACGGAGGCTATAAAAGTCAAACGGTGAAACATTTTTAATGAATCCCCATTACTAAAATGGAAATATATGCATGTAAATGGCACCTGTCAGAATCTTCTACACCCCCGAACCAATTATATGTCTATGTTGCCCTTTAAAGTATAAGCAAGATGGTGTCATTATGACCTGAAAATAATGATTATATTTTGAAGTTATCTATATAAGTGCAATAGGGTGAGGCGAGGCCCCTCCAGCTCCGCAGCCCCACGCTGTGTTCCCTCTCCACTGGTTGATTGACAGGTCGTTGGCTCCAATACACGGCAGGGAACACAGCTGAGGAGCTGGATGTGCAATGTCACGCCCTAATGCACTCCCAGGCACACACATATCTATAGACACTGTATATAGTGTGCGCTGTCACTTATTAACCCATTCTTCTCCGGTCTTCATGTAACTACACTACAGAATCAGCTGCTCATACAAGGAATCCCGGTATCTAAGCATTCACACCCCGCACCATATCATTTAGATACCATCTTCTCTACGTGCCAAAAAACAAAGACAGGGATATGTGTCCAAGCCAAGGACGGTGCACAAGGCAACCATGGAATAACCTGATCAGGAGTGCACAGATGTAGCAGAGCCATTTCTGTATGGCCCCTGACAAATCCATCTCTGCATTGTTCTGCTATACAATTGCACAGATGTAGCAGAGCCTTTTTGTAAGACACCTGACAAACCCATCTCTGCATTGTTGTGATACACAATTGCACAGATGTAGCAGAGCCATTTTTCTACAACCCTGACAAACCCATCTCTGCATTGTTCTACTGTACAACTGTGCAGATGTAGCAGAGCCATTTTTGGACGACCATGACAAACCCATCTCTGCATTGTTTCAATACACAACTGCACAGATGTAGCAGAGCTATTTTTGTATGACCCTGAGAAACCCATCTCTACATTGGTCTTCTATACAACTGCACAGATGTAGCAGAGCCATTTTTGTACGACCCTGACAAACCCATCTCTGCATTGTTCCTATATACAATAGCATATATGTAGCACAGCCATTTCTGCACCACCCCTGACAAACCCATCTCTGCACTGTTCCGATACATAGCATAGATGTAGCAGAGCCATTTCTATATGACCCTGACAAACCCATCTCTGCATTGTTCTGCTGTAGTTTTGTACAGATCTAGCAGAGCCATTTCTGTACGACCCTGCAGAATTGCATGAAGAGAACTGTAGTCAGATGTCAGTGGATGCTGGGAGTTGTAGTTCAGTTTTCTCTTTCTGTCCATGTCTATTCACAGTCGTGTGTTCCAGACGTTTCCACTATAAATCATATGCTGTATATATAGAGAGCATAGTCATAAAATCTAATTTACCGAAAATATCTATTAGGGTGTATGGGCGTCAACCGCTCCGAAAATATTATGTGCCGTTAACCTTTTCAATGCCAACGCCGCATATCTAAAGATTCCCATAAAATACATTAGTCTCTAATAAACCGGAACTTTAAAGGGTCATAAAACCTAATAATATCTGTAACCCATAAAGATGCAGATTACAATCGTTCACACATGTTCCTCAGCGCTGGAGATGTGCGACATAAAGCTAGGGTCATCGGGGCAGGGAGAACATTGACGGCTCCACTTGCCTAATGAATTGGCTGATAACAGGGGACAATAGCTGAGCCTCAATTTTGCAAATTGGTGGCAGATTGATGGTCAGATGGTTATGGAAAACATGGGGTAACGTGTCCGGACGTTCTGCACAAATGAATGCAAAGCGAAATGTAGTGGACAGGATTTCCACCCTTGTAAGCATATAGGCATAAATCCATAGACCCATATGAATATATGGGAAGAAGATGGAGGTCGGCATGGATATAACCACCGTACGTTATTACGAGCGTTCTGTATTTTCAGCCATATCCCTTTATCGACCTACAAACACCTTAATACGATGAGAATTTTTTTTTCGGAATCCGATTTTACCTGCGCTGTGAGGTCTTACAAATCCTGAGGTGTCTTAAAACTGCAGACCTCGGTCTTGTTGAGTAATCCCAGTCCAGGCGTGTCTGTAGTATCGGTCTCCGGAGCTGTCAGGTCGATGTGACTCAGGGTTACCTGTGCGAGCTCTGACAGAAGAAGATGTGCTCTACTGAAAAACGGCCAAGCCCAGGTTTGAGGACTGGGAGGAGCGGAGGGAGCTGTGCCCTTCAGGGAACCAAACAGGTTTGTCCTACTAAATTCCTCCGTCCTCATCTTTCTCTTTCTCTAAGTGGGCATAGCTGCCACATTCTTCACATTCTCACCGAAGGCGTCATTGCTGACCCAGTGTCCTGGAAACAAACATCTAGCTCTTTTTTTTTTTCTTGTTTAGTCATTGACCATCCATGGTCAGGTTGAAGGATTTTAACCATTGCGGAGGATTATAGATTTTTCCACCACAAACCAGTTTAGCAGCTTTGAGGAACACAACACACTAAACTTCATTGCAGAATCTATGACAGATCTATAAAAAATGCTTCTTGTCACCAACATTGTCACATGGAGACACCATGTTTTGTTCATCGGGGTTTCTACAGGTTCAAGTGTAAACTACGATGAGCCTGACTAAAGAGTCATGAGGTATCCGGGGTGGAGAGTTGATCTCGTCAATCATTAAGGATGGCTCACTGTTCTCATCAAAGATCTTGGTTCTCACAAGGGTGAAGGTTGGTGGTCCAGACTCTAAAGCCTGCTTTACATGTTACGATTTAGCATATGATATCGTATGCGATCGTAATCGCCCCCATCGTATGTGCGGCACGTTCAATTTGTTGAATGTGCCGCACACACGATTATTTACCGTCACACGTACTTACCCGTCCATATGACCTCGATGTGGGCGGCGAACATCCACTTCCTGGAGTGGGAGGGACGTTCAGCGTCACATCGACGTCACACGGCAGCCGGCCAATAGAAGCAGAGGGGCGGAAATGAGCGGGACGTAAACACCCCGTCGACCTCCTTCCTTCCGCATTGCTGGCGGGAGCCACGGGATGCAGGTAAGCTGCTGTTCATCGTTCCCGGGGTGTCACACACTGCGATGTCTGCTATCCCGGGTACGATGAACAATCTGATGTTCAATTTTTAGGAATTGAACAACGTGCATGCGATGAACATTTTACCGTTCAATCGCAATCGCACGTAGCTGTTACACGCTACAATGTAACTTACGATGCCGGATGTGCGTCACTTACGACGTGACCCCGCCGACACATTGTAAGATATATTGTAGCGTGTAAAGCGCCCTTTAGGGCCTCCATAGACATTAGACTAAAGTTGGCTGGAGACGTTGATGTTAGCCAACAGTCCATTGTGTACCAGAGGATGGCTCACTTTTCTCATCAAAGAGCCCATTTCTCAAAAAGGGTGGAGGCTGGTGGTCCAGACTCTTAGGACCTCCATAGATATTAGACTAAAGTTGGCTGAAGAGGTTGATGTTGGCCAACGGTCCATTGTGTAACGGAGAATGGCTCACTGTTCTTATTCAAGTTTCCAGCTCTCACAAGGGTGAAGGTTGGTGGTCCAGACTCTTAGGACCTCCATAGATATTAAACTAAAGTTGGCTGAAGCCGTTGATGTTGACCAACAGTCCATTGTGTACCTGAGGATTGCTCACTGTTCTCATCAAATATCCCGTTTCTCAAAAGGGTGTAAATTGGTGGTTCAGACTCTAAAGCGGGCTTTACACACTGCGATATCGGTCCCGATATCGCTAGTGTGGGTACCCGCCCCATCTGTTGCGCGACACGGGCAAATCGCTGCCCGTGCCGCACAACATCGCCCAGACCCGTCACACATACTTACCTGCCCGGCGACGTCGCTGTGACCGGCGAACCGCCTCCTAAGGGGGCAGTCCGTGCGGCGTCACAGCGACGTCACTGAGCGGCCGCCCAATAGCAGCCGAGGGGCGGAGCTGAGCGGGACGTAACATCCCGCCCACCTCCTTCCTTCCGCATAGCGGCCGGGAGGCAGGTAAGGAGAGCTTCCTCGTTCCTGCAGTGTCACACGGAGCGATGTGTGCTGCCGCAGGAACGAGGAACAACCTCGTTTCTGCTGCAGTAACGATTTTTGAGAATGGACCCCCATGTCACCGATGAGCGATTTTGCACGTTTTTGCAACGATGCAAAATCGCTCATCGGTGTCACACGCAACGGCATCGCTAATGCGGCCGGATGTGCGTCACCAATTCTGTGACCCCAACGAGTTCGCATTAGCAATGTCGTAGCGTGTAAAGCCCCCTTTAGGGCCTCCATAGAGATTGGTCTAAAGTTGTCTGAAGTCGTTGATGTTGGCCAACAGCCCATTGTGTATGAGAGAATGGCTCACAGTTCTCAAAAGGGTGGAGGATGATGGTCCAGCCTCTTAGGCTATGTTCGCACGTTGCGTTTTTTCCCGCATTTCTGCAGCGTTTTTAGCAGCAGCGTTTTTGCGCTAAAACGCATGCGTTTTTGTTTTCCAGCAAAGTCTATGGGAAAAGAAGAAAACCTTTTTTTTCTGCAGCGTTTAATTTGCATATTTTGGGTCAAAAACCATGCTGAAAAAGAAGCATGTCGGTTGTTTTTGCCATTTCTGCAGCGTTTCCTTAACATTGGAGTCAATGAGAAATGGCAAAATGCAACCAAAAGCACAATTCCTGCGTTTTTTATGCTTTTTACCTGCTTTTCCACTGTGTTTTTGGCTCCAAAAATGCATGCTTTCCTGGCCAAAAATCAAAGGGTTCTAATGTTCCTTTACACACACACAATAACCGAAAATTTAAATGCTAAAAAAATAATAAACTTTACCTATTTTTCTGTTAAAATGTGCATAACCACTATTATTTCATTAAAATTGTTAATTTTCCATATAGTTTTATTAAAAGTTAATTTTATACTTTTTTTTCTCTTTTTTCATTCTTTTTGACTATTTCAACTTTATTTCTCAGTGTCTTGATCTACAAAACGCATCTGCAAAAAAGCAGGTGAAAACGCACTAAAAACACGGTAAATACGCATGCGTTTTTAGCGCTAAAAAATGGTCAAAAGCCATTTGGTCAAAAACCAAGGGAAGGAAAACGTGCAGAATAAACTGCAGGTACTCCGACGTAACGTGCGCACATAGCCTTAGGGGTACTTTGTACAGTACGACATCGCAGCTGCGATGTCGGTGGGGTCAAATCGAAAGTGACGCACTTCCGGCGTCGCTGTTGACATCGGAGTATGTGAATCCTTTTTGATATGATTGAGCGCAAAAGCGTCGTAATTGTATCATTGGTGTAGTGTCGGTCATTTTCATAATTTCGCGGCAGCGTCGGTACGATGTTGTTCCTCATTTTTGCGGCAGCACACATCGCTGTGTGAGAAGCAGGAGCGAGGAACATCTGCTTACCTGCGTCACCGCGGCCCACGCCGGCTATGTGGAAGGACGGAGGTGGGCGGGATGTTTACGTCCCGCTCATCTCCGCTGCTCCGCTTCTATTGGCTGCCTGCCGTGTGACGTCGCTGTGACGCCGCACGACCCTCCCCCTTAGTAAGAAGGCGGGTCGCCGGCCACAGCGACGTCGCAGGGCAGGTGAGTGCATGTGAAGCTGCCGTAGCGATAATGTTTGCTACGGCAGCAATCACAAGATATCGCATGTGCGACGGGGGCGGGGACTATCGCTGCAGCATCGGTAACACATTGTTACTGATCTCGCAGCGTGCAAAGCCCGCCTTAGGGCCTCCATAGATACTAGACTAAAGTTGGCTGAAGCCGTTGATGTTGGCCAACAGTCTATTGGGTTCGAGACCTCTCGACTGACCAACAGATGACCTTGGAGGAAAAAAGGTTGCGCAGTTCCACTTTTTAGGCTCAACCAGTCTGCTTTTCAGTAGGTAAGCCATTCTTTGCTGCCTATCCTATGAAAGCACAAGAACAATCTGCTGAACCAAGCGCTCATGTGTATGAGGGAGTCGGGAGAGATTACCGGCAGCTGATGTTCATGGCCAACTGAAGACTTCTGGAGCTGTGCCCCCATATCATTTAGAAATATATACAGTATGTGTCCCTACTATGGGCTGTGTAATGGCAGTGTCTGACTGCAGGGACATGGTCTGATCATACCACAGCTCCTGGGCCGGGGAGGAAGTAAAAGAGTGTACAGACATACAGCACGGGATCACAAATTATTCTCTCTGATGTAAAACATTTTTTAAAAACAGGCAGAGAAATATTTTAACTCACAAAAAGAATCTGCTATTATGCAAATTGTTGTTTTTTTGTGAGGTAAAACTTCACTGGTTTTTAAAAAATGTTTTACCTCACAGAAACCATTATTTGTGATCCCATGCTGTAATATATTGATATCTTTTTTCCGTCCTCCCCTGCCCAGGAGATATGGTGTGATCAGACCATGTCCCTGTACGATCAGACACAGCCATTACACAGCAGGGACACATACAAGATTATCTCAGCACAGGAACATTTTATATAACATTCAGTTGTGGAAATTATTATTATTCCAAATTCTATTGATTAAAATGAACCTTTAACATTAATGTTTTCCATTGGAAAACCTCTTTAAAGAAAGGCATGCGGTGTTCTGCTCCATGAACTGCTTATATCTGATTACGGTGTAAGAAAACTTCAGCTGCTCATTGGGACCCCAACCGGTTTCACCTTTTTAAGATGGGGCTACATGGCAATGTGTCGTATGCCAGCCAGTCTGAACATTGTCGTGCTCTCATGTGAATATTTTAGATCTGTGATTTTACCATCAATAAAAACAGACAAATAGCAGATAATTTGCATGTTGTATTTGAAGTCAATGGCAACCAGTCACAGGAGATCTAACACATGCAAATTTATGTTGCAGGTCACCGTAGGAAATATCTAATTTCACTGCGATTTCAGTGTCACATGACATACGTCGCTGTGTAGCCGACTGTTCAAACCAAGAGTGGGTGGAGATAGATTGAAACATGAGGGGTAGAGAAGGTGGAGCGCACTTACATTTTTGGCCCCGCCCTGATGCAACAAACACCTGTACTTAGTTTGAACAGTCATTCTGTGTGGTCATGTCCCCATACAAATTTTGTATAATATGGAGGGACCCTACACCAAATTTTATTTATTTTTACTGTACGGTATAGATTCACAGACAGCGCTTGTGATTGGTTGCAGTCAGACGCTGTCACACAGGCTGGGGGCGAGTCAGAGAGCAACCTATCACAGACGCCAGGACAGCCAGTAGGCGGGGAAAGCAGCGCATATGTAATGAAAATAATGAGCGGCCCTGGAAGTGAATGAGTGGCTGCGATGGAGCCTTGGTAAGTATTAATCGCTTGCTTCATTCTTATTTTCTTTATTTACTGAGTTGCTGCATCCAGATGAATACCCGGAAACCCTGGCCCGGTGGGCAAAGAAAGAAGTGCATATGCAATGAAGGTAATGAGCGGCCCAGGAAATGAATGGGGGCAGCCTGGAAGCAGTGTACAGCCATGACGGAGCCTCTGTAAGTACAGCTCACCTGCTCCTATCCCTTCTACCAATATTTTTAAAAATCGCCAGATTCTGGTCCCCATAGACTTATATGGGGACCGACATCTGGCCCGGAATCAGATATTTTTTTAAAAAAAAAAAAATAAAATATATAAAACAGACCCGTCGGTCCCAGTTATCTGCGAGACCGCCTATCACTACTCATACTCCTATGTGGTTGGCCCGTTACACCAAAATTAAAAAGGTTTCAGATCACAATAACCTGATATGTACAGGCACATAAACTTTTATATGTTCCCATGTTGTGAATGTGTGTGCGGAAGATCTGCTGCAAATCGCAGTATAGAGAAATCCCATTCACATGCGGCAAAGTAGATTCGTGGCGCAAATCGTGTTGTGCAATGCAAAATGTGATGAAAGAAGGGAATTTTGTTACTTACCGTAAATTCCTTTTCTTCTAGCTCCAATTGGGAGACCCAGACGATTGGGTGTATAGCTACTGCCTCCGGAGGCCACACAAAGCATTACACTAAAAAGTGTAAGGCCCCTCCCCTTCTGGCTATACACCCCCCGTGGGATCACGGGCTGCTCAGTTTTAGTGCTAAAGCAAGAAGGAGGAAAGCCAATAACTGGTTTAAACAAATTCAATCCGAAGGAACCTCGGAGAACTGAAACCGTTCAACATAAACAACATGTATACCCGAAAAAAACAAAAATCCCGAAGGAAACAGGGCGGGTGCTGGGTCTCCCAATTGGAGCTAGAAGAAAAGGAATTTACGGTAAGTAACAAAATTCCCTTCTTCTTCGGCGCTCCATTGGGAGACCCAGACGATTGGGACGTCCAAAAGCAGTCCCTGGGTGGGTAAATTAATACCTCAAGATACCGCTGCAAAACAGCCCTCCTCTACGAGGAGGCAACTGCCGCCTGCAGGACTCTTCTACCTAGGCTGGCGTCCGCCGCCGCGTAGGTATGCACCTGATAATGTTTGGTGAAAGTGTGCAGACTCGACCAGGTAGCTGCCTGGCACACCTGTTGAGCCGTAGCCTGGTGTCGTAACGCCCAGGACGCACCCACGGCTCTGGTAGAATGGGCCTTCAGCCCTGATGGAACCGGAAGCCCAGCAGAACGGTAGGCTTCAAGAATTGGCTCCTTGATCCATCGAGCCAGGGTGGATTTGGAAGCCTGCGACCCTTTGCGCTTTCCAGCGACAAGGACAAAGAGTGCATCTGAGCGGCGCAGTGGCGCCGTGCGGGAAATGTAGATTCTGAGTGCTCTCACCAGATCTAACAAATGCAAATCCTTCTCATACCGATGAACCGGATGAGGACAAAAGGAAGGTAAGGAGATATCCTGATTGAGGTGAAAGGAGGATACCACCTTAGGGAGAAACTCCTGAATCGGGCGCAGCACCACCTTGTCCTGGTGAAACACCAGGAAGGGAGCTTTGGACGACAGCGCTGCCAGTTCGGACACCCTCCGAAGAGACGTAACCGCTACTAGAAAGGCCACTTTCTGTGAGAGTCAAGAAAGTGAAACATCCTTCAGAGGCTCGAAGGGCGGCTTCTGTAGAGCTATGAGAACCCTGTTCAGATCCCATGGATCTAACGGCCGTTTGTACGGCGGGACAATGTGACAAACCCCCTGCAGGAACGTGCGTACCTGAGGAAGTCGTGCTAGGCGCTTCTGAAAGAATACCGATAGCGCTGAGACTTGCCCTTTAAGGGAGCCGAGCGATAAGCCTTTTTCCAAACCAGATTGCAGAAAGGAAAGAAGGGTAGGCAATGCAAATGGCCAGGGGGACACTCCGTGAGCCGAGCACCAGGATAAGAAAATCTTCCACGTCCTGTGATAGATCTTAGCAGACGTGGGTTTCCTAGCTTGTCTCATGGTGGCAACGACCCCTTGAGACAATCCTGAAGACGCTAGGATCCAGGACTCAATGGCCACACAGTCAGGTTCAGGGCCGCAGAATTCAGGTGGAAAAACGGCCCTTGTGACAGTAAGTCTGGCCGGTCTGGTAGCGCCCATGGTTCGCCGACCGTGAGATGCCACAGGTCCGGGTACCACGACCTCCTCGGCCAGTCTGGGGCGACGAGGATGGCGCGGCGGCAATCGGATCTGATCTTGCGTAGCACTCTGGGCAAGAGTGCCAGAGGGGGAAACACATAGGGTAGCTGGAACTGCGACCAATCTTGCACTAAGGCGTCTGCCGCTAGAGCTCTTTGATCGCGAGACCGCGCCATGAAGGTTGGGACCTTGTTGTTGTGCCGAGACGCCATTAGGTCTACGTCCGGCATTCCCCAGCGGCGACAGATCTCCTGAAACACGTCCGGGTGAAGGGACCATTCCCCTGCGTCCATGCCCTGGCGACTGAGAAAGTCTGCTTCCCAATTGTCTACGCCCGGGATGTGAACTGCGGATATGGTGGAGGCCGTGGCTTCCACCCACATCAGAATCCGCCGGACTTCCTGGAAGGCTTGCCGGCTGCGTGTCCCGCCTTGGTGGTTGATGTATGCCACCGCTGTGGAGTTGTCCGACTGAACTCGGATCTGCTTGCCTTCCAGCCACTGCTGGAAGGCTAGTAGGGCTAGATACACTGCCCTGATTTCCAGAACATTGATCTGAAGGGTGGACTCCTGCTGAGTCCAGGTACCCTGAGCCCTGTGGTGGAGAAAAACTGCTCCCCACCCTGACAGACTCGCATCTGTCGTGACCACCTCCCAGGATGGGGGTAGGAAGGACCTCCCCTGTGATAAAGAGGTGGGAAGAAGCCACCACTGAAGAGAGTCCTTGGCCGTCTGGGAAAGGGAGACTTTCTTGTCTAAGGACGTCGACTTCCCGTCCCATTGGCGGAGAATGTCCCATTGAAGCGGGCGCAGATGAAACTGCGCAAACGGGACTGCCTCCATTGCTGCCACCATCTTCCCTAGGAAGTGCATGAGGCGTCTTAAGGGGTGCGACTGGCCTTGAAGGAGAGAATGCACCCCCGTCTGTAGTGAACGCTGTTTGTCCATCGGAAGCTTCACTATCGCTGAGAGAGTATGAAACTCCATGCCAAGATACGTTAGTGATTGTGTCGGTGACAAATTTGACTTCGAAAAGTTGATGATCCACCCGAAAGTCTGGAGAGTCTCCAGCGCAACGTTCAGGCTGTGTTGGCATGCCTCCTGAGAGGGTGCCTTGACAAGTAGATCGTCCAGGTAAGGGATCACCGAGTGTCCCTGCGAGTGCAGGACTGCTACCACTGCTGCCATGACCTTGGTGAAAACCCGTGGGGCTGTCGCCAGACCGAATGGCAGGGCTACGAACTGAAAATGTTCGTCTTCTATCACGAAGCGTAGAAAACGCTGGTGTTCTGGCGCAATCGGCACGTGGAGATAGGCATCTTTGATGTCTATTGATGCCAAGAAATCTCCTTGAGACATTGAGGCAATGACGGAGCGGAGGGATTCCATCCGGAACCGTCTGGTTTTCACGTGCTTGTTGAGCAGTTTTAGGTCCAGAACAGGACGGAAAGAGCCGTCCTTTTTTGGTACCACAAAGAGATTGGAGTAAAAACCTTGACCTTGTTCCTGAAGGGGAACAGGGATCACCACTCCTTCTGCCCTTAGAGAGCCCACCGCCTGCAGAAGAGCATCGGCTCGGTCGGGATGTGGAACAGTTCTGAAGAACCGCGACAGAGGACGAGAACAGAACTCTATCTTGTACCCGTGGGACAAAATGTCTGTTACCCACCGGTCTTTGACCTGTGGCAGCCAAATGTCGCAAAAGCGGGAGAGCCTGCCACCGACCGAGGATGCGGAGGGAGGAGGCCGAAAGTCATGAGGTCGCCGCTTTGGAAGCGGTACCTCCGGCTGCTTTCTTTGGGCGTGAGAGAGCCCGCCAGGAATCTGAGTTCCTCTGCTCCTTCTGAGTCCCTTTGGACGAGGAGAATTGGCCCCTGCCCGAGCCTCGAAAGGATCGAAACCTCGACTGTCCCCTCCTCTGTTGAGGCTTGTTTGATCTGGGCTGAGGTAAGGAGGAATCCTTACCTTTGGACTGTTTAATGATTTCAGCCAATTGCTCACCAAACAGTCTGTCTCCAGATAATGGTAAACTGGTTAAGCATTTTTTGGAAGCAGAATCTGCTTTCCATTCCTTTAGCCACAAGGCTCTGCGTAACACCACAGAGTTGGCGGACGCCATTGAGGTACGGCTCGTAGAGTCCAGGACAGCATTGATAGCATAAGTTGCAAATGCAGACATCTGTGAAGTTAAGGACGCCACTTGCGGCACTGATGGACGTATGACAGAGTCCACTTGCGCCAGACCAGCTGAAATAGCTTGGAGCGCCCACACGGCTGCGAATGCTGGAGCAAACGACGCGCCGATAGCTTCGTAGACAGATTTCAACCAAAGGTCCATCTGCCTGTCATTGGCATCTTTAAGTGAAGCCCCATCTTCCACCGCAACTATGGATCTAGCCGCAAGCTTGGAGATTGGGGGATCCACCTTTGGACACTGGGTCCAGCGTTTGACCACGTCAGGGGGAAAGGGATAACGTGTATCCTTAAGACGTTTGGAGAAGCGCTTATCTGGATAAGCATTGTGTTTCTGGACTGCTTCTCTGAAGTCAGAGTGGTCCAGAAAAGTGCTCAATTTACGCTTAGGATACCTGAAATGGAATTTCTCCTGCTCTGCAGCTGCCTCCTCCGCTGGAGGAGCCTGGGGAGAAATATCCAACAGTTTATTGATGGCCGCTATAAGGTCATTTACCATGGCGTCACCATCAGGGGTATCCGGATTGAAAGCGGTCTCAGGGCTAGACTCCTGATTACCTGCCTCTGTCTCATCATACAGAGAATCTTCTCGCTGAGACCCTGACCAGCGTGATGACGCCGAGGGTCTCTCCCAGCGAGCTCGCTTAGGCTGCCTGGGACTGTCGTCCGAGTCCGAGCCTTCAGCCTGTGATGTCGGGGACCCCCTTGAAGCACGGATAAGTTCCAAGTGAGGGGGACCAAGGGCCAATGAATCAGCAGTACCCATGGTCTGAGTGACCGGCCTGGACTGCAAAGATTCCAGAATTTTTGTCATAGTCACAGACATCTTATCAGCAAAAACAGCAAACTCTGTCCCCGTCACCGGGGCAGGGATCACAGGCGTCTCTGCCTGGGCCACTACTAGCATAGACTCCGGCTGACGAAGTGCCACAGGGACCGAACATTGCACACAATGGGGGTCAGTGGAGCCTGTCGGTAGATCAGCCCCACATACAGTGCAAGCAGCATATGAAGCCCGTGCCTTGGCACCCTTGCTTTTTGCGGACGACATGCTGTTGTCTCCTCAGAGCAATCTAGGGTATAAAGCCAAGAAGCGACCTACAGTGCAATATATATATATATATATATAGGTACCTCCAAAAAGTACACAAAATAACACTGTGGCACTAGTGGGGTCAGCACATATGTGCTGCTTACCGCCCGCTTAAGAGCGGTTGTGTGGTCGCCAGAATCCCCTGTCTGGGTCTCCCCGGGCTATGTCCGTTCTCCAGCCAGACTGCTTGCAGGAATGGCCGCCGGCGTCCTGTGAAGAGGGACGGCCCGTGGGCGTGTTCAGACCAAGAGCGGGAAACTGGCGTCCCACTGTGCCCAGTGAGAGGGCTGGAGTATGTAAATAAGACTCCAGCCCTCGGCGCTGATCATTGGATCGCGTCTCTCCCCTTCCCTGAATGACAGGGTTGGGGGCGGGAACGAACCGTAACTAGGCCGCAAAAGCCGGGGACTAGATTTATGAGCGCTGCCGTCGTAAAAGCACGGCCGGCGCGAAGTCCCCGGCGCACCACAGGTCTCAGCCGCGCCGCAGCTTTCAGTGGCAGTCGGCGCGGTAGTTCCCCACAATAATGCCACTCAGCAAAGCTGTAGTGCATATAACCCCAGCGCACAGCGCTACTGTCCCCGGCGCACTAGAACACCCAGCAACTCTGGCGTGTTCTGTGCCTGTCTGTAGGGGACACAGAGTACCTGAATGTTGCAGGGCCGTGTCCCTGATGGTACCCAGCTCCGTATCCAGCAGGATCTCCGGGTCTGTGGATGGAGCCCGGCCTCAGAGTCTGGAGGCCGGTAAGATCCCACTTCCCCAGAGCCCTTCAGGGGGATGGGGAAGGAAAGCAGCATGTGGGCTCCAGCCTCCGTACCCGCAATGGGTACCTCAACCTTAACAAACACCCGACAAGAGTGGGGTGAGAAGGGAGCATGCTGGGGGCCCAAGTATGGGCCCTCTTTTCTTCCATCCGACATAGTCAGCAGCTACTGCTGACTAAACAGTGGAGCTATGCGTGGATGTCTGACCTCCTTCGCACAAAGCTTGAAAACTGAGCAGCCCGTGATCCCACGGGGGGTGTATAGCCAGAAGGGGAGGGGCCTTACACTTTTTAGTGTAATGCTTTGTGTGGCCTCCGGAGGCAGTAGCTATACACCCAATCGTCTGGGTCTCCCAATGGAGCGCCGAAGAAATCCACTTTTTTGCAGTGAAAATATCTGCTGTACATACCCAAAAAAAAAAAAAAAATAAATAAATAAATAAATAAATAAATAAATAAATAAATATATATATATATATATATATATATATATATATATATATATATATATATATATATATATATATATATATATATATATATATATATATATATATATATATATATATATATATATATATATATATATATATATATATATATATATACACATATACACATATACACATACACACACACAAAGCCCTGAATAAAAATAAACACAAACCTGCACAAACTACAAAGAATATATATTATATTAATAATAATAAATATATTATACACACACATACAGTCAGGGCCAGAAATATTTGGACAGTGACACAAGTTTTATTTTAGCGGTTTACAAAAACATGTTCAGAAATACAATTATATATATAATATGGGCTGAAAGTGCACACTCCCAGCTGCAATATGAGAGTTTTCGCATCCAAATCGGAGAAAGGGTTTAGGAATCATAGCTCTGTAATGCATAGCCTCCTCTTTATCAAGGGACCAAAAGTAATTGGACAAGGGACTCTAAGGGCTGCAATTAACTCTGAAGGAGTCTCCCTCGTTAACCTGTAATCAATGAAGTAGTTAAAAGGTCTGGGGTTGATTACAGGTGTGTGGTTTTGCATTTGGAAGCTGTTGCTGTGACCAGACAACATGCGGTCTAAGGAACTCTCAATTGAGGTGAAGCAGAACATCCTGAGGCTGAAAAAAAAGAAAAAATCCATCAGAGAGATAGCAGACATGCTTGGAGTAGCAAAATCAACAGTCGGGTACATTCTGAGAAAAAAGGAATTGACTGGTGAGCTTGGGAACTCAAAAAGACCTGGGCGTCCACGGATGATAACAGTGGTGGATGATCGCCGCATACTTTCTTTGGTGAAGAACCCGTTCACAACATCAACTGAAGTCCAGAACACTCTCAGTGAAGTAGGTGTATCTGTCTCTAAGTCAACAGTAAAGAGAAGACTCCATGAAAGTAAATACAAAGGGTTCACATCTAGATGCAAACCATTCATCAATTCCAAAAATAGACAGGCCAGAGTTAAATTTGCTGAAAAACACCTCATGAAGCCAGCTCAGTTCTGGAAAAGTATTCTATGGACAGATGAGACAAAGATCAACCTGTACCAGATTGATGGGAAGAAAAAAGTTTGGAGAAGAAAGGGAACGGCACATGATCCAAGGCACACCACATCCTCTGTAAAACATGGTGGAGGCAACGTGATGGCATGGGCATGCATGGCTTTCAATGGCACTGGGTCACTTGTGTTTATTGATGACATAACAGCAGACAAGAGTAGCCGGATGAATTCTGAAGTGTACCGGGATATACTTTCAGCCCAGATTCAGCCAAATGCTGCAAAGTTGATCGGACAGCGCTTCATAGTACAGATGGACAATGACCCCAAGCATACAGCCAAAGCTACCCAGGAGTTCATGAGTGCAAAAAAGTGGAACATTCTGCAATGGCCAAGTCAATCACCAGATCTTAACCCAATTGAGCATGCATTTCACTTGCTCAAATCCAGACTTAAGACGGAAAGACCCACAAACAAGCAAGACCTGAAGGCTGCGGCTGTAAAGGCCTGGCAAAGCATTAAGAAGGAGGAAACCCAGCGTTTGGTGATGTCCATGGGTTCCAGACTTAGGCTCTGTGCGCACTGGGAAATGGAATTTTCTTGAGAAAATTCCGCATCCTCTCAAAGATTACCGCACCCGCGGTAAAAAACCGCGGGAAACCGCACCCGAAAACCGCACGCGGTTTGCCGCGGCTTTACCGCGGTATTGTTCGCGGAATTGCCGCGGTTTTGCCGCGTGCGGGTTGGGATGTGCTTTATTGTATTCAATGCAATAAAGCACATTGAAGAAAAAAAAAAAATACATTTAATTCTGATAGTAGATAGACAGAAGAATAGATAGAGGGATAGATAGATAGACAGACAGATAGATAGAGGGATAGATAGAGGACAGATCGCTGCATTTCCCACGGTCGGCAGTGAGTTCACATTACCGGCCGTGGGAAATGACCGGTAATTACCTCTGCTGTCTGCTGCATTCAGCCTGTGTCTGTGACAGTCGCGGCTGGATGTCAGCAGTGCAGGACGCCGGAGCCGGAGCTGTGGATGTCGGAGCGGTGGATTACGCCGGAGCTTTGTTTGGGGGGGGTTAATAAAATGGTGAACGAGGCTTGTTGGTTTTATTTAAAATAAAGGATTTTTCGGTGTCTGTGTTTTTTTCACTTTACTTACGGGTTGATCATGTCAGCTGTCACATAGACGCTGCCATGATCAAGCCTGGGGTTAATGGCGGTGGTCCCCCATCACCATTAACCCCTTGTATTACCTTGTCACCACTGCTACACGGTGGCAAGAAGAGCCGAGGACACGCCGGCAGTGCCGCATAATGCATGCGACAGTGCCGGGGCAGCTGCGGCTGATATTCTCGGCTGCGGGAGGGGGAGTGAGGCGGGGGACATTACCCCTGCCCCTCTCCCTCCCCAGCCTGAGAATACCGGGCCGCCGCTGTGTGCTTACCTCGGCTGGAAGGTAAATATGCAGCGGAGCCCATGTGCTTTGTTTTCTATATTTCGTTTGTTTTCTATGTGTGTTCTATGTGTCTGTGTCTATGTGTTCTATGTCTGTGATGTGTGTTCTGTGTCTGATGTGTGTGTGTTTACTCTGCACGACTTCCTGTTCCTGTAATGACATCACTTCCCTGCAAAACCGCAAGCAAGTGATGCACATTACCGGAGGTAAACCGCAAAATACCGCAGGGAATAACGCAGGAAAACGCAGTGAACCGCACAGAATTTGCTGCCTGCGTTATTCCCTGCGGGATTTCATGATTAACATTGAGTCAATGGAGTGAAATCCCGCAGCGATGTGCGGAAAAGAAGTGACATGCACTTGTTTTTGCTGCGGGATTCCCGCAGCAAAACATGCAGCTGTCAAATTCCGCCCAGTGCGCACAGGATTTTTCTTCTCCATAGGATTTGCTGGTGATTCACTGCAGAGATGTTATGAACATTTTCTGCAGCGAAACATGCAGCAAATCCGCGGCAAAATCCGCGAAAAATCCGGTAAGTGCGCACATAGCCTTAAGGCAGTGATTGCCTCCAAAAGGATTCGCAACAAAATATTGAAAATAAAAATATTTTGTTTGGCTTTGGTTTATTTGTCCAATTACTTTTGGCCTCCTAAAATGTGGAGTGTTTGTAAAGAAATGTGACAATTCCTACAATTTCTATCAGATATTTTTGTTCAAACCTTCAAATTAAACGTTACAATCTGCACTTGAATTCTGTTGTAGAGGTTTCATTTCAAATCCAATGTGGTGGCATGCAGAGCCCAACTCGCGAAAATTGTGTCACTGTCCAAATATTTCTGGACCTAACTGTATACTGTGTATACATATACAGTATATAATATATATAAAAAAATAAAACAAACGTAAAAGTGACAAAATGCACAAACTACATCACAAAGTTGTTTTATTAGCAATTTCCAGTGCATTATTTAGGAATGTTACATTCAATATACATGTACAAATTACCGACAAGAGCAAAGAAACGGCATTGAAAAGTCTGGGATTTAATTCTGAAGAACGAACGTTGGCTTTACTAACCCATTTATACCATTAGTTTTATCGATCAATTGATTACGGAGATTTTTAATTCTACACGACTATTTTATTTTTCATATATTTTCTCATATTTTCATACAAAATGGCAAAATTAATCAATCGAGGGGACGCCAGGTCAGATTCACCGTTGGTTATTAATTTCACTACTTCAGTTGTAGGGATCTTCTCCTCCTTGACGTCTTCTCACTGACTTGCCCTCCGCAGATGTGGGTAGCTTTGGACAGTCTTCTCTATGGCTTTGTCCAGGCTGACCACTGGCTTGTAGCCCATGTCCTTCTTGGCCCGCTCACAGCTGTAATAGTGGTAAGTTCCCGCCAGGGCGACCCTCATGGGTGTAAAAGTCGGCTTAATTTTGATAAGTGGGCTCACAATGAACACCAAAAAGGAGACGAACAGAGCCAGGTAATAAGCCAACCAATAGGGAATCTTGTACTTCGGGGCATCGTAATTCAGGCCGACCAGAATCCGAGAAACAAATGTCCAGAAGGGAATGGGCTCATCATTTGTGATATGGTATGCCTAAAAGAAGATGTATACATCAGCACTGCATACGATATATGCATCAGTTAAAAAATGTATTGGGTTTCATCCTGATCCAACAAATATCCAACGTACTAAAGCATCCTATACACCCATAGCCTGGCTGCTTTCATCTTCCCCCATGTGAAGAAAAGTTTAGCAAAAAGTCAAATATGTGATTAATGAAAATAAATATAAAAGATCCCATCATACCGGAAGCCTTAGCTCTCATGCAAACACCTTTGGTGACATTGGCTAACGACCCATACATCTTAGGTCTCCATTGGCGATGCATGTGGACCCTGTGATTACTTTGACAGAGCCAGGCATTCATGTATTGTCAATGTCCCACGTTTTGTGTCTCCCGCACCTTCTCCCTTCTACATTTCGTATTTTTCATGCTTCCTCTCAGTTTCCATTTCTGCTTTTATCTTTTTCTGTTTCTTCTGGTTGCAGTTGCAAACAGACCTATGTGTGAACCCCCCGTAGATGTTGCAGGAGCCGACACTTTTTTAAGTGACGGCTCCTGAAAAAGCTTTGCAGGGCAAAGCTTTTGTTGTATAGGATTAATTTAGCTGAGGTGCTCGTAACTAGTGATGAGCGGGCACTACCATGCTCGGGAGCTCAGTGCTCGTAACTAGTGATGAGCGGGCACTACCATGCTCGGCTGCTCTGTACTCGTAACTAGTGATGAGCGGGCACTACCATGCTCAGGTGCTCTGTACTCGTAACTAGTGATGAGCGGGCACTACCATGCTCGGCTGCTCTGTACTCGTAACTAGTGATGAGCGGACACTACCATGCTCGGGTGCTCAGTACTCGTAACTAGTGATGAGCGGACACTGCCATGCTCGGGTGCTCTGTACTCGTAACTAGTGATGAGCGGACACTGCCATGCTCGGGTGCTCTGTACTCGTAACTAGTGATGAGCGGACACTGCCATGCTCGGGTGCTCTGTACTCGTAACTAGTGATGAGCGGACACTGCCATGCTCGGGTGCTCTGTACTCGTAACTAGTGATGAGCGGACACTGCCATGCTCGGGTGCTCTGTACTCGTAACTAGTGATGAGCGGACACTGCCATGCTCGGGTGCTCTGTACTCGTAACTAGAGTTGAGCGGGAAGGCAATAATCCGGGGCCGGCGGGTCGTTAACAGACTTAAAAATAAGTTCGATCCGCTCCAGAATCCGGTGCCCATATAAGTCAATGGGGACCGGAATCCGGAGGGTTAAAACGTTTGTGGGGGGGCTAGGGGGCTGGGAACGAGCGCGGCATACTCACCGAGGCGCTGTCATGGCGACACACTCCTTCTGGGTCACGCTGTTACCTTCCGGAGCCGACAATTCAATATTCATGGTTTTCCCCCGCCCACCGGCGTGTGTTGGTTGCAGAAAGACACGCCCCTATCCTGAGTGTCAGCGTGTCAGCTAACTGCAACCAATCACAGGCGCCAGGACGGCCGGTGGGCAAGGAAAGCAGTGCACTGTCAGTCACGGTGGTAAACACACGCGGCAGCACAGTTATAGCGCCCGGCTGCAGCCCCAGCCATCGCGCAGTATCTGTGCTGTTTATCCAGTGCCCGGAGTCACACGTGCGAGGCTGCCGGGTGCTGCCAGAGCCCCTTACACCTGTGATTCCGGTGAAAATAAGAAAAAAAAAAAAAAAAAAAAAAAAAAAAAGGAAGAAGGAGGAGGACGTGCGGTCCCCCTAATCTTCACGTCCAGCCAAGATAACGCCGGCCGGGGGCTGGTATATCCTCAGCCCACAGCGTCCGGTATGTCGCATCTGTTAGATGCAACATACCGGTGTGCGATACCGGCTCTTCCCGCTGGCGTGATGCGGTGCCAGTCGGGGTAATAGCAGGGGTTAGCAGGGGCACATAGCTGCTGCTAAACCCTAGGTTGTGTGATGGCACAGGCGTCTGTCAGATACCTGCATCACACAAACCTGTAAGTGACAGTAAATAAACAGAGAAATCCTTTATTTGGAATAAAATACAAACACTCCTCCTTCACCTCTTTATTACCCCCAAACACCCTGCAGCTCCGACGTAATCCACACGACGTCCCACGCTGCTTCAGCTCTGCTACATCTGAATATCACAGAGAGCGGCACGAGCGACCGCTCTGAGCTCCAGAGAATGAATGAGCTGCACAATGAGCGGCGACGTCACTCAGGTTATTTGCGGTCACAGCTGGAGGTTCCCACGGTCCTTCATCTGCAATCGCAGGTAACCTGACCTCAGGTGGAGGTCACTGAGTTCACAGACCTGCATCTCCTAGCAGAAAAAGCGCATTTTTTTTGGCTAAGAGATGCAGATTTTGTGCTGAAATTTTTATACCATATTCCTGCATCCATTCTAGACCTCCTGGCAAAAAAATCACGGTGTTTTGACACAATTTTTATGCCGCGGTTTTTGCCGCGGTTATTTTTCCGCGATTTTTTGCCAGGAGGTGCCCATTTGGTGCTGAAATCGCCTGCAGCAGCTTTCAGCACCAAATTTCCACCTGTGGCAGAATTTTTTTTAATTTTTTTTTTACTTTTGGGGGCCAAGGGATGCAAATTTGATGCTGGGATTTTTACACCATATTCTGCTGTCTGAATATGAGCGTGCATATACCTAGAAACACATGCACGCTCCTGTGAGAAGTGTGCAGCAGTGCCGGTGATGCGCTGTCAGACTCGTGCGGGTCTGACATCACCCGGTACAGCCTGCTGCTGTCTGAACATGAGCGTGCATGTACCTAGAAACACATGCACGCTCCTGTCAGAAGTATGCAGCTGTTCTGTGATGTCAGACTCGCGGGGGTTGCTCACAAGTGTGACTGCGACGTAGAAGAAAAAAAAAAAGCTTGCGTTTTTTATATATATATATATATATATATATATATATATATATATTATATATATATATATATATATCAAAAAAAAAAAAAAAACAAAACGATGTGCGGTCCCCCTTATCTTCACATCCAGCCAAGAGCCAAGATAACACGCTGGTCGGGGGCTGGTATATACTCAATCCGCAACCGTCTGTTAGATGCGCGATACCGGCTCTTCCCGCTGGCGTGATGCGGTGCCAGTCTGGGTAATAGCAGGGGTTAGCAGGGGCACATAGCTGCTGCTAAACCCTAGCTTTGTGTGATGGCACAGGCGTCTGTCAGATACCTGCATCACACAAACAGTAAAGTGACAGTAAATAAACACAGACACAGAAAAATCCTTTATTTGAAATAAAATACAAAACACTCCTCCTTCACCACTTTATTAACCCCCAAACACCCTGCAGTTCCGACGTAATCCACAGGAGAAGTCCCACGTCGCTTCAGCTCTGCTACATGTTAGAGCGAGCAGCCATAGAGCACTACCACCCGCTCTGAGTGCATCGTAGTACTGACCGCGATAAGCGATGACTGCACGGCAGACACTGTCACAGGCTGGGGGGCGTGTCAGCCAGGAACCAATCACAGCTGAGAGGACGGCCGGTGGGCGGGGAAAACATGGAAAGCTGTGTGACAGCACAGGAAGTGAAAGCGCGACCCGGAAGCAAGTGTGCCGCCATGACAGAGTCTGGCAAGTATGAAACGCTATTTATTTATTGTTTGTTTTTTTTTTCATTTTTTATTAAATGCCGGTTCCGGATCGTGCTGCCAGAATCCCGGGCCCGGGAATAGTGCTGAAACCGCACGGATCCGGACATTTACAGCCCGGGCCCGCTCAGCCCTACTCGTAACTAGTAATGAGCGAGCACTACCATGCTCGGGTGCTCAGTACTCGTAACTAGTGATGAGCGAGCACTACCAGGATACTCGAAATTTGTAACTAGCTCAGATGGGCTAGACTTGTGTGCCAAGTATAATGGAAGTCAATGAGCACCTCAAGCGTTTTTTTTCAGGGAAGATTTTAGGGGAAAATGCTCGAGATCCCAATAACTTCCATTATACTCGGTACAAGAGTCACACCCATCTGAACATCTGATTGATTCTTATGAGTACTGAGCACCCGAGCATGGTAGTGCCCGTTCATCACTAGTTACGAGAACTGAGCACCCGAGCATGGTAGTGCCCGCTCATCACTAGTTACGAGTACCGAGCACCCGAGCACGGTAGTGCCCGCTCATCACTAGTTAGGAGTACCGAGCACCCGAGCACGGTAGTGCCCGTTCATCACTAGTTACGGAGTACTGAGCACCCGAGCATGGTAGTGCCCGCTCATCACTAGTTACCACCTATCCTGCGGATAATTGATAAAGGGGTTGTCCACTAAAATATAAGTGCTGGGTTTAGATATCTTCTATAATGCATTTTTAAAAGCATGGTACATATTGCTCCACGCTCAATGTTATTTTCAATACTCTCTATACACCATATATTATTCTTGTGAAAAAGATGAAAAAAAAAAACAAAAATACAGACAATAGTAAATAAATGCAAATATTAGCCTTTTATATGGTTAAGAAAAAATACGGTAAATTACTCAGCTTGTAACATATTATTCAAATATTAAAGGGGGAATTCATTAATAGTAGTACAGAACTTTCTGCAAGTTTCTAATTTCGTTTTATGCCTTGTTTGAACAATAGTTTGCACATTTTTTCAGGGCTTTTTTTCTCCCCCGCAGAGCTTGATGACGACTCTTTGGAAAATAGAAGGTGCTTATCAGAAAGGACTATAAATTTACTATGGTTTATGTTAGAAATTGTAGCCTTAATCTGCCCCTGCTATAGGCGGAAATGCACCCGAACGGTTTGTGACTTAATTATTTAGGTGCCTGTCACTTCAGCGAGCTTCATACTATAAATGGCTGTTGAGATGCCAGTAGGAATACATTTTCTCCCCAAAAAAGTGAAACAATTCCAAAAATTATACTAAATTATTATTGGGAGGAGATTTATAAAGAAAACTAGACATCTGTGCATGCTCCAATCATGGCACATTGAAATCCTGTCTGTGATGATAATGAGGCTGCTGAACAGTCGAATAAGAAGTATGAGGCTAGTATAAAACCTAGTGCTCAGTATGAAAAGAAAAAGAAAAAAAACCCGCAATATTTCAGATTTTTATTTACTTAACATAGTCAATGGATAGCGATATTATCCAACATATTTTAAAAGTTACATTTAAACGCAAAAAAATGATTTAAAACAATAGGCTATTTCCTGACATCTTTTTTTAGGATGAATTCGGCTCTGCCCCACCTTTCACACTGCATATAATGTATAGCACACATCTATGAACATAAAGCGTACCTTTCCACAAAGAGGAGAGTCCTTCTGTAGATATTCGGCTGCCAGGATATGGCCGTGGACAACATTCTCCACATATGTAAAATCCACAAGATTCTTCCCATTTCTGTATCAATGTACAAAGTGATAAAATGAAAAGACAAGAAATATAACTATGAAAATGGTCTAGTGAGAAAAACAGGCCTCGTTGCCCTTAGCAACCAATCACAGAGCAGCTTCCATTCTTCCAGAGCAGTTTTAGAAATGTTCTCTAAGCTCTGATTGGTTGCTATGGACAACAAGGCCTGTGTAATAATAAAGGCCCCGAGCATGGTAGGAGTTTAGGCTGGCACGGACATCACCACTTACCCGATCATGATTTTCATCTTCCCGCTTTTTGCTGTCTCCAACATTATAGGAACAAGTTGCGGGTCCCTTGGGCCAAATATACCGTGGGGGCGAATGGCCACCGTCAAGAAATTATTCGCTGGGTCATTCGATGCCAAAACCTCCTGCAACAGATTACGGCAGGAATAATATGGGAATTAACACGTTCTTGGTTTAACCTCTTAACGATGTGTTTAACCCCTTCCTGACGTGTGACGTAGTAAGTACATAAAATGCCGAGTGCGATTCGGCTCGATGATCCTTCCGCCCCTAGAGACCTGGTCGTGTCATGCGATCGTACGGGGACATGGTTTGATCATAACACATCTCCTGGGCCGGGGAGGATGTAAAAGAGTATACAGACATTATACAGAATATACAGTATTAGGCCCTGTGCGCACACTGCATTTTTACCCGCGTTTTTGCTGCAGAAATTTGAGAAAATGGTTGTAACCTTTCTGCAGACATTCCCCAGCAAAACCTATGGAAAAAAAACTGCGTTTTATTACTCAAGAACATTCTTTCTGCAGAATTTCTTGAGAAAAAGATTTAGCATGTCACTTTTTTTCTGCAGGTAGCTGCGTTTTTTTGCCATAGATAATGGTTAAAAAAAAAAAAAAAAAACGCAGGGACCAACCTGCGGAAAAAAACGCATCAAAAACGCATGCAATTTTCGGTGCGTTATTGGTGCGTTTTTTGAACGCTAGAGCGTTAATCTTTCAGACTCAAGAAATTTGAGAAGAAGGGAATTTTGTTTACTTACCGTAAATTCCTTTTCTTCTAGCTCCAATTGGGAGACCCAGACAATTGGGTGTATAGCTACTGCCTCCGGAGGCCGCACAAAGTACTACACTTAAAAGTGTAAGGCCCCTCCCCTTCTGGCTATACACCCTCCCGTAGGAGTACGGATTCCTCAGTTTTAGTACCAAAGCAAGGAGGAGGAAAGCCAATAACAGTTTCAAAAAACAAATTCAATCCGATAACAAGATCGGAGAACTTAAGAAACAATATGAACAACATGTGCACCCGAAAAACGAAACCCTAAGAACAATAGGGCGGGTGCTGGGTCTCCCAATTGGAGCTAGAAGAAAAGGAATTTACGGTAAGTAAACAAAATTCCCTTCTTCTTTTTCGCTCCTAATTGGGAGACCCAGACAATTGGGACGTCCAAAAGCAGTCCCTGGGTGGGTAAAAAGATACCTCGTGATCGGGCTGTCAGGCAGCCCTTTCCTACAGGTGGGCCACCGCCGCCTGAAGGACCTGTCTACCTAGGCTGGCATCTGCCGAAGCGTAGGTATGCACTTGATAGTGTTTGGAAAACGTGTGCAGACTCGACCAGGTAGCCGCCTGGCACACCTGCTGAGCCATAGCCTGATGCCGCAATGCCCAGGACGCACCCACGGCTCTGGTAGAATGGGCCTTCAGTCCAGATGGAATCGGAAGCCCAGCAGAACGGTATGTGTGAAGAATTGGTTCCTTGATCCACCGCGCCAGGGTGGATTTGGAAGCTTGCGATCCCTTATGCTGACCAACGACTAGGACAAAGAGCGCATCAGAACGGCGCATAGGCGCCGTGCGAGAAATGTAAATCCTGAGTGCTCTCACCAGGTCCAACAGATGTAAACCTTTTTCAAATTGGTGAACTGGATGCGGACACAAAGATGGCAAAGTGATATCCTGATTGAGATGAAAGGAAGAAACCACCTTGGGAGAAAACTCTGGAATTGGACGCAGTACTACCTTGTCTTGGTGAAACACCAGGAAGGGAGATTTGCAAGATAACGCCGCTAGCTCGGACACTTCTACGAAGAGACGTGACCGCCACAAGAAAAACCACTTTTTGTGAAAGCCGAGAAAGGGAAACCTCTTTCAAAGGCTCGAAAGGCGGCTTCTGGAGAGCAATGAGAACCTTGTTTAGATCCCAGGGTTCCAATGGCCGTCTGTAAGGAGGAACGATATGACAAACTCCTTGGAGAAACGTGCGTACTTTAGAAAGCCGTGCCAAGCGCTTCTGAAAGAATACGGATAGCGCGGAGACTTGACCCTTAAGAGAGCTAAGAGACAAACCTTTTTCCAACCCAGACTGCAGGAAGGAAAGAAAAATTGGCAATGCAAATGGCCAGGGAGAAACCCTCTGAGCCGAGCACCAAGCTAAGAATATCTTCCACGTCCTGTGATAGATCTTAGCTGAGGATGGTTTTCTAGCCTGTCTCATTGTGGCAACTACTTCATGAGATAAACCTGAGGCCGCTAGGATCCAGGACTCAATGGCCACACAGTCAGGTTCAGGGCCGCAGAATTCAGATGGAAAAACGGCCCTTGAGACAGCAAATCTGGACGGTCTGGTAGTGCCCATGGTTGGCCTACCGTGAGATGCCACAGATCCGGGTACCACGACCTTCTTGGCCAGTCTGGAGCGACGAGAATGGCTCGATGGCAGTCGGACCTGATTTTCCGGAGAACTCTGGGCAACAATGCTAGAGGTGGGAACACATAGGGTAGTCGGAATTGCGACCAATCCTGAACCAAGGCGTCTGCCGCCAGCGCTCGGTGATCGTGAGACCGTGCCATGAAAACTGGGACCTTGTTGTTGTGCCGTGACGCCATCAGATCGACGTCCGGCGTCCCCCAGCGGCAACAGATCTGCTGAAACACGTCCGGGTGAAGGGACCATTCCCCTGCGTCCATGCCCTGGCGACTGAGAAAGTCTGCTTCCCAGTTTTCCACGCCTGGGATGTGAACTGCGGATATGGTGGACGCTTTGCTTTCCACCCACGTCAAAATCCGCCGGACTTCTTGAAAGGCTTGGCGACTGCGTGTTCCCCCTTGGTGGTTGATGTACGCCACCGCCGTGGAATTGTCCGACTGAATCCGAATCTGCTTGCCTTCCAGCCATTGTTGGAAGGCTCGCAGAGCAAGATAGACTGCTCTGATTTCCAGAACATTGATCTGCAGGGTGGACTCTTCCTGAGTCCACGTCCCCTAAGCCCTGTGGTGGAGAAACACCGCTCCCCACCCTGATAGGCTCGCATCCGTCGTGACCACTGCCCAGGATGGGGGTAGGAACGACTTTCCCTGTGACAATGAGGTGGGGAGAAGCCACCAACGCAGAGAGTCCTTGGCAGTCTGAGAGAGGGAGACAGTCCTGTCGAGGGACGTCGACTTCCCATCCCATTGGCGTAGAATGTCCCATTGTAGAGGGCGCAGATGAAACTGCGCGAACGGGACCGCCTCCATTGCTGCTACCATCTTTCCTAGGAAATGCATGAGGCGCCTCAGTGAGTGTGACTGGCTCTGAAGGAGAGATTGCACTCCTGTTCGCAGCGAACACTGCTTGTCCAGTGGAAGCTTCACTATCGCTGAGAGAGTATGAAACTCCATGCCAAGATAAGTCAGTGATTGGGTCGGGGTTAGATGAGACTTTGGAAAGTTGATAATCCACCCGAAACTCTGGAGAGTGTCTAGTGCCACTTTCAGACTGTGTTGGCATGCCTCTTGAGAGGGTGCCTTGATAAGCAGGTCGTCTAGATACGGGATGACCGAGTGACCTTGCGAGTGCAGGACAGCTACTACTGCTGCCATGACCTTGGTGAAGACCCGGGGGGCTGTTGCCAGACCGAAGGGTAACGCTACGAACTGCAGGTGTTCGTCGTGTATGACGAAGCGTAGGAAACGCTGATGCTCTGGCGCAATCGGCACGTGGAGATACGCATCTTTGATGTCTATTGATGCTAGAAAATCTCCTTGAGACATTGAGGCTATAACGGAGCGTAGGGATTCCATCCGGAACCTCCTGACTTTTACGTGTCTGTTGAGCAACTTTAGATCCAGGACGGGTCGATACGATCCGTCTTTTTTTGGGACCACAAACAGATTGGAGTAAAAACCGTGACCTTGTTCCTGAAGAGGGACGGAGGTCACCACTCCTTCCGCCTTTAGAGCGGCCACCGCCTGCAACAGAGCATCGGCTCGGTCTGGTGGTGGACAAGTTCTGAAGAAACGAGTTGGCGGACGAGAACTGAACTCTATCCTGTACCCGTGAGACAGAATATCCCTCACCCAACGGTCTTTGACGCGTGACAGCCAAATGTCGCCAAAGTGGGAAAGCCTCCCACCGACCGAGGGTGTGGGAATCGGAGACTGCAAGTCATGAGGACGCCGTCTTGGCAACGGTTCCTCCGGCTGTCTTTTTTGGGCGTGACTGAGACCTCCAAGAATCTGAGCGTCTCTGATCTTTTTGAGTCTTTTTTGACGAGGAAAATTGGGACCTGCCCGGTCCTCGAAAGGACCGATAACCAGACTGACCCCTCCTCTGTTGGGGTTTGTTTTGTCTGTGTTGCGGTAAGGATGAGTCCTTACCCTTGGAGTGTTTGATGATTTCATCCAAACGCTCTCCAAACAATCGGTCACGAGAAAAAGGCAAATTGGTTAAGCACTTCTTGGAATGAGAATCTGCCTTCCAATGTCTCAACCACAGGGCCCTACGCAAAACAACGGAGTTGGCTGACGCCACTGCCGTACGGCTTGTAGCGTCAAGAACAGCATTAATCGCGTACGACGCGAATGCCGCCATTTGCGAGGTCAATGGTGCTACCTGCGGGGCAAATGCACGTGTGACTGAGTCGACTTGCACAAGCCCGGCTGAGATAGCTTGGAGTGCCCATACGGCAGCAAAAGATGGCGCTAACGACGCTCCAATAGCTTCATAGATGGATTTCAGCCAGAGCTCCATCTGCCTGTCAGTGGCATCTTTAAGTGCCGCTCCATCTTCAACTGCAACCAAGGATCTAGCTGCAAGCCTGGAAATTGGAGGATCCACTTTTGGACACTGGGTCCAACCCTTGACCACCTCAGGGGGAAAAGGATAGCGTGTATCTTTAAGCCGTTTAGAAAAACGCCTTTCCGGATAAGCGTGGGGTTTCTGGATTGCGTCTCTAAAGTCAGCGTGGTCCAGAAAAGTGCTTAATGTACGCTTGGGATATCTGAAATGGATTCTCTCGTGCTGCGAAGCTGACTCCTCTACAAGAGGAGCTGGTGGAGAAATATTTAACATCTTATTGATGGATGCTATAAGATCATTAACTATGGCGTCACCATCTGGTGTATCTAGATTGAGAGCGGTCCCAGGATCAGAATCCTGATCAGTTACGTCCGCCTCATCCCCCATAGATTCATCTCGCTGGGATCCTGACCATTGAGATGAATGTGAAGGCCTCTCATAGCGAGCCCGCTTAGGTTGCCTGGGACCATCGTCCGAGTCAGAGTCTTCACCCTGAGGTGTATGTGCCCGTCCCGGAGCTTGGAAGTAATTCAGCTGAGGGGGACCAGGGGGCAATGATTGCACAGTGTCCGTGGCCTGAAGTACAGGCCTAGCCCGCAATGTGTCAAGAATTTGTGACATAGTGAGAGACATTCTGTCAGCAAAAGCTGTAAACTCAGTTCCTGTCACTTGGACAGCATTCACAGGTGGTACACCCTGGGTCACGTCCAGCGGAGGTCCCGGCTGTGCAAGTGCCACAGGGGCCGAGCACTGCACACAATGGGGGTCATTGGAGCCTGCCGGTAGAAAAGTCCCACATGCGGTACAGGAAGCATATAATGTCTGTGCCTTGGCACCCTTGCGTTTTGTGGACGACATGCTGTTGGCTCTCTGCAATGTGAGAGAGTCTATAGCCAAAAGGCGACCAGCGCTATGCAGTACAAAGTATTTGCAGGAACAAAATACTAAGATTACTACTGGCACAAGAGGGGGTGAGCCCGGAGGGCTGCTTACCGCCCGCTGAATAGCGGGTAAGAGGCGCAGAATTCCTTGTCTGGGTCTCCCCGGCTCCCCTCTGCAGCTCAGCGTGTCAGCAGGAATGGCTGCCGGCGTCTGTGGAGAGGGGCGGCCCGTGGGAGTTCCCAAACAAAAGTGCGGGAAACAGTGTCCCCTCTGTGCCTATTGTGAGGGCTGGAGTATGTAAAACGACTCCAGCCCTCAGCGCTGATGCACTGACCAGCGTCCCGCCCCTCTCCTGACTGGCAGGTCTGGGGGCGGGAACGAACGGAACCAGGCCGCAAAAGCCGGGGACTCGAGTTATCAGCGCGGCCGCCGTAAAAGCGCGGCCCGCGCTGAAGTCCCCGGCGCACCACAAGTGCCAGCCGCGCCGCAGTCCCAGCGGCCGGCGCGACCGTTCCCCAAAAGTGTGCCCGCTTCAGCGAAGCTGAAATGAGGCCATGGCACAAGCGCCGCAGCGCTGATGTCCCCGGCGCACTACAACACCCAGCATGCTGCGGTGTGAGCGCGAAATGCACGGGGACACAGAGTACCTTGAGGAAGCAGGGCCATGTCCCTGATGTACTCCGCTCCAATCCAGCATCTTCTCCAGGGGCTGTAGATGGAGCACGGTCTCAGTGCCTGGAGACCAGTAAATCCCACTTCACCCAGAGCCCTGTAAAAAGGGATGGGGAAGGAATCAGCATGTGGGCTCCAGCCTCCGTACCCGCAATGGGTACCTCAACCTTACAAACACCTCCGACATACAGTGGGGTGAGAAGGGAGCATGCTGGGGGCCCTGTATGGGCCCTCTTTTCTTCCATCCGACATAGTCAGCAGCTGCTGCTGACTAAAAACAATGGAGCTATGCGTGCGTGTGTGACCTCCTTCGCACAAAGCTAAAACTGAGGAATCCGTACTCCTACGGGAGGGTGTATAGCCAGAAGGGGAGGGGCCTTACACTTTTAAGTGTAGTACTTTGTGCGGCCTCCGGAGGCAGTAGCTATACACCCAATTGTCTGGGTCTCCCAATTAGGAGCGAAAAAGAAAAATCCTTTTTCTAGTGCGCACAGGGCCTTACAGCATGGGATCACAGCTGAATCTTTCTGTGAGGTAAAACATTTCCCTGTCTGTTATTAAAAAATGTTTTACCTCAATGAAAGAATTATTTGCGATTCCATGCTGTAATGTCGGTATACTCCTCCTCCCCGGGCCCAGGAAATGTAGTATGATCAGACCATGTCCCTGTACGATCAGACACGGCCATTACACAGCAGGGGCACATATATAAGATCATCTCAGCACAGGAACATTTTATATATAACACCCAACTGTGGAAATTATTATTCCAAGAACTATTGATTAAAATTAACTTTGTTGGTGGGAAAATTAACTTAAAGTATTTTATTCATTATTATTCAGGGTATTTTTCATCCAATTTTTCTCTTTGGTTTTTTTTTCTCCTTTAAAGTATGTAAAATATAATATAATATATATATTTTTTTTTCTTTCTATTTTTTTTTAAATAAATAATATTAATCTGTATTGTTATAGCGCTAACATATTCCGCAATGCATATAATACACACAAACACACAAATCATGGTGCAAGCATAAGGCCATGTGTGCACAGTGCGTTTTTTTTATGGGGTTTTTTGGTGCAGTTGTCACAAATCTGCATGCCTATCCTTTTAACAGTGAAGTCAATGAGAATTCTGAAATCCTGTGCACATGTTGCTTATTTTTTTCCTTGCAGATTTGATGCAGAAAACGATCTGCAGCATGTCAATCGTTGGTGCGTTTTTCAGCCCTTCCAACCACTGATTAAATGAAAAACGCATGGTAAGAAAAAAAAAAAAAAAAAAAATGTACCAAGAACGCATCTCATTTTTGGTGCGTTTTTCTGCCAGAAGGTGTAGATTTGTAGCAGAAAACTTCTGCACCAAATGCTCAGTGTGTGCACATAGCCTAATTGCCCTAACCTAGGAAATCTCGTTGCCTGGTCATTTTGTTAGAATTACCAAAAAGGCTCTATTTATTTCTCCAACAACAGTGCCCCTCTTTGGCTGTGCCTGGTATTACGACACAGCTCTAAAAAACAAATTTTGTTCTTAACATGAAGTTTCTAACGCGGTTTTACCTTTTCTTGCAGTATCTTGGTCTCGGTATAATAGTCAATAGGGTTATGGGCATATGGAAGGTCCTCAGATCCATTCTTAATGTCTTTGCCTTCAAATACAACACTGGCACTGCTGGTCAACACTAGTTTCTTAGGAGGGAAAAAAATATATAAATCAATTCAAAACCATAGAATGCCATAGGATTAGTATTACTAGTACACATGAAAATAAGCAACTTTGCAATATATCTTATCAGACAATCTGCTTATTTCTCTGTCAGAATGGATCCGTCATTAACATAAGTCTCAATTCTGGGGTAAAATCTGTATTCAGTGAAGACTTTCCCATTCCTTAGATAGGAGATGGCAGCTGTTACTGATGAGATTGTATGACAACGGCAGGGGGCAGGAGAGCCAGAGCCAGGGGAGCGGGGAGAGCCAGAGCCAGGCGAGCGGGAGAGCCAGAGCCAGGGGAGCGGGGGAGCCAGAGCCAGAGCCAGGGGAGCGGGGGAGCCAGAGCCAGGGGAGCGGGGGAGCCAGAGCCAGAGCCAAGGGAGCGGGGGAGCCAGAGCCAGGGGAGCGGGGGAGCCAGAGCCAGAGGAGCGGGGAGAGCCAGGGGAGCGGGGAGAGCCAGAGCCAGGGGAGCCAGAAGGAGAGGGAGAAGCTAGAGGTAGGCACTAGAGGGAAGAGGGAGGAGCAAGAGGCAGCGGGAAGTGCTAGAGGCACAATATCACGTGAACTGGGCGCCCACATAGCTAGAATGGAACCAGTCTGGGAGGTGAGCATGGAGTATTTTTATTTTACAAGGGGGGCGTCCTAGTAGTGAAGAACCCCTTTAAGTACTAACATTTAATATTAACTTGCAAAAAAAGGTAGTGGAATGTTGCCTGTGAGAGTCCTGTAATACCGACATAGACAACAGATGGCGCACACACTCATCGGGCTCTTCATTCATTTGTACACACAAGTGATCAGTAAGTGCTACCTAGTGTCACAGTGAGCAGATAATCTCCATTCAGTAGTGGCTGACATCACACGGCCTTGCCTTCTGCCCTTAGTCATCCCCCACACCTCTACCTGTCCCTTCAGGTGGGAACTCCCAGCAGCCTCCACCCAGAGAGGACAGGTATTCAGAAAGGCAAAAAACTCAGGTGTGAACTTTCAACACCCATTGAGAAACATATGATATTATCCATCCAAACATAACAATACAAGGAGTTGTGCCAGAAAAGCAAAGTCAGCTATATTATGAATTAAAAGGGTTTTTCCCACAAAGTTCATTTCAATCAATAGATCTTGTAATATTAATAATTTCAACAATTGGATGTGTTTGGAAAAAATGTTCCTGTGCTGATATAATCTTATATATGTGCCCCTGCTGTGTACTGTGTAATGGCTGTGTCTGACCGTACAGGGACATGGTCTGATCATACCACATCTCCTGGGCCGGGGAGGAAGCAAAAGAGGATTTAAATGGTCCCTGGACTTTCCGACAATTTGAACTCATTTGATAATCTACAAGTCACTTCATTTAAAAATAAAAGCGGTCTCCGCACCCCAAAAAAAAAAAAAAAAAAAAAAAAATTCACTCTTAAGTGCTGACCATTACCGGAAGTGGAGAGTGATATTTCCTCTCTGCTCTCGCTCTCCTGTCTGGCAGACTTCATACAGGCATAATAGTGAGGCTGTCTTTCAGTTCAGGCCAGGCAAGCTATTAGGCAGGGATAAAAGCAATGTATGCTGGTAATTAAAGGAAGGGATGTTCCTACACCTATAGTGCTGGCAGGATGCTAATAAAGACGAACTGCCCAAAGGAGAAAAAAGAAAAAAAGTAGATGTAAATTCTCAGGCTCTCTGAGAATTGTGGCAGTTTGTCATATTAGTCGGGTATGTGCACCACGAGGGCAGCAAGGCCAGGTTTTGTCTGAATATGTGAGGTAGGCTGGGATAAGGTACTACGGGCTGTGACATGACTGGTTGCTGTGATTAGACAATAACTGTTGTATTCAGTTTACCGCAAGTAATCATACAAAAATAGTATAGAAATGACAGATCACAATTTCAGTGCCAAATGACTACAGCGCTCAGGTATGTGTGGCCGCCATCATGGGAAATTTCTGGTTGTGGGAAACCGTCCTATTCCCAGTTATGGCATCAGAAACAGAAAAATGCTAGAAACATAGGAAGACTCATGTTACTGTACACAGGTCTATAAAATGGGACCTAACTATACTGGGGGGGGGGGCAGCGATTTATTATTAGAGCCAATCACCATTGGACCTTACTGCAGTCCCGAAGAAGGGGAGGCCAAGCATATCAGGGAAAGAAGTGAGCTTGGTGTGCGAGCCTGCATCAAAGGCAGAGGGACAGAGCATGACGGACACTGCACGTCATGGGTCGTAAAGGGGCATTTAAAGGGGTTGTTTACTACTTGAGCTACCCCTTTTAAAATTTAAGTGTAAACTCACATCCCAACAAATAAACAGCTGCACTCTGAGATGCTAAAGTATACAGGCATTGAATATAGGAATTTGGACATGCATTACTGCTAAAGAAAGACATTTAAAAATTGAGACACATAGCGCATAAAAAAAGTCAGTTTAATGTGGGGCCAGCAACCAGCGTCAAGGCGTATCTCTTACGCTGGGTTCCCACCTAAATGCATTACTGCCCGGGTAGACGGCACCAGGTAGGGACCAAGCAGAGATACGCCTTGACGCTGGCTGCTGGGCTCACATAAAACTGGCCTTTTTTTTTTTACACGAAGTGGCTCAATTTTTTAATGCATTTCCTTAGCAGTAATGCATGTCCGAATTCCTATTTGGTAACACTACTAAATGATGTTAACTATTAATTAGCAGCTGCAGGCCACTCCATGTATTGCTTTACACTGCAGCTGTAGCTAAATAGGTAAAATCAAGAAGTAGCACTACTAAAACTCTGACCTAAAAGTCCGATTTACCAAAAGTATAAATGGATTTAATTTGAATGGTGTGAACGGTTGGAGCCATATTGGATATTTAGATAAGATCTTCTTGAGTATGTCGGTGACACAAGGACATCACAGGCTGGAGGAGAGAAGCCCCTCATTGATGCTGCCTGCGCGTCCCTGTAATTGCTCATGCAGACGCCCTCTGTTTCGGCAGTGACACAGGACATCTCATTGTACTGAACGCTGCTTTATTCCTATAGTCACCTGAACGCCGGCCTCTTTGCAGGCTTGGATGACTGTTCTCATCCCGCTGCAATTCACTTTGTAGAACAGCTCCTTATTGTCACTTGAAGGGGCCGGCGAGGCGCAATGGAAGACGATGTTCACACCTTGGAACGCCGGAAGCAAATCCTGCAGGAAGATCATGGAGATCATAAAAACCAACACAACGGAAGGTTTGTGAATAAAAGGGGCTCAATAAGTGAGGATATCACTGGGGTGCACCATTACTTAGTGATCAGTGATCGGTGGGGGTCCGATCTCGGAGACCCCCACCCATCCCAGCTGAGACATCTAGCTCTTCTTACCGTTTTACTGCAAAGATCGCCAATAAAAAACTGCACTCGCTCATTCTCAAAGCCCTGACGGATGTCAAAGACGTTGACCGAATATCCTCTATCCAGCAGGCGGTCCACCAAGTGGTGGCCGAGGAAACCAGAACCACCGACAACGACACATTTCTTGCTGGCCTAGAAGAGAGAGAAGAACGTCCTTAGTGAGCAGAGTACAGGATCGGGCATCATGGTCCATCATGGAAACCTCTGCACATAGAAAAAAAGGCTACCTGACGGAGTGCATGAGTATTTAGGTATATGGGGGGGGGGGGGGGTCATGAGCACTTTAAGATATCCCAAGGAGTGCAGACATTCAGACATCGGGCAAAAAACAAAACAAAACAAAAAACAGATTTCCCTTAAAGGGGTTTTCCACCTATGGTGATATTTTTTTTCTACTTAAATATATGCATCTGGGGCTAAAATTATTTTTAGCTTTTTTTTTTTCTCTGCACATTCAACTTTGATGAGACCTGAGGTCATAATCAGTTGAGAAGCTCAAACCCCCCCCCCCTCCCCCAAAAAAAAAACAAAAACAGATACAAGAGTTGGAAAGGCCGAATGAGCTCACTTACAGATTCTAAGTTGACTCATTCTGCAATCAGCAACACAGAGGTTAGAGAGGATAAATAGTAAAAGATTTTGAATGAAACCCTGTCCTGTAATGATAATCTACTGCTGATAAAACACTGATTGTATTCAAACAGCAAAATACAACCTAGTAAAAGCGGCGTCACACGCACCGGTAGATCGTGCAATCGCATGAGCAATTGCACCCGCCCCCGTCGATTGTGCGTCATGGGCAATTTGTTGCGCGTGGCACACAAAGTCGTTAACCCCGGTCACACGCACTTACCTCCCTAACAACCTCGCTGTGGGCGGCGAACATCCTCTTCCTGAAGGGGAAGGGACGTTCGGCGTCACAGCGACGTCACACAGCGGCCGCCCAATAGAAGCGCAGGGGCGGAGATGAGCGGGACGTAACATGCCGCCCACCTCCTTCCTGCCGCATTGCTGGCGGGACGCAGGTAAGGAGATGTTCGTCGTTCCCGGGGTGTCACTCGGAGCAATGTGTGCTGCCTCGGGAACGATGAACAACCGGCGCGCAGAAGGAGGAACGATTTTATGAAAATGAGCGACGTGTCAACGAGCAACGATAAGGTGAGTTTTTTTGCTCGTTAACAGTCACTCGTAGCTGTCACACGCTACGATATATCAAACGAGGCCGGATGTGCGTCACTATCGACGTGACCTCGACGACAGATCGCCCGATATATCGTACCATGTGACGCCGGCTTAAGTGACACATCACTGGAATCAGGGTCTCTGCCTCTTCATAATGCTTCTCTCAGATTACATAGCAGAAATGAATAGAATAGATAGTAATAAATCCAGGGCAGGTCACTACTTACGGGTCGGATTCGGGTTGCCATTTCCTAAATATTTTTTCCGAATTCCACCTGAAAAACAAAACGAGAAATGTGGATCCACTAGAATTTAGGAAAAAAGATCATCAATATACATGAAGAGCCGAGCGCAACTCAATCTGATGGGTGCAGTTTCAGCGGTTTCCATTTTCTCTTACACTGAATTTTTGATCACAAAAATCCTTCACCCCTCCCAAAAATAACAAGGAATATTTAATTTTTGTCAACCTCCCCGTAGAAGACAAATGTTTACAGAGGACCTCTGATATTGCACATGCAGTCCGGTCTGTGTATGGCCCGGCAAGTAGAAGAAGCCTGAGCAGAAATACGCATAGGTTTATGGGAAAAGATTGGGTAGAACATATATTATCCATTGAAGTTCCAGGTATTTGTATGCAGGAGTCCAGTGGGCGGAGCTACCCAGTGATTGACAGCTATCTCTGCACACTCATACAGTGAAGACTGTGAGGCTATGTGCCCACGCTGCGGAAAATTCTCGGAATTTGCCGCGATTTTTTCGCGGATTCAAAAATCCGCAGTAGTGAGTCCCCAGCCATTTCTATGACATTTTGGAACTGCTGTGCCCACGCTGCGGATTTTTTCCGCAGCGGAAATAACGCGGATTTCCCTGCGGAAAAATCTGCAGCATGTGAATTATTCCTGTGGATTTCTCAGCAGGGTCACATACTTACCTGCCTTGATAACAGACACCGGAGTCACTTCCTCCGGTGCAGAGGAGCGCGGTGGAGCCAGAAGCAGGAGGTGGGCGGGGCCTGCACAAGCTCCGGTCATGTGACAGCCGGAGCTAGTTCAGGCCCGCCCACCTTCTCCTGCACAGTGCAGACACTGACAGACAAAGCCGGAAAGCGAGGTGCTGCGTGATGGAGGCAAGTATCAAGGCCCCGATCACTGCAGCACTTGTTCTGCATTGAGGATGCAGTGCCCAAGCCATGGTCCTGTATCCTCAATGCAGAATGACCGCAGCATATCCGCAGGACATTCCGCAGCATGGAAACAGTTGTGGTGCGGTTTTCTGGGAGCTCCTGCGGATATATCTGCAGGACACTTCCCCGTGGGCACATAGCCATAAAAGGGAATCTGTCACCAGGTTTTTTCCACCTAAGCAGAATAATGTAAGGGCAGAGATCCTGATTCCAGTGATGTGTCACTTACTGGGCTTCTAAGTGTAGATTTGATAAAATCACTGATTAATCAGCAGGAGATTATCATTACAGGACTACTTTGTGTGCTACAGGTAGTCCAGCATATTCATGAGCTCTGTATAACTGCTAGATCTGCAGCAGAGAAAACAGTGATTTTATCAAAATGACAGCAAACAGCTCAGTAAGTGACACATCGCTGGAATCAGGGTCTGTATCCCTACATTATGCTGCTCTCAGATGGGGGAGAAAAAAAATCTGGTGACAGATCCCCTTTAATCACTGAATAGGACCGCCCACTGGACTGACGATGCGCAGGTGCTCTGTACTCGTATCTAGTGATGAGCGGGCACTACCATGCTCGGTGCTTGTAACCAGCAATTGATGATCAAACGGACTCAACTCACGTACCGAGTTGAGTCCACTCATCATTAGTTACAAGTGCCGAACACCCGAGCATTGTAGTGCCCGCTCATCACTAGTTACAAGTACTGAACACACGAGCATGGTAGTGCCCGCTCATCACTAGTTACAAGTACTGAACAACCGAGCATGGTAGTGCCCGCTCATCACTAGTTACAAGTACCGAACACCCGAGCATGGTAGTGCCCGCTCATCACTAGTTACAAGTACCGAACACCCGAGCATGGTAGTGCCCGCTCATCACTAGTTACAAGTACCGAACACCCGAGCATGGTAGTGCCCGCTCATCACTAGTTACAAGTACCGAGCACCTGAGCATGGTAGTGCCCGCTCATCACTAGTTACAAGTACTGAGCACCCGAGCATTGTAGTGCCAGCTCATCACTAGTTACAAGTACTGAGCACCCGAGCATGGTAGTGCCCGCTCATCACTAGTTACAAGTACTGAGCACCCGAGCATGGTAGTGCCCGATCATCACTAGTTACCAGTACTGAGCACCCGAGCATGGTAGTGCCCGCTCATCACTAGTTACAAGTACTGAGCACCCAAGCATGGAAGTGCCCGCTCATCACTAGTTACCAGTACTGAGCACCCGAGCATGGTAGTGCCCGCTCATCACTAGTTACCAGTACTGAGCACCCGAGCATGGTAGTGCCCGCTAATCACTAGTTACAAGTACTGAGCACCCAAGCATGGAAGTGCCCGCTCATCACTAGTTACGAGTACTGAGCACCCGAGCATCACTAGTTACGAGTACTGAGCACCCGAGCATGGTAGTGCCCGCTCATCACTAGTTACGAGTACTGAGCACCCGAGCATGGTAGTGCCCGCTCATCACTAGTTACCAGTACTGAGCACCCGAGCATGGTAGTGCCCGCTCATCACTAGTTACCAGTACTGAGCACCCGAGCATGGTAGTGCCCGCTCATCACTAGTTACCAGTACTGAGCACCCGAGCATGGTAGTGCCCGCTCATCACTAGTTACGAGTACTGAGCACCCGAGCATCACTAGTTACGAGTACTGAGCACCCGAGCATGGTAGTGCCCGCTCATCACTAGTTACGAGTACTGAGCACCCGAGCATGGTAGTGCCCGCTCATCACTAGTTACGAGTACCGAGCACCCGAGCATGGTAGTGCCCGCTCATCACTAGTTACAAGTACTGAGCACCCGAGCATGGTAGTGCCCACTCATCACTAGTTACAAGTACTGAGCACCCGAGCATGGTAGTGCCCGCTCATCACTAGTTACCAGTACTGAGCACCTGAGCATGGTAGTGCCCACTCATCACTAGTTACGAGTACTGAGCACCCGAGCATGGTAGTGCCCGCTCATCACTAGTTACGAGTACTGAGCACCCGAGCATGGTAGTGCCCGCTCATCACTAGTTACCAGTACTAAGCACCCGAGCATGGTAGTGCCCGCTCATCACTAGTTACCAGTACTGAGCACCCGAGCATGGTAGTGCTCACTCATCACTAGTTACTAGTACTGAGCACCCAAGCATGGTAGTGCCCGCTCATCACTAGTAAGGCACAATACAAAAGAAACAAAAAGAAGAAACATATAAATATACAGCAGCATGGAAGACGTGCAATATAAATATATATATATACACACACACACACACACATATATCATGAACTGTACAGTGCACACTGTGCATCCTCTGGGCATTGGAGCTGCGGAGATGACACATTGATGGCAGATCTGTCTATTGTCTTTGTCTCGTGTGCGCTGTGGCCTACACTCTCCTGGCTTAGGGTAAGTGACCGGATCTCCAGTGCTATGTTTAATGGAGTGCCCCTTTAAATGTCTGCACTCGTACCTCGCGCTGCTGCCTTTTCTTACCTGTCCCCTGTGCTCCGAGCCCGCTGCCCTCCGTTATCTGGAGATCAGCCAGTGCTCCCGGTATAACCGATAACATCACGCCTGGCAGTGGTCTGAGAATCAGCAGAGGGCAGACGCCTGCATCTGATTGGTTAACCTGCCACGCACTCAACCAATAAAAAAAGACACCAGCATCTCCCATGGTAACCAGCTCCAACGTCACTGAGTATGCGCCGGGAAATGGTGCTGCGTGCCGAGCCTCGTTCTGCATAACAACACTCTGCTTGTTATTGGTTACACCGTGGACAGGTGACCAATAAGAATTTAGTGGACTTATTTGCAGATCGTTGATTGGTTAAATTACTGTGTCTCGTGTTAATGATTGGAGCAGGCGGTTGGGCCGTGTGGTAGGTAGGATAGGTACTGGCTCGGTGGTGCTGCAGCCCGATATGGTGAGTTGTAAAAATAACCGGTCAGATATCGCACGAGTGTGTACTGTGCCCTGGTGCTCACACGTTAGTATAGTCTGTGCGGCAGCCCTGCTGAGCTGGGGCTTACCTCACCTGTAATGTCTACAGGAGGCTGCCTCTATAGTGCTGTATTGTATCTGTGGGCTTGTGTCGTCCTGGATGGAAACATGAGGGGTTTCAGAAAGATTGATACATGTATATTATTATTATTATTATATAAATATTATTATTATTATAAATAATATTAATAAAAAAGAAACAATAAAATGTAAGAAACAAAATAGACCTAAATGAGAAATAAATAAATAATCAGAAATAAAATAGACAATAAATACCATTCCTGACTCTGACGCTTCCTTCTCACAGAGCAGGTAAATCTTTCGGTTCTGGCTTTTCCCTGTGCTCGGCTCCCGGCTCTGCCGTACATACTGGTGCAGAGCACTGACGTGTGACTGGGCTGAGGCAGGCGCAGCTCTGCAGACCCCATTCTGTGCCATGATGCTGTCTCTAAAGCTCGCTTTACACGCTGCAATATATTTTACGATGTGTCGGCGGGGTCACGTCGTAAGTGACGCACATCCGGCATCGTAAGGTACATTGCAGTGTGTGACAGGTACGTGCGATTGCGAATGAACGGTAAAACGTTCATCACATACACATCGTCCATTCCTCATGAATTAGACGTCAGATTGTTCATCGTACCCAGGGTAGCACACATTGCAGTGTGTAACACCCCGGGAACGATGAACAGATCTTCCCAGCGTCCTGCGGCTCCCGGCCCACAATGCGGAAGGAAGGAGGTGGGCGGGATGTTTACGTCCCGCTCATCTCCGCCCCTCCGCTTCTATTGGCCGGCTGCCGCGTGACGTCGATATGACGCCGAACGTCCCTCCCACTCCAGGAAGTGGACGTTCGCCGCCCACATCGAGGTCGTATGGACGGGTAAGTACGTGTGACAGGGGTTAATTGTTTGTGCGGCACATTCAACAAAATTGAACGTGCCGCACATACGATGGGGGCGGTTACGATCGCATATGATATCGTATTCGAAATTGCAACGTGTAAAGCAGGCTTTATGTATTCAACGTATTCTCATTTCTGGTGGTTTCTTTAGGCCAATGGTCTCCAGAATTTCTTACCTTGACAGCCACATCCCGCGCTTGTTTGTAGTGACACCCAGAGCCCCACATTACTGGTGTAATGACAAAGCTTTCCCATAGAGAGCACCGCATGCCTCCTCCCTTGTACATTTGGTATTCTCACATCAATTACACTGCCACATCCAGCTTCAAAGATCCCTTTATGTGGCATCACCCCATCTCCAGCTCCCCATACCTATCGCCCCCTCCCCGCCAGTATATGTACATACCGATCTGCTCCTCTGTGCAGGGCTACTCACAAAAGTCACAATATGGAGACCTGCTGTTTATTAGACCTGGTGCTAATGCATAAGCCTGGCAGACAGCCTTGAGCCGCACATCATGGGCCTTCAAGCTGCAGATCATGGGCCCACAACACACGCTATGGTCCCGTGAGCCACACATATCAGGCTGCAACGCCAGACATTATGGGCCCGGGAGCCGCACATCATGGGCCCGGGAGCCGCACATCATGGGCCCGGGAGCCGCACATCATGGGCCCGCGAGCCGCACATCATGGGCCTTCAAGCTGCAGATCATGGGCCCACAACACACGCTATGGTCCCGTGAGCCACACATATCAGGCTGCAACGCCAGACATTATGGGCCCGGGAGCCGCACATCATGGGCCCGGGAGCCGCACATCATGGGCCCGGGAGCCGCACATCATGGGCCCGGGAGCCGCACATCATGGGCCCGGGAGCCGCACATCATGGGCCCGGGAGCCGCACATCATGGGCCCGCGAGCCGCACATCATGGGCCCGCGAGCCGCACATCATGGGCCCGCGAGCCGCACATCATGGGCCCGCGAGCCGCACATCATGAGCCCGCGAGCCGCACATCATGGGCCCGCGAGCCGTACCCGCGAGCCGCACATCATGAGCCCGCGAGCCGCACATCATGGGCCCGCGAGCCGCACATCATGAACCCGCAAGCCGCACATCATGGTCCCGCGAGTCGCTCATGATGGGCCCTCAAACGGCAGATCATGGGCCCTCAAGCCCCACATTATAGTCTCGTTAGCCGCTCATCATGGGCCCTCAAGCTCCACATTATGCTTTCATGAGCCGCACATACCGGGCCCTCAAGCCGCACATCCCGGGCCCATAACGCACATGTGGCTCTGGAGCCACTGGTTGGTGCCCCTTGCTATAGGCAATCATTCCACTTTTCCACCTAGAAATGTTCTAATGCATTGTTCCCCAACTCCAGTCCTCAAGAGCCACCAGCAGGTCCTGTTTTCAGGATTTTCATAGGTGATTCCATCACCTGCACAGTATTAGGGAAATCCTGACAACATGACCTGTTGGTGGCTTTGAGGACTGGAGTTGGGGAAACACTGCTGTAAGGTATGGTTTGGATGGAGATAAATTCCTTTAGGGTGAAGATTCATCTGATGTTGTTATTTGATCAAACTGTCATTGAAAAGCACATAACGAAAAGACGGCCCAGTCTCCTGATCTTGTGAAATTCATATTGTATTGCATGGGTGATCACACATAAATGTAAGGTCTTCTAGTTTATCAGTCATCCTTCTACATACAGTTAGGTCCAGAAATATTTGGACAGTGACACAAGTTTTGTTATTTTAGCTGTTTACAAAAACATGTTCAGAAATACAATTCTATATATAATATGGGCTGAAAGTGCACACTCCCAGCTGCAATATGAGAGTTTTCACATCCAAATCGGAGAAAGGGTTTAGGAATCATAGCTCTGTAATGCATAGCCTCTTCTTTTTAAAGGGACCAAAAGTAATTGGACAAGGGACTCTAAGGGCTGCAATTAACTCTGAAGGCGTCTCCCTCGTTAACCTGTAATCAATGAAGTAGTTAAAAGGTCTGGGGTTGATTACAGGTGTGTGGTTTTGCATTTGGAAGCTGTTGCTGTGACCAGACAACATGCGGTCTAAGGAACTCTCAATTGAGGTGAAGCACAACATCCTGAGGCTGAAAAAAAAGAAAAAATCCATCAGAGAGATAGCAGACATGCTTGGAGTAGCAAAATCAACAGTCGGGTACATTCTGAGAAAAAAGGAATTGACTGGTGAGCTTGGGAACTCAAAAAGGCCTGGGCGTCCACGGATGACAACAGTGGTGGATGATCGCCGCATACTTTCTTTGGTGAAGAAGAACCCGTTCACAACATCAACTGAAGTCCAGAACACTCTCAGTGAAGTAGGTGTATCTGTCTCTAAGTCAACAGTAAAGAGAAGACTCCATGAAAGTAAATACAAAGGGTTCACATCTAGATGCAAACCATTCATCAATTCCAAAAATAGACAGGCCAGAGTTAAATTTGTTGAAAAACACCTCATGAAGCCAGCTCAGTTCTGGAAAAGTATTCTATGGACAGATGAGACCAAGATCAACCTGTACCAGAATGATGGGAAGAAAAAAGTTTGGAGAAGAAAGGGAACGGCACATGATCCAAGGCACACCACATCCTCTGTAAAACATGGTGGAGGCAACGTGATGGCATGGGCATGCATGGCTTTCAATGGCACTGGGTCACTTGTTTTTATTGATGACATAACAGCAGACAAGAGTAGCCGGATGAATTCTGAAGTGTACCGGGATATACTTTCAGCCCAGATTCAGCCAAATGCCGCAAAGTTGATCGGACGGCGCTTCATAGTACAGATGGACAATGACCCCAAGCATACAGCCAAAGCTACCCAGGAGTTCATGAGTGCAAAAAAGTGGAACATTCTGCAATGGCCAAGTCAATCACCAGATCTTAACCCAATTGAGCATGCATTTCACTTGCTCAAATCCAGACATAAGACGGAAAGACCCACAAACAAGCAAGACCTGAAGGCTGCGGCTGTAAAGGCCTGGCAAAGCATTAAGAAGGAGGAAACCCAGCGTTTGGTGATGTCCATGGGTTCCAGACTTAAGGCAGTGATTGCCTCCAAAGGATTCGCAACAAAATATTGAAAATAAAAATATTTTGTTTGGGTTTGGTTTATTTGTCCAATTACTTTTGACCTCCTAAAATGTGGAGTGTTTGTAAAGAAATGTGACAATTCCTACAATTTCTATCAGATATTTTTGTTCAAACCTTCAAATTAAACGTTACAATCTGCACTTGAATTCTGTTGTAGAGGTTTCATTTCAAATCCAATGTGGTGGCATGCAGAGCCCAACTCGCGAAAATTGTGTCACTGTCCAAATATTTCTGGACCTAACTGTATGCCGATTTCATGCGGCAGAAGTTGAGTATGGGCACCACCGCTCCATTCATCTTCTATTGGACTGCACAATGCTCAGCTATCTCCATCACACCCATAGAGAATGAATGGAGCCCAGGTGCAGATGCTCGACTTTCGCTCCATTCAGATGGGGGTCTGCAGAGTCCAGTTCTCAGGATCGATGGCGGTCCCAGTAGTAATTCCCTTAGCAATCAGTGTGTTATCCCTTATAATGTTGACAAGTGATGACTTATACACTTGGCACAACTCCTTTAAAAAAGGTTCCCAGTTTCAGAATAACCCCGGCCCTCTGTCAGCAGTTTGTTTTAAACAAGTTGTGCTTTACTCATCCTCCCGGGGATCCAGGGTCGTCTTCGATGTCTGATATTATCTATAGTGCTGATGTCATGTGGACCACGCTGCAGCCAGTCAGTGAGCTCAGCGGATCTGCCTGAGCTCAGTTATTGGCTCCACATGACATCACCGGGAGAGATTCCGTGCTGGACCAGGGGAGGGTGAGTAAGACGCAGATTGTTGTTGTTTTGTTTTTGTAAAAGCCGAAAATCCCTTCAAAGGAATTTTTGATTGTCTTAATTTCCATCTCTTTTGACTTTATTACTATATTATCTCGTTCTGTAAGTCTGAGTTATGAGCTGTCAAATACTTAGTTTTCTTCTGCTCCTTTCCAGGCATCTAACTACAAGAAGCCATCTTTAGGAACGGCAACTCAGAGGAAGAAGGCCTGTCCGAAGCCCGAGCTCAGTGAGGAGCAGAAGCAGGAGATTAGGGAGGCCTTTGATCTTTTTGATACTGATGGAAGTGGAACCATAGATGTAAAGGAGCTGAAGGTGATGTTATTACACAAGTAGATATATAGTACCGCTGCCAGAATAATACATTTTATAGGGTCTTGTCGTCAGGTCAAGCTGCCATCAGAATTTAACATCTCTGAGATTTGTCAGATAAGGCTGCTTTCACACCTCCGGTTTTAGCAGAGCCGGCCAATCCGGCTCTAATACCTATGCAACGGATGCGGCGACAAAACCGCATCCTTTGCATAAGTTTTTGACATGCAGCCCGTCCGATTTTTGCCGCTTGCGGCAGGCTACTGAGCATGCACAGTGGAAAAAAACGCATGTGGCGGCCGGATGCGGCGCAATGCGTTTTTTTTTTTGCCTGTTAAAAAGACATGCCAGGCAACGTTCCATCCGGCCGCCGCATCGGCTAAATCTGCCGCATGCAGCAAAAAACGGACGGATTGCAAGCCCATGCGGCACAATACGGCACTAATGTAAGTCTATGCAAAAAAAAATCGCAACCGGCGGAAAAAAAAACCGGTTGCGTTTTTTCTGCAAAGCGCCGGATTGTGCCGCACAGGAAAAACCGGATGTGTGAAAGCAGCCTTATAAGTGCAGCTGTATCTTTTAAAAGGGGATTTCCAGGTTCAGAATATTTTTAGCCTATTCTTAGTATAGGCCATCAATATCTGATCTGTGGCTGACAAATTCTGAGTGGGCACCCCCGACAATCGCGGTTTGATTTCTGGGCCCACAGGTATCTGCACAGTTTCTGTCTGCTCTGTATCCATATGCTGCGCAGGGTAAAACGCGGATTGGTACAATGCGACAGTAGCAGACACAGACACAATGCAGATAGGAGCCCAGTCTTATCCACTAGTATTGAGGTCTTCTTAGTTGCATTGCTTATTACATATATTCAAACTTTTTTTTTTAAACTTCCTCAGGTTGCTATGCGAGCTCTGGGGTTTGAACCCAAAAAGGAAGAAATTAAGAAGATGATTTCCGATATCGATAAGGAGGGAACTGGAAAAATCAGCTTCAGCGATTTCCTTTCAGCTATGACTCAAAAGATGGTAAGAACACATCCTCTTTTTGTGCTAATTATTATGAGGGACAAGTATAATAATCATAAACAAAACAATGCACAGACTGGTACAGGAGGAGAGAGGACCCTGCCCGCGAGGGCTCACAGTCTACAGGAGGAGAGAGGACCCTGCCCGCGAGGGCTCACAGTCTACAGGAGGAGAGAGGACCCTGCCTGTGAGGACTCACAGTCTACAGGAGGAGAGAGGACCCTGCCTGTGAGGGCTCACAGTCTACAGGAGGAGAGAGGACGCTGCCCGCGAGGGCTCACAGTCTACAGGAGGAGAGAGGACCCTGCCCGCGAGGAATCACAGTCTACAGGAGGAGAGAGGACCCTGCCTGCGAGGGCTCACAGTCTACAGGAGGAGGGCGGACCCTGCCCGCGAGGGCTCACAGTCTACAGGAGGAGGGCGGACCCTGCCCGCGAGGGCTCACAGTCTACAGGAGGAGAGAGGACCCTGCCTGCGAGGGCTCACAGTCTACAGGAGGAGAGAGAACCCTGCCCACGAGGGCTCACAGTCTACAGGAGGAGAAAGGACCCTGCCCGCGAGGGCTCACAGTCTACAGGAGAAGAGAGGACCCTGCCCGCGAGGGCTCACAGTCTACAAGGGATGGACGAGGATACAGTAGGGGAGGGCAGAGCTGGTCATGCGGCAATGAAGTGGACTGAGGGTTACTGCAGGTTGTAGGCTTGTCAGAAGAGGTTCCTTTTAAAGCTTCAGGTTCCTTTTAAAGCTTTCCACAGCAGGGGAGAGTCTGATATGCTGTGGTAGAGAGTTCCAGAGTATGGGGGAGGCACAGGAGAAATCTAGTGTGAGATTGTGCAAAGAGGAGAAAAGGAGGCAAGAGAGAAGGAGATCTTGTGAGGATCTGAGGTTGCGTGCAGGTAGGTACCGGGAGACTAGGTCACAGATGTAAGGAGGAGACAGGTTGTGGATGGCTTTGTAGGTTATGGTTAGGGTTTTGAACTGGAGTCTTTGGGCAATGGGAAGCCACTGAAGGGATTGGCAGAGTGGCGAGGCCAGGGAATAGCGAGGGGAGAGGTGGATTAGTCGGGCAGCATAGTGTAGGATAGATTGGAGGAGTGCAAGAGTGTTAGAAGGGAGGCCAGAGAGCAGGAGGTGGGAGATGAGGACATGCACTAGTGTTTTTGCAGATTCTTGGTCAAGGAATGTACGGAACCAGGAGATATTTTGAGTTGTAGTAGGCAGGAACTGGAAAGGGCTCGGATGTGCGGCTTGAAAGAGAGAGTGGAGTCAAGAGTTACTCCGAGTCAACCAGCACGCAGGACTGGGGAGAGTGAGCAGCAATAGACTTTGATGGATAGGTCCGGTGGAGTGGTAGAGTCAGGTGGAGGAAAGATGATGAATTCTGTTTTTTCCATGTTCAGTTTTAGAAATAGAGCAGAAAAAAAGGATGAAATAGCAGACAGACATTGTGGGATTCTGGTTAGTAGGGTGGTGATGTCAGGTCCAGAGAGGAAGATCTACGTATCATCAGCATAGAGATGATACTGGAAGCCGTGGGACTCTATGAGCTGTCCCAGGCCGAAGGTGTAGATGGAGAACAGCAGGGGTCCAAGCACTGAGCCCTTGGAGGACACCGACAGATAGGGGGCGAGATGAGGAAGAGGGGTAGTGGGAGATGCTGAAAGTCTGGTCTGTGAGATATGAAGTGATCCAGGATAGGGCCAAGTCTGTGATGCCCAGAGATGAGAGAATCTGTAGTAGGAGGGAATGGTCTACTGTGTCAAAGGCAGAGGACAGGTCCAGGAGGAGGAGGACAGAGTAGTGTCGCTTGGCTTTGGCGGTTAGTAGGTCATTGGTGACTTTGGTTAGGGCAGTTTGAGTGGAATGATGCGGTCGGAAGCCAGATTGTAACCGGTCAAAGAGCGAGCAGGAGAGGGGTGAGGACAATTCATTTAAATGGGTTGTCTCTTTTTTTTTTTTTTAAATGGGTAAAACTACAAACTGGGCAATTTCTTGATTTTATTCCTTTTTGTGTTTTTTTTTTTTTTTTTTTACTCATCTGAATCTTATACTTTTAAAATGCCGTAGAATTTCAGAGAAAAACATGCTATCGTGCCTCCGGGCTCTGAGTCATGCTGCCTGTGGTTTGGGCAGCATGAATCCAACCGGTTCCCTTCGATATGTCCATATAGATCTGCCCTACATCCGGCATTTGTTTTTTCCCCAAACCAAATATCCATACTAGACATACATATTTTGCCAAGTCTGGAACAGTATCACTGTGACAACTAACGTGATATTCTCTCGGTCACTGTCTGCATTTTTTTCTTATTTCATTTGTATTTTATTTATTTGATTTCCTCTTAAAAGTTGATCAAAATGTATTTTCTAGGCTGAAAAGGACTCCAAAGAGGAAATCATGAAAGCTTTCCGGTTATTTGATGACGATGAGACCGGGAAAATATCTTTCAAAAATCTGAAACGAGTAGCAAAAGAGCTCGGCGAGAACCTGACTGATGAGGAACTGCAGGTCTGTGACCCCCCCCCCACACACACTTTGACCTTTGAAAAACAGGGTCTTTGCATAGGAACGCAGCTAAACGTGACTGTGGAGCTGTGAAGCCAGGAACCTGGATGTCAGAGACAGCAGGGGTCCACATTAGGGAAGGCAGAAACGGTTTATTACCATCTCTGCCTTCTCCATCTCTGCTAAAGAGGTGCTGTATATGCAGTTATAGGAGGCACTGACGGCGATACCACCTCCATACACAGCGTTCATGTGATCGCTGTATATAGTGAAGGAGTCGGAGCTGCTGGGCCATAGGGGACACAGACTATGTATCCAGGTGGGCGCATTTCCCTTGTAACTGGGGCTAATATACCAGCCTCAGTTACACTGGAAATAAAATGTAAATAATAATATTTAAATATCTAAATGCCCCCAACCAAGGTTTTTATGAATATATGGAGGCACAATGTGAAAAATAAATTAAAAAAGTATTAGGTAAAGTAAATAATAAATGAGCGGAGCTTTGCAGAAGAAAAAGGGGCGACACGTGGCTGAGTAATTTATTATAATTTACCCTAGAAAGTTATCGGCAGCTGAACTGATTATGGATTAGTGCAGTTAATGTGACGCTAAGTTCTGCTCCGTTGAAATGAGAGAATCATCAGCAGGGGGCGCCGGTGCCCACATTTTGGACATAAGTGTACAGGACACAGACTCTTGTGTGGAGCGCCGGGGTCTCTCATTCCCCTCTGTAGTGCTGGTGAGGGGGAAACAGGGGTCCCGGGTCTGTACAAGGAGCTGAGGAGGGGGGAGAACAAGCGATCTAACACTTTTTTCCTAAGTTGTGCAGAGGGGATAGCTGTCGCTGGTATTGCTGATAATTTTACCCTGATACGTGAAGAAGGCCCAGTTTCTACCAATTCAAAGCTAGGCCAAAATTTTCTCCAGAAATCACTCCATTCTTCCTGACACGGGGGTCTGCAGATCCCCCATCAATCCTGAGCACAGGGGTCTGCAGATCCCCCATCAATCCTGAGCACGGGGGTCTGCAGATCCCCCATCAATCCTGAGCACGGGGGTCTGCAGATCCCCCAACAATCCTGAGCACGGGGGTCTGCAGATCCCCAACAATCCTGAGCACGGGGGTCTGCAGATCCCCAACAATCCTGAGCACAGGGGTCTGCAGATCCCCCATCAATCCTGAGCACGGGGGTCTGCAGATCCCCCATCAATCCTGAGCACGGGGGTCTGCAGATCCCCCATCAATCCTGAGCACGGGGATCTGCAGATCCCGCATCAATCCTGAGCACAGGGGTCTGCAGATCCCGCATCAATCCTGAGCACAGGGGTCTGCAGATCCCGCATCAATCCTGAGCACAGGGGTCTGCAGATCCCCCATCAATCCTGAGCACGGGGGTCTGCAGAGATCCTTCTGAATAGAGCACACCACCACTCTATTAATTCTCTATGGGATTGCGGAGTGCTGTACTCCAGTTTGTCCCGCGGTGTGTAGGTTCTCTATATCCGTTGCCTCCTATAGATTGTTGATATCTTCTAATGATGGGAAAACCCTTTAATTTGGGAATGCCCCCCTCGTCATTGACATTGTTTGGTTGATAGGGCGGAATAAGTTATTTGTAGTGGACAGTCCTATGAATGTGGCCAGAGGGGAATATTGGTATTTAGAGGGGGCTATGCTGCAGAGGGCTGGTTCCGCGCTGGTTGACCTGACCTATACATGCATTACACAGTAAGACATTTCTTCCTGGTTTCCCCAACAATAACCATTGATGAGGACCCAAAAAAATCACTCAGCCTCATCCGCCTTTTTAATTGAAAGTGGGTAATGATCCTGATCAATTCCTTAAAGGCGAAAACATGTTATCACCTATTCAGAGAAAACCTGATAACTTGTTAATTGGTGGGGGTCCGACTACCGGGACCTGGAACGATTGTCACTTTTATGCCTATAGAATGGAGCAGCAGTGCACGACTGACCATTCTTCTGCTGAGCGTTGCGTTAGGCTTTTTTTTGCCAGTAATATAGACAGCACTGTGGCTCAGTGGTTAGCACTGTATGGTGGCTCAGTGGTTAGCATTGTATGGTGGCTCAGTGGTTAGCACTGCAGTCTTGCAGCGCTGGGGTGCTGGGTTCAATTCTCACCAAGGACATCATCTGCAAGGAGTTTGTATGTTCTCCCCGTGTTTGCGTGGGTTTCCTCCGGGTTCTCCGGTTTCCTCCCACACTACAAAGACATACAGATAGGGACTCTAGATTGTGAGCCCCAATGTGGAATTAACAGCGCTATATAATGAATGTTGTAAGCCGCTCTGAGTCTTTGGAGAGGGGCGGCATACAAGTTTGACAAATAAATAAATAAATAAATGAATGGATCGGTGGTCGGGCATCTGACTTGCTGCATCATCTTGTAATTAAAGCGCACCAATCACCAGGATTTTCCTATATAACCTAAAGCCAGTGCTATACTGGTACTATCAGGCTGATTCTATATATACCTTTAGTTATCAGCTCAGATGTATAGTTTCTGAAATACAAGCAAGTAAAGTTACAGAAATGAGCAGCTTTTTGATTGTCAGCAGCTGACGAGCAGCTAATAGCTGGGGTGAGTATTTATGGTGATTCCCGCCCCCCGCCTGTCCGTCCTCCCCCCTATCTATTATTTATGCTAATTCCATTATAGAAGTGTTTTACTAATATCTTCACTAAGATGGCGCCTGCGCATAGCGCTCATCTCCGGCGCCATCTTTGTGAAGATGTGTGACATCATAATATTCTTTCCTTTGCTGCTGCTGCGAGGGCGGTGCTTGCGCCCTCTCATCTTCTGCTCTTGTTGTGTCCGCGGGAGCGTGCGCGGTCACAACAGAAGTGGAGATTGCCCCCAGGAACAGCTGATCGCAGAGCGCAGTGCGCGATCAGCTGGAGACCAAGATGCTGCAGACCAGACCGGAGTTACAAGCCAACAGCGTGCCAGGACAGCGGCGTTCATCTCATCGTCCCGCAGGTATGTTCATCTGCCCTGCCTGCGGGACGGTGAGGTGAACGCCACTGTCCTGGCACGCTGTCGGCTTGTTCCCCCGGTCTGGTCTCCGGCGTCTGTTATGCAGCTGATCGCGTCCTGTGCTCTGTGATCTGCTGTTCCTGAGGGCGGTCTGGTGACCGCGGTCACAAGAGCAGAAGATGAGTGAGGGCATGGAAGCGGGTGTCTGGGGGTAAGACCCCCAGGCTGTGGAGGTGCAGGGGGGAATCACCCCCTTGCATGATTATAGTGCACAGGTGGAAACATTGCCACGCTCACCATCCAAAGCGATCACGCCCACCAACCTGGAAGGAGCCCGTACATTCTTGGCTCAACCAAGGAAAGAGTAACCTGGGGTCACACTAGCTTCACAAAGATGGCGCAAAAATGCTAGAATTAGCATAAATAAAGATAGGGGAGGACGGACAGACAGGGGCGGGGATCACTATCAAAACCTGACCCAAATATTAGCTATTCGGCATCTGCTGCCCATGAAAAAGCTGTACACTTCTGTAAATTTACTTGACTATATTTCAGAAACTATACCTCCGATCTCACAACTAATGGTATGTATAGAATCAGCATGATAGTGCCAGTATAGCACTGGCTTTAGTTTATATAGGAAAATCCTGGTGGTTGGTGCACTTTAAGATAAAAATTCCCTAAACTGCTGATCGGAGCTGGACCCCCACCGATCAGCAGCTTCTCACCTATCCATCAGATATTCGGATATGTGATAACTTGTTTTCAACAGACAACTGCTTTAATTTGCACATATATCCTTTATACCTGCAGTGAAGGGGAGGTGTCTGCATGGCTCTTAGTATTCCTCCTGCAATCTGCTTTTCTTTTTACAGGAGATGATCGATGAAGCCGACCGGGATGGAGACGGGGAAGTGAATGAGCAGGAGTTCCTTAGAATAATGAAGAAGACCAGTCTGTACTGAACGTTGCGCCGCGCACCAGGGTCCTTCCTCAGCGATCTCTGTCTTCTCTCCTTAGGGAATGAATAAACCCCTGAAACACATGAAAGCACAACTGTGTCCTTCACCAACTTCTCCTTCTTGACCAGTTCTGGTGATGGAGAAGTCTATAGAAACCATTCACTCTGCCAACCAGACTCGTTCAGGCAGCCATTTGATTTTCGTTTGTCATTTAGAAAAGGAAAGCCGTGCCTATATGATGTACCTGGTGATGCAAGGGAGGCGGATATATTGTAGAACGTGTGTTCGGTGGCTTCCAGCCGCTACAGTAGTCTCCGACATGCGCTTGTCCAGTTGTGCAACTACAACTCCCATCAGGCTGATGATGGGAGACAGCTAGAGAGCTGCAACTCGGAGACTACAGAATTGAGAGTTAGTCCTTCTCCGATCACTTCCACATCGAGAGGTGAGCGGGTCCGGTGACGTCACATCTACTGGTACTGTCCATGCAGAAGTGAACGGAGCAAGACTAGCCCTTTAAGAAAACTTGATGAACATTGTCTTCGTTTTATTACAAAGTGTTGAACCAAATATTGTATAGTGTTTTATTCTTCATGTCTGTTGTGTGTGTATACATATATACTATATATATTTTTATCTTTAAACTACTCATATAAAGAATATAAATTATAAAATGTTTAAGCCCCCCCCCTCCGTATAGATTATTTTTTTGCCAAGTAGAAATTCTGTCTATCCTCCTTTAGTGTAGGTAGGGTTTATCCACAATTATTTAATGTTCGCCGCACATCGGTAGGATTGGTCATTAGGGGTAAGGGGTACTTTGCACACTACAACATCGCAGGTGCGATGTCAGTGGGGTCAAATCGAAAGTGACGCACATCCGGCGTCGCTGTCGACATCGCAGTTTGTGAATCCTTTTACATACGATTAACGAGCGCAAAAGCGTCGTTATCGTATGATCGGTGTAGGGTCCGACATTTCCATAATTTCGCAGCAGCGATGGTACCATGTTGTTCCTCCTTCCAGCAGGCAGCACACATTGCTGTGTGTGAAGCCGCAGGAGCGAGGAACCTCTCCTTACCTGCGTCCCGGCTGCTATGCGATAGGAAGGAGGTGGGCGGGATGTTTACGTCCCGCTCATCTCCGCCTCTCCGCTCCTATTGGCCGCCTGCCGTGTGACGTCGCTGTGACGCCGCACGATCCGCCCCCTTAGGAAGGAGGCGGTTCGCCGGCCAGAGCGACGTCGCAGGGCAGGTGAGTGCATGTGAAGCTGCCGTAGCGATAATGTTCGCTACGGCAGCAATCACAAAATATCGCTGCTGCGACGGGGGCGGGGACTATCGCGCTCGGCATCGCAGCATCGGCTTGCGATGTCGTAGTGTGCAAAGTACCCCTAAGATCTATGACCCCCTATTATAGGGAACGTCACATCAGAAAACTGTCTTTTGAGCCGATCCCAGGCTCCTGCAGGCAGTGATGTAAGAATTACACTGAGGTTTGTAGTTGAACTATGTGTGTAGTAGTCATCTGTTTAGGGCTCTGACGTCACCTGGTTGGGGCGCTGAAGTCACCTGTTTGGGGCGCTGACGTCTCCTAGGCAGGGCGCTGACGTCACCTTGTTGGGTCGCTGGTAATTCTTATGCCACTGCGCTGTCGTCACTTGGTTGGGGCGCTATCGTCACTTGGTTGGGGCGCTGTCGTCACCTTGTTTAGCCGCTAATGGTAGGGCACTGACATCACCTGGTTCAGTTACCGACGTCACCTGGTAATTCTTACGTCACTGCGCTGTCGTCACCTGGTTGGAGCTCTGTCGTCACATGATTGGGGTGCTGTCGTCACTTGATTGGGGCGCTGTTGTCACTTGGTTGGGGCGCTGTCGTCACCTGGTTGGAGCGCTGTCGTCACTTGATTGGGGCGCTGTTGTCACTTGGTTGGGGCGCTGTTGTCACTTGGTTGGGGCGCTGTCGTCACTTGGTTGGGGCGCTGTCGTCACCTGGTTGGAGCGCTGTCGTCACTTGATTGGGGCGCTGTTGTCACTTGGTTGGGGCGCTGTCGTCACTTGGTTGGGGCGCTGTCGTCACTTTGTTGGGGCGCTGTCATCACCTTGTTCAGTTACCGACGTCACCTGGTAATTCTTACGTCACTGCGCTGACGTCACTTGGTTGGGGCGCTCACGTCACCTGGTTGGGTCGCTGGTAATTCTTATGCCACTGCGCTGACGTCACCTGGTTGGAGCGCTGACCTCACTTGGTTGGGGCGCTAACATCACCTGGTAGGGGCATGACGTCACCTGGTGGGTGCGCTGAGGTCAGTGTTTAGCTGCTGACGTCACTGTGTTTAGCCGCTGACGTCCCAATGTTTGGGTGCTAATATCACCTGGTTGGGGCGCTGATGTCACCTGGTTGGGGCGCTGATGTCACCTGGTTGGGGCGCTGATGTCACCTGGTTGGGGCGCTGATGTCACCTGGTTGGGGCGCTGATGTCACCTGGTTGGGGCGCTGATGTCACCTGGTTGTGGCGCTGATGTCACCTGGTTGGGGCGCCGATGTCACCTGGTTGGGGCGATCACTTAAAAGGAAAATGCGTCTATTGACACTATCACTCGGTGAGTCTGCCAGGATGCCTTCCTGCCACAATCCTCTGGGTTATGGATCTCTACTGTCAGAGGCAAGTTTTTGCTTGATAATTATAGCAAAACCACTGCACACATAGTGAAGCTGCAAACATTATTGCTATTATTGAGCCTGGGGTTAGCGTAACAGGTAACTTTCTAGTGTCAGGTTCCCTTTATTAACAGTACCTTTCCACGGGCAGACGTGATTGCATGTACATGATCACTGCTGACATATAAGGCACTCACTTGTCTCAGGATCAGACAAGTATGTTCAGTAATTACATGTTCAATTATTAACCCATAAAATAATTAAAGGGGATGTCCAGCCACTAAAAACATGAGAAAAACAAATTGGTCAGCAGTTTGAGATCAGTAAGGTGAGTGTTACTTATTAGTTTACAGCAGTCTGAGAGGTTTTCTTGAAGAACTTTTTCAGTGGCCTGACAACCCATTTAAAGGGAACCTGCGGCCACCACCAGTGACCTCTTATATACAGTATTCTAGCATGCTGTATATAAGAGCCCAGGCTGCACTGTAGAATGTAAAAAACACCTTTTATAATACTGACCTAGGGGGGTGGTCCGGTCGAATGGGCGTCGCTTCTGTCGGTCCGATGCCTCCTCTATCCTGTGCAGTCGCCGTCCTCCTTCCCTACTCCATGTGGCTGACGCATCCTAAGTCATTCACACAGAGGCCACCATCGTGCTCCTGCGCAGGCGCACTTTGAACTACCATGCTGATTGCAGATGTAAGTATTGTAATGCGCATGCGCAGGTGGTTTTTGACCTTCCCTCCCGCCTGCGCTTTACAATACTGTGCTCTGCCCTCAGCAGGGCAGATCAAAGTGCGCATGCGTAGGAGCGCAATGGCGGGCTTTGTAGATGACGCAGGACGTGCCATTCACATGAGGCTGGGACGGCAAATGCACAATATAGAGGAGTTGCTGGAGCTCCCCTAAGTGAGTATAATAAAGGTGTTTTTTTACATTATATACAGCGGCCTGGGCTCTTATATACAGCACTGTATAGGAAAAGGTGGTCTTTTCTCAGTCCGCAGGTCAGATCCACCCCGTTTCATTTTACTCTTTAATTTCTAGGGTTACGTTTTTCAGATTAAAAATCCGCGTTGAATGGATGCTCCGCTGTTGCTTTCTGATTTTTGTTCTAAAGCCTTTATATGTGAGTGTTTGATTCGGACGTTGTGAGATCTGGCTTTTCTTCTCGCGTATTTGTGTGCACTGCCAAAGCTGGAGAAGACACCGGGCACATTCACAAAAGTCCAGGAAAGTCCGCTATTACAAGTGTTTTCTATATTTATATTGGATGTGATTCTGAAACGCCTTCTGTGCTAAATAAATGTACAATATCATCCGCCTGTCGCTTTATTTACGATGGAAGCGGCTTTCCCAGCTGTAATTTATGGAATCTCCCGAGAATAGCGGGACTCGGTAGCACTTCCTGTCGTAGAGTGCTCCCCCTCTGCGGCTTTCATATCTCCCATACACTCTTATGGAGAGTGACAGGGCATCATCAGCCACCTCTCTGAGGGGATGGGGCACACACTGCTTATAGGTTCATTGTGGGTCAAAAATCTAAGTGATATCAATGTCTCATGCAAGTCTCTATCTATACAGTGTTTTGTGAGGTTTTACAGCTGGCACTTAGGACTGATGTACACGAAAGGGACAAAAGTATGAGGACTACTGATGAGCGAGAGCAACCATACTCGGTAGTCGGACGCTCAGACGGGCTTGACTCTTGTACAGAGCAGAATGGAAATTAATGGGGGACTCTTCCAGGAAAATGCTCAAGTTCCCCATTGACTTCAATTACAGTGCCTACAAGTAGTATTCAACCCCCTGCAGATTTAGCAGGTTTGATAAGATGAAAATAAGTTAGAGCCTGCAAACTTCAAACAAGAGCAGGATTTATTAACAGATGCATAAATCTTACAAACCAACAAGTTATGTTGCTCAGTTAAATTTTAATACATTTTCAACATAAAAGTGTGGGTCAATTATTATTCAACCCCTAGGTTTAATATTTTATGGAATAACCCTTGTTTGCAATTACAGCTAATAATCGTCTTTTATAAGACCTGATCAGGCCGGCACAGGTCTCTGGAGTTATCTTGGCCCACTCCTCCATGCAGATCTTCTCCAAGTTATCTAGGTTCTTTGGGTGTCTCATGTGGACTTTAATCTTGAGCTCCTTCCACAAGTTTTCAATTGGGTTAAGGTCAGGAGACTGACTAGGCCACTGCAACACCTTGATTTTTTCCCTCTTGAACCAGGCCTTGGTTTTCTTGGCTGTGTGCTTTGGGTCGTTGTCTTGTTGGAAGATGAAATGATGACCCATCTTAAGATCCTTGATGGAGAAGCGGAGGTTCTTGGCCAAAATGTCCAGGTAGGCCGTGCTATCCATCTTCCCATGGATGCGGACCAGATGGCCAGGCCCCTTGGCTGAGAAACAGCCCCACAGCATGATGCTGCCACCACCATGCTTGACTGTAGGGATGGTATTCTTGGGGTTGTATGCAGTGCCATCCAGTCTCCAAACGTCACGTGTGTGGTTGGCACCAAAGATCTCGATCTTTGTCTCATCAGACCAGAGAACCTTGAACCAGTCTGTCTCAGAGTCCTCCAAGTGATCATGAGCAAACTGTAGACAAGCCTTGACATGACGCTTTGAAAGAAAAGGTACCTTACGGGCTCGTCTGGAACGGAGACCATTGCAGTGGAGTACGTTACTAATGGTATTGACTGAAACCAATGTCCCCACTGCCATGGGATCTTCCCGGAGCTCCTTCCTTGTTGTCCTTGGGTTAGCCTTGACTCTTCGGACAAGCCTGGCCTCGGCACGGGAGGAAACGTTCAAAAGCTGTGCAAGCCGTGGAAGGCTAACAGTAGTTCCATAAGCCTTCCACTTCCGGATGATGCTCCCAACAGTGGAGACAGGTAGGCCCAACTCCTTGGAAAGGGTTTTGTACCCCTTGCCAGCCTTGTGACCCTCCACGATCTTGTCTCTGATGGTCTTGGAATGCTCCTTTGTCTTTCCCATGTTGACCAAGTATGAGTGCTGTTCACAAGTTTAGGGAGGGTCTTAATTAGTCAGAAAAGGCTGGAAAAAGAGATAATTAATCCAAACGTGAAGCTCATTGTTCTTTGTGCCTGAAATACTTCTTAATACTTTAGGGGAACTAAACAAGAATTCTGGTGGTTTGAGGGGTTGAATAATAAATGACCCTCTGAATAAACTTTTCTCAATTTAAAAAAAAAAAAATAAAAAAAGAAATAACATTCTTTTTTGCTGCAGTGCATTTCACACTTCCAGGCTGATCTACAGTCCAAATGTCACAATGCCAAGTTAATTCCGAATGTGTAAACCTGCTAAATCTGCAGGGGGATGAATACTACTTGTAGGCACTGTATACACGGTACTCAAGTTGCGCCTGTACAAGCGTCCAACGTACTCGTTACGATCACCTGAGCATGGTAGTGCTCGGTCATCACTAGTTACGAGTACGGAGCACCTGAGCATGGTAGTGCCTGCTCATCACTAGTTACAAGTACCGAGCATCTGAGCATGATAGTGCTCGCTTATCACTAGTTACGAGTACTGAGCACCTGAGCATGGTACTGCTCACTCATCACTAGCTACGAGTACCGAGCACCCGAGCATGGTATTGCCTGCTCAAGTGCCTGCTCATCACTAGTTACAAGTATGGAGCACCCGAGCATGGTAGTGCCCGCTCATCACTAGTTACGAGTACTGAGCACCTGAGCATGGTAGTGCCCGCTCATCACTAGTTACGAGTACCAAGCACCCGAGCATGGTAGTGCTCACTCATCATTAGTTACGAGTACTGAGCACCCGAGCATGGTAGTGCCCGCTCATCACTAGTTATGAGTACTGAGCACCCGAGCATGGTAGTGCCCGCTCATCACTAATAGGGACACCAGTCTTAATCTTTGAATTCAGATTTTTCATTCAGTCTTCTTGCCCCCCTTGGTTTATAACATCTGCCTTTTGACATGCCTTGTGCCTTTACTACCATGTGACAGAGTGTCTGGTGCTACAGAACTCACTGATACCAGCGCAGCCCTATAGTATGAGCCACTGGTATAACAAGCCCGTTCACTACATTTCTTCGCAGCAACTGAGCCACGAAATGAAGACCCCTTAACGTAAAAGAGTGAGGGACAGAAAAGTCACCACCGCTCTGCTGACGCCATAACTGCAGAGACCAGACCTCCTCTGGTAACATCTGGACAAACACTGCGCCCGCCGGGAGCTTCATGGCCGAGCAGCTGCAGCAGCCATACATCACCAAGCACAATGCCTAGCGGCGGATGGAGCGGTGTAAAGCCGCCACCACTGGACTCTGGAGCAGTGGAAACGAGTTTTGTGGAACGATGGATCATATTTCTCTATCTGGCATCTGATGGATGAGTCTGAGTTTGGCGATTGGCAGGAAAAGGTTACCTGTCTGTATTGTGTCAACTGTGACGTTTAGTGGAGACGGGATAATGAAATGGGCTTGATATTCAGGGGTTTTTCTAGTCCCCGTAGTTGCAGTGATGATCAAGACATTTTGGACCTCTAGCTTCCAACATTGTAGAAACAGTTTGGGGAAGGTCCTTTTCTGTTCCCCATGACTGTGCACAAAGGCCATAGACTTCAACCCCAATCAACATCTTCGAGATTAAATAGAATGGAGATTCTGATTCGGTCCCTGTAGTCCAACATCAGCATCTGATCCCACAAATTCTACTGGACCAAGTCGAAAAAATTCTCATACACCTCAAAAATCTTGTACAAAGCCTTCTCAGAAGAGTGGAATCAAAGCTATAGCTGCAAAGGGGGAACCAACTCCCCAGGAATTAGTTAGGGCCCAAAAGGAAAAGTCCAAATTGCCTTCTTTTCGTCTGTGATTCCCCGGCCCCTCTGCCTGACTTCGGTCTGGGAATAACCTGCTTCCTGGTTTTATAATCTCAGCACTGACCTGAGACACAGACCGGAGGCAAGCAGAGGGTCTGGGGAATCACAGAACGGAGGCAAACAGAGGGGCCGGGGAATCACAGAATGGAGGCAGGCAGAGGGGCTGGCGAATCACAGACCGAAGGCAGGCAGAGGGGCCGGGGAATCACAGACCGGAGGCAGGCAGAAGGGTCAGGGAATCGCAAACCAGAAGCTTGCAGAGGGGCCAGGGAATCACAAACCGGAGGGAGGCAGAAGGGCTGGGGAATTACAGACCGAAGGCAGGCAGACTGGCCAGGGAATCACAGACCAGAGGAAGGCAGAGCCGCCGGAGAATCACAGACCAAAGGCAGGCAGAAGGGCCAGGGAATCGCCTACCAAAAGTCTGCAGAGGGGCAATGGAATTACAAACCGGAAGCAGGCATAGGGGCCAGGGAATTACAGAGCAAAGGCAGGCAGAGGGGCCGGGGGATCACAGACCAGAGGCAGAGAGAAGTTCCAGGAAATCTCAGATCTGAAGCAGGCAGAAGGGTCGGGGAATCACAGACCAGAAGCAGACAGAAGGGCAGGAGAATCACAGGCAAAGGGGCCGGGGAATCACAGACCAGAGGCAGACTGAGGGGCTGGAGAATCATAGACAGGGAGGTGCAGACCCAGTGTGCAGTCCAGTAACTGTGCACCAAAATCTAATTACTGAAAACTTCAAATGGTGATTTAAGAAAAGACAAAAAGAGGATTTATTTTTGGTATCAATTTAATCAGTATTACAGCATCATTACAGTCATGTCTTCACTTTACATTACATAATCCTGGTGGCAGGTTCTCTGTAAGAAAAAAAAAAGAGGAAGAAAGAAAGTATACAGGGGAGCAGCGGGGATAAATTAAGAAAAAACTGGCCACTTTGACCTGGTAACAACAGATCTGACATGTGTGGCGCCCTGGACAAGCCAGACCGGACCGGTACGCAAAGAGAAGCCAGCACATCCGGCAGGGGCTTACGGACCCCGGCAAGGCTAGGAGTCGCCGTGAATTTGCCAAATCCGTTAGCGAAGGGAACCTCCTGGGTTTCCCAGCAGCCAAGTCCCGACAGAAGGCAACCGTCCAACCGAGAGAGGGAAACACAGTTACCGCCATGGCTAAAGTTCCCAGGGCCAGAGCCTGCGGGCAAAAGGGGCTCCTCCAGCACCCATCCAAGCTGGGGAGCGGGTTACCGGTGGGAACCCATTGGAACCGTTACACAACACAGGTGCAGGGAAAGGCAGTCACCATCAACCAACCAGGAGAAACAACACCGCAGCCGTCTGTGGGACCCGTCCATCCAGCCGTGTGTTTTACCGAGAACTGTGTCTTCATCATTGGCTGAGTGAGTACCACCGTGCCGTGCGGCACAGTGCTGCCCCCGCGACCCTGCACCTCACGAGGCCCCGTAACTCGCCTGCCATCCGTCCTTACCCCATCACCGGGCCCCGGGACAACCAACCCCCCTACCATGGAGGGGAGAACTAACATCAAAGCTGCTCCCTGTCACCGCTCCCGGGATCCCCGTCCAGAGCAGCGGTGGTGTCACAACCGTGGGTGGCGTCACGGACAATATCCCTATACCAATCCACCCCCCCTTTCACTCACGGGCGAGTCCCCGGGATCCGGCACACTGCTCGAGCCACCACCGAGCAGCAGCAGCAGCCGGACCCGAGCAGTGGGAGAGCGCAGCGTCCCCTCCTCCGCCCGCGACACATGGACTTGGGGTTCTCCTTTACATCCCCTTATCACAACATTCAGAATACGCACTACAACATGTAATCCGGCTCTACTACATCTGTGAAATGTGTAATGATGAATTCATTAATAATAAACTTAGTTGTAGTAAAGGTTCATGTATCTGGCAGATGTTGATGCCTCTTCCTCGCGGTGACTGCCAAGTTCCTATTAGTGGTCTCTCTGGAGCTATTATTTTGGTGAATGATGGGCGCGCTGGGATGATGTAATTTCCATACTGGTTCCACAAAGCTTCATCTCTGTGGATTTCTATGATTAGATTGCAGTTTGTAGACGAGAGAATTCATGTTCAGTGTAAGAATCCTCCTCATTATTGTGCCATGTTCTCATGTGGATGATTCCCCAGCGCAAACCGAACTATTTTTTCATAACAATGTATGTTGCTTAGTAGAATTATTGTAGATCGTACATTGGTAGATTAGGCCTTATGTATTTGTTATACTCCACTATGTACTGTATGAAGATATTCAATCCACCCATTCATTGTGATGCGCCCACGGGGTCAGGGCTACTCAATACCAGGCCGCGGTACTTCTGCTGGGTTGCCACGGTGGTCTTGGTCTTACCCGATTCTGTTACCCCAGGTGTCAAAAAAAGGCTGGGAACAATGGGGTAGTTGTTCGTGACGCCACCCGTGGTGTGTGGCCAAGGTTAGCTGCCGCAGCGGGAGCGCTTCTCTTTTCTGGGGCGGATGACTACACAGCTCAGTTGGTACAACTCTTCACAGGCAGAGCTACGCCCCAGGAAGGACGACGATGGTAATAGTCTCTGTTGACTCAGGGGCGCAATGCTGGAAGTACCGGCAGGAAAAGAGACGACATAGCTGGTGCAGTTCAAGGTCTTTACTTGGTAGAAGCACACCGCCTTTGAAGCACCAGGCTATGCTGTGATGGGCTTCAGCCGATCCCGGATATTTCGTAGGTCAAGGCCGGCGTTCCCTTCTGTGCGTCACCTTTCAACGATTTCCCTCCATGCCAGCTCCTGGGCCGTGGAACGGGTCACGAGTGCCTTCTGCACTCCTGGCGAAACCTGGAATTCCCCTTCTTTCCTAAGGACCCGGGTCGAGCCTCCAGCTCCAGACCACGGGCCCCGAATTGTTTGTGTCTTTGCTTCCTAGCTTGTCTGCTCCTGAGTGCGACCTCACACGGACAATGTCCGGTGCTGACTGACTAATGTGTGTCTGACGTCTCCTAACTCTCCAGTTGGTGCTCCGCCTCCTGACCAGGCACAATTCAGGTTTGGAAGTGAAAGAAATGAAGTTCCAGCTACTATAGTGCTGGTAGAATGCTGGTGGAAGGGACTCACGTTACAGAGTATAGACAGTTCCTGGACATACTAGACTAGTATATACATAAATAGCATCTTTACAGTTGTGGACTTAGGCGGGCTTTACACGTTGCGACATCGCTACTGATGTATCGTCGGGGTCACGTCGTTAGTGACGCACATCCGGCGTCGGTAGCGACATCGCAATGTGTAAAGCCTAGGTGCGACGATGAAAGAGCGCAAAAGTGACAAAAATCGCTGATTTGTGTCACGTCGTTCATTTTCATAATGTCGCTCCTGCTGCAGATACGATGTTTGTCGCTCCTGCAGCACCTCACATCGCTGTGTGTGAAGCCACAGGAGCGACAAACATCTCCTTACCTGCGTCCACTGGCAATGCGGAAGGGAGAAGGTGGGCGGGATGTTATGTCCCACTCATCTCCGCCCCTCCGCTGCTATTGGACGGCCGTTTGGTGACGTCGCAGTGACGTCGCTGTGACACCGAACGCACCACCCCCTTGAAGGAGGGATTGTTCACCAGTCAAAGCGACGTCGCCGACCAGGTATGTGCGTGTGAAGCTGCCGTAGCGATAATGTTCGCTACTACAGCAATCATCACATATCGCATGTGCAACGGGGCGGGGACTATCGCGCTGGACATCGCTAGCCGATGCTAGCGATGTCGCAGCGTGTAAAGCCTGCCTTAGTCCCTTTACTTATGGTTTTCACACAATATTCCGAGCCTATACTAAAAGCATGTTCAAATAAGATGAAGAAAGGGACCACACAATCCTGGAAGCCGGTGAAAACTTCTTTTATTTCAAGCGGTGCATCATAAAAGGCAGGGAAAGAGCTGGGTGCAGGCTCCTCACTGGGTGCACTCCTTTTAAGGAGCCATTTCCTATCTCTCCATGTGAACCAGTCGAAGCGTACTGTGAGACTCATGTGGGTTTAGTGGATGAGGGCAGGTATATCTCACCCCGGTATCGGTCCTATGTGACTTAGCCTGGCCAGGATCACCTGGCTACTAATGGATTAATGGGAGGTGAAGGACGGAGGTAAAAGGAATCTGGGAAGTTGGGGGAGGGTCTCCATCTGGGAACACAGTAAGCCTGTCTGTGTAGGAGACACTTGTGAGGAGCAGTGCCTGATGTTTGTATGGTATAGCTGGAAGGGAGAAGCCCTCCAGTTGGTAGTTAGGATAACACTGTGTATAGTTAGTGCCGGACAGGCAAGGATTTATTTTGTTGGTGTTTTTTTTTCTTTTTGTTTATGCTTCACTGCAATAAACCTGACCAAGCGTCAGTTACACCTTGAATTCGGCTGTCTGCCTGAGGTGAATACGTGCCCTTTGAACCCAGCAAAGGCGATCCCGGAGCGTGTTATCACATTGTGGTGGAGAATGCGGGCAGCACGTTACAGCGCATCATAATGGATGACGTGGTGAAAGCGCTGGTACAATCCGCAGCTGTGCAGCAAGAGGCTAATCGCTTGATGTCGGCACAGTTGAAGGAACTGGTGGAATCGACGGTTAAAGACCGCCAACTTTTGCAGCAGGTGGCGCAGCGTCTGGCGACCGTACCGGAGAGTAATGCGGAGGCTGACCAGAGGGTGATTCATGTGAGTCGGTGCTGGCAGAAATTAACCACAGAGGACGATGTGGAAGCTTACCTGACCACGTTTGAACGGACGGCGGAGCGGGAAAAGTGGCCAAAGGAGCGATGGGCCGACTTGCTTGCACCGTTTCTGGCAGGTGAGGCACAAAAAGCCTACTTTGATCTTGAGCCTGAATCAGCGCATGACTTTGATAAACTAAAAGCCGAGATCCTTGCCCGGCTGGGAGTGACGACGGCCGTGCGAGCACAGAGAGTTCATCAATGGACTTATCAGCCCGATAAACCACCGCGGTCACAGATGTTTGACCTCATTCACTTGACCAAGAAATGGCTACAGCCCGAGGTTCTGACGGCGCCAGAGATGGTACAAAGAATCGTTCTTGATAAATACCTAAGAGCTCTACCGCCATCTCTGAAGAGGTGGGTAAGCCATGGAAACCCCACGACAGCGGATCAGCTAGTGGATCTAGTGGAGCGTTATTCCTTGGCAGAAGGACTTATGGACGATGCTACACATCCTCGCTCTTCCCCTTCTCGACGAGGATCTGGTAAGACTGTTCCAGGGTCATGGGGAGGAGGAAAATATCCTAAGGCAGTGGAGGAGGAAAACAGGACTGCTGGCCCTGTGAGGGCTAAGGTGCCAAACTATGGTCTTAGCAAGGGGCCCGTGAGGTGTTTCCGCTGCCAGGAGGCGGGCCACATTGCTGCAAACTGTCCAGTAACTGCAGAACCGATGCAGTGTGATGTCACGGACTTTGAAAAACGCAGGGCTATGGTTGCACGGGTAGTGTGTGTTGCTGCATGTCAAGGCGATATGAAAAAACACCTGTGTGAAGTGTCCATTGATGGCAATACTGTTGTTGCACTATTAGACTCGGGAAGTGTGGTGACTCTGGTAAAGGCCAGTCTGGTGGCAGTCCCGATGGGACCGTCAGATAAATTTTCTGTGATGTGTGCATGGAGACACCTGCTCGTACCTCACAACGGTCTCCTGCATTACTACGCCCTATGGGTCTGTGCATCATAAGGTGGGACTAGTACCAGCACTATTGCATGATATCATTTTGGGCAGGGATTTTCCCCACTTCTGGCAGTTGTGGGAGAACCAATTAGTACCCCAGGGTAGCCGCACGGATGATCCTTCTCCCACACCTTGTGTGGGCCCGGAGCCACTAGAGGATGCCCCACAAGAGGGTTCAGAGGAGGAATCCGCTGAAAACAACCCCCAGTTCCCCTTTTCAGTTCTGGCGGGTGATTCCGATGAACCCGGGGCAGAGGCGGACACGGGTGGCTGTCCCCCTTCCTCTTGGCTGAATTTGGAAGTCCAGAAAGATGACTTCCAAAGTGAGCAAATGAGAGATCCTACCCTTTCTCAGGCTATAAAAAATGTTAAAATGATAAACGGGGTGCAGGTGGATGCAGGTACTAGGCTGTCTTACCCCTACATGGCACTGGAGAATGACTTTCTCTATCAGATAGAGAAGAAGGGGGATGACACAGTACAACGATTGGTTGTGCCGAGAGCCTACAGGCGGAGAGTGCTGGACCTGGCACACGGACACATGATGGGGGGACACCTGGGGGTCCAGAAAACTACCGAAAGGATATTACACTGTTTTGTTTGGCCCGGCATGCATCACGATATTCGCACCTATTGCGAGTCTTGTCCTGACTGCCAAATCTCTGTGCCTAGGCCCCGTTTCTGTAGCCCCTTAGTACCTCTGCCTATCATCGAGATCCCATTTGAGAGAATTGGGATGGATTTAGTTGGACCCCTCCCCAAGTCTGCACGAGGACACCAGCACATCCTTGTCATCTTGGATTATGCCACTCGTTACCCCGAGGCCATCCCTTTGCGTAACACGGCCACCAAGACCATTGCCAAGGAGCTGGTCCATGTGTTTAGTCGGGTTGGTGTCCCAAAACAAATACTCACAGACCAAGGAACCCCCTTTATGTCTAAAGTAATGAAAGAACTCTGCAGGCTGTTACAAATAGCACAGTTACGCACCTCCGTGTATCACCCTCAAACGGACGGACTGGTCGAACGGTTTAACAAAACTTTGAAACAGATGCTCCGTAAGGCGATAGACAAGGACGGGAAGAACTGGGACTACTTACTCCCGTATTTGCTTTTTGCCATCCGGGAGGTGCCCCAGTCTTCCACCGGGTTCTCTCCTTTCGAGCTTCTGTACGCCCGACGTCCCCGTGGACTGTTAGATGTCGCTAAAGAAACCTGGGAGGGACAGGTAACCCCGTTCAAAAGCGTAATAGACCATGTAACCCAAATGCAGGACCATATTGCGGCGGTGATGCCCATCGTTAAAGAGCATATGATACAGGCTCAAGGAGCACAGAAAAGGATTTATGATAGGGGGGCCAAGATCCGTACTTTTGCACCCGGAGATAGGGTGTTGATCCTGGTCCCCACGGCAGAAAGCAAATTTCTGGCAAAGTGGCAAGGCCCCTTTGAAATTAAGGAACGGGTGGGTGAGGTAAACTACAAAGTGTACCAGGCTGGTAAAAGGAAGCCTGAACAGATTTATCACGTGAATCTGATAAAACCCTGGAAGGACCGTCCAGCTCTGTCAGCAGGTCTGGCCCTTCCGGTCTGCAAGCAGACCATACCGGATGTCGGGACGGCGGAGACTCTGTCGGAGCGGCAAAAGACCGACGTCAAGCAGTTTGTAATCAACAATCACGAGTTTTTCTCGGAAAAGCCCGGGCAGACCACTCTCATTAAACATGACATCATAACAGAGCCTGGGGTAACAGTTCAGGTAAAGCCCTACCGAATACCGGAGGCTCGGCGGGAAGCTGTCTCCCGAGAAGTGAAGACCATGTTGGAGTTAGGTGTAATCGAGGAATCGCATAGCGCCTGGTCGAGTCCGATTGTGTTAATACCGAAACCAGACGGCTCCATTAGATTCTGCAATGACTTCAGGAGATTAAATGCGGTCTCCAAATTTGATGCATACCCTATGCCACGGGTCGATGAATTAATAGATCGGCTTGGAAAAGCCCGGTATATCACGACCCTAGACTTAACGAAGGGCTATTGGCAGATCCCGCTAACAGAGGCCGCTAAAGAGAAAACCGCGTTTTCTACACCGGAAGGTTTATACCAGTATGTGTATATGCCGTTTGGACTACACGGGGCACCGGCAACCTTTCAAAGGTTGATGGATCGAGTCCTGAGGCCCCATAGGCAGTATGCTTCTGCGTATTTGGATGACATAGTCATTTACAGCCTGGACTGGGAGACGCACCTCCAGAAACTAGAGGCTGTGATTGAGGACCTGCGGGAGGCGGGTCTAACAGCAAACCCCAAGAAATGTCATATCGGGCTGGAAGAAGCCCGGTATTTGGGATACGTAATTGGGAGGGGAATTGTTAAACCCCAGATTGACAAGATACAAGCCATTCAGAAATGGCCGCAACCAGTCAACAAGAAGCAGGTGAGAGCGTTTTTGGGAATAGCCGGCTACTACCGACGGTTCATTCCCAATTTTGCGGCTACCGCTGTTCCCCTGACGGACCTTACCAAAGGGAAAGACTCTGTCATGATCAAATGGACCACGGCAGCCGGAGAAGCCTTCCATAACTTAAAACTAGCTCTTTGCTCTCAACCTGTGCTAATGACTCCTGACTTCCGCAGCGAGTTCGTGGTCCAAACGGACGCTTCTGATGCCGGTATAGGGGCTGTATTGTCACAACTGAAGGACGGAGAGGAACATCCGGTCCTTTATCTTAGTCGGAAACTTAATAAGCATGAACGCAACTATGCCATAGTGGAAAAAGAATGCTTAGCCATTAAGTGGGCTCTAGAGTCCCTTAAATATTACTTGATTGGAAGGAAGTTCCGGCTGATCACTGACCATGCCCCTCTCAAGTGGATGCACTTGAATAGGGAATGGAATGGCCGAGTGACCCGGTGGTTCCTTGCACTTCAGGCCTACCGTTTTACAGTGGAGCACCGCCCGGGGGTGCGGATGGGGAATGCTGATGCCCTGTCTCGTGTGCACTGTTTTGTGGGTGCTGTTGCTCAGCTGCAGTGGTCTGAGCAGAGGGGGGGGATATGTGAGACTCATGTGGGTTTAGTGGATGAGGGCAGGTATATCTCACCCCGGTATCGGTCCTATGTGACTTAGCCTGGCCAGGATCACCTGGCTACTAATGGATTAATGGGAGGTGAAGGACGGAGGTAAAAGGAATCTGGGAAGTTGGGGGAGGGTCTCCATCTGGGAACACAGTAAGCCTGTCTGTGTAGGAGACACTTGTGAGGAGCAGTGCCTGATGTTTGTATGGTTTAGCTGGAAGGGAGAAGCCCTCCAGTTGGTAGTTAGGATAACACTGTGTATAGTTAGTGCCGGACAGGCAAGGATTTATTTTGTTGGTGTTTTTTTTTCTTTTTGTTTATGCTTCACTGCAATAAACCTGACCAAGCGTCAGTTACACCTTGAATTCGGCTGTCTGCCTGAGGTGAATACGTGCCCTTTGAACCCAGCAAAGGCGATCCCGGAGCGTGTTATCACAGTACACATACGCGAAACGGCCGTCGTCCTTGTGAGGAGCCTGCACCCAGCTCCTTCCCTGCCTTTTATGATGCACCGCTTGAAATAAAAGAAGTTTTCACCGGCTTCCAGGATTGTGTGATCCCTTTCTTCATCTTATATGAACATTCTCTGGACGTCTCCATGAGCACTCCCCTGCCGTGAGTGATTGGTGCCCAGCCCATATTGCACTTTATTGTTAGACCCCCGCAAGGTAAAACCCAGTAGTGCAGGACTACATTTTCTGTTTATTGATGCTCTATACTAAAAGCACAACACAAAATTCATGAGATCTCCTAACTTTTGCTGTTCCTGTAAAAATCAGCCCTTAATTTGCATAAAGCTCATGGAAAAAATGCAGCAAAAGCACAACATATGAACATACAGTGCCTTGCGAAAGTATTCGGCCCCTTTGAATTTTTCAACCTTTTCCTACATTTCAGACTTCAAACATAAAGATAAAAAGTTTAATGTTATGGTGAAGAATCAACAACAAGTGGGACACAATTGTGAAGTTGAACGATATTTATTGCTTATTTTAAACTTTTTTAAAAAATAATAAACTGAAAATTGGGCTGAGATAATGCATCCACCTCACAGGTGTGACATATCAGGATGCTGGTTATACAGCATGATTATTGCACAGGTGTGTCTTAGGCTGGCCGCAATAAAATGCCACTCTAAAATGCACAGTTTTATCGCACAGCACAATGCCACAGATGTTGCAAGTTTTGAGGGAGCGTGCAGTTGTCTGCTGACTGCAGGAATATCCACCAGAGCTGTTGCCAGTGAATTGAGCATTCATTTCTCTATCATAAGCCGCCTCCAAAAGTGTTTCATAGAATTAAATAGAACAGCCAACCGGCCTCACAACTGCAGACCATAGGTAACCACACCAGCCCAGGACCTCCACATCCAGCATCTTCACCTCCAAGATCGTCTGAGACTGGCCACCCAGACAACTGCTGTAATAATCGGTGCATAACCGAAGAATTTCTGCGCAAACTGTCAGACACCGTCTCAGGGAAGCTCTTCTGCTGCTCGTCATCCTCACCGGGGTCTCCATCTGACTGCAGTTCATTGCAGTAATAGAATTGAGTGGGCAGATTGTGATATTCAATGACGTCTGGCAGGTTGGAGAGGTGTTTTCTTCACGGATAAATCCCGGTTTTCACTGTACAGGACAGATGGCAGATTGGCAAATGGTGGTCACACAGATACTAACTGGTTTTCTATCCCCCCTGGACTTGCAAATACTGTAAAGCTGCACATTTTAGAGTGCCCTTTTATTGTGGCCAGCCTAAGGCACACCTGTGCAATAATCATGCTGTCTACTTAGCATCCTGATATGACACACCTGTGTGGTTGATGGATTATCTTGGCAAAGAAGAAGTGCTCACCAATACAGATTTAGACGAATTTGTGAACAATATTTGTGGTGTTCATAGAAAAAGTCTTTGATCTCCAATCAATGAAAAATGGGAGCAAAAAACAAACGTGTTGCATTCATATTTTTGTTCAGTGTATATACATTAAATTCTCAGTAGTTACCTAAAAGTCTTCTTTAAATGTTTAATAAAAACTCTTCTATTTTGATCACTGGTATGTGTAAAGATGCCACTTGTGAATTAGAAAAACACTTTTTCATTGGCTGATTGGATGATCTACACAGGGCTTTAAAATGGATATGGTTATCTATTAACAATGTACAAACTTCTGGGACCAAATACTTGTATTACCTATCATTTTCCCCCCATAATGTTTGCATGAGATTGTGTAAAACGGCTCTTAACAAACTCGAAACGACTTCTTAGATCATCGGTAAAATGGCTCTTAACAAGCTCAAAACGACTTCTTAGATCATCGGTAAAATGGCTCTTAACAAGCTCGAAACGACTTCTTAGATCATTGGTAAAATGGCTCTTAACAAGCTCGAAACAACTTCTTAGATCATCGGTAAAATGGCTCTTAACAAGCTCGAAACGACTTCTTAGATCATCGGTAAAATGGCTCTTAACAAGCTCGAAACGACTTCTTAGATCATCGGTAAAATGGCTCTTAACAAGCTCGAAACGACTTCTTAGATCATCGGTAAAATGGCTCTTAACAAGCTCGAAACGACTTCTTAGATCATCACTTGGCACTTGTTATGGACAGATATTTGGCAATATAAACTTAGCTTTAGTTCTAAACTCAATTTTATGTTCACTAGAAAATATTAATTGTCGTGGCAGTTTTCTTCATGGCCTCCAGCACTTCTTGATTCCGGAGAGTATAAATTATGGGATTCAGAAGAGGAGTCACTACGGATGGGATGACCGAAACCTTTTTATTCAAGTGCAAGAGGCCACCGGTACTGGGTCGGACAAACATGAAGATAATAGGGCCGTAAAATAATAATACAACCATTAGATGTGAGGCAAAGGTTGAAAATGTTTTCCTTCTTCCACTTCCAGTTGGGAACGTCATTATTGTTCGGATTATGCATATATATGACACAATGATTAATAGAAAACAGCCTAAAATTATTAACAAGCTAAGGCAGAAGAACAGTCTTTCGATACTTGATGTTTCCGAGCAAGAGAGCTTGAGTAAAGAGCCAAGATCACAATAGTAATGGTCAATCTGATTTCCTCCACAAAATGTAAGGCTTGAGATTTGAAGACATGGGACAAGAATTGCCACAAAGCCACCAACCCAGGATCCAGCTATAAATATAGTGCAAACCCTTGGACTCATGACGCTTAAGTAGCGCAGTGGATTGCATATGGCCACATACCGGTCATACGCCATTACCGTCAGGAGAAAGATTTCTGTGGCACCAAGAGAAAAGTGGAAGTAAAACTGTGTCATGCAACCGGCTGGGGAAATTGACTCTTCTCTGGTTTTAAGAGACCAAAGGAGTCGTGGGACAGTGACGGAAGGATACCAGATCTCTAGAAATGAGAGTCCACCAATAAAAAAGTACATGGGTTTATGTAGACGACTCTCAGTTTTTACAATGAAAATGATGAATATATTGGCCAATATGGTGACAATATACATAATAGATATAATGATGAAAAGGCAGAATCCTGTTTCTTTCAACAGCGAAAATCCCAAAAGAAGAAACTCTGTTACGACAGTCTCATTTCTTAGCCTCATTGTCCTAGGCTTAGAATAAAGCAAAAACTTTAGGGTGGTGAAAAGTTTAGGATACACAAAATTACTAAAGGGTAAAGGTTTTTTTTGTTACTAAAATTTATGTACAAATGAAAGATTTACCATCTGTAAGTCAGTCATTGTGATGGCCAGAGGACCATGCTCCGGTCCTAATGCTTAGAATGATAAAGTCTCTCCATGTAGAGAGCCCCAAGCTGGCATAGGTAGACATAAAGGCCATATAATGCTCCCCTGTGAAAATAAATAAAAATAAATATGCAAATAGCTTCTTCGGCCTGCAATAACCCCCCTCATCACTACCGGAGCAGCTGCAATCCCTTAACCTACTGCATCCTTCCGCATGATCCTGTAAAATGTAAGCGCGCATGGGCAGGGCCTTCTCCTTTCTGTCATTGTTAGTAGATTCACGGTAATTTATATTTGTATCTTGTATGTAACACTTTTGTCATGTTGTCACGCTATTATATGTGACGTTGGCATTTAGATGATCAAATGTCTGATGCACAACAAAAACACCCCACAACAACACCACAAACAAGGGGGACACCAGAAACACAATAACAACAGTGGGACCTGGCACTAGTGAGAGGGTAGATGGGACACCACCTGCCTTTACCTGCCGCTGTACCCTGCACTCCTAACCAGACCCTATATAGGCTCTGCTCCGAGCAGGAGCCTGAAGCCCTGAGAAGACCCTTTAATAATCCTGGCTAGTGAGTGCAAAGGTAAGGCTCACTAGGTCCACCACTGCACTAATACAACAAGAGGATTGGTGAGCCAAACAGGGGAATAGCAACCAAAATGAAGAACATACAACTTCAGGACAAATCCACAGCAGCTCCTACCACCAAGGTGGCCAGCATACAATTGGTTTGCATAATAAGCTAAGATTGCTGGGAAGCCCTGTTACTTAAACACACAGGGGTGTGGCTACAGAGCAGCTACAGCTGACCTGCAGTGCTGGAAAGCAGCTGTTAGCAAAACTGACATTAACTGTTTCAGCACTAAGAGAATGTAGAGTCCCATATGGAGATGAGAGGCTCCAGTCCTAAAGCTGTGACTAGTCTCTAAAAACAGGGAGACGACTGTGACACATGTACATCACAATGGCATCAATGCTGCTCTAAAAATAAATAATAATAATGATTAGGGAGTGGTGGCAAAGGTACCACTGATAGGCAAAATTCAATTATGGTACAGAAGGCGAGGTTGCAGAAACAAGGGAACCACTTTATTAATGGACAGGAAATATATGTGTAAATCAACGGTCTAATATAGTTTCACAACAACAGAGTTAACAAACACTGTAGATTCTAGCTGACCCGATCCAACCCTGTGTCACCCCAGATATTACAAGTATAGATACAAGTGTAAACTATAAAAAAAGAATATACTTAGGACTACACTACACTAACAAACTAACTGACATCTGCTAAATGTGCTGAGCGGCTTCCATGCCCTAACTACTGAGGCCTATGCTAAACCCTATTGGTTATGCACACTGGTAAAGGACTCACAATATTGTTGAGGGGAAACAAGTCAACTTCCAGGAGCTTGATGCTATGATGCTTGGATGGCCCATCAGTGAGCTCTTTTCTTCCTAGACAGGCGAAAACGTCTCTTCCATAGACCCCGGGTTCTTTTACTCTTCCGGATGGCTTCTCTTCTCATCTCTGGGATTGACGATCTCAGGAGCTTCCCAGTCCGGTAATGGCTCAACAACCACCAGGGCTCTGCCATGGTCAGGCTCGCAGTCTCTTCCAAGCAGCTGGTAACATGCTTCTCTCCCAACCACCATTCTCGGACACTTCTCAGGTGATGTCTCCTCTCTCACTGTCTCAGGTGACCCGAGTTCATCTGTTCCCGCCCTAAGATCTTTTCCTGCTTTTTCTCCTCTTTCCACACTTTTTGGGCAGGGTTAGTCCAACTACGCGGTTCAGAGGGTGAGCTCCGACTCAGCCAGCTAGTCCACAAACACAGAAAATGGAGGAGCATCATGTCTTAAAGTTGCAGTGTGCTTAACTGTTTGTAAGGGCGACACCCCTACAATTATATAGTTTTAAATGGAAAACGTGGAAAAAAGAAGCACACACGCTGTGATCAAGTTGCAATTTTTTGCATCAATTTTACCTTAAAGGGAGTTTGCCAGCGTACAACAGCAAACTCAGCTGTTCATACATCTTTATAGATGAAATAACCCTTGTAAAATCATACTAGTAACATACATTTTTGTAGTGTAGTGTAGTTGCCAAGAAATTCACTTGTAATCAAGGGAGGGAGAGGTCAGCACAACCATTGGATAAAAAAACTAGAATATTTTTTAACAATCCATAGAAGAAGGTAAATCCATGGAAGAAAATATTAAAAAATCTTGACGCGTTTCTACCTTATCACACGCCCTTAGTCATAAGGATATGTCGCGGGCGGAGGAGGGGACGCTGCGCTCTCCCACTGCTTGGGTTCGGCCGCTGGTGCTGCTGCTCGGTGGTGGCTCGAGTGGTGGGCCGGATCCCGGGGACTCGAGCGGCGCTCCTCGCCCGTGAGTGAAAAGAGGGTTTGGATTGATTGTGGGGATTTATTGTCCGTGACGCCACCTACGGCTGTGGTGATAATGGTGACACCACCGCTGCTCTGGACGGGGATCCCGGGAGCGGTGACAGGGAGCAGCTTTGTTGTTAGTTCTCCCCTCCGTGGGTAGGGGGTTGGTTGTCCCAAGGCCCGGTGATAGGGTAGGGATGGATGGCAGGCGGGTTACGGGGCCTGGCGAGGTGCAGGGTCGCAGGGGCAGCGCTGTGCCGCACGGCACGGTGGTATTCACTCAGCCCAATGATGAAGACACAGTTCTCGGTAAAACACTCGGCTGGATGGACGGGACCCACAGACGGCTGCGGTGTTGTTTCTCCCGGCAGGTTGATGGTGACTGCCTTTCCCTGCACCTAAGTACGGTTGATGGTTCCGATGGGTTCCCACCGGTAACCCGCTCCACGGCTTGGATGTGGGCCGGAGGAGCCCCTTTTGCCCGCAGGCGCTGGCCCTGGGAAATGGTTGCCTTGGTGGTGGCGGTGTTTCCCTCACTTGGTTGGACTGTTGCCTTCTGTCGGGACTTGGCTGTTTGGAAACCCAGGAGGTCCCCTTCACTAACGGATTCGGCAAATTCACGGCGACTCCTAGCCTTGCCGGGGTCCGAAAGCCCCTGCCAGATGGTGCTGGCTTCTCTTTGCGTACCGGTCCGGTACCGCCGGGCCACCGCCCGTCCACGGTCCTTGCAGTAGACTCCGATAGGCCACTCCTGCAGACGGTCACCACCGTCTGCCAACCTTGCTGATCTGTCCGGGCCACACACCCGGACCAACTTCAGGCTGCTCTCTTATTACTTTCCTCCTTCCACTTTTGCTGTCAAAACTAGACTGCCTGGTTTTCCCGCCTCCAGGACTGTGAACTCCTCGGTGGGTGGGACCAACCGCCTGGCCCACCCCTGGTGTGATCATCAGCCCCTGGAGGAAGGCAACAAGGGTTTTGTGTTCTGGCTTTGGTGTGCCTGCTGGGAGTGTGGGGTATGTGGGTGTTGTGCTCTGTGGCCCCTGGCTTGTCCAGGGTGCCACATTCCCCCTTAGTTAAATGCAGACCGTCCGCGGGCTGCCCGTCCATCACCGGTTTTATTTTCACCAACTGAAAAATATAAAAAACGGTAACAGACATACAATTATAATAACATCTTCCCACATCGGGAGGTACTCTTACTTAAACGTTACTAACGGTTGCAAACGGTTACGGCTTCCGCTCTCTCCCACCCAAGCAACCTGGCCCTGATGCTGCCCCTAAGCAAACAGGCAACACCCCTTGACCCCAGTCCTGCACAAGTTGCCCGAGCGGGTTCTGTCCTTTTCAGGGGACCCACGTCCATGGGGAACCCCTGAAACCCCCAGAGGATTGCCACCAGTTCCGGTGGTGGCTGAGCCCCAGCCTACTCCACTGCGGGCCCTTCCTCCAATCTGCCTCTCCGGAGGCGGTAACGGTAGAAGCTGTAACAAACATTTTTATTTACATGCCACTAGTTTGTGGTTGCCCTGCAAGTTCTCGGGCCTGTTCATAAGTAGTTTCTTATGTAAAGTGGTGAAGGGGGTCCCAACGGGGACCAGTTGCCGGCAACGACCGGTTTCAAGCAGGCTGACAATCAGGTGCAAATCAGATGACTTCATCGGTAGATTATTCACTTATCATTCATTTTCAAACTTTTCAAACTGCATTTTTAACACACACACTGGTGGTCCCAACGGGGACAATTTGAAGCGGTGGACCGCTGCCCTTTTGCGGCTCAACAGTCCATTCTCACTCGTGGGGCTCTAGTGCCACCTTCACATGGTGCACCGCTCTGGACCCCGATGGTAGCTCGCTGCAGGCGATCTTCCTCCATATACATGCGGGCATGCACATCCGCTCTACACCCCTCTCGGGCATCGATCTCTCTGCGCAGCTGCTGTTGCCGCCGCTCCCAGTCGGGAGTACTTTCTGTTTGCTCCGGTTCAGCTTGTGCGGGGTACGGACCCAGTCAGAGTCCCTCCGTGTCGGCTACAACCGGCACCTTCAGTAATGAGGGACCCCGCTGTGACATGGCCTGCTCTGCCTCCTGGCAGCTGCATCCCCGCCGTGCCTCCGGGGCATCTTTGCTGACGGCCTCAGCCTTCGGCTTCTTCCATGAAAGCGGATCAGGGCGGTCACGAGCTTCTGCTGCAGGTCGGTCCACCGGGGCGGATTGGCAGGGTACCGCTACCGGTGGTGGTGGTAGCGGGCCTAGTGGCGGGGCAGCAGCCAACACGGGTAGCGAGGGAGGTAGCAGGGCGAGCGGGTATGGACCGGGTCCCTCAGCCGCGATGACCGACCCACTAGGGATACAGGGGCGTGGGTCACTTACCCTCCCTTCCAAGACTCCCTCCACCTCGCGTCTCCGTATGGCCGCCACCACTTCCGCCATGTCGGTCTCCCACTCCTCCAGGAGGAGCTGCATGCGGACCTGCAGACGGCTGCTTAGCTGGACGGTCCAGACTTCCACCCATACTGCGGTGCCAGGTGCGGGGGCCACGGTGTTGTCGGTCGGACTCAGCATCCTTAGCAGCGGCCTATTCCAGGAACCAGTAAATGGCCGCAGGGTCCTGGCGTCCCTGCTTCCATAGCCGCGCTCACATGCGGCCAGCCGCCATTTCATTCCCCTTAGCCTCTTTCCGGCTCCCCCTCTATCGGGGCGGGGTTTAGGCCTTCGCGCCTCCACTACTCGAGGAAACGCTCGAGCGGGAACTCTTCGCACCCAAGATGGCGGCTTTTCAAATTTTCCGGCCGGACACCTCCGGCGGTCACACAAGGCACACTACCAATCGGTAGAACGGTAGGATCCTGTTCGTGACGCCAAGTTGTCGCGGGCGGAGGAGGGGACGCTGCGCTCTCCCACTTCTCGGCTCCGGCCGCTGGTGCTGCTGCTCGGTGGTGGCTCAAGCGGTGGGCCGGATCCCGGGGACTCGAGCGGCGCTCCTCGCCCGTGAGTGAAAAGAGGGTTTGGATTGATTCTGGGGATTTATTGTCCGTGACGCCACCCACGGCTGTGGTGATAATGGTGACACCACCGCTGCTCTGGACGGGATCCCGGGAGCGGTGACAGGGAGCAGCTTTGTTGTTAGTTCTCCCCTCCGTGGGTAGGGGTTGGTTGTCCCGGGGCCCGGTGATAGGGTAGGGATGGATGGCAGGCGAGTTACGGGGCCTGGCGAGGTGCAGGGTCGCAGGGGCAGCGCTGTGCCGCACGGCACGGTGGTACTCACTCAGCCCAATGATGAAGACACAGTTCTCGGTAAAACACTCGGCTGGATGGACGGGTCCCACAGACGGCTGCGGTGTTGTTTCTCCCGGCAGGTTGATGGTGACTGCCTTTCCCTGCACCTAAGTACAGTTGATGGGTTCCGATGGGTTCCCACCGGTAACCCGCTCCCCGGCTTGGATGTGGGCCGGAGGAGCCCCTTTTCCCGCAGGCGCTGGCCCTGGGAAACGGTTGCCTTGGCGGTGGCGGTGTCTCCCTCACTTGGTTGGACTGTTGCCTTCTGTCGGGACTTGGCTGTTTGGAAACCCAGGAGGTCCCCTTCACTAACGGATTCGGCAAATTCATGGCGACTCCTAGCCTTGCCGGGGTCCGAAAGCCCCTGCTAGATGGTGCTGGCTTCTCTTTGCGTACCGGTCCGGTACCGCCGGGCCACCGCCCGTCCACGGTCCTTGCAGTAGACTCCGATAGGCCACTCCTGCAGACGGTCACCACCGTCTGCCAACCTTGCTGATCTGTCCGGGCCACACACCCGGACCAACTTCAGGCTGCTCTCTTACTACTTTCCTCCTTCCACTTTTGCTGTCAAAACTAGATTGCCTGGTTTTCCCGCCTCCAGGACTGTGAACTCTTCGGTGAGCGGGACCAACCGCCTGGCCCACCCCTGGTGTGATCATCAGCCCCTGGAGGAAGGCAACAAGGGTTTTGTGTTCTGGCTTTGGTGTGCCTGCTGGGAGTGTGGGGTATGTGGGTGTTGTGCTCTGTGGCCCCTGGCTTGTCCAGGGCGCCACAGATACGATGACAAATGCTTATGTACCGCCCTGCGGGCTCGGCTGCGACCGCTGAGTCGCTTGGATCAATGCTCGTACTGCGGGTGGTGGCTCGAGCCTCTCACGGACCCAGGGGTCACGTTGCTCTGCAAGGGAGTTGGTGCTACACGCGGGGATTTGGGTGTTTGGTTTGGGATGATAGTTTGTGATGCCACCCACGGGTTGTGGTGATTGTGGATACCACCGCTGCGGTGAAGGTATGGGGCTCCCGGGAGCAATGTAATGGCGCAGCTAGGTGTTGACCCCTCCGTGGGTAGGGGTTGTTGGTCTCGGGGTCCGGTAGGCGAGGGCCGGGGTGCAGGGCGAAGTGTTGCAGTGCAGTACGTTGCGGTGCCTGATGGCACTGGTGTACTCACTCTGACACAAGACACTGGAGTCTCTGGTAAACCAAACAGAGTGATGAACGGGGCCCGCAGCCGGCTGCAGCTTCTCTCAGAAAAGGTTGGTGGTTTCCGCCTTTCTCCTGCTCCTCTGTGTGTAAATGTTTGACTCCTATGCCTAGACACCGGTAGTCTGCTCCCCGACTTGCATATGCCGTAGGAGCCCGTTTGCCTGCAGACGCTGGCCCTTTGGGTCTCTATGCCTTGGCGGTGGCTTTACCCTGTATGGTTGGGCTGTTGTCTTCTAAAGGGACTTGTGTGGGATAGGTCCTTATGTCCAGTCTGCAATCAGTTGATTCGACTCGGCCCTGTCGGTTCAGGGCTTTGTACTGGGTCTGAGTACCCTGCCTGGTGCTCCGGTATCAGTTGGCTCCCCGGTTTGGTTCCGGCGGCCCACTACCCTGTCCCGGTCCCTTACGGTTCCACCGGTCGTTTTCCCGGTCTCTTGCAGGCGGCCACCACCGTCTGCCTCCTTGCCAATGGTGGCTGGGCTCCGACCCAGCCACCAGAGTAGTCTATGGCAGGCCTGAGCGCAGGTCTGCCTCTGGACTCAACCTCTCTCCTTCACTGTCAAAACTACTCTTCTTGTCAGCTTGAACTTGACGCCTCCAGAGCTTGAACTAAACTACCGTGTTTTCCCGCCTCCAGGCCTGTGAACTCCTCGGTGGGCAGAGCCAACCACCTGGCTCCGCCCCCCCTGGTGTGGACATGAAACCTGGAGGGTGGTGACAAGGTTTTCAGTTTGGCTAGTGTTACCTAATCGGGAGGGGGGGTGGGGTGTTGTGTGTGACTACCTGTGACGACCCGACCAGTCTGGGGCATCACACTTATCACTAAAGACGTGATACGCCAGAGATGCATCAAGGTTTTTTAAAGTTTTTTTTTCCATGGATTTACGTATTGTAATGAATTGTTAAATAAAGGATTGTTTTCTTTATCGAATGGTTGTGCCAACCTCTCCATCCAGACTTCCAGGTATGTTGAGAGGTCACCACTGACTGGCAAGAACCAGAGCTTGGAGCATCAGGTCCCAGCTCTTATCTCTGTACTTGATTTCCAGCTCTGATCCCCAGCTATTGCCGGTCTGTGGACGCTGCACCCTATACTTAGATGTGCAGAATTGAGCAGCTTCAGAGGGAAGCCATAATTCAGAGCATGCCTAGACTAAGTATGCGCCTCCACTGATATAGAACATATGATAATCCAAACAATGTTTCCTCGTTTGGTACATATAGCACCAATGCTCCAGTAGACCGTCTGCTTTACGCGTATGGAAAAAAGAGTGGCACATCCAAGAAGTAAAATGACAAAATCTTCTTTATTGCATAACAAAAATATATAAAAATCATTGCATTAGGTTCACATGAGAAATTGATGTGCTTGAGTATATGAGTAAGTATGTTATTATTATGCCTGAAATGCTGTTTTTCTACACATTGCACTGACATAGAAACCATAGCAAAATTTACACTGATGAGCAAAAAGGTACCAAAGTTTTGAACATTTGACTTTCAGGCTCCATATCTCACCATCCACAACTTCAAACATGAGACAACCTTCATTTCATAGAAAATCATTTTGACTATCTCATACATAAATTTGACTTTTAATTATTTAGCATATGATTAGTTACGCAGATTCTTGTCATGTCACTGCATTGTTACTGTTTTGCACCTGTTTGTTTGAAAAATCTTTTTCTTCCTGTATACTACAAATTACAACCTGTTCTGACATTCCCTAATAGCTCAGTGTGTTATTAGGTTGGTTCCCAAGTGAAAGGTTGCTGGTTAGAATCGAAGAGCAGCCATGAAGAAGATTTCTCACGAAAATAGAAACAGCATCATCCAGCTCATCGATAGTGGTCTCTCAGCCAAGAAAATTGCCAAACTGCATCATGTGAGGCCATGACAGTTGGAAGAATACAATATAATCTCTGTGTCTCTTTGCATACTCGAGTACTATGGGTATGAAAAGGATGACATAGTGTCCAGCAGTACAACGACCCGAAGCATACGTCAAGATTGGCGAAGATATGGTTTAATGGCAATGAAGTAGAGGAGCTGAATTGAATTGTCCCCCACAGTCCCCAGACCTCAACCCAATCAAACACTTGTGGGTAGAGGTGAGGAAAAAGCTGTATACATACCCAACTGAGTCAGCCAACATTGGGAAAGTATAGTAGAGACCTGGGATCAGATTTCAGTCACGACATGCTTGAATCTTGACCTCTGATCGAGAGCCCAGAAGGATTCAGGCAGTGTGGAAAGATAAAAGTAGATTTACAAAATGCTAAGAAAATAATACAATTTTTAATTTAGACTTTTAGGAGCAAAACAGTAACAATGCAGTGACAGGACAAGAATCTGTATATGTATGAGATAGCCAAGTTGGTTGTCTATAAAATGAAGGTTGTCTCATGCTCAAAGCTGTAGTGGATGGTGAGATACGGAGCCTGAAAGTCAAAAGGTCAAAACATTGTTACCCTTTTGCTCGTCAGTGTATGCTTGTGAAAAGTCCATCCTATTATGTGTAGAGATGATAGATGGATAAATAGATAGATAATAGGTAGATAGATATTATACCTACCATGATTAGATAATATTCTCCGTCTGTATGATCTTCATTCTGTATTGTGTGTGGTGTTCTCCAATAGTTGATGTCTCTGTATAAATAGGTCATTTTACCTATACTTTAAAAATAAATATATAATTTAAGATCTCAAATTCCCATTTGTTTTGCTCACTCTCATTAAGGTTCATTTGTACAGAAAAAAAATTAAGACACAAAAATGTATCGAAAATATCAAGCAACAGAGATCTCAGAGGACCGACCTAAAGTTTGCAAAAAGCTGTAGACAAACTTTTTCAATAGACTTCTGTGACGCCCTGGGCAAGCCAGGGGTCACAGGTCACAACATCACATGCACCCCACATTCCCTGCAGGAACATCCAAGCTAACCTAAAATCCTTGTTGCCTTCCTCCAGGGGCTGATGTCCACACCAGGGGGTGGGCCAGGCGGTTGGCTCCGCCCACCGAGGAGTTCACAGCCCTGGAGGCAGGAAGAACCAGGCAGAACAGAGTCCAGCTAGGGAAGGGAAAGTAGAAGGAAGTGAAGTGGTAGAGGAGCTGGAGAGAAGTAAAAAAGGAACAGTTAAGCAAGCCTGAAGTTGGTCCGGGTGTGTGCCCCGGACTGAGACAGCAAGGTCAGCAGACGGCGGTGATAGTCTGCAGGGGGACTGTTTGGAGGTTTCTGGAAGGACCGCGGACGGGTGGTGACCCGGCGGTACTGGAGCAGTATACGAAGAACAGTCAGCACCAGGGCAGGGGCCTTTCGGATCCCGGCAAGGCTAGGAGTCGCCATAATTTGCTAAATCCGTCAGTGAAGGGGACCTCTGTCTCCTAACAACCAAGTCCTGATTGAAGGCAACAGCCCGACCGTGAAGGGGAGACACCGCCACCGCCAGGGCACCAATTTCCCAGGGTCAGCGCCTGCGGGCAAAGTAGGGCTCCTTTGGCCCAGATTGAAGCTGAGGAGTGGGTAACCGGTGGGGACCCATCGCTACCAAGAGACTTTGCATAGGTGCAGGGAAGAGACCGTCACCGCTAACTGCAGGGAACCGCAGCACCGTAACCGTCCGAGGGACCCGTCCAACCAGCCGTTTGTTTACCGAGAACTGTGTCGTGTTTACTGGCTGAGTGAGTACCTCCGTGCCGTGCGGCACAGCACTGCCCCTGCGCCCCTGCACCCCCACAGGCCCCATACCCGCCTGTCCGCCATACCAACCCCATCACTGGGCCCCGGGAGCACCAAGACCCCTACCCACGGAGGGGCCAATCGACAACTGGCTGCTCAACACCATCACTCCCGGGCTCCCCAGACAGAGCAGCGGTGGTGTCCACTCAATCACCACAACCGTGGGTGGCGTTACGGACAATAAACTATCCCAACAACCAACCCCCTTTCACTCACGGGCGAGGAGCACCGCTCGAGTCCCCGGGATCCGGCCCATCGCTCGAGCCACCGAGCAGCGGCAGCAGCAGGCCGCAGCAGCAGCCGGACCCGAGCAGTGGGAGGGCGCGGCGTTCCCTCCTCCGCCCGCGACACTTCTCCAGCCCCATATTAATATCTATATGTAAAATATCACATTGTAAAAATCACATAGACATATTTTATACATTCCAATAAAAAAGTTTGGACAACTCTCACTAGGCTTTTGGAGCAGCCAATCTTTTACTGTCCACTGGCTTCTCTGTAAAAGGAGCATTTACACTGGATGATGATTCGGAACACTTGTTGATAGATAATCGGCATGTCTAAACAGGCTGGTAGTCACCAAGCTTATTTTTAATTATCAGTAGCACATTCTTATGTATGCAAGGAAGAGTGGCCTGCCTGCAATGTTAACGATTGCTCTGTGCCCATACCAGTGTTGTCTAAGTAGGCTTCTTAATGATCACCATTCACATTGCATGAAGCCAATCTGTATTCAGTTTATGACCATAATGAGACTGTGTAAATGCAGAATAAAGGCTACTTTACACACTGCGATATCGGTCCCGATATCGCTAGTGTGGGTACCCGCCCCCATCTGTTGCGCGACACGGGCAAATCGCTGCCCGTGCCGCACAACATCGCCCAGAGCCGTCACACATACTTACCTGTCCGGCGACGTCGCTGTGACCGGCGAACCGCCTCCTTTCTAAGGGGGCGGTCCGTGCGGCGTCACAGCGACGTCACTGAAGCGTCACTGAACCGCCGCTCAATAGCAGCGGAGGGGCGGAGATGAGTGGGACGTAACATCCCGCCCACCTCCTTCCTTCTGCATAGCAGCCGGGAGGCAGGTAAGGGGAGCTTCCTCGTTCCTGCGGCGTCACACGCAGCGATGTGTGCTGCCGCAGGAACGAGGAACAACTTCGTTACTGCTGCAGTAACGATTTTTAAGAATGGATCCCCATGTCGCCGATTAGCGATTTTGCACGTTTTTGCAACGATGCAAAATCGCTTATCGGTGTCACACGCAACGGCATCGCTAATGCGGCCGGATGTGCGTCACAAATTCCGTGACCCCAACGACTCCGCATTAGCGATGTCGCAGCGTGTAAAGCCCCCTTAACTCCGCGCTGGTATTTTCAAAGTTAACACTTCTCCTGCAAGAGCTTCTAAAGTTTAAGGGTACTTTGCACGCTACAACATCGCTAGCCGATGCTTGCGATGCCGAGCGCGATAGTACCAGCCCCCATCGCACATGCGATATCTTGTGATAGCTTCACACGCACTTACCTGCCCTGCGACGTCGCTCTGGCCGGCAACCCGCCTCCTTCCTAAGGGAGCGGGTTGTGCGCGTCACAGCGACGTCACACGGCAGGCGGCCAGTAGAAGCGGAGGGGCGGAGATGAGCGGGACGTAAACATCCCGCCCACCTCCTTCCTTCCGCATAGCCGTTGGAGGCAGGTAAGGAGATGTTCCTCGCTCCTGCGGCTTCACACACAGCGATGTATGCTGCCGCAGGAACGAGGAACAACATCGTATCTCCTATTGATGCGACATCATGAAAATGACCGACGCTACACAGATCACAGATTTACGACGCTTTTGCGATCGTTTATCGGCGCATCTAGGCTTTACACATTGCGACGTCGTTACCGGCGCTGGATGTGCGGCACTTTTGATTTGACCCCGACGATATCGCAGTAGTGATGTCGCAACGTGCAAAGTACCCCTAACAGTCTCTTTCTTTCAGTTCACTGGTTTCTTTTCCAAAGAAAATATTTGGGCCTTGTGGTGCAGTTTTCCTCGGGACTCTGGAGGGCAGGTAGAGAGTGACAGACCCCACACTACACATGGAGATCAGGGCGACATCGACCGTTCCGGAACTACCCATGGAGGTATGGAAGAGAGTGACAGACATAAAGGTTCTGCATTCTAAACATAAAAAAACAAACAAAAAAAGGACAATGCAACATGTAAACCCAGAATGGTTCTAAACCAGAGGCGTAACGATTGTGGTTGTAGAGGTTGCAACCATTATTGGCTCCGGAGGTATAGGGGCCTGGCAACCCCAGTGTCTGCTTCAGCTGAATGTGTGTCCAAGGACACACATCCAACTGAAATGCATTGCAGGACAGAGACGTGTCAGGCCAAAAGTTGACGTCGGCAGTACCGTGATTGTGGGCGCATGACAGTGACGTCATGCACCATGGCATGCAGTCCGATTTCAGCTGCTGGCCACTGTGCACTGGCTACAGAGGACACCGCGATACATGGGAGCAGAGGGAGGTGTGTAAAGGTTTATTTTTTATGCTTTAGAGAGAGAACAGGGACTGAATATACCAGTAAGTGGCCCAGGATAAGAACATATAAACCAGGATGGGCTCAGGATGGGGACATATGTATCAGGATGGGGACATACATACCAAGATGGGCCCAGAATGAAGAGCATGTATACCAGGATGCAGTCCAGAATGAGGATATACTGTTTATACAGTACAGACCAAAAGTTTGGATACACCTTCTCATCTCTAGAACAACTGTTAAGAGGAGACTTTGTGCAGCAGGCCTTCATGGTAAAATAGCTGCTAGGAAACCACTGCTAAGGACAGGCAACAAGCAGAAGACACTTGTTAGGGCTAAAGAACACAAGGAATGGACATTAGACCAGTGGAAATCTGTGCTTTGGTCTGATGAGTCCAAATTTGAGATCTTTGCATCCAACCACCGTGTCTTTGTAGAAAAGGTGAATGGATGGACTCTACATGGCTGGTTTCCACCGTGAAACATGGAGGAGGAGTGATGGTTTTGGGGGTGCTTTGCTGGTGACACTGTTGGGGATTTATTCAAAATTGAAGGCATACTGAACCAGCATGCCTACCACAGCATCTTGCAGCGGCATGCTATTCCATCCAGTTTGCGTTTAGTTGGACCATCATTTATTTTTCAACAGGACAATGACCCCAAACACACCTCCAGGCTGTGTAAGGGCTATTTGACTAAGAAGGAGAGTGATGGGGTGCTACGCCACATGACCTGGTCTCCACAGTCACCAGACCTGAACCCAATCGAGATGGTTTGAGGTGAGCTGGACCGCAGAGTGAAGGCAAAAGGGCCAACAAGTGCTAAGCGTCTCTGGGAACTCCTTCAAAACTGTTGGAAGACCATTTCCGGTGACTACCTCTTGAAGCTCTTCAAGAGAATGCCAAGAGTGTGCAAAGCAGTAATCAAAGCAAAAGGTGGCTACTTTGAAGAATATAAGACATATTTTCATTTGTTTCACACTTTTTTAAGTATTTCATTCCACATGTGTTAATTCATAGTTTTGATGCCTTCAATGTGAATCTACAATTTTCAGAGTCAAGAAAATAAAGAAACTTCATTGAATGAGAAGGTGTGTCCAAACGTTTGGTCTGCACTGTATATATATACAGTGCCTACAAGTAGTATTCAACCCCCTGCAGATTTAGCAGGTTTGATAAGATGCAAAGAAGTTAGAGCCTGCAAACTTCAAACAAGAGCAGGATTTATTAACAGATGCATAAATCTTACAAACCAACAAGTTATGTTGCTCAGTTAAATTTTAATAAATTTTCAATATAAAAGTGTGGGTCAATTATTATTCAACCCCTAGGTTTAATATTTTGTGGAATAACCCTTGTTTGCAATTACAGCAAATAATCGTCTTTTATAAGACCTGATCAGGCTGGCACAGGTCTCTGGAGTTATCTTGGCCCACTCCTCCATGCAGATCTTCTCCAAGTTATCTAGGTTCTTTGGGTGTCTCATGTGGACTTTAATCTTGAGCTCCTTCCACAAGTTTTCAATTGGGTTAAGGTCAGGAGACTGACTAGGCCACTGCAACACCTTGATTTTTTCCCTCTTGAACCAGGCCTTGGTTATCTTGGCTGTGTGCTTTGGGTCGTTGTCTTGTTGGAAGATGAAATGACGACCCATCTTAAGATCCTTGATGGAGGAGCGGAGGTTCTTGGCCAAAATCTCCAGGTAGGCCGTGCTATCCATCTTCCCATGGATGCGGACCAGTTGGCCAGGCCCCTTGGCTGAGAAACAGCCCCACAGCATGATGCTGCCACCACCATGCTTGACTGTAGGGATGGTATTCTTGGGGTCATATGCAGTGCCATCCAGTCTCCAAACGTCACGTGTGTGGTTGGCACCAAAGATCTCGATCTTGGTCTCATCAGACCAGAGAACCTTGAACCAGTCTGTCTCAGAGTCCTCCAAGTGATCATGAGCAAACTGTAGACGTGCCTTGTCATGACGCTTTGAAAGTAAAGGTACCTTACGTGCTCGTCTGGAACGGAGACCATTGCGGTGGAGTACGTTACTTATGGTATAGACTGAAACCAATGTCCCCACTGCCATGAGATCTTCCCGGAGGTCCTTCCTTGTTGTCCTTGGGTTAGCCTTGACTCTTCGGACAAGCCTGGCCTCGGTACGGGTGGAAACTTTCAAAGGCTGTCCAGGCCGTGGAGGACTAACAATAGTTCCATAAGCCTTCCACTTCCGGATGATGCTCCCAACAGTGGAGACAGGTAGGCCCAACTCCTTGGAAAGGGTTTTGTACCCCTTGCCAGCCTTGTGACCCTCCACGATCTTGTCTCTGATGGCCTTGGAATGCTCCTTTGTCTTTCCCATGTTGACCAAGTATGAGTGCTGTTCACAAGTTTGGGGAGGGTCTTAATTAGTCAGAAAAGGCTGGAAAAAGAGATAATGAATCCAAACATGTGAAGCTCATTGTTCTTTGTGCCTGAAATACTTCTTAATACTTCAGGGGAACCAAACAGAATTCTGGTGGATTGAGGGGTTGAATAATAAATGACCCTCTGAATGAACTTTTCACAATTAAAAAAAAAAAAAAAAAAAAGAAATAAGATTCTTTTTTTCTGCAGTGCATTTCACACTTCCAGGCTGATCTACAGTCCAAATGTCACAATGCCAAGTTAATTCCGAATGTGTAAACCTGCTAAATCTGCAGGGGGTTGAATACTACTTGTAGGCACTGTGTATATATATATATATATATATATATATATATCAGGATGGGGACATGTATACCAGGATGGGCTCCGGATGGGGACCATATATATCAGGATGGGGCCCAGAAGTATGTGGAAATATATACCAGGATGAGGACATATATATATACCAGAATGGGCGACATATATACCAGCATGGGGACATATACTGTATACCGGGATGGGGACATATACAGTGGGTACGGAAAATATTCAGACCCCTTTCAATTTTTCTCTCTTTATTTCATTGCAGCCAATTGGTAAATTCAAAAAAGTTCATTTTTTTTGTCATTAATGGACACTCTGTACTCCATCTTGACAGAAAAAAAAATAAAATGTAGAAAATTATGCAAATTTATTAAACAAGATAAACTGAAATATCACATGGTCATAAGTATTCAGACCCTTTGCTCAGTATTGAGTAGAAGCACCCAAGTACAGCCAAGAGTCTTCTTGGGAAGGCTGCAACAAGTTTTTCACCCCTGGATTTGGGGATCCTCTGCTATTCTTCCTTGCAGATCCTTTACAGTTCCGTCAGATTGGATGGTGATCGTTGGTGGACAGTCATTTTCAGGTCTCTCCAGAGATGTTCAATTGGGTTCAGGTCAGGGCTCTGGCTGAGTCAGTGAAGAGTGATCAGAGTTATTCTGAAGCCACTCCTTTGTTATTTTAGCTGTGTGGTTAGAGTCATTCTCTTGTTGGAAAGTGAACCTTCGGCCAAGTCTGAGGTCCAGGGCACTCTGGAAGAGGTTTTCTTCCAGGATATCTCTGTACTTGGCCACATTCATCTTTCCTTCAATTGCAACCAGTCGTACTGTCCCTGCAGCTGAAAAACACCCCCATAGCATGATGCAGCCACCACCATGTTTCACTGTTGGGATTGTATTGGGCAGGTGATGAGCAGTGCCTAGTTTTCTCCACACATAACGCTTAGCGTTATCACCAAAAAGTTCTATCTTCATGTCATCAGACCAGAGAATCTTATTTCTCATAGTTTGGGAGTCCTTCATGTGTTTTGTTGCAAACTCTGTGCGAGCTTTCATATGTCTTGCACTGAGGAGAGGCTTCCGTTGGGCTACTCTGCCATAGAGCTCCCGACTGGTGGAGGGCTGCAGTGATCTCCCTACTGCATCTCTAGAGCTCAGCCACAGTGATCTTGGGGTTCTTCTTTACCTCTCTCACCAAGGCTCTTCTCCCACGATTGCTCAGTTTGGCTGGACGGCCAGGTCTAGGAAGAGTTTTGGTGGTCCCAAACTTCTTCCATTTCTGGATTATAGAGGCCACTGTGGTCTTAGGAACCTTGAGTAGTGCAGAAATTATTTTGTAACCTTGGCCAGATCTGTGTCTTGCCACAATTCTGTCTCTGAGCTCCTTGGGCAGTTCCTTTGACCTCATGGTTCTCATTTGGTCTGACATGCGCTGTGAGCTATAAGATCTTATATAGACAGGTGTGCGCCTTTCCAAATCAAGTCCTATCAGTTTAATTAAACACAGGTGGACTCTAATGAAGGAGTAGAACCATCTCAAGGAGGATCACAAGGAAATGGACAGCATGTGACTTAAATATGAGTGTCTGAGTAAAGGGTCTGAATACTTATGACCATGTGATATTTCAGTTTTTCTTGTTTAATAAATTTGCAAGAATTTCTACATTTCTATTTTTTTCTGTCAAGATGGGGGATGGGGTGCAGAGTGTACATTAATGAGAAAAAAATGAACTTTTTTGAATTTACTAAATGGCTGCAGTGAAATAAAGAGTGAAAAATTTAAAGGGGTCTGAATACTTTCTATACCGACTGTATATACCAGGATGGGGACATATATACCAGGATGGGCTCAGGATGGGGACATATATATCAGGATGGGGACATACATACCAGGATGGGCCCAGAATGAGGCACATGCATACCAGGATGCAGTCCAGAATGAAGATATATATACCAGGATGGGAACATGTGTACCAGAATGGGCTCAGGATGGGGACATACATACCAGGATGGGCCCAGAATGGGGAAATATATACCAAGATGGGGACATATACAGTATATACCAGAATAGGGGACATACTCGTATATACCAGAATGGGGACATACAGACCAGGATGGGGACATTTACAGTATACCAGGATGTCAGGATGGGGACATATATACCAGGATACCAAATACCAACCCATGTCAATTAAATGAGAAAATGCACACTTGGTAATTATTGTCACGATTCACTCATTTCGGGTGTTTGTGCACTAACCGTTACACGAGACCCAAGTCTGCAAAGCTAAAATAAACATTTAGATCCAATATCTCACGTGATGTTGGTTGAAGTATTTCATTTTCCCCATTTTCTCCATTTCACGCAGACCTCCATGACAATTTCTTACTTTTGCAGCCTGCCTTTGCTAAATTAAGGTACATAAAAATAGCTACCGTAACCCTAAACAGTATTGCAATACATGCAGTACCCGCTAAAATAGTAGCACATACACTGCTTCTGACAATCACCCCAAACCCAGTAAATAGCCAAACAGAATTAATATCCCTCAATAAATGACCCACAGGGAAGACAACAGGAGAAAGCAAAAAACAACTTATCTCCAAGATGACTTAGCTCCCTAAGTCATCTTGGAGATAAGTTGTTTTTTGCTTTGTCTACAGATGATTACAAACCTGAATGTCTGCGATCAGGAACGTATAGAAACTTAACTCTATCACCAGCAACATACCAAGGGGAAATGCTGGTATATAAAGACACAGCGGGTGAGGGATAATGATAGCAGCTGAAGAGAAAAGATCTCCACAGGGTCCTAAAGGGGAAAGAGTAAAGACACATGAAACTCCAGAAGACACACAAAACTCCATTCACACCACAGAGGAAAGGATGGAATATCAAGGAGCAGTTTGTGCAGCCAAACACAGTGACCTTCTGCAGCCAGACACCAAAGGGTTGTCTGTCAACCATGACACACTCTTGACACCCCTCTTTTCCATCAGGCTCAGATCGACATGACAGCTTCTTCCAGCAAGGACTCATCTACAGAGATAACAACAAAGGCACATTTGACTTCTCACATTGCCTGCTCTATCCCCATCGTTTTGCAACCTGCACAAACTCCTCATTCTGCTGATACCAGTGCTGAACTGCTGCTGCCGTATGTATCCCTATTACTGCACCTGCTGTGTGGTACAAAACAGGCTCCTCTTACTGCCACACATAATAATGCAACCCATGTGCCCCGTAAATAGCAAAATGCCTCCTTTGTGACCTTGAGATGGTAAAATTGCCCCCTAGAAAATATTAATTCCCTGTGTAAGTGCCCTAGAAAACTGTCTATATTTTGCCCCTAGAAAGTAATAATGCCCCATGTGCTCCTTCGACAGTCACAATACCCGGAGTGCCCCTATAACAATAATGGTTCTTAAGTGTCCTATTATGATTCACGGGCCCACAGCTCCCCTATACACAGTACAATGGGCCCACAGCATCTCTATACACAGTATGATTGGCCCACAGCTCCCATATAGAAAGTATGATAGGCCCACAGCTCCCCTATACACAGTATGATGGGCCCATAGCTCCTATATATACAGTATGATGGGCCCATAGCTCCTATATATACAGTATGATGGGCCCACAGCTCCCGTATACAAAGTATGATAGGCCCACAGCTCCCCTATACACAGTATGATGGGCCCACAGCTCCTATATATACAGTATGATGGGCCCACAGCTACCCTATAGACAGTACGATGGGCCCATAGCTCTCCTATACACAGTATGATGGGCCCACAGCTCCCCTATACAAAGTATGATGGGCCCACAGTTCCCCTATACAAAGTATGATGCGCCCACAGCTCCTCTATACACAGTATGATGCGCCCACAGCTCCTCTATACACAGTATGATGCGCCCACAGCTCCTCTATACACAGTATGATGCGCCCACAGCTCCTCTATACACAGTATGATGCGCCCACAGCTACCCTATAGACAGTGCGATGGGCCCACAGCTCCCTATACAAAGTATGATGCGCCCACAGCTCCCATATACACAGTATGATGGGCCCAGAGCTCCTCTATACACAGTATGATGGGCCCACAGCTCCTCTATACACAGTATGATGGGCCCACAGCTGCCATATACACAGTATGATGGGCCCAGAGCTCCTATATATACAGTATGATGGGCCCACAGCTCCTCTATACACAGTATGATGGGCCCACAACTCCTATATATACAGTATGATGGGCCCACAGCTACCCTATAGACAGTGCGATGGGCCCATAGCTCCCCTATACAAAGTATGATGCGCCCACAGCTCCCATATACACAGTATGATGGGCCCAGAGCTCCTATATATACAGTATGATGGGCCCACAGCTCCTCTATACACAGTATGATGGGCCCACAACTCCTATATATACAGTATGATGGGCCCACAGCTACCCTATAGACAGTGCGATGGGCCCACAGCTCCCCTATACAAAGTATGATGCGCCCACAGCTCCCATATACACAGTATGATGGGCCCAGAGCTCCTCTATACACAGTATGATGGGCCCACAGCTCCTCTATACACAGTATGATGGGCCCACAGCTCCCATATACACAGTATGATGGGCCCAGAGCTCCTATATATACAGTATGATGGGCCCACAGCTCCTCTATACACAGTATGATGGGCCCACAACTCCTATATATACAGTATGATGGGCCCACAGCTACCCTATAGACAGTGCGATGGGCCCATAGCTCTCCTATACACAGTATGATGCGCCCACAGCTCCCCTATACAAAGTATGATGGGCCCACAGCTCCTCTATACACAGTATGATGGGCCCACAGCTTCCCTATACAAAGTATGATGCGCCCACAGCTCCTCTATACACAGTATGATGGGCCCACAGCTCCCTTATACAAAGTATGATGCGCCCACAGCTCCTCTATACACAGTATGATGGGCCCACAGCTCCCCTATACAAAGTATGATGCGCCCACAGCTCCCATATACACAGTATGATGGGCCCAGAGCTCCTATATATACAGTATGATGGGCGCACTGCTCCCCTATACACAGTATGACGAGCCCACAGCTCCCCTATACAAAGTATGTTTTTTTCCACAACTCTACACGACTCGCCCACCCCAGGGCTATGGGACACCCGGTGCCGGGCCGGACTAGTCCGGTGGTAGTCAGTGGTGGCTGGGCCCGGCTCCGTGGCCCTGGTGGGTGTCAGTAAAATATGTGGCTTGAATTAAAGTTGGTGTTCGTGACGCCACCTGTGGTATGCGGCTAATAGGCCGCCGCTGCTGTATGAGGCCTCCGGGGGATGTTATAGCAGCAATGGTGGTACTACTCCCCACAGGTGGAGCAATGCCCGGGGCACTGTTGGTGCTGGTGAGTGTCTATGCAGATGAAATAACAGAGGCAACTTCAAGGGTGCAGTTCATGTTCTTTACTCACACTTCTTCTCACAGCGCTGTAGGGACCCTTGGACTGCTGGGACCACTGTCAGGGACCTCCGCCGTTTCTGGGTGATTCTGAGAGTGAAAGCCGGTACCCTTCTCTTAGTGTCTCTTTCTTCTGCTGTCTTCCTTAGCCTTGCCTTTGATAGGATAAACCTGGCTTGGCCTCCACTACAGCCTCCAGGCTGGGGGGTCACCTGTCGGCTGATTACCCCTTTTCTGGAAGGTCTGCTATGGGTTCTGGCCCGGGGAGTCTACAACATTCCCTGGGCCTCGGTTTTTACTGTTTGGAGATGATCTTTGCACTCCTCCAGTCTCTAGGGACCGTCCCCTGTGGCAGCTTGATCCCTCCACCGATGTTCTTGTGGAACAGGCCACCGCAGCTCTAAACTGCCCTGGGCAGCTCTACAGACTACCCGTGGCCCTGCGACTCCTTCTGTTCTCTGCGTGGTGTCACCTGGACCCTCCGAGTCCCAGGATCTTCACCAGGAAGCGTCTCTTCCTTCTTCTCAGCTCCTGACTGACTTGGAGCTTTCTTTCCTTTCTCTTCTCCTCCTTGCCTGCCTCAGCAGGCCTCCTTCTCCTTCCCCTCCCTCTCTTCGACTAACTAAACTTGACCTTCCTCTCTGTGTCTGCTCTCTTGTGGCTCCTCCCACCTCCCCAGTTGCTCTGATCTACCCTATAGGAGCAGGGATGGGTCTTACGACCCCTCCCAGCATGCAGCATGGGAGGGTTGTCTGCCACTTTCCCTGGTCCCAGTGTGTTCCTAGCAATGGGTGTAGTGTGGATTTACCAGGGGACCGGAGTTCACTCTCTTCCTCTCCCAGAATGGGGCATCACACCGCTGGATGGGGTGCAATGACCTGTGGCGACGGAAGCCTCAGGGGCGCCACACTCCCCCACAGCAAATCCCAGCACGTCCTCGGGCTGAAAAACAACAAAAACATGTGGAAGAACTGCAAAACATTTTTGTTATGAACAACAGTAAAACAGTAAACATCTCTTCCCTTTATGGGAGGCACAATGATTCGAACGTTACGAACTTCTTATAAAGAAACTACTACGTGTGCACTTTCAGTCCATTGCACGGTTCGGGCACATCCCCCATAATTCTGGTAGGGGGCACAGCGGGTGCAACTATATACATTTCTTAGCTACCACAAGTCCAGTAGCCTGGCAGTTCGTTCAGCTTCATTTTAAACGCAAGGCACATAAACAACATACCAGCCACTAAGTCCAGTGGCCTGGTAGGACATGACACAAAAAACATTCACCGGGGACCACATTCCAGTTCCGTGGCCCGGTACATATAAACATGGGGGGTGACATCTTCAAAAAGAACAAGGGGCAGTAAGGCAGGAAGGGTGTCATCTTCAAAAAGAACATTGGGGCAGCACAAAAGGGACATCTTCACAAAGAATGAGGGGCAGACAGGGGCTATTTACAGTTCAGCATCTCTTCTTCTTTACTCTTACTCTTCATTGCTGGGGTCCCTCTTTGGAAGGGGCCTGGGCAGCATGTAGGCCATGGAGATCCTGGTCTGCGTTTCTTGCGTGGCTGTCGCAGGACCTCTGCTCAGTTCTGTGGCCTGGGTCTGCCTTGAGGTAGTGCTGCTGCTAGGGGAGAGGCTGCGTGCTTGCATCATGCGGCGCCACTCTGGTTCTTCTGGGGCCGCTTCTTCCCTCAGGATTCGCACATGCAGCGCATACCACCCACGGTTCCCCATCAGCCGTGTGTACTCCACCACATCACCCAGCTTCGCATCTCTCCCTGGGTGGCCTCTGGGCAGGTGCTCCTCGATGTCTCGTCGGGCCACAAACACGTCCTTGCCCAGACCGGGATCCCTGATGAAGCCCCAGCCGCCACCTTGTCGGAAGTCAACTATTAGGCCCCGTCGCACTGGGCCCTCGGATCCCTTCAGGGCCTTCCTAACCTCTTCTTTGGAGGCCAGATTAGCGGCTTCTTTGGCCTTCCGCCTCTCCTCCCGGAGTTCCCGCTCCCTCTGGTACTCTATCACCAGCCACCGGCACGTTACCTCGTTGGCCAGGGGGGTCTCCTTAGGGCGCAGCGGCCGCTGCAGTCCCCTGCTTTCAATGGGCGCTGCGTCCCAATTCACTCCCGGGGATGCCATTCCCAGGAGGCTCACAGGGGGACTCGGCAAGGGGCCCGCTAGCTGTTCGGGGTCCACCCCTCCCCAAGCTCCATCTGTGGGGGTCTCAGGCAGGCCTCCGGTGCCCCACCGGGCGTCAGCGGGGCTGGCGGGGAAGGCCAGGGGGTCGGTGAAGGGGCTAGTCGGTGGCGTGTGGCAGGGCCATGGGTCCGGACTGATCGGGGGTTCATGTTGCTCACCCTCCTGCTGCTCCGCGGCGTCCATCCACTGACCCAGGCCCTCCGGTACCAGCGGTGTTTCTCTCTGCCGGTCCGCTTCCACTTCCACGCTGCTCAGCCTCCGGGCCAGGACTCGCATCTCCTCCCAGAGCAGGTCCAGCTCAGAATCCATTTCTCCGGTCCCTGGTGCACCTTGCTGCAGCTCCTCCGCCATGCTACCGGCCTGGTGAATGCTGACTGGAACACTGCTCGGGTGCTCGACCACGCCACTCGGCTGCACCCTTTCCCTTCTTGGAGGCGGGGCCGGAGGCTGCACTAGCATCTGGCGCCAGACTGGCGCCCAGCCCATCACGACCGGCATCACTCCGCTTGCGATAAGGTACATTTTCTTTATCTGCTGGTCTGGCATTTAGACTCTCTCTGCCAGCCGGCCAGCTTGTCTAGTCGCCATTTCTTCTTCTTCTTCCGCCTTTCATGGCGGGCACCGCTTCGCGCTCTTTTCTTGGACAAGGGGGCGGGGCTTCTCTTCGCGCCCTTTCTTCTTTCACGCCCCCCTTCTTCCCGCGCTCAGCGTCTTCAATGGCGGCAGTTTCTCACACTTTAACACAGGCTTCTTCACGATTCTTCAGGCGCACAGTACCCGGTGTGACCAGGCACGAAATCCTGTTCGTGATGCCAAAAGTTGACTCGCCCACCCCAGGGCTATGGGACACCCGGTGCCGGGCCGGACTAGTCCGGTGGTAGTCAGTGGTGGCTGGGCCCGGCTCCGTGGCCCTGGTGGGTGTCAGTAAAATATGTGGCTTGAATTAAAGTTGGTGTTCGTGACGCCACCTGTGGTATGTGGCTAATAGGCCGCCGCTGCTGTATGAGGCCTCCGGGGGATGTTATAGCAGCAATGGTGGTACAACTCCCCACAGGTGGAGCAATGCCCGGGGCACTGTTGGTGCTGGTGAGTGTCTATGCAGATGATATAACAGAGGCAACTTCAAGGATGCAGTTCATGTTCTTTACTCACACTTCTTGTCACAGCGCTGTAGGGACCCTTGGACTGCTGGGACCACTGTCAGGGACCTCCGCCGTTTCTGGGTGATTCTGAGAGTGAAAGCCGGTACCCTTCTCTTAGTGTCTCTTTCTTCTGCTGTCTTCCTTAGCCTTGCCTTTGATAGGATAAACCTGGCTTGGCCTCCACTACAGCCTCCAGGCTGGGGGGTCACCTGTCGGCTGATTACCCCTTTTCTGGAAGGTCTGCTATGGGTTCTGGCCCGGGGAGTCTACAACATTCCCTGGGCCTCGGTTTTTACTGTTTGGAGATGATCTTTGCACTCCTCCAGTCTCTAGGGACCGTCCCCTGTGGCAGCTTGATCCCTCCACCGATGTTCTTGTGGAACAGGCCACCGCAGCTCTAAACTGCCCTGGGCATCTCTACAGACTACCCGTGGCCCTGCGACTCCTTCTGTTCTCTGCGTGGTGTCACCTGGACCCTCCGAGTCCCAGGATCTTCACCAGGAAGCGTCTCTTCCTTCTTCTCAGCTCCTGACTGACTTGGAGCTTTCTTTCCTTTCTCTTCTCCTCCTTGCCTGCCTCAGCAGGCCTCCTTCTCCTTCCCCTCCCTCTCTTCGACTAACTAAACTTGACCTTCCTCTCTGTGTCTGCTCTCTTGTGGCTCCTCCCACCTCCCCAGTTTCTCTGATCTACCCTATAGGAGCAGGGATGGGTCTTACGACCCCTCCCAGCATGCAGCATGGGAGGGTTGTCTGCCACTTTCCCTGGTCCCAGTGTGTTCCTAGCAATGGGTGTAGTGTGGATTTACCAGGGGACCGGAGTTCACTCTCTTCCTCTCCCAGAATGGGGCATCACACCGCTGGATGGGGTGCAATGACCTGTGGCGACGGAAGCCTCAGGGGCGCCACATACACATAGTATAATGGGCCCAAACCTCCCCTATACACAGTACGTGGACCCACAGCTTCCCTTTACACAATGCGATGGGCCCACAGCTCCCCTTTATATAGTATGGTGGACCCACAGTTACTCTATTCACAGTATGATTAGCCCATAGGTCAATCAAAACACAGCATAATGGCTCCCACACTGTATAATAACCCCCACAGTAGCCTTCAAACTATATATTAGCCCTCACATTAGCCTATTTAACTGTATAATGGCCCCAAAGAAGTCCTCTCCCCACAACAACACTTTGGCCAATTACACATCAGTGAAAAACACACATTTTTCACGGACTGTGTTCAAGATGTGAATGGCCTTCCTTGTGCCGTGATCTTGGCACACGTGTGTTCTCTGTGTGCTATCAATGACAGCACACTTTTTACTCTGCTGTCCCCTGCGCTGCTGTCCGTGGTGCCCGGTGCTGCTTGCTCCTGCGCTGTTACTTTCAGGTCAGCAGTGTAGCGAATATGCAATGAGTATAATGAGCGGGCCTGGAAGCAAGTGACAGCAGCGGCAGAGACAGCAGCGCTGAAGACAGGTGAGTATAGAAAATCATTTTATTTCAAAGACGTGTTTTCTCCGGTACATGTCACACTGATCACATTCGTGTGACACCCAAGTTGCCAGAGAAAAACGGATTTGTCTTCACACGGACACACGGTCTGTGAAAAATCACTAATGTGTGCTCAGAACCATTGATTTTCATGGGTCTGTATATGTCCGTGAATCCAATACGTATAAAAACGGTGTCATACGTACCGGAATCAGTGACGTGTGAAGGGAGCTTTATTGATATAGTTATTGCCCTGTGTACTGTGTGCTGCGCTATATACTGGAGACATATTGCCCGGTGTACTGTGTGTGGTGCTGTATACTGGAGACATATTACCCTGTATACTGTGTGTTGTGCTGTATACTGGGGACATATTGCCCTGTGCATTGTGTGTTGCGCTGTATACATTGGGTGCTGGTGGGTGTTAGGCCCCCTTTACACATCCATATATAAACACATGTGTGATACGCTCCATTTTGCCTGTGTGGTTATTTTTATCACCCAGTCTTGTGTACATTATTAAAACTGTAAGCTATCAGTGCGCCATCCGTGTTTTTCAGTATCAATATATAGAAAATGAAATGACAAAGTTTCTCCTATACTTTGCACTGTTAAACATGTAGAGCACACGGACTGTACACTGCTGCCATCCATGTGCTGTTTGTGTTTTTCACGGATCCATAGATTTGTATACAGATATAATACAGAGGAGCAGTGTGTGTGGGAGAGATATTATACAGAGGAGCAGTGTGTTTGGGGATATTATACACAGGGGCACTGTGTGGGGGGATATTATACAGAAAGGCAATGTATGTGGGGGGTATTAAATATGATGCAGTGTGGGAGAGATATTATACAGAGGAGCAGTGTGTTTGGGGATATTATACACAGGGGCACTGTGTGCGGGGATATTATACAGAAAGGCAATGTATGTGGGGGGTATTATATATGATGCAGTGTGGGAGAGATATTATACAGAGGAGCAGTGTGTTTGGGGATATTATACACAGGGGCATTGTGTGGGGGGATATTATACAGAAGGGCAATGTGTGTAGGGGGTATTATATATGATGCAGTGTGGGAGAGATATTTTGGAGATGGGCGGTTTAGCGGGTGTATTATGGAGTGGGGCGTTCTAGAGGGTGTATTATGGAGAGGGGCAAGTCTATGGCGAAAATCTGTGCGCTTTGCTGTATATTCTGTGCGGTTTTGGAGCGTTTTTGGTGCGTTTTTCCGGTCGTTTTTGGTGCACATTTTTCACATTCATTAGAATGATGATATCGGCAGCAAAAACGCAGCAAGAATTGACATGCTGTAGATTTATTTTTGCACCAAATCTGCAAGGAGAAAATAGTCAGCGTGTACAGGAGACTTCAGGATTTTCATTGTCTTTGCTGGGATCGGGCAACCCTTCAGTTTTTGTGACAAATCTGAGCTTAAAATCACTTAAAAAGGTGATAAAAATGCAACATGTGCACACAGCTTAAGATGTTGCATTGAAAACTCACAGCATAAAAACTCACTAAAAGCTCATCTGTGAACATGGCCTTAAGTGTAAATCATCTGTTGAAAAACCTCATATAAAACTTTTTTCAACTTATTCCTTTGAGATATCAGTTACTTTTCATTCTCAGTTACACTTTCTTAGGAAACTTTTCTTTTATTCCCTATATATTTGCGACAGATGGGAATTTCTGTATTATACATTTAGCAATAAAATCAAGTAACCTATATAAACCAAAGGAAAATCCTAAGTACGGGCACATAGAAGATGAGGACGACACAGACGATCTAACTGTGGTGGGTATAGGGGAAACCAATACTAAATGCTGATTGTGATGTCAATGTTTTGCTCTGTATTTTCACTTTTTTTATTGTTTATTTTTTTAATTATAAAAAAGCTGTGGTTTTAGGATATTGTAATTAAATATAAAACTAAAAATAATGCTATAATTTTATATTCTTGGCATTTTTATTTTGCAAACGGCCTTTAGGAGTAGGGTCTGAACATTTGGTCACGAACAGCGGCAGTGTAATATGTCAGAAAAGCAAGATTTACCAGCTCGGGCTAAAAGGACTTTTCTATGTAGCATATTTAAAGCATTTATTAGTATTTATATCTATGCAACCCTAACCACTGTGTAGTATATATGTTACCGGCAATGTGTACAAACAGGCATTCTATAGAATACCTAGGCAATGTATACAATGCCGGAAATGGGTTGTCAAAGTATGAAATACATTAGATGTTCATACTTTTCCTAGTCATTCTATAGAATACCTAAACGACAAACAGGTGGAGTGTAGAATACTACAGGGGTGATCTGTCCAAAAGTAGGTGTCAGGAATGACACTTCTGATTCCTTTTTTTTCCCAGCAAAGATATCCTGTTGTTCATTTTGCATTTCTTATTTCATGTTTTTGACTGTTTGTTACTAAAGACTAAAGGGGGCTTTACACGGTAGCAATATCGCTAGCAATTTGTAGCGATAGCGAGCGTGTAAGAACCCGCCCCCGTCGCGCATGTGATTGTTTGTGATCGCTGCCGTAGCGAACATTATCGATACGGCAGCGTCACACATACTTACTTGGTCGGCGTCGTCGCTGTGACTGACGAACAATCCTTCGTTCAAGGGGGAGGGACGTTTGGCATCACAGCGACGTCACCGCAACGTCACTAAGCGGCCGGCTAATCAAAGCGGAGGGGCGGAGATGAGCAGGACGTAACATCCCGCCCACCTCCTTCCTTCCGCATTGTGGCCGGCGGCAGGTAATGAGACGTTCCTCGCTCCTGTGGTGTCACACATAGCGATGTGTGCTGCCGCATGAGCGATGAACCACCTGGATAAACAACCCTTACCGATTTTTGAGTTTGGGACGACCTCTCCATGGTAAACGATTTTCACCATTTTTGAGGTCACTTAAGGTCGCTGGTCAGTGTCACACGCTGCGATATCGTTAATGACGCCGGATGTGCGTCACTAATAACTTGACCCCGACGACAAAACATTAACGATATCGTAGCGTGTAAAGCCCCCTTTATAGTCAGGAATGACACTTCTGTTTCTTTGTGTTTTTCCCAGTAAAGATATCCTGTTGTTCATTTAGGATTTTTTCTTTCATTAGTTTTTTGACTGTTTGTTACTTCTTTCATTAGTTTTTTGACTGTTTGTTACTAAAGACTTTTCCAATCTGGGCATTATATCAGACTTTACCTGAGCAGTTCTTATCATTCTTTATAATACCTAGACATTTTATGTAATGGACAACTTTTCCAATCTGGGCATTATATCAGACTTTGCCTGAGCAGTTCTTGTCATTCTTTATAATACCTAGATATTTTATGTAATGGACAACTTTTCCAATCTGGGCACCTAGAACTTTTTTGTAATGCCTAGGAAAAGTATAGAACAACGCAGATATTTCATATCTTGCCTGAAAGCGACAGGGATTGTATACATTGCCTAGGTATTCTATAGAATGCCAGGTTTTCATACATTGCCTGTAACATATACAGTATCGTTGTTACGGTGGGCTGTCTGATAATAACCTAAAGGAGTATCAGACAGTCAGGGTCCACCGTGCAAAGACTCTGCTGCAGACTATGGCAGAGTGCAATACCTCTGTTAACTCACAGAAGGATATAATAAGTAAGTAAAGCAATTCCTCCCTTACTTGGAGGGTGTGTGGAATGATCTCTGTTAATAATCACAGAGACAAATGCAATGTGTGCGAAATGGCACCTACCTAGGTCCACTCTTCTAGTGGTGAAAAAGAGACGAACAGCAGCGTAAGCCGCACAAAGCTCCTACCTGCGTTCGCTCCACTAGTGTGCGAGGACACGAACCACTAGATATGGCACCTGCCTAGGTCCGCTCTTCTAGTGGTGCAAAAGAGACGAACAGCAGCGTAAGCCGCACAAAGCTCCTACCTCTGTTCGCTCCCCTAGTGTGCGAGGATACGAACAACTGCCAGACGCAGTATAAGGAACGTTACCCTAGCGGCAACGTCCACCTACGAGTCGAACCACAAGGCCCAGCCAGACCATGTGCCTCAGGCACCTGCCTATGTCCGCTCCCCTAAGAGGTAAGGATACGGACAGCAGCCAAAGCTGTAAGGTATAAGAACGCTACCCTGCCGGTAGCGCTTACCTAGCATAGACAGAGGAATGCCTAGAGGAACGCGCACAGAGCGTCTACTCTTATGCATGAACCAAGAGGACTGAGCGCCGGCGTGTGTCAGGGTCTTATATAGACTCTGTGCCTCATCCAAGATGGAGGACACCAGAGCCAATCCGCTGCCAAAACGACAGGAGTGACGTCATGCTGGCCTATCACCGAGCAAGGCATCACAAGCACATGACCAGCGACCAATCGGCATAGAAGGTGTCAGAGACATGTGACCTCGTGTCAGCGATGATGTCACCCGCACATGTGCAATGGCTCCAAGATAGGACTTAGTCTCCGGTGCTCGCACATGTGCAGTAGCAAGAAATCTGGACTTAGTCTCCAGCGCTCGCACATGTGCAGTAGCAAGAAATCTGGACATAGTCTCCAGTGCTCGCAGCAACGGTAACAATCGTGCTCTTTTCCACACTCCTGAGATTTTATTGCGCTGACACTATATGCTGCCCGGTGGTTATAGGAACAGCATTGTGCATTATCTGGAAGTAAAGGCCATTTGTGTACAGTAAGTGCCATAAATCTGCAATTTTTTATTACATGATTTCATCTTAGCTACTGTATATGAAGGTGATTTGTACTTTAATATATTATATATTGTATATGTTGATATATATTGATTATACCAATATTAACATGTTGTTGTTGGTTTTTTACTACACTTGTATCACGTAAGCACTTCTTTAAAAACTGATTTGTAAAGCCATATAAAGCCATAATATTTCTAATCTTTCTGTTGGTCGTTTATAGATGATTGTTTTTTTATGGATCAAGCTGTAGTTTTCATTGGTACAACTTCAGGGGGCATATAACCTTTTACCCCTATTTTATTTTTGGTAGACTAGATACAAAGGAGTTTTTGGAGGCCAGTACAAAATAACAGAAGTTCTGTTATTATTTTTTATGGTTGGATTAGTAATGTTATATTTCAGAAGACAGGTACGGGTTATTTTCAATCTTTTTTAACCTTTTTTCCGCATCATTAAAAAAGGATTTATGTTCTTTTTTTCCAAAATAATATGTTGAACTTTTCTGTTTTTTAATATTAGTCCAGTGCAACGAATTTAGCATACAGTTGTTTAGGCTGAGTTCCAATGTCCAGTAATCATCTATTAGAATAGATCCTGCAGAGATCTGTTGTCAAAAAAGTTGGGCAAACACAACTTGTTTTGTCCATTTTTAAATACTTGATTTGAGCTGGATCTGTTTGTTTTTTTTTTTGAACATTGGAGACTATGGAAAATGGATCCATTACCGGATTGTTATTTAGGGGTGCTTCACACACAGCGAGCTCGCTGCCGAGATCGCTGCTGAGTCACGCTTTTTGTGACGCAGCAGTGACCTCATTAGCGATCTCGCTGTGTGTGACAATGAGCAGCGATCTGGCCCCTGCTGCGAGATCGCTGCTCGTTACACACAGCCCTGGTTCGTTTTCTTCAAAGCCGCTCTCCTGCTGTGACACACAGATCGCTGTGTGTGACAGCAAGAGAGCGACAAATGAAGCGAGCAGGGAGCAGGAGCCGGCGTCTGACAGCTGAGGTAAGCTGTATCCAAGATAAACATTGGGTAACCAAGGTGGTTACCCGATATTTACCTTAGTTACGAGCCTCTGCAGCTCTCACGCTGCCTGTGCTGCCGGCTCCGGCTCTCTGCACATGTAGCTGCTGTACACATCGGGTTAATTAACCCGATGTGTACAGCAGCTAGGAGAGCAAGGAGCCAGCGCTAAGCAGTGTGCGCGGCTCCCTGCTCTCTGCACATGTAGCTGCATTACACATCGGGTTAATTAACCCGATGTGTACTGTAGCTAGGAGAGCAAGGAGCCAGCGCTCAGTGTGCGCGGCTCCCTGCTCCCTGCTCACACTGGTAACTAATGTAAACATCGGGTAACCATACCCGATGTTTACCTTAGTTACCAGTCTCCGCAGCTTCCAGACGGCGGCTCCGTGCAAGCGCAGCGTCGCTTGCACGTCGCTGCTGGCTGGGGGCTGTTCACTGGTCGCTGGTGAGATCTGCCTGTTTGACAGCTCACCAGCGACCATGTAGCGATGAAGCAGCGATCCTGACCAGGTCAGATCGCTGGTCGGATCGCTGCTGCATCGCTAAGTGTGAAGGTACCCTTAGCCATCCGTTTTTCTTGCATTTGTAAAGGATCTGTTTTCTGCTTTTGATCAGTTTCAAATGGAAGAGAAATAGCAATCCATTAATGGATTCGTTCTTCATAGACTCCCATGTTAAAAAAAAGCATCCAGCTAAAAGTCAATTATATAAAAACGGACAAAAATTTGGGTGACGTTTTTGCCAACAGATCTCTGTAGGATCCTTTCTAATTGATGATTACTGGACATGTAAACTTAGCCTAAGTCACTTACTTAATACATTGCCATTATTTAATAACTCAGTATAGGAAGAATACTAAACGGACTGTCTAATGGTTCCATTTGCACATAGCTTGTGATGCGAGACCATCAGAAGCGATATGCTAATGACCCTCTGTTGCGAGCGTCAACCAAGGGTCATGCAACTGTGATCCAATCTTGTGATCTGATCACAGCTGCAGAGAAGAGGGAGGGAGCACTTTCTCTCCATCTCCTCCCTGGCTTATCTCTGCGTACATCGCACTGCGGTCGGATGACATGCAAGTGCAGTGTGATGTTTCACATGCTCCCATAGACTTATATGGGTGTGTGTGAACCAAAACTCGCTGCCAAAGACAGCATGCTGTGATTCATTGCTCTTGCCGCTATGGTATGAGAAATCAATCGCAGATGAACATTGCCCCATAGTTTTGCACTAGAGTGAGAGCAATCCGAGGTTTTATTGGATTGCACTTGTCCGTACAAAACGCAAGTGGAATCGAGGCATTAAAAAGATAATCACTTATTGTAGTGTAGCCATCAGCTGATTCGAATGATTATACATTCTGAAATTTTGGCAGCAAACTGTTTTTAGCTGGGGAAAACTGTGACTAGAAACCCCTGCTCCAATGGTAATGGTTTAATCCGATGTCCAGTTTCCATATATTTCTAGATATATTGTTTTTTTACAGATAGAGAACATACTCATTATAGTCTATGTGGTTGTTTATTTGTTTATGGTTTTTTTTCCAAACTGAGTGTCCACAAATAATAAAAGCGAAGACCTCCATTTTTGATCTTAGTCATGGATGAAACTCAACCATTCGAGTTTGAGTCCATGAAAAACTTAAGGACCACTCGGATGTCATTTAGTCCACTTTAGTGCTTTCTATTTTTCATGTTTGATTGAGAAAAAAAGCTTGAGAAAAACCTACATTATCTTTTTTTTTTTTTTTGCAGACGATTCAAACTGATGTAATACTGATGGTAAAAATTATCCTTTGTCTGAACACTGCTGGAAAAACTGATCCAAAATACTGATGGAAATCACTCTATTTTTTCTGTGTACAAATAAAATCATTGACCTCTGATTGAGATCTATAATTATATTACAAAGTGATCCAAATTATACATTGTAGCCCTTACAATACAGAAAAAGTCCCTGTAATACTGAGCCACTCTTCTCTCTGAATTGTAGAGGGGACCATTATGATGTTCTCTTTATTTTAGGTTGATTATTTATGTAGTTTAGTCTAATCAATTACCATACCAATCTGAAATGTTTTTTTAATTAAGCAAATGTGACGCTAATGACTGTTGGATGGCTGGGATAATGTGAACGCGAGCTGTCCCTCAAGCTATGGATCTCTAGGCTAATCCCTGTTACCAAGATTACACCTGAAGTTGGGGATGCCTGGGTCTCGTACTTTGCTAAGCTCCTGAAAATAACTGAACCACCCCAATGGAGTGAAGAGGCAGGAGAGCAAAGCAAGGAAACACAGGGAACTCAGGCAAGGCAAATGATATACAAGGGCTCCAAAATCTCCAGAAGGTAGATGTTTTGCTTGTCTCCCTGCTGTTTTGAGACTAGTGATAACCTTAAGACTGGAGCCTCCCATCTCCATCTTGACTCCTCATTTAAACAAAGTTTCATTTTCTTTAGCATTTTATGAGTTAAATTCAGGTTTTCTTGCCAGCAGCTCCGTGTAGTGCAGGTCAGCTGGAGCTGCTTTGGGTCCATGCCCATTTAGGATAAATACTTGAGCCTTACCACCAGTCCTTGCTGCTGTTAGAATTCATTTATACTCTGGCCAGCCTGGTGGAAAGTACTGCTGAGGAAGTGTCCTGCTCCCATCCACCTGTTACTTTAGAGTCCGTTTGCTATGGTGTTTTGTATCCTTCTGTTTATTCCCCATTCTGTCTTTCCTTTTCCTCTGTGTTTATTAGTTTAGTGGCGAGTCTAATGTATTTGTCGGCCTGCTCACTAGGCAGGGTGAGTTTAGGGCCAGCTGAGGGTCCTAGGTATCCTGCTAGCTGACAGGTTAAACAAAACTGTATAGAAGATGCTGGGGAGCTCAGGATTCAGCATGAGTTGAGTTCAGGAGGTGCCCACTCACCCCTCTGCCTAGCAGCAGGGTCCTCCATTTTATCATTACCCCAGTGTTTCCCCCTTTTTGTGGTGTTTTTGTAGTTCATCAGATGCCCGTGGGTCTGATCACATGTGTCACACGTTATATATGGACATCTTGTACTCTGTGCGTGACATTAGCTTAGCTGCTGCTAAAAGAACAAAATCTTTGTTTAACAGAAACAAACTCCTCTACCGTGGTCAGAATAGAAATTCTATATCCGACATGGAGTGAAGTCCAGGGAGGGTAAATATAGTGGAAGGGGGAGCTAATAATAAACTGCATCTGAGATTAAGGTCTAAGAGAATTCTCAGCCAGCAGTGAGGGAGTCCGTAGCCCCTTCAACATAGATAGGAAAGTACATCATTTCAACCCAGGGCCTACAATTGATTAAATGCTGAGACCAGGTCACCCAGAAGTAACATCAGGATATGGCACACTCACAACAGCAAAAGGGTTAAACTAACAATTGGAAGAAAGCCTGCAACTTTTGAAAATCTATTTCTTCATACAAAGATTGGGATAGAAAAAAAAAAAAAATAATCAAGCAGTCTCTTATCACTTGAGGAACAGTCACACAATATGTGCTGGATACAGTATATCACACCTTGGACATCGTTAGTGGACAATGGAGCCTTCTGACTTTTAATGGGATCTGGTGGCTTCTGCGGAGGTGGTTGTACCTTTCAGTTTTGACTCGTCTATGTCCACTCTTTGGCTTTACTCCATCGCCAACCTTTGGGGACAGCTTTGCATGGAAATTCTTTAATTTAACTAGATCTATAAATGAAGACACCTATGATTTATTGTTCCTTTAAAAACATGCACTAGTAAGACTTGTTTTCCATTGGGCACTGGAAATAAAATTATAATTACAACACACTAAGAAGGTCAAGTTTATTGAAATCTATACCGGTTTGGGGGAAATTTTTGAAATCCATCATTTTAAAAATTTCAGAAGTTGTTTTGTGAAATTTTTTTTTTTAGATCTTATGTTTTATAGATTAGAGAATCAATTTATATTATTTAATCTCTAACGTGTTTGCTTTTTCTTAAGCTCAAAATGTTGATGATGAAACAGAAAAATGAGACTGCTGTAACCGAATTTCTTCTTTTGGGTTTTTCTCTAATGAAAGAGACAGGATTCTACCTTTTCATTATTATATTTATTATTTATATCGTCACCATATTGGCCAATATATTCATTATTTTCATTGTAAAAACCGAGCGACGTCTACATAAACCCATGTACTTTTTTATTGGTGGACTCTCATTTCTAGAGATCTGGTATCCTTCCGTCACTGTCCCACGACTCCTTTGGTCTCTTAAAACCAGAGAAGAGACTATTTCTTCAGCCGGTTGCATGACACAGTTTTACTTCCACTTTTCTCTTGGTGCAACAGAAATCATTCTCCTGACGGTAATGGCGTATGACCGGTATGTGGCCATATGCAATCCACTGCGCTACTTAAGCATCATGAGTCCTAAGCTTTGCACCCTACTCATCGTTGGATCCTGGGTTGGTGGCTTTGCGGCAGTTGTGGTTCCATGTCTACAGATTTCGAGCCTTACATTTTGTGGTGGAAATCAAATTGACCATTACTATTGTGATCTTGGCCCTTTACTCAAGCTCTCTTGCTCAGACACAACAAGTATCGAAAAACTTTTTTTCTGTCTCAGTTTGTTTATAATTTTAGGCTGTTTTTTCTTAATCATTGTGTCATATATATGCATAATCCGAACAACGATGATGCTTCCAACCGCAAGTGGGAGAAGGAAAGCATTTTCTACTTTTGCCTCACACCTGATTGTTGTATTATTATTTTATGGTACTATTATCTTCATGTTTGTCCGACCCAGTACCGGCGGCCTCCTGCACTTGAATAAAATAGTTTCTGTCATCCCGTCCATAGTGACTCCTCTTCTGAATCCCATGATTTATACTTTGAGGAATCAAGAAGTGATTCAGGCTATGAAGAAAACTGCTATGAAACTGAATATTTTGCATTTCTTTTATAAAGGGTGAAAGATTGTGTATATAAGATTGATATTTAGAAGATAGGTTAAAGATCTGGTCTGTTGGGTATAAGTTTGTGGATTGTATAAAGGTCTGATCCAAAGATGACCAGGAGGCATTGTCAGACTCTCGCATACTTTTCATCATGGTATTATTTGCATTTTAGGCAAAGCAAATGTTTAGTCAAGAGCTAAAAAAATATAAAATTAAATGTAAATTTATACATGGACGTTCAAGATATTTTATCTCAGGTCCATCTGGGCACAGCTGTAATCTGTGACTGCAGTTTGGTTGCGGTGTCTACAGAGTCTGAGATAGTCAAAGACACCTCTACTCTCATTATTGGTTTAGCCTGCTGCTCTCTACTTTTTCCTGCAGCACTTTCCCTGTTTTCAGATCTATGTAATGACAGCAATGATAGATAAGTTACATAAACTTGCTGTCCATTGACTCATAAAGCAGAGTGTTAAGGCCGCTTTACACGCTACGACATCGCTAAAGCGATGTCATTGGGGATCACGGAATTTGTGACGCACATCCGGCCGCTTTAGCGATGTCGTTGTGTGTGACACCTATGAGCGATTTTGAATCGTCGCAAAAACGTTCAAAATCGCTAATCGGTGACATGGGGGTCCCTTCCCAATTATCGTTGCTGCAGCAGGTACGATGTTGTTCGTCATTCCTGCGGCAGCGCACATCGCTATGTGTGACACCGCAGGAACGAGGAAGCTCACCTTACCTGCAGCCGCCGGCAATGAGGAAGGATGGAGGTGGGAGGGAGGTTCGTCCCACTCATCTCCGCCCCTCCGCTTCTATTGGGTGGCCGCTTAGTGACGTCGCTGTGACGCCGAATGAACTGCCCCCCTTAGAAAGGAGGCGGTTCGCCGGACACAGCGACGTCGCTAGGCAGGTAAATACGTGTGATGGCTACGCGCGATGTTGTGCACCACGGGCAGCGATTTGCCCGTGATGCACAAACGATGGGGGCAGGTACTCTCGCTAGCGAGATCGCAGCGTGTAAAGCGGCCTTTACTGTATTTTATGTGATGCCGCTTACGTCTACCTTTTGTCTCCTGCTTGTGATAGGTTTCTCCCTGACAGATTTTACAAGCAGGAGGCAGGGGAAGCATAATGCATGTTATAGAATACATGGGAGAGTCTACTCACACAAAGGCATTCAGTGTGAATCATGGATATGTTACAACTTTGCAGCTAATCATTGTGTTATTACTATTATTATGCTTTTCTTACAGTGTCAGGAAAATGTAATCATAGCTTGTGAAATTTTCCAAATTTTTTCACATTACACCCACAAACATAAAATCATAGCTTGAGAAATGTTCCACATTATACCCACAAACATAAATGTATTTTATTAGGATTTTGTGGAATATACCAACACAAAGTCAAGCATTTGTGAATTGTAAAGGAAATGATACAGATGAAACCATACATTTACATACACTATCTAAAAAGACACATATGCATACTTGTCTCACTATCTGACATGAAATTAGAATAAAACTTTCCTGTTTTAGGTCAATTAGGGTTACTAAAATTACAGTGAGGGAAATAAGTATTTGATCCCTTGCTGATTTTGTAAGTTTGCCACTGACAAAGACATCAACAGTCTAGCGAGAGATAGAATATCCAAAATAAAATCCAGAAAATCACATTGTATAAATTATATAAATTTATTTGCATTTTGCAGAGAGTAATAAGTATTTGATCCCCTACCAACCATTAAGAGTTCTGGCTCTTACAAACATTAAGATGCTCCCAATCAACTCGTTACCTGCATTACAGACAGCTGTCTTATATTGTCACCTGTATAAAAGAATCCTGTCCACAGACTCGATTAATCAGTCAGACTCTAACCTCTAGAACATGGACAAGACCAAAGAGCTTTCTAAGAATGTCAGGGACAAGATCATAGACCTGCACAAGGCTGGAATGGGCTACAAAACCATAAGTAAGACGCTGGGTGAGAAGGAGACAACTGTTGGTGCAATAGTAAGAAAATGGAAGAAATACAAAATGATTGTCAATCGACATCGATCTGAGGCTCCATACAAAACCTCACCTCATGGGGTATCCAGAATCATGAGGAAGGTGAGAGATCAGCCTAACCTAAAACTACACGGGGGAACTTGTTAATGATCTCAAGGCAGCTGGGACCACTGTCACTAAGAAAACCATTGGTAACACATTATGCTGTAATGGTTTAAAATCCTGCAGTGCCCGTAAAGTCCCACTGCTCAAGAAGGGCCATGTGCAGCTGGCCTGTCTGAAGTTTGCCAATGAACACGTGGATGATTCTGAGAGTGATTGGGAGAAGGTTTTGTGGTCAGATGAGACAAAAATGAGCTCTTTGGCCATAGCTCAACTCGCCATATTTTGAGGAAGAGAAATGCTGCCTACAACCCAAAGCACACCATCCCCACTGTCAAGCATGGAGGTGGAAACATTATGTTTTGGGCGGGTGTCTCTGCTAAGGGAACAGGACTACTTCACTGCATCAATAGGACAATGGATGGAGTCATGTACCGTAAAATACTGAGTGACAACCTCCTTTCCTCCGCCAGGACATTAAAGGGAACCTGTCACCACTTTTTTTGCACATAAGTTGCGGCCACCACCACCGGGCTCTTATATACAGCATTCTAACATGCTATATATAAGTGCTCAGGCTGCTGTGAGAAAATAAAAAACACTTTATAATACTTACCTTACGGTCGTACGGTGTGCCTTATGGGTGTCTCCGTTCTCCGGTGCTGGTGCCTCCTCTTTCGGCCATCTTCGTCCTCTTTCTGAAGCCTGTGTGCATGACGCATCTACGTCATACACACTCACTGATCCTGCGCAGGGGCACTACAATACTTTGATCTGCCCTGCTCAGGGCAGATCAAAGTGCGTCTGCTCAGGACCTGAATGCCAGCTAGTGTGGATGACGTCAGATGCGTCATGCACCGCGGCTAGAGAAGAAGGAGGACAAAGATGGCCAAAATTGGAGGCGCCAGCATCGGAGAACGGAGATGCCCATATGGCACACCGCACGACCGTTAGGTAAGTATTATAAAGTGTTTCTTATGTTCTCACAGTGGCCTGGGCTCTTATATACAGCATGTTAGAATGCTGTATATAAGAGCCCGGTGGTGGTGGCCGCAGCTTATACACCAAAAAAGTGGTGGCAGGCTCCCTTTAATGTCCTGGCGGAGGAAAGGAGGTTGTTTCTCAGTATTTTACGGTACATGACTCCATCCATTGTCCTATTGATGCAGTGAAGTAGTCCTGTTCCCTTAGCAGAGACACCCCCCCAAAACATATAAGAGCCCAGTGGTGGTGGCCGCAGCTTACACACCAAAAAAGTAGTGACAGGTTCCCTTTAAAATGGGTCTCTGGGTCTTCCAGCATGACAATGACACAAAGCACACAACCAAGGCAACAAAGGAGTGCCTCAAGAAGAAGCACATTAAGGTCATGGAGTGGTCTAGCCAGTCTCCAGACCTTAATCCCATAGAAAACTTATGGAGGGAGCTGAATGAGTTCTCAAAATCTTAATAATTTAGAGATGATCTGCAAAGAGGAGTGGAGCAAAATTCCACCTGACATGTGCGCAAACCTCATCATCAACTACAAAAACCGTCTGACTGCTGTGCGGCCAACAATGGTTTTGCCACCAGGTATTAAGTCTTGTTTGCCAGAGGGATCAAATATTTATTTCTCTCTGCAAAATACAAATAAATTGATATAATTTATACAATGTGATTTTCTTGATTTTATTTTGGCTATTCTATCGCTCTTTGTTAAGATTAACTCACCCTTAAAATTAGAGACTATTAATGTCTTTGTCATTGGGCAAACTTACAAAATCAGCAAGTGATAAAACACTTATTTCCCCCACTGTATTTATATTTGCTAAGTGCCAGAATATTGAGAGCTAGAGAGAATGTTTAAAGGCATTTTTGTTACTTTCTGCAAAGTCAAAAGTTTACATACACTAACAGTACTATACCTTTAAACAATATGGGACAGCCCATATGATGATGATGTCATGTCTTTTGAAGCTTCTGATTTATTCAGGTTTATTGGCAAAATCTAAGTAAATTAGAGGCACACCTGTGAATGTATTTTAATACACACCTGAAACACACTGCTTCTTTGAGTAGCATCAAGGGAAAATCAAAAGAAATCATCCAAGATCTCTGGAAGAGAATTGTGGACTTGCACAATTCTGGTTCATCCTTGGATGCAATTTCCAGATACCTGAAGGTGCCTTGTTTATCTGTACAAACAATTATACCCAAGTACAAACAAGATGGGAATGTCCAGCCATCATGCTGCTCAGGAAGGAGACGGGTTCTGTATACCAGAGATGAATGTGCTTTGGTCAGACATGTGTATGTGGGGCCCCGAGGCTCGGTGTCGGTGCAGCTGTGCATTACCTTCAGGGACTCCACGCGGCTGGATCTTGTCACAAGTAGGAAATCCTCTATTTTGATTGTCGTGACGCCACTCTCAGAATTGCGGTCAGTGGAGACCGCCACTGCAGGTTAGGGGTGCCTGGGGCTGATAGTGGGTGCAGTCAGTTGTAATAGCCTCCTGAGAGTGAGGCATGCCCCAGGGTCCCGTGTAGGTGTGTGGAACTACAAGTCGCAGAATGACTCACACGCACAAGCAGGATGTCTTTCAGGGGTTTTACTCACTGATGATGGCAGGGTGAGTAACCCGGGCGTAGCTGGGATGAACCAGGCTGGAACCAGGTGTCCTTCAGGCTGACTTGTGAGGGTGGCTACTGACTCGCCTTCCTTAGCCCTTCTGTTGTTTGTGGTAACCCCGACTTGCAGTCCCTATGGGGGTCACCCAGGGAAGTTGCTGCTCCCCTCGTTTCGGCCCGTTTGCTTGTAGCCTGGACCAGGTCACTCCGGCTGCTCCTGTGAACTATGGGCCCTCACTTTGCTACGTGGCTGCGGACTCTGTGGTGTTGTCTTGGGGGTTTGAAGTGCCCCCTCAGGCAGGTTTGGCAGAAGAAAGCTGGATCTATCTCTGCACTGGGACCTGTTACCCCTTCGGGCCTGGTACCTCCCTGGCAGTCCTCTTACTCTCCACTCCGTTGCTCTCTCTTTAGCCTTGTGTGGATTTCGGACGGCACCACTAGGTGACCGTTCTCCCCCGTCAGTAGTCACTGCGCGGACGCTGTTAGACTGCAACAGCTCCAGGGTCTGCTTCTGCTCTCCCTGAGCTGCACACTAAACCGGCTCAGTCGTGGGACCTGCACTGCTGCTCCTGTCTGAGCTCCACTTCCATGCTCCTCACTCCTCCACACTCTGCTTCAGACTGCCCTCTCCTCCTCCTTCCTCTTTTCCCTTTTGTGCCTGCCTACGCCACCTAGCAACCAGGCTCTCTACCACACCCCTTGAGTGGAGATGGAGGCTTCGCCCCCTCCTGGGATCCCCAGGGGTCCTCCCAAAGGTACATGTGTGAGACCTGATCACTATGCGCCTGTGTAGTCACACCTCGGTCAGCCTTCTGGATTACCTGTTTTGTACTGTCCCCAGCATGGGTGCAGTACTCAGTGGTGCCTGACCAGGTCAGGGGCACCACATGTATATCAAACCAAGAACAAAAGCAAAAGACCTTGTGAAGATGCTAGTGGAAACTGGTAAGATTGTGTGATTAACCACAGTGAAAGGAGTACTGTATAAACATGGGCTGTAAGGCCATTCTGTCAAGAAGAAGCTATTACTGCAAAAGAAATATAAAAAAATCAAATTAATGTTTGCAAATGCACACAGGGACAAAGATCTTAAGTTTTGGAGATATGTCCTGTGGTCTGACAAAACTAAAAATGAACTGTTTGACCATAATGACCATTGTTACATTTGGAGGAAAAAGGGATAAGCTTTGAAGCCTTAAAAGTATGTGACGCCCTGGGCAAGCCAGGGGTCACAGGTCATAACACCACCACACCCTACACCCCGGATAGGTACACCAAAGCTACACTAGAAATCCTTGTTGCCTTCCTCCAGGGGCTGATGTCCACACCAGGGGGTGGGCCAGGCGGTTGGCTCCACCCACCGAGGAGTTCACAGCCCTGGAGGCGGGAAAACCAAGCAGTTCAGTCTAGTCAGAGTTTGAAGTGAGAGTGAAGTGGTAGAGGAGAAAAGGAGAGGAGTTAAAGTGGAAAAGAAAGTGACAGCTGAGAAAGCCTGAAGTTGGTCCGGGTGTGTGCCCCGGACTGAGAGAGCAAGGTCAGCAGACGGCGGTGACCGTCTGCAGGAGAGGCTGAGCGGAGGTTGCCGAAAGGACCGTGGACGGGTGGTGGCCCGGCGGTACCGGAGCGGTATACAAAGTGAAGCCAGCACCATTGGCAGGGGCCTTTCGGATCCCGGCAAGGCTAGGAGTCGCCGTGAATTTGCCAAATCCGTCAGTGAAGGGGACCTCCTGGGTCTCTCAAAAACTAAGTCCCGATTGAAGGCAACAGTCCAACCGTAGGAGAGAGACACCGCCACCGCCAAGGCACCAGTTTCTCAGGGCCAGCGCCTGCGGGCAAAGAGGGGCTCCTCCGGCCCATATCCAAGCCGGGGAGCGGGTTACCGGTGGGAACCCATCGCTACCAACATCATCTTAGGTGCAGGAAAAGGGACCGTCACCGTCAACTACTGGGGAAAAGCAACAGCAGCCGTCCGTGGGAACCGTCTTTCCAGCCGTGTGTTTTACCGAGAACTGTGTCCCCGTCTCAGGCTGAGTGAGTACCACAGTGCCGTGAGGCACAGCGCTGCCCCCGCGTCCCTGCACCCCACCAAGCCCTGCACTGGCCCCGCCATCCCTCATCACCCACCTCATCACTGGGCCCCGGGACAACTACCCCCTACCCACGGAGGGGAGAGTCAACAACTTTGCTGCCCCCTGTCACCGCTCCCGGGATCCCCATACAGAGCAGCGGTGGTGTCCACACAATCACCACAACCGTGGGTGGTGTCACGGACAATAAACAATCCCTAAAACCCAATCCCTTTTCACTCACAGGCGAGGAGCGCCGCTCGAGTCCCCGGGATCCGGCCCATCGCTCGAGCCACCGAGCAGCAGCAGGCCGCAGCAGCAGCGGCAGCCGGACCCGAGCAGTGGGAGAGCGCGGCGTCCCCTCCTCCGCTCGCGACAACTTGGCGTCACGAACAGGATCTTACCGCTCTGCCGTTGGGTAGAGGTGCGCCTTGTGACCGCCGGAGATGTCCGGCCGAAAAATTTCGGAAGCCGCCATCTTTGGCGCGAAAAGTTCCCGCTCGAGTGTCTTCTCGAGTAGTGGAGGCGCGAAGGCCGAAACCCCGCCCCGATAGAGGACGGGCCAAAAAGAGGCTAAGGGGGACGAAATGGCAACTGGTCGCATGTAGCCGCGGCTATAAAAGCGGGGACGCCAGGACTCTGCAGCCATCTTGTTTCTGGGAAAAGCCGCCAGCAACATGTGGATGCCGTCCCGAAGCACCGTAGCCCCCGCGCCTGGAACCGCGGCGTGGGTGGAAATCCGGACCGCGCAGCTCTACCAGAGGCTGCAGGTCAAAATGCAGCTCCTCATGGAGGAGTGGGAGACCGACATGGCGGAGGTTATAGCGGCCGTGCGGAGACGCGAGGAGGAAGCTGAGGAAGGGAGGGTGAGTGACCCACGCCCCGATGCCCTTGAAGGGCCGGTCATCGCGGCTGCGGGACCCGGTCTAAACCCTCTCACCCTGCTGCCTCCCTCGCCACCCGTCTCGGAAACCGTGACCCCGCCACTAGGCCCACTACCACCGCAACCGGTAGCGATACCCAGCATGCCCGCCCCGGCGGGCCGACCTGTAGCCGGAGCCCGTAGTCGACCGGAGGTGCTGCCATGGAAAGCCCCGAAAACCGAACCGGAGGCGTCCCCCGAGAAAGTCCCCGAGCCGGAGCCGACAGCCCGCTCCGTGCCAAAGGCCCAGCAGAGGAAAGCCCCTGTGCCCATCCCCCACACCTCGGCTGAGGTTGCGCCGGGTTGCCGCTGCAAGGCGGCGTCCAAGGCCAAGTCACCGCGGGACCTGTCGCCCAGATTACCAGCAGTGGGCAATGTCCAACAGGTCTCGCGGGGCCCGACCCATGCGCCGGAGCTCGCAGCAGCGCCATACTGGGACAGGGAGCCGGAACCGTTGGGCCTGGAAATCGGCGAGAGAGAAAGAAGGAAGGCGGAGATGGTGGCCCGTACGATCCGGGAGAAGGAGAGCCTGAGACAAGCTACCTTCCGGGTCCGGGGCCCGCTGTATGAAGGGCAGGTGAGGCGGTTTGATGTCCGCCGGGGCTATGGATTTATTTATGAACCGGGCCTGGAGGCCGAAGTGTTTATAGCCCGGCGGGATGTGAATGCTCACCTGCCAGAGGAGCACCCCGGTCATAACCTGATGCCGGGCGACATAGTTCAATACACCCGGCACTGTGGAGAGAGGGGGTGGTTCGCACTGGATGCCAAGTTAAGGGGCAGCCAGGAGTCCCGTGTGAGCGCCGCGCCCCCTCCCTCAGGTGATGTCGAGGACTCTGAGTGATGGCAGCGGAGCACCGTTGAACCATCCCCGTTGGGACCACAAGTGTGTGTGTAAAAGTTTGAAAAGTTTTGCAAAAGATGATAAGTGATCGAACCGAAGATTTACCTGATTACCGTGATTTGGAACCGGCCGTTGCCGGCACCGTTGTCCCCGTGGGGACCCTTAAAAAAGTTGCATAGGGAACTCTCTATGAACAGGCCCGAGAACTTGCAGGGCAACCACAAACATTAGTGGCATGTAAATAAAAGTATGTTTGTTGCAGCTACCGTTACCGCCTCCGGAGAGGCAGGTTGGAGGGAGGGCCCGCAATGGAGCAGGCTGGGGCCCAGCCACCACCGGAACCGGTGGCTACCCTCTGGAGGGGAAGGACAGATCCCGCTCGGGTAACTGGTTCAGGACTGGGGTCAAGTGGTGCTGCCTGTTTCCTAGAGGCAGCATCAAGGCCAGGTTACTTGGGTGGGAGAGAGCGGCAGCCGCAACCGTTACCGTAACGTTTAAGCAAAGTGCCTCCCGTTGTGGGATGATGTTATTATACTTGTCTTGTGGTTTTTTTATCTTTTCAGAAAAAAAAATAAAACTGGTGTTGGACGGGCAGCCCGCGGACGGTCTGCATTTTGCTAAGGGGGAATGTGACGCCCTGGGCAAGCCAGGGGTCACAGGTCATAACACCACCACACCCTACACCCCGGATAGGTACACCAAAGCTACACTAGAAATCATTGTTGCCTTCCTCCAGGGGCTGATTTCCACACCAGGGGGTGGGCCAGGCAGTTGACTCCACCCACCGAGGAGTTCACAGCCCTGGAGGCGGGAAAACCAAGCAGTTCAGTCTAGTCAGAGTTTGAAGTGAGAGTGAAGTGGTAGAGGAGAAAAGGAGAGGAGTTAAAGTGGAAAAGAAAGTGACAGCTGAGAAAGCCTGAAGTTGGTCCGGGTGTGTGCCCCGGACTGAGAGAGCAAGGTCAGCAGACGGCGGTGACCGTCTGCAGGAGAGGCTGAGCGGAGGTTGCCGAAAGGACCGTGGACGGGTGGTGGCCCGGCGGTACCGGAGCGGTATACAAAGTGAAGCCAGCACCATTGGCAGGGGCCTTTCGGATCCCGGCAAGGCTAGGAGTCGCCGTGAATTTGCCAAATCCGTCAGTGAAGGGGACCTCCTGGGTCTCCCAACAACTAAGTCCCGATTGAAGGCAACAGTCCAACCGTAGGAGAGAGACACCGCCACCGCCAAGGCACCAGTTTCTCAGGGCCAGCGCCTGCGGGCAAAGAGGGGCTCCTCCGGCCCATATCCAAGCCGGGGAGCGGGTTACCGGTGGGAACCCATCGCTACCAACATCATCTTAGGTGCAGGAAAAGGGACCGTCACCGTCAACTACTGGGGAAAAGCAACAGCAGCCGTCCGTGGGAACCGTCTTTCCAGCCGTGTGTTTTACCGAGAACTGTGTCCCCGTCTCAGGCTGAGTGAGTACCACAGTGCCGTGAGGCACAGCGCTGCCCCCGCGTCCCTGCACCCCACCAAGCCCTGCACCGGCCCCGGCATTCCTCATCACCCACCTCATCACTGGGGCCCGGGACAACTACCCCCTACCCACAGAGGGGAGAATCAACAACTTTGCTGCCCCCTGTCACCGCTCCCGGGATCCCCATACAGAGCAGCGGTGGTGTCCACACAATCATCACAACCGTGGGTGGCGTCATGGACAATAAACAATCCCTAAAACCCAATCCCTTTTCACTCACGGGCGAGGAGCGCCGCTCGAGTCCTCGGGATCCGGCCCATCGCTCGAGCCACCGAGCAGCAGCAGGCCGCAGCAGCAGCGGCAGCCGGACCCGAGCAGTGAGAGAGCGCGGCGTCCCCTCCTCCGCCCGCGACAAGTACACCATCCCAACTCTGAAACACAGGAGTGGCAGCTTCATGTTGTAGGGTTGTTTTGGTGCAGGAGGGACTTGTGTACTTCACAAATGGCATCATGAGGATAGAAGATTATGTGGCAATACTCAAGCAAAAGCTCAAGACATCAACCAGGAACTTAAAGCTTGGGTGGAAATGGGTTTTCCAAATGGACAATGACCTGACGCATACTGCCAAACTGGTTACAAAGTAGCTTAAGGATAAACTCAATTTTTTGGAGTGGCCATCACAAGGTCCTGATCTCAGTCCTATTGAAAATGTATCGGCAAAGCTGAAAAGGCCGGTGCGAGCAAGGTGAGCTACAAACATGGCTCAGTTACATTAGTTCTGCGAGGACAAATGGGGCAAATTTCTACCAACTATTGTGAGAAGTTTGTATGATGGCCATTCCAAAACATTGACTTTGTTATCCTTAAGCAACTTTGTAACCAGTGAGAAATACATGCATATGTGTCTTTTTAGATAGTGTATTTAAACTTCTGGTTTCAACTGTATGTATGTACCAGTTAGGTTGCTGCTGTCAGTGGAATGATTCCCAAAAGGATTTGTTGCGCACTTGTTGTACCCCACAGAGTGGCTATCTTTTGGATACTAGATGTATAATGTGACTGTGTGTGTGTTTTATGTATTTACGCTGTGAATGTTGGAAATGTTTTGTATGTGATTTGCAGCACACATGCACACAAAGAGTTACTATACTTCCCTCACTAAGCTGGTGACTAGGGAATTCTAGCAGACTTGCATGACAAATAGACTTATACTTTTGGTAGTGGAGGAATAGTGGAATACCTTAGTCCCAAAAACCACACAGTCTAATTGCAAGTATGCCGAGGACGCAGGAGGGGTACCCGACCAGAAGTAAGTCAATGGAGATGGTAATGCTAGCTCTGCACATAATGAAGATGAGTTGGCATTTGAAGGCCATTAGGGAATACTACCTTATTGGGTTGGAAGGATTTCCATAGTTCCAGTGTTGGACTTTAGTTTGGACACCTGATAGACTTAGGGCTGCTTTACACACAGCGACATCGCTAGCGATGTCGTTAGCAATCGCATCCGCCCCCGACGTGCATGCGTCACGGGCAAATCGCTGCCCGTGACGAACAATATCGCTAGTACGCGTCACACGCACGTAACTTCCTAACGACGCCGCTGTGGCCAGCGAACAATCTTTTATTTAAGGGGGAGGTTCGTGCGGCATTATAGCGACGTTACACAGCGGGCCACCAATAGAAGTGGAGGGGCGGAGACCAGCCGCATTAACGTAACTCCCACCTCGTTGCCGGAGGATGCAGGAATGATGTTGTAGCTGCCTCAGGAACGACGAACAACCTGCGTCCAAAACGAGCAACGATATTTTTAAAATGAACGGTGTGTCAACAATCAACGATTTGTGTGGCTTTTTGGATCGTTAGCGGTCACTCGTAGGTGTCACACGCAACGACGTCGCTAACGACGACGGATGTGCGTCATGAATTCCGTGATCCCAGTGATATCTCGTTAGCAATGTCATTGCATGTAACGGGGCCTTTAAAGTTATTGGACTCCTCATAAACCCAATTTTCTTTATCTACCACTGAAAATCTGCGTCTTGGAACCTGCTATACGTGTAATATCATACGCTGTAACGATATGCTGCCATTAAGTAAAAGTTTACACTTGGTTTAACATCACTAATGCTTGCTGACTCTCCTGGCGCAAACTCAGTAATATTTATTTGCCAAATCTATTAGTGGATTCTAGAGCCTAAGATTTAGGAGTGATTGTAGAGTCTGGGTGGGATTGTCACTCCAATACTACCCTTTCAAGTTTTAGATCTGCTGATCTAAAGTTCCAGGTGCAACTCTAGGGGGAATTAAAAAGGGGACTTTGTCTATGTTAAAGGGAGAGGAAAACCTGTGTTTAGAAAAGCTGCAAAGCCGAGCTCTGCTGGAAGTTGCAATCATCTCCTCAACAAGGACTTACTTATTGAAATCTCTGAAAGGATGATGTGACGCACATGACTAGTGGGGTTTACCTAGTACCTGGTAAACCCCCAGAAGATGTTACAAGGGTCATGATACCTCAGAGGTCCCTGCCGCTAGGGAAAGGGGTGAGGGGGCACCTCCTTAACTCACCTCAAAATGACCCCTGAGCTACCTAGCGTCCCTATACAAGTTCTTTCAACTTGTCGAGAGCAGGATACCTAATTCCCTCATCTGGCCCTCGACTCACCCTGCCTAGTGAGGAGGCCGACGATTTCACTAGACTCGCAATTACTTTACAGAAACACGAGGGTAGGAATACAACAGTCAGGTAGTTTGCTTTCACATATAAACCCTCACACTATGCACTTTAGCCACACCTCCTGATGAAGCCATCCTGGTAAAACGTGCGTCGATGCCGAGGCTCCCTGACCCTGCCACTTGTTTGGCCACTAACCTGCTGTTCATAATGTCGCAAGGTAATAATGTTTCCTTCTAATTATGACTGACTATGGGAGTGGCACTTGTGAGGTTGTTCAGGAGTTAAGGCCCAGTCACACTAAACAACTTACCAGCGATCCCAACAACGATCCAACCTGATAGGGATCGCTGGTAAGTTGCTAGGAGGTTGCTGGTGAGATGTCACACTGCGACACTCCAGCGATCCCACCAGCAACCTGACCTGGCAGGGATCGCTGGAGCGTGGCTACACGAGTTGCTGGTGAGCTCACCAGCAACCAGTGACCAGCCCCCAGCCAGCAGCACCACGTGGAAGCGATGCTGCGCTTGGTAACTAAGGTAAATATCGGGTAACCAACCCGATATTTACCTTGGTTACCAGCGCACACCGCTTAGCGCTGGCTCCCTGCTCTTCTAGCTACAGTACACATGGGGTTAATTACCCGATGTGTACTCCAGCTACATGTGCACAGAGCAGGAGCCGGCACTGACAGCTGAGAGCAGCGGAGGTTGGTAACGAAGGTAAATATCGGGTAACCAAGGTAAGGGCTTCTTGGTTACCCGATGTTTACTGTGGTTACCAGAGTCCGCAGAAGCCGGCTCCTGCTGTCTGCACATTTAGTTGTTGCTGTCTCGCTGTCACACACAGCGATCTGTGCTTCACAGCGGGAGAGCAACAACTAAAAAATGCCCCAGGATATTCAGCAACAACCAACGACCTCACAGCAGGGGCCAGGTTGTTGCTGGATGTCACACACAGCAACATCACTAGCAACATCGCTGTTACGTCACAAAAGTTGTTTGTTAGCAGCGATGTTGCTAGCGATGTTGTTTAGTGTGACTGGGCCTTTACTTTCCACATTGTATTTACTTTTCACCCTTCCTCCCTACAGCCTTTGTCTTTGTGGCGCCCTGGACAAGCCAGGGGCTACAGAGCACAAGACCTACACACCCCACACTCCCGGTCAGGCACACCGAAGTCAAACACAAAACCCTTGTTGCCTTCCTCCAGGGGCTGATGTCCACACCAGGGGGGTGGGCCAGGCGGTTGGCCCCGCCCACCAAGGAGTTCACAGTCCTGGAGGCGGGAAAAGTAGACAGATCGGTTTGGAAGTGAAAGAGAACAGTCTTAGAGTGGAAAGTGAGAGGAAGTGAAGTGGCAGTAGAGCAGACTGAATTTGGTCCGGGTGTGTGGCCCGGACGGATCAGCAAGGTTGGCAGACGGTGGTGACCATCTGCAGGAGTGACCAATCGGAGTTTGCCGTAAGGACCGTGGACGGGCGGTGGCCCGGCAGTACCGGACCGGTACACAAGGTGAAGTCAGCACCATCTGGCAGGGGTGTACGGACCCTGACGAGGCTAGGAGTCGCCGTGAATTTGCCAAATCCGTTAGCGAAAGGAACCTCCTGGATTTCCCAGCAGCCAAGTCCCGTGAGAAGGCAACCGTCCAACCGTGAGAGGGAAGCACCGCCACCGCCAAGGCAACCGTTTTCCAGGGCCAGAGCCTGCGGGCAAAAAAGGGGCTCCTCCAGCCCATATCCAAGCTGGGGAGCGGGTTACCGGTGGGAACCCATCGGAACTAAACACTACACGGGTGCAGGGAAAGGCAGTCACCATCAACCTGCCGGGAGCAGAAACCACCGCAGCCGTCAGTGGGACCCGTCCATCCAGCCGTGTGTTTTACCGAGAACTGTGTCTTCGTGATTGGCTGAGTGAGTACCACCATGCCGTGCGGCACAGCGCTGCCCCTGCGACCCTGCACACACCAGGCCCCGCAACCCGCCTGTCATCCACCCCTACCCCCATCACCGGGCCCCGGGACAACCAACCCACTACCTACGGACGGGAGAACTAACAGCAAAGCTGCTCCCTGTCATCGCTCCCGGGATCCCCGTCTAGAGCAGCGGTGGTGTCCCCCAAAAATCACCACAACCGTGGGTGGCGTCACGGACAATATCAAACCCCCACCATCCAATCCCTACCCCTTTTCACTCACGGGCGAGGAACGCTGCTCGAGTCCCCGGGATCCGGCCCACCGCTCGAGCCACCACAGAGCAGCGGCAGCAGCAGCCGGACCCGAGCAGTGGGAGAGCGCAGCGTCCCCTCCTCCGCCCGCGACATCTTTATTGTTTAAACCTGTTACCTTGGAACAGCAGTGTCTTATGTCATCTGGTGGCCTTTTGGTGTAGTTGTGTCTCAGGCAAATTTTAACATCACGTTTGCTTTTACTGTCTGTCATTTTGTTCACATTGTGTATTATTATTAATACATTTTTTTGTATTTGATCATTCACTCCCTACTAGTCCCACTTTTGTTTTGGTGCTCACTTTTGTATTTATTTATTCATCACATCCTGTGGGTCACCTATCTTTTTGGTCTTCTGTTTATCAAAGATGGCCGATGTGCTGGAAAAAGTTGTATATTTCCTTTGCAGTGGGATGACATTGCTGGAGAATATTTATAACAGTTTTTTTCACATCACAACAGTGCCATGCTACTTTGGGTCAGAATGTCATTGTTCACGCCACTATAAGGGGATGAATAGAATAATATTGACAATTAATTTAAACTCTATGAGACTGATTCATTGAGGTGCTTATGCCAGTAATCTGGTGTAAACACCTTAATAAGTCACAATATTTTTGCGTAACTCAACAATTGCACAAAAATATTGTGACTTTTGGCATCTACATACCAGTCCTGGGAAGCTACACCGATATAGTTGAGACAGAGAGTGGTCGCACCCACCCATCCAATTATTATGTTACACTACTAAAGTGGTGTAACTTACTTCAATAAAGGCCCCGTTACACGCATCGATTTATCGTGCGATTGCATGTGCGATCGCACCTGCTCCCATCGTTTGTGCGTTACGGGCAATTTGTTGCCCCCGTCACACGTACTTACCTTCCAAAAGACCTCGCTGTGAGCGGTGAACATCCTTTTCCTGAAGGGGGAGGGATGTTCGGCGTCACAGCGACGTCACTCAGCGGCCACCCAATAGAAGCGAAGGTGTGGAGATGAGCGGGATGCAACATCCCGCCCACCTCCTTCCTTCCACATTGCCGGTAGACGTAGGTAAGCTGTAGTTCGTCGGTCCCGAGGTGTCACACATAGCGATGTGTGGTGCTTCGGGAACGATGAACAGCCTGCGTCCTCCACAATCAACGATTTTTTGAAAATGAACGACGTGTCAACGATGGACGATAAGGTGAGTATTTTCCATCGTTAACAATCGTTCGTTGGTGTCACACGCAACGACATCGCTAACAATGCCGGATATGTGTCACGGAATCCGTGACCCCGGCAATATATCGTTAGATACGTCGCTGCATGTAACGGGTCCTTAATATACGCCAGCCCCAGTCGGGCATACATTTCTGGTGGCGGCGCACACTGAGTGCCAGACGTACCTGATTTATTAAGCGGTGATTGTCAGTGTTTAGAGTCAATGTATTTCAATGAGCGGTTCATTAAGACAAGTGTGCACTACACCAGTCTTACTGAATCACCCCCTTTGTCTGAAATTTTGATTGGCGGGAATATTGTATGCTAAGAACTAAGAGCGCTATTTCTTATTTTTGTTTTTGCCCTTCTTTAGTGTTGGAGGAGAGCAGTATATGAATGAACGTTTCTTCCCTTTGTCGTTAACAATTGGGTAGGGTCTCAGGTATCCAACCAATTAAAACTTCTGACTAGAGATGCGTGAGTCAGACACATAGAGATGAGTGGTCAGACACATAGCGATGAGTGGGTCAGACACACAGAGATGAGTGGGTCAGACACACAGAGATGAGTGGGTCAGACATATAGCGATAAGTGGGTCAGACACATAGAGATGAGTGGGTCAGACACGGAGATGAGTGGGTCAGACACATAGCAATGAGTGGGTCAGACACACAGAGATGAGTGGGTCAGACACATAGCGATGAGTGGGTCAGACACACAGAGATGAGTGGGTCAGACACATAGCGATGAGTGAGTCAGACACATAGAGATGAGTGGGTCAGACACATAGCGATAAGTGGGTCAGACACACAGAGATGAGTGGGTCAGACACATAGAGATGATGTTAGGGCCAGGTGGACGGGCAGACCCAGGAGGTGGATCCACTGGGCCGAACTCCTTGATGATGGTAAGGGGTCCGGTAGCTGGAGCACTACAGGTAGCAGGGCAGTCCGTGCACAAGAGTATAATGGAGAAGTCTCTGGGACCACGGAGTCACTGATGGTAGTCCGGGTGACAGAGCTCAGGTTCGGAAGCCGAGATGATGTCAGGCGGAGTCCGGAACCGTTGGAGCGAGATGACGGGTCACCACAGGGATCAGAGATGGTACGGACTGTCAGGATGGCAGATAGGCAGCGTTCGGGGTGCGGGATTCGGCAGGACCGGATGGCAAGGCAGGATCGACTCTAGAAGAGAGAGAGGTGAGTATCTCACAGGAACACAAGGAGACCTGACTCCTAGCTTGGGAAACACGAAGAACAGGCCCCGCCCACTTGGACACTAAACCCCTTTATACCCTGTACCTGAGTGCATCATTTCCTGTCAGTGGACGCTGGCCCTTTAAGAAAGGGTCAATGACCGCGCGCGCGCCCTAATGCGCATGCGCGCGGCCCGGGTGCCAGAAGCCAGAGCAGGAAGCTGTGAGGAGGAAGCAGCAGAGCCGGGCTGGGGCTGAGAAGCCGACGGGCGCCGGGAGCGGGGACCAGGACGCCTGGGAAGCGCAGGCAATGGAGGCTGGAGAGCGGGGAGCGGCGGAGACCGGACCGAAGAACCGGGGAGCGAGGCAGGAGAGCCGAGGAGCGTGGCAGGTGAGCCGGGGAGCAGGGCAGGGGACCCGGGGAGCGTGACAGTACCCCCCCCACGCCCCCCTCCCCGCAACCGGGACAGGAAGGCACGGATCAGAGGAGTGCCCACATTCTCCCGAGGCTCCGAGGACCTATCCTCAGGACCATACCCTGCCCAGTCCACCAGGAAGAACTGTCGACCCCGTACGGTCTTCATGGCCACGATATCCCTTACCGCATAGATGTCGTCATCGGCAATAGGAGGAGGAGCCGAACTGGCAGCAGCGGAGAAGGGACCAAGGACAACCGGCTTGAGCAGGGAGACGTGGAAGGAGTTGGGTATCCTCATTGTGGCCGGGAGCTGTAGCTTGTAGGAGACCTCATTGATCTTGCTGAGGACTTTAAACGGCCCGATGTAGCGAGGACCCAGCTTGTAGGATGGTAGCTTCAATCGGACGTACTTGGAGGCAAGCCAGACGAGATCTCCAGGAGAGAAACACGGAGGGTCCAGACGTCTCTTGTCCGCGTGTCTCTTCATCCGCAGGGAAGCACGTTCAAGGGACGTCTTGACAGAGTCCCAAATCGTAGAAAAGTCACGGACTACAGCATCAGCAGCAGGAACATCCGAGGAAGAGGATACAGGTAAAGGGACGGAAGGCTGAAGTCCGTAAACGACATGGAAGGGAGAGCTGGAGGAGGACTCACTGACGTGGTGGTTATGGGAGAATTCAGCCCAAGGAAGAAGCGTGGACCAGTCGTCATGATGGGCGTTGACGTAGTGATGTAAGAAGGAGGTCAAGATCTGATTGACCCGTTCCACTTGGCCGTTCGACTGAGGATGGTAAGCTGACGAAAAGTCCAGAGTCACTCCCAGATGTTTGCAGAGAGCCCTCCAGAAGCAGGAGGTGAACTGAGTTCCTCTGTCGGACACAATGTGTGATGGAAAGCCATGCAAGCGGAAGATGTGTTGTACATAGGCGTCCGCGAGTTCTTGGGCAGAGGGCAGTCCAGTCATAGGGACGAAATGAGCCATTTTAGAGAATCGATCCACCACGACCCATATGACTGTGTGTCCGGAGGACAATGGCAAGTCCGTAATAAAGTCCATCGCAATGTGTTGCCACGGAACTGAGGGTATAGGCAGAGGCAGAAGACGGCCATATGGCAGGTGTTTGGGCGTCTTGTTCCTGGCACAAGAGGAGCAGGCAGAGACAAAAGAAGCGACGTCCGTGCGAAGGGATGGCCACCAGTAATGACGTACAATCGCACTCCATGTTCTCTTCTGACCAGCATGACCGGCTGTTTTCGAGGCATGGCCCCAGTGTAACACTTTTTGCCTGTCAGTCTCAGAGACATAGGTCTTCCCGGGCGGTATCTGGGCCAGGGTGACAGGAGCCACCGGAATGATTTTACTAGGACAGATGATGGGTTGAGATGTCTCCTCCTCCTGCTCCATGGGCATGAAAGACCTGGACAAGGCATCAGCGCGTACATTCTTGTCCGCGGGTCGGAAATGGAGCTGGAAATCGAATCTGGCAAAGAACAAGGACCACCTGGCTTGCCGTGGGTTCAGTCGCTGAGCAGACCGCAGGTATTCCAGGTTCTTGTGGTCCGTGTAAATAATAACGGGGTACACTGCTCCTTCCAGAAGGTAGCGCCATTCCTCCAGAGCCAGTTTGACTGCCAATAGTTCTCGGTCACCGATGGTGTAGTTGCGTTCAGGCGCTGAGAAGCTCTTGGAAAAGAAACCGCAAGTCACCATCTTCCCGGAGGAGGACTTCTGCATGAGCACTGCTCCGGCTCCCGAGGAGGAGGCATCCACCTCCAAGGTGAACTGGCGGTTTAACTCCGGACGGTGGAGTACAGGAGAGGAGGCAAATGCCCGCTTCAGAGAGCCAAACGCGGCGTCGGCCGCAGGTGACCAGTCCTTTGGATTAGCCCCCTTCTTGGTCAAGGCGGAGAGAGGAGCAGTCAGAGCAGAGAAGTGAGGGATGAACTGGCGGTAGTAGTTGGCGAATCCCAGAAAGCGTTGGATTGCCTTCAGTCCAGAAGGAGGAGGCCAGTTGAGAATGGAGGAGACCTTCTTTGGATCCATCTGCAGTCCGGTATCGGAGATGATGTAACCCAGGAAGGGGAGAGAAGACTGCTCAAAGACACACTTCTCGTGCTTGGCGTACAGACGATTCTCTCTCAGTCTTTGTAGAACCAGCTGCACGTTCTCTCTGTGGGTCTGGAGGTCCGGAGAGAAGACAAGGATATCATCCAGATACACCACCACACAGACGTAGAGAAAGTCCCGGAAAACGTCATTCACCAATTCTTGAAAGACTGCTGGTGCGTTACACAGGCCGAAGGGCATCACGCAGTATTCATAGTGCCCATCGCGAGTATTGAACGCGGTCTTCCATTCGTCCCCAGAGCGGATGCGGACCAGGTTGTAGGCACCCCGAAGATCCAACTTGGTGAACACACGAGCTCCTCTAAGCCGATCAAACAATTCGGGGATGAGCGGCAGGGGATACTTGTTTTTCACGGTGATTTGGTTCAATCCCCGGTAGTCTATGCATGGGCGTAAGTCGCCTTCTTTCTTCTTAACGAAGAAGAAGCCTGCTCCAGCAGGAGAGGAGGATCTCCGAATGAATCCCCTTGCCAGGCTCTCTGTGATGTAGGTAGACATGGCCCTTGTCTCGGCTGGAGACAGCGGATATATCCGTCCTCGAGGAGGTGTAGTTCCCGGGAGCAGGTCGATGGCACAATCGTATGGACGATGTGGCGGAAGTACCTCTGATTCCTTTTTATCGAAGACATCCGCGAAGGACCAATAGGCCGAGGGCAGTCCCGGTAGGGACTCTGGAACCGGAGGTCGTCGGATGGGTTGTATGGTCTTCAGACAGTTTTCATGGCAAGAAGAGCCCCATCGGGTGATTTCACCAGTGCCCCAGCTGACTGATGGCTCATGTGTCGGTAACCAGGGAAGTCCCAGCAGGATTTGATGGGACATGTGTGGAAGGACGTAGAGAGTGATGGTCTCGGTGTGCAGGGCACCGATACGCAGTTCGACCAGCTTGGTGATCCATGAGATAGTGTCAGAGAGGGGTCTCCCATCCACAGAGGCAATCACTAGGGGTTTGTCGAGTGGAGTAACAGGCACCTGGTACTTGTCCACCGTGGCTTGCTGGATGAAATTGCCTGCTGTCCCAGAATCGAGGTACGCCTCAGCCGTGAACCGCGTCTCTCCCGTTGTCACTTGTACAGTCCACATAACCGGGTCTGAGAGAGTCCCAGCACCTAGGGTGGCCTCTCCTACCAACCCTAGGCTTTGGAGTTTCCCGGCCTTTCTGGACAGGAGCGTAGCAGGTGTGTGCCCTCTCCGCAGTAGAAGCAGAGGCCCTTGGCGAGCCACTCTGCTCGGCGTTGTTCAGACTGCCGCACACGGTCGATCTGCATGGGCTCGTGGACGGAGACACCAGATGCCGTTGACTGAAGTACGGCGGGCTTCTGCGGAGGAGAGGAATGCCGTACCGGACGTCTCTCACGGGACACTTCTTTGGATCGCTCCTGAAAGCGAAAGTCCACTCGAGTCGCTAGGGTAATCAGGGCATCCAGGGTGGACGGTACGTCACGGCCAGCCAGCTCATCTTTAATTCGACCCGAGAGTCCTTCCCAGAAGGCGGCGGTTAGAGCCTCGTTGTTCCACCCGAGTTCCGAAGCCAAGGTGCGAAAACGGATGGCGTATTGACCCACCGTCAGAGTCCCCTGACGTAACCGGAGAAGAGATGAGGCAGACGCGGAGGCGCGTCCGGGCTCGTCAAAGGTGCCACGAAATGCCTGCAGGAACTCCTGGATGTTTGTGGTCACAGGATCCTCCTTTTCCCACAAGGGGTTCATCCACGCCAGTGCCTCACCCTCTAGATGGGACATGATGAACGCGACCTTGGCTTGGTCGGAGGCAAACAAATGCGGCAGCTGTGTGAAATGGAGGGAGCATTGGTTTATGAAACCCCTGCAGGTCTTGGGATCTCCGGCGTACCGGGGTGGTGAGGCCAAACGAAGTCTGGAAGCATCCGAAGAGGCTGCCACGGGGGCTGGAGCCGTGGATTGGCTAGTGGAAGCCCGAGATGCTGAAGATGTAATTGACGCTTGTAGCGTGTTCAGGCGGGCGTCCACCGAAGTCATGAAGTTCAGCATGCGGGTCTGGGTCTCACGCTGGCGTTGGAGTTCCTCCTGCAAGGCCGCTAGTGCTTCAGCGGGATCCATGGCCTGTTCTTACTGTTAGGGCCAGGTGGACGGGCAGACCCAGGAGGTGGATCCACTGGGCCGAACTCCTTGATGATGGTAAGGGGTCCGGTAGCTGGAGCACTACAGGTAGCAGGGCAGTCCGTGCACAAGAGTATAATGGAGAAGTCCCTGGGACCACGGAGTCACTGATGGTAGTCCGGGTGACGGAGCTCAGGTTCGGAAGCCGAGATGATGTCAGGCGGAGTCCGGAACCGTTGGAGCGAGATGACGGGTCACCACAGGGATCAGAGATGGTACGGACTGTCAGGATGGCAGATAGGCAGCGTTCGGGGTGCGGGATTCGGCAGGACCGGATGGCAAGGCAGGATCGGCTCTAGAAGAGAGAGAGGTGAGTATCTCACAGGAACGCAAGGAGACCTGACTCCTAGCTTGGGAAACACGAAGAACAGGCCCCGCCCACTTGGACACTAAACCCCTTTATACCCTGTACCTGAGTGCATCATTTCCTGTCAGTGGACGCTGGCCCTTTAAGAAAGGGTCAATGACCGCGCGCGCGCCCTAATGCGCATGCGCGCGGCCCGGGTGCCAGAAGCCAGAGCAGGAAGCTGTGAGGAGGAAGCAGCAGAGCCGGGCTGGGGCTGAGAAGCCGACGGGCGCCGGGAGCGGGGACCAGGACGCCTGGGAAGCGCAGGCAATGGAGGCTGGAGAGCGGGGAGCGGCGGAGACCGGACCGAAGAACCGGGGAGCGAGGCAGGAGAGCCGAGGAGCGTGGCAGGTGAGCCGGGGAGCAGGGCAGGGGACCCGGGGAGCGTGACAGATGAGTGGGTCAGACACATAGAGATGAGTGGGTCAGACACATAGAGATGAGTGGGTCAGACACATAGAGATGAGTGGGTCAGACACATAGCGATAAGTGGGTCAGACACACAGAGATGAGTGGGTCAGACACATAGAGATGAGTGGGTCAGACACATAGAGATGAGTGGGTCAGACACGGAGATGAGTGGGTCAGACACATAGCAATGAGTGGGTCAGACACACAGAGATGAGTGGGTCAGACAGAGCGCTATTTTCTTATTTTTGTTTTTGCCCTTCTTTAGTGTTGGAGGAGAGCAGTATATGAATGAACGTTTCTTCCCTTTGTCGTTAACAATTGGGTAGGGTCTCAGGTATCCAACCAATTAAAACTTCTGACTAGAGATGCGTGAGTCAGACACATAGAGATGAGTGGTCAGACACATAGCGATGAGTGGGTCAGACACACAGAGATGAGTGGGTCAGACACACAGAGATGAGTGGGTCAGACACACAGAGATGAGTGGGTCAGACATATAGCGATAAGTGGGTCAGACACATAGAGATGAGTGGGTCAGACACGGAGATGAGTGGGTCAGACACATAGCAATGAGTGGGTCAGACACACAGAGATGAGTGGGTCAGACACATAGCGATGAGTGGGTCAGACACACAGAGATGAGTGGGTCAGACACATAGAGATGAGTGGGTCAGACACACAGAGATGAGTGGGTCAGACACATAGAGATGAGTGGGTCAGACACATAGAGATGAGTGCGTCAGACACATAGAGATGAGTGGGTCAGACACATAGAGATGAGTGGGTCAGACACATAGAGATGAGTGGGTCAGACAGAATTAGAATGTGTGTGTGTGCGTGCAGCTTTTATCAAGACATTACCCAAGACTTTAGTGTCCCTTATGTTTTGGGGTGTCTCCTGACCCGAAAACATAATAAATGTAAGTTGTAAAAAAAATAACATAAATATTTTATATTTTCCTTAGCACTCACCTTCTGCTGCTGATCATCATCACCTGTCCGGTCTTCACTGCATTGTCTGATTGCAGCCACTTACATTGAAATCACAGGGCCTCTCATGCTAGGCCAGTACTTCCTGCTCTGTTAAAGCCTGGGAGGGTTCAACCAAGTGTGCGGGATGTCACATGTGCGCCATGATCTTATAGGAACATGTGCAGAACATTCAGCTTGAGAGGCGTTGATCGGGAGAAATGGTGACATCCACACGGGTGACGGTGAGGAGCAGAGAGGCCAGACAGGTGAGTGGTGAGGTGAGAATAAAGATTGTTTTTTTGATGGCCCTTCTTTTTTAATGACCTTCAGCTTGATCTCGAGCCTTGGACCCTTAATGGATGAATACTCTTTAGGAAGATCAATCTTGTGCAGCCTAAATAGGTCCACCAGTGTCTTCTCCACCGTTATCTTGATAGTATTTCTGCTATTTTTCCAATCATGATGTCCTTCTTCAGTAATTGTTCACTTCCTATGATGTCAATACCAATTGACAACAAGCAAGCCAAATTCCAAAAAATCAATAATCCTTTATTAATTAAAATTTGGTATACAACACATAAAACCTGAATGGACCACCCCAACTGACGGATGGTATTGATATGGGGAACCAGCACCCACAATAATAATTTAAGTTTCTAACCTTAATTGTATAGTTACATCCAGTCTGAATCGACTATATGTGGCAGAGGAAGAACATTGTCTGTTGTAAAGTTGTATATAACAAGTACCAAATATCCATATGTTTAAAAAATAGAAGCATAAAGGTAATCATTTAAATCACAAACAGTATTACCAACAGACAGCCGGTCCAATGCCAACAGACAATGTTCTTCCTCTGCCACATATAGTCGATTCAGACTGGATGTAACTATACAATTAAGGTTATAAACTGTTAAATTATTATTGTGGGTGTTGGTTCCCCATATCAATACCATCCGTCAGTTGGGGTGGTCCATTCGGGTTTTATGTGTTGTATACCAAATTTTTATTAATAAAGGATTATTGATTTTTTGGAATTTGGCTTGCTTGTTGTCAATTGGTGTTGCTATTATAATTGCATGTAGCCTTCCATACTAGTTGTGGTGTTGGTGTTGACTCTTCCTGTGATGTGTTCAATGTAGTCTAGTCATAGACTGGTGATCATTGCTTCGAGTGACAAGTCTGGCTTGATTTGTTCCAAAATTGATGTGTTTGTTCTTCTTGCCATCCATGGTATTGATAACATCCTTCTCCAGCACCACATTTTAAAGGCGCTGATTCTTCTTCTGTCTTGTTCCTTTATTGTCCAGGTTTCACATCCATATGTTACTACAGAAAAGACCAAACTACGTACGAGCCGTGTCTTCATCACCAGTGAAATGTTTCTTGATTTGAAGACCTTGTCCAGTGACTTCATTGTTGATTTTCCCATAGATATTCTCCTATTGACTTTCAGTGTCCTTGTTGCATCTTGAGTGATCATTGAGCCGAGTAGGTTGAAGTCCTCTACAACTTCCATCTCATTGCCACCCATCTCAAATGTGTGCCGGTCATAACCGCCAGTAGTCGACACAGAAAAATGGCAGCCATTGGTTGTCATTTGGGCGAATGTGGATTTTTGTAAAATTTGAGTAGAATTCAATAAAACTCTAATATATTCACTCATCTCTAAATCTAAAATGTCAAAAGTTTTTTCTTTAAATGATAGTTAATTTAAATTAATTTATTATTAATTCCTTTATCTAAGACTTCCAGGAAATATTTCCAAACAATAATGTTCCTAATATTATTCAAGTACTTTATTTCTATTTATCGCATTTTTCATATGAAATACATTTGGATGATCTTAAGAAAGTTACCTCTTAAATAAGAAAACGTAAATTCTACTTTTGTTAATTCCCAAATGCTTCTCACTTAGAGAAGCAAATAGGGATTAATTAATTTTAAAAATGTCAAGAACTAGCAAAGGATCAAGAAAACATGTATTTAAAGCTAAGGTGAAGTGTTATTTTTTTCAAATAAAAAGGACAAGAAGATAGGTTCCCAATTTGTTTTTGTGGGCGCCAAAAAGTTAAATTAGGGTAAGTTCATATTCATCTTATCAAAGAAAGGTTTATCTCTACACAATATATTGTACTCCAGTCCCCTTTTTACTTTTTGACCAGGTTCTGCTTTATACTTTAAAATTCTTTCTTAGAATTTGGGCTTTTTACTATTCCAAAATTTTTATGTTCATCATTATTTCATTTTTACTTGTTTTCAAAATTTGACAGGTTCCAAAAAGATCTACATACACATAACATGCTCTTCTGTTTTATTAATCTGAACAGTATAAATATTGTCAAGCGATATATGCCAACCCGATGAAGACATCAATCCAATTTTGAAATATTCAGCCATATTCTAAATATTATCTGCAAAAAAAATGTGAACTTTACCTGGATGGTATTGTGTCCTGGATGGTGTTATCTAATACTACTACCGGTAGGTTATGATACACATGTACCTGAAGAAGGCATTTGCCGAAACACGTTGAACAGCTCTAATACTAATTTCTATATGCCAATAAAACCAAGTCTAATCTACCTTTGCATTGAATCCATTGTGGAGCAGTTCAGGGCTCCATTGGAAGTGGCGCACAACGTCATTTTATTCTTCAGTTGTTTTCTGATCACAGCCCACTGGAAGTCTCCTTTTCAGCAAGTCGAAGCAGTTTCCTTTGCTAGGAGAGTGTCCATGCACCAATATGTGCCTCCTTTTGCCATGTCCAGGTGAGTGCCTTGAATTAGGAGCACCCTATCTTTAACTTAACCACTGTAACCAGGAAGGGCTGTATCTCTCGCTTTGCTACAAGTTTTCCTCCAGACACCTCTCACTACCGGTAGGATGGTTTCCACATTCCAACTTTACTACTATTCCTAACCTCTTATTGCTCCGATACTTTGGAACACCTTGTATGTTTAACTGCTCTATACGTATGAAAAGTTCAACCTTTTTAGGAAATTATGGCAAACATGTAAAGGATATGGTAAAAAATAATTGCTTGTAAAGGAAAGTTGTGGTCAGCACTGTTCCCATTACACATGGTGAAGCTTTATGCTGACACTTCAATAAAGTATAATTTAATCTTCTCATTACATCTCTTGGAGTGCTGTGGTTATTTTCTTCTACAGTTGCATGGCCTTCCGTTACCACCCTATTGAACCATTATATCTAGAAAATTATACTCAAATTGATTTTCTCAATGATATTACCAGGCTTTTGTCAGGCAATTCATGAAATTATGAAAATCCCGGAAAGATGTTTATGGAATTTGAACCATCGGTAATTTCAATTTTCATCTCCATCGGAATACCTCAAATTTTTTTTTAATTCTTTTAGTCCACCAAGAACTGTAAAGCAGACCCCTTTTGTGATAATGATGGGTGCTTTACTGTTAGCCCAAGAAAATTTCCTCAGTTTTAGTTAATTTTGGGAACTGGTCTTAAACATTTTTTTTGTACGTTGCAAAACGCACAACAACGATTTAAACTTTGGATCTGTTGATTAATGAATCATGTATAAATTAGTGTACAACAAAACCACAACTATAGAATTCCTTCTCTCGGGTTTTTCCAACTTTAATGCATTGGGACATTACCTCTTTGCTATTATATTGACTATTTATATTGTTACCATTACTGCCAATATAATGATCATTGCCATAATTAGGATTGAACAACGTCTTCATAAACCCATGTACTTCTTTATTGGTAGCCTCTCTTTTTTAGAGATCTGGTACCCCTCAGTCACTGTTCCTAAACTATTGTGGTCTTTGATTTTAGGGAAACACTCCATATCTCGAGCTGGTTGCATGACCCAATTTTTTTTCCATTTTTCTTTCGGTGTAGTGGAGAACTTTCTGTTAGCCATCATGGCTGTTGATCGATACATCGCCATCTGTAAGCCTTTAAGGTATACACTTATCATGAGTCCTGACATTTGCTTCAACCTTCTGTTGGGATGTTGGTTCTTAGGCTTTATCATAGTATTTGTTCTGTGTTTACAGGTCTCAAATCTTTCATTTTGTTCTGAAAATAAAATTGACCATTATTATTGTGATTTTGCTCCTTTGATCAGGTTGTCCTGCTCTGATACAACAAGTACTGAAATGTTGTTTTTTGCCTTTGCTTGTTTTGTAATTTTTGGTAGTTTTTTGATCATTTCCATATCTTATATTTGTATTATTCAGACAACGATCACATTTCCAACTTCTTCCGGAAGACGGAAGGCATTCTCTACATGTGCCTCACACGTAACAGTGGTTATTCTTTTTTATGGTACAACCATGTTCATGTTTATCCGACCCACTTCTGGTGGCCTACTGCACCTGAATAAAATAATATCTGTCATCCCATCCATAGTGACTCCTCTTCTGAATCCTATTATCTATACTCTACGGAATCAGGAGGTGAAAGAAGCCGTGAAGAAGATTGTCCAAAAAATGTCATAATGAGAAGATCCATATTGAAAAATACTTTATATATATATATATATAGGCGTTTAATGGACAAACAAAAATCTATAGACTCATAATGAACATGTTGTTTAAAGAATCATAGAATCATAGAATAGTAGAGTTGGAGAGGACCTCAAGGGCTATTGAGTCCAACCCACTGTGAGTGCAGGTTTTCCTAAATCAAATACAATTTGCCCAAAGGGCAACTAGAGGTACCCTAACTAAAGATTTATAAAACGTAACTTTTATAGAAAGCTAATAGTCTCCCCAATAGGCAGAGTGGGGCAATACCAACCTGTTAATGTTGTAGGACTTTTGTCCACTTGTTTATAGTATCTGGTCCGCGGCCGGATACATGACTTAGTGTTAGGTTGCTCTCCATGCTAATATTTTAGTTTGATCTGTCTAGTTAGAATTGTGAATAAAAGTTAAGTTGTATTAATCTTTAGTTAGGGTACCTCTAGTTGCCCTTTGGGCAAATTGTGTTTGCAATAATAACCCTATGCTGATTAAGGGTATCGATTTTGGTTCAGTGTTCGTACGGTTTTCTTAAATCATCCCAGCTGTATATTTATTCAGCTTTCACTTGAAGATTTCCATTGATGGAGAGCTCACCACCTCCCGTGGTAGCCTGTTCCACTCCCTGACTTCCCTCACTATTTCCTGTTGTAGCCTGTTCCACTCCCTGACTGCACTCACAGTCAGAAAGTTTTTACTACTGTCTACTCTGAATATCTTTCCTTTTAGTTTCATCTCATTGCTTCTTGTACTTCCTTGTGTGGTTGGTGGGTGGTTCCCATCACACTGTGACTTCCTTTCAGATATTTGTAGACAGCTCTTAAGTCTCTTCTCAGCCTTCTCTTTTGCTAACTAAACATTCCTAGTTCTTTTAGCTGGTTTTCAAACGACATGGTTTGCAGACCTTCTACAATCTTGGTTGCTCTTCTCTGGACTTGCTCTAATATATCGATGTCTTTCTTGAAATGGAACGCCCAGAACTGTACAAAGTGTTCCAGGTGGCGTCTGACCAGGGCAGAGTATAGGGGAATAATTACCTCTTTTGATCTAGATTCAATGCTTGTCTTGATATGTCGCGGGCGGAGGAGGGAACGCCGCGCTCTCCCACTACTCGGGTCTGGCTGCCGCGGCTGCTGCGGCCTGCTGCTGCTCGGTGGCTCGAGCGATGGGCCGGATCCCAGGGACTCTAGCGGCGCTCCTCGCCCGTGAGTGAAAGGGGTTTGATTGTGGGGATTGTTTATTGTCCGTGACGCCACCCATGGTTGTGGTGATTGAGTGTACACCACCGCTGCTCTGGCTGGGGGAACCTGGGAGTGATGGTATGGAGCAGCCAGTTGTTGTGTTGCCCCTCCGTGGGTAGGGGTTGGTGATCCCGGGGCCCAGTGAGGGAGTTGGGATGGTGGACAGGCGGGCTATGGGGCCTGTGGAGGTGCAGGGGCGAAGGGGTAGCGCTGTGCCGCACGGCACGGAGGTACTCACTCAGCCAGTAAACACGACACAGTTCTCAGTAAACAAACGGCTGGTTGGACGGGTCCCTCAGAGGGTTACGTTGCGGATGTCCCCTGCAGTTGACGGTGACGGTCTCTTTCCTGCACCTATGTGTTGTTGTTTGGTAGCGATGGGTTCCCACCGGTAACCCGCTCCCCAGCCTGGATATGAGCCGGAGGAGCTCCACTCTTGCCCGCAGGCGCTGGCCCTGGGAAACTGGTGCCTTGGCGGTGGCGGTGTCTCCCCTTAACGGTGTAATACTACTGTATGTTCTGAGGATTTCGATTGCGTTAGGGCAATGACAACAGAGACGAGTTCTTGGTACAAGATGTTATATAATATGTCACCACGGTAGATACACAACGGGAATAAACACAGTAAAACAACACACAAAACGGAGCGAAGGGGATTCCCGGGGCCACGCACCGGACTCCCCCAGGGAGACCACCAGAGCGAACCCCTGTACAGGGACTGTCCGGCAATCAACCCTGGAAGGCCTAAATGTGCGGCAGCCGGTACACAAGGGGCAAGTGGTATAGTCCAGGAGTGTCCGTACGGGATGATTGTCCAGAGTGGTTACGAACCGGGCAGAGTGCTGATCAAAGACGGCAGACGGAGTCCGGGCACAGCTTGAAGAAAACCGGGTATGGTCCAGAGTCGGTCGGTAGAGTTTCAGGAGAATCCAAGGCAATCAGGAAGTAGAAACAGCAAAGCAGGAGCACACAGCAAGCAGTATACTCAGGCACTGGACTGGGCTGAGAGGCGGCCTTTTAAGCAGCTGGACAGGAAGTAGGGCAACAGAACCTTAAACTCCATGTTAACTGAGGGCAAGCTCATTCAAAAGAGAACTGGAAAACCTGGAAACCTGACAAACGGTTGGACTGTTGCCTTCAATCGGGACTTGGTTGTTGGGAGACAGTCGTCCCCTTCACTGACGGATTTGGCAAATTATGGCGACTCCTAGCCTTGCCGGGATCCGAAAGGCCCCTGCCCTGGTGCTGACTAATCTTCGTATACCGCTCTGGTACCGCCGGGTCACCACCCGTCCATGGTCCTTTCGGCAACCTCCAATCAGTCTCGCCTGCAGACGGTCACCGCCGTCTGCCAACCTTGCTGTCTCAGTCCGGGGCACACACCCGGACTAACTTCAGGCTTCTTGCTCTCACTTTCCTCCTTTACCACTTCACCAGCTTCACTTCACTTCCTTTCACTTTCAACTCTCAAGCTAATCTGCCTGGTTTTCCCGCCTCCAGAGCTGTGAACTCCTCGGTGGGTGGAACCAACCGCCTGGCCCACCCCCTGGTGTGGACACCAGCTCCTGGAGGAAGGCAACAAGGATTTCTGTTTTGACCTTGTGTGTACCTGCAGGGGATGTGGGGTGAGTGTGGTGTTGTGACCTGTGACCCCTGGCTTGCCCAGGGCGTCACAGATACATCCCAGAATTTTGTTGGCCTTTTTAGCTGCAGCTCCGCATTGTTGGCTCATGTTGAATCTGGGATCCACTGTTATGCTCAAGTCCTTTTCCCCGGTGCTATTACTTAGTTCTGTTCCTCCCATACTATATATGCTTTTTACATTTCTTTTACCCAGATGTAGAATTTTGCATTTGTCCCTGTTAAACACCATTCTGTTCTCCTCGGCCCATTGTTCGAGTGTGTCTAGATCCTTTTGAATACGATCTCTTTCCTCTCTAGTGTTGGCTGCTCCTCCTATCTTAGTAACATCTGCGAATTTTATGAGTTTCCCAGCAATTCCATTGTCCACATCATTTATAAAGATATTAAACAGCACTAGGCTCAGGACAGAACCTTGCGGCCCCCGTTTTTAACATTCCTCCAGTTTGATGTGTAGCCATTTAGTTGTACTCTTTGTGCACGATCATTAAGCCAGTTGTGACCCCATCTAACTGATTTTTTGTTAAATTCCATATTTGATCATTTTTTCAATGAGGATGTCATGTGATACTTTATCAAATGCCTTACTGAAGTCAAGGTATATACAATATCCACAGCATTCCCCTGGTCCAACCAATCAGTGACTTTGTTATAGAAGGAAATCAAGTTGATCTGACAAGATTTATTGGTCATAAAGCCATGCTGGCTTTGATTAATGAAATCAATTAAAGACACACAGTGGCCAATTCATCAAAGCTTTATCACCATAAAAGTGGCGTAAAATCTTTGAAAAGTCGCACATTTGTTTGCGAGACACTGAGTGATCATGCCTGTTTGTCTGATTCTTTAAAATTAGTGGCATTTGTTTACGCCAGAAAATTGTTACCTACATTTGTACTGAGTCACCCTGAGTCAATACTTTGTACAGTTGGACCACCAAAGGTGGTCTCTACCACCTTTGCAGATCTAGTAGCTGAAATAGTGGCCCATTTTTCTTTTCAAAATAACTCTAGCTCAATGAAATTGGATGGAGGCGTCTGTGAACAGTAATTTTCAAGTTTGGTCACAGATTGTCAATGGGATTTGCACTGAGACTGGTGCGTTTCACACACATGAATATTTAGGGCTGCACTGGGACTGGGCCATTTAACACACATGAATATGCTGTGACTTAAATTTTTCCATTGTAGCTCAGGCATGATGTTTAGGGTTGTTGTCTTGCTGGAAAATGAAACTACGCCCCAGTCTCAAGTTTTTTGCAGCCTATAACAAATTTTCCTCCAGGATTGCATGGAATTTAGCCCTATCTACTTTCAATTTACTCCCTGTCCCTGGTAAGAAAATCATCCCCATGATATGATGTTTCCACCAACATTTTTGACTGTGGGTATGTTGTTTTCATGGCGCTGTGCAGTGTTAATTTTCCACATCACCTAGTATTTTGCATTTAGCCCCCAAACTTCTACTTTGATCTTATCTGACCACAGTACCTTCTTATATTTGTTAGCTGTGTCCCCTACATGAGGTTTTCAAACCTCAAATGGGACTTCTGAGAAGTGTACTGAGGAGAGGTCCTGTCCTGAGGTGATTTCTAGAACCTCTGGAGGGGCCAACTACACTTGTCAGGGCATCAGTCCCTAGGTCACTGGTGCCTTCAAGGTCGGTGACAAAACTGAGAGACTTCAGCCTTTTTACAAGGGGCAGTGAAATTCCTGGGAGCACAGTGGCACGTGTGAGTCTGGAAGCTTCTAGAAGATATAGAGAGTCTTCCTTCAGGATTCCAGTCACCCGATCACCACAAGGGATTATCAGTCCAGATTGTATTTGCCTTGGGAATCCCAGGATACCTAGATACTTACTCCCAGGTAGGTAGATAGTGGCAGAGGGAGAGAATGTACCGCCTCTGCAGCAGTCGGACTGCTCGGGTCCAGGATTGCTGTGGCTCAAGGGTCTCCGGACCCGGGGGGCTCAGGGTCACCCGAAAATGAAAGGGGACTATTTTAAGGGGATTAATGTTCGTGATGCCACCCGTGGTTTGCAGTAAGGGGAGTTCCGCTGCTGCCGATGGGAGTACCCGGGGGAGATGGAGCGAGGCAGCCAGATTACATTCCCTCCATGTGTAGGGGAGGCCCCGAGACTCTGGATGGTGGAGTGTAGGGGAGTGTAGTGCAGGTTGGACACAGGGGAAGACAGCATACTCAGTCAGGCCATGTTGGTGTTGATGCGACCATAAAGCAGACTCTGACACAGTAGTAAACCAAGTCTTTGGGTGACGCTGCAACTTCAGGGAGCTCGTCCGGGAGTCCGCTCTCATTGGTATTGGTGATAGTCTGTAACCTGCCTCCATGCACTAGAATTTAGATGTTCTGAGTGACACCTCAACCTGAAGCCTTCGGAGTCCCACTCCCTATGGTTAGTTAGAGGAGCTGTGCTCTCGATGGCTGACACTTGGGATCTCAGTGGGCTTCATAAGCTGGAAACCCCTATCCCCCTCATTGTGTTGATGCCTTCGATCTCTGAGCTCTTGTGGCAAGTTCATAAAGAGACTATCCTCCACAGGTTATTTATCAGGTTGCGTGAAGCTACTCCCTGATCTAGGGTCCAGTACCCCGCCATGCTCGGTGCCGGTTCGGTTACTAGTTTTTCCGGTGCCGACCGTTCTCGACAACTAAGTCTGAGACCCCCTCTCTAATACCCTGTGACCGAGTTTCTGACTCCTCCAGTCCCAGACCACCATCTGCAACCTAGTCAACGTCTACCAGAGAGCACCAACTCCCTCCAGCTCCTCACTCTCTGAGGGCTACCACTGCTCTGACTCAGCCCCTCCCACCAGTCGGCCTGACCCCTAGGTGGGTGGCCCTGTTCCAGCTAGACCACCCACTGGTGTGCCTGACAGGGTGTGGTGCGAGGTGTGGCTAGGATTTGAATGCTGATAGAGCAATACCAAAGGTTAGAATCCCAGAACCATGGGGGGTTGAGCCCTGCACCAAAAGAGAAAGAAGTGCAGTACTCTGTGACACCCTGACTAGTTCAGGGGCGTCACATTCCCCCTTGGATAAATGTAGCTCATCCCCAAGCTACAGGACAGCCAGAGGATTTATTTTCTTTCAACTGAAAGAGAAAAAAGTAACAAATTATGCACATTTATTCATCCCTCACAGGTGAGGCAATACACTTAAACGTTGCGTCAAACTCCCAGAGCTCAATTAATAAAATAACAATGGGGAACGCTACTGGTTTTAGCGGTACTCGGTGGCTCAGCCTACTCTGCTGCAGTCTCTTCCTGCGACAGTCCATTCCCATTGTCCCACTCCCTTCAACCCGCCACTCAAACAACTTGGATACCCCGGTTACTTGTGACGGCCTTGAAGTCCTGGAGGTGTAAAAGACTACTCTGGTAACAGTCCTGAGTAACCTGGTAGCCGTTAGTCTTTGTGCCAACCTCCATCAAGGGCCCCTGGTGCCGTGTACCAGCGCCGCACAGTCCAAGACCCTGCTTGCCTTTTTACCTTTAACAGAGCATGGAAAAAGGTTCAACAAGGATGACACAGTCTATCCGGAGCATTAACCCTCCTGTCACCCTCCACCGAGGACCCTGTAGCAAGTCCCGGCGGCCTTCTCCACTCAAACATGAAACCGGAGAACGTTCAACAAGGGTGCAGGTCCACACAGACACTTTTCAACTGTTAAACAAACTGGCAGGTAGCCATCCCGGTTCAGCTACCGCTGCTGCTTCTGAGTACCGGTTCCTTAGTGTCGGGGATCCCCTGGCCACACCCTAGCAAAGTGCCCTGGCAGGCTGCAGCGGCAACATATGGGCACCACAACTTCCATAGTATCATCCGGGGTCTCATCATCTGAGGTGGATTCCTCCTCCACCTCCATCACTAATATCTCCGGCACTGACCGTGCTGACAGGGAGACTCTGTAGCCATTTCCTCCAAATCGTGGAACCCAGGTGGCTTCCGGGGTGCTGGAATCCGAATCCATCTCTTCCTCCGCCTCTTCTGGATCTGAAGCCACAGGAACTGGGGCAACTTGATTGGCGTTCGTGGCCTGGTCGTCCTCCGCGGGGGCCGAGGATCCCACTGCCGGTGTTGCGGGTAGGGTCTCGGCTGAAGCTGCTGTCGCGGACGGAGGATGCGGAAGGACAGTGGTGGTGGCCGGTGGCAGACTGGGTTCCGCGGCCGGGTAGGCCGGATCAACCGAAACTAGGTTTCTGCTTACCCACTCCACGCGCAGGGCTTCCCTCTCGTGGGCCTGCACCGCCTCTGCCGCACTCCTCATCTCTATCCAAGCAGCTGTCCTGGGAGCAGCATCTTCTGTCGACCAGTCGCGTTGCTCCGACATCTTGTTGCTGCGACGTCTAGGAACTTTATGAGCAGAGTCCCGGCATCCCTGCTCCACTTCCGTTGCTGCATCCCGTCACACCCCCTTGGTATTCGTCCGCAATCCTCTAGCACAGGGGAACACTGGGAACTTCCGGTTCAGGCCGTGCTCTCCGGACGATGGGAAGAACTTCAGCTTTGCACTCTTTTGGTCGGGAAGATGGCGTTTAGGCGCCAAAAATGGCGGAAAATGGCGGGAACTCAATTTTGACACCGCAGCTTGGATTTTTCAAGGTGCACGTCACCCAGGTTAGTGGGTCCAGTCCGAATCCTGTTTGTGACGCCAATGTTTTTGAGCTGTACCACCCCTGCAGCAGTTGGACTGCTCGGGTCCAGGTTTGCTGTGGCTCGAGGGTCTCCGGACCCGGGGGGCTCCGGGTCACTCGAAAATGAAAGGGAACTATTTACAGGGGATTAATGTTCGTGACGTCACCCGTGGTTCGCGGTAAGGGGAGTACCATCACTGCCGATGGCAGTACCCGAGGGAGATGGAGTGAGGAAGCCAGATGACGTTCCCTCCACGGGTAGGGGAGGCCCTGGGACTTTGGATGGTGGAGCGTAGTGCAGGTTGGACGCAGGGGAAGGCAGTGTACTCACTCAGGCAATGTTGGTGTTGATGCGACCATAAAGCAGACTCCGACACAGTAGTAAACCAAGTCTCTGGGTGCCGCTGCCACTTCAGGGGAGCTCGTCCGGGAGTCCGCTCTCGTTAGTATTGCTGATGGTCTGTAACCTGCCTCCATGCACTAGAATTTAGATGTTCTGAGTAACCCCTCAACCTGAAGCCTTCGGGGTCCCACTTCCTACGGTTAGTTAGAGGAGCTGTGCTCTCGATCGCTGACACTTGGGATCTCAATGGGCTGCATAAGCTGGAAAGCCCTATCCCTCTCGTTGTGTTGATGCCTTCGATCGCTGAGCTCTTAGAAAAAGTTCATAAAGAGACTATCCTGCACAGGTTAATTATCAGGTTGCGTGAAGCTACTCCCTGATCTAGGGTCCAGTACCCTGCCGTACTCGGTACCGGTTTGGTTACTAGATTTTCCGGTGCCGACTATTCTCCCAAACTAAGTCTGGCACCCCTCTCTAATACCCTGCGACCGGGTTTCCGACTCCTCCGGTCCCAGACCACCGTCTGCGACTTAACCAACGTCTCCCAAGGAGCTTCAACTCCCTCCAGCTCTTCACTCTCTGAGGGCTACCACTGCTCTGACTCAGCCCCTCCCACCAGTTGGCCTGACCCCTAGGTGGGGTCTGTCTGACCCCTAGGCGGGTGGCCCTGTTCCAGCTAGACCACCCACTGGTGTGCCTGACAGGGTGTGGTGCGAGGTGTGGCTAGGATTTGAATGCTGATGGAGCAATACCAAAGGTTAGGATCCCAGAACCATGGGGGGTTGAGCCCTGCAACAAAAGAGAAAGAGTGCAGTACCCTGTGACACCCTGACTAGTTCAGGGGCGTCACAAGTACACTATCACTATATAGCAGAGGAACCGACTCTAATCAGTGCAAAAAGTACCCCCATCATTGGATGCGGTGTTAACACTATGCAGAGCTCCAGTAAAAGCTGAAAGCTCCCTGTCCTGTCTATGGCTTAATTATTCCCTGCTGCGCCATCCCTTCCTCAACACATACCCCAGGACTTAGCCCTAGTTTGGGGGGGCAAAAGGACAACCCTCTGGCACTGTCCATCACCACCTAACTCCTAGGGCCTTTCAGCAGTGCCTGGCCTTACCAAAGCCAAACACCTCAACTGGCGTCATAAACTCTTTATTTTATTTTCTTTCTCCCCGTTTTAAATATTATTTTTACTCCTTATTATAAAAGCCTGTCACCCACGCCTGGTTCGGCCACCTCGCCTCTCAGAGCCACTACCGTGACAACAGAGGGCGGCGCAACAGCATTCTAGAATACTGTATATAAGAGCCCAGGCTGCTCTATATAATGTAAAAAACACCTTTATTATACTCACCTAGGGGCAGTCTGTCCAATGGGCACCTCCCCTGTCTTGTGCAATCACTGTCCTCCTGCCCAGCCACGTGTGCATGACGCATCCTACGTCATTCACACAGAGGCCTCCATTATGCTCCTGCGCATGTGCACATTGATCTGCCTGGCACAAGATGGAGGAGGGGCCGGACTGAGAGCAGCGACACCCATCGGACCGGAATGACTTAAAGGTGAGTATAATAAAGGTTTTTTTACGTTATTCTGGAATGCTGTATATAAGGACTCACTGGTGGTGGCCGCAGCTCATAAGGAAAAACCTGGTGACAGGCTCCGTTTAAGAATCTGTGGGAAGATGCTCACTAAAGGTAAACCAAAAGTTGTAATCTGCCAGGAGAAGAACTAGGCAGACAGGCTGTAGTTCCATTCACGGTCCAATGAGAAATATCATCAGCAGAAAATGGAAGTCTGGGGAACCTTTAAATAGTTACACCTGCCGGGTAATAGAGCAGACCAACTTACAGCATAGAAAACACTTGTTAGCAGAAAGGCAATGAACACACAAAGTGTCCACACAGAGACAAAGTGTTCAGAACCAGGATAGTGACCGAACCTGACTGTGGCTCAGTGGAAAGGGAAATGGACCCCAGCACAGGACGCTGCTGGATCAAATCAGAGACATGATATCTGTGCATTGAGGTGTGGATTTTACAAACGGTAAATTCCCGGGTTGGGTTCTCCAAACAACTTACAATAGATTGGTGGCTGTTTCCCTGTTAGAGCAACGTATAGTTAGAACCAAAGCCAAGAGTCATCATCAGGAGAGTAGTCAGTATGCAAGAAGCATATACACCGTGTGCAGAATTATTAGGTAAATGAGTATTTTGATCACATGATACTTTTTATACCTTTTGTCCTACTCCAAGATGTATAGGCTTGAGAGCCAACTACCAATTAAGTAAATCAGGTGATGTGCATCTCTGTAATGAGGAGGGGTGTGGTGGAATGACATCACCTTTATAAGGTGTGCTTAATTATTAGGCAACTTCCTTTCATTTGTCAAAATGGGTCAGAAGAGAGATTTGACGGGCTCTGAAAAGTCCAAAATTGTGAGATGTCTTGCAGAGGGAAACCAAACTTTTAAAGCGTGATCACCGAACAATCAAGCGTTTCATGGCAAATAGCCAACAGGGTCGCAAGAAGCGTGTTGGGCAAAAAGGCGCAAAATAACTGCCCATGAATTGAGAAAAATCAAGCGTGAAGCTGCCAAGATGCCATTTGTCACCAGTTTGGCCATATTTCAGCGTTGCAACGTTACTGGAGTATTAAGAAGCACAAGATGTGCCATACTCAGCGACATGGCCAAGGTAAGGAAGGCTGAAAAACGACCACCTTTGAACAAGAAACATAAGATGAAACGTCAAGACTGGGCCAAGATATATCTTAAGACTAATATTTCAAAGGTTTTATGGACTGATGAAATGAGAGTGACTCTTGATGGGCCAGATGGATGGGCCAGAGGCTGATCAGTAAAGGGCAGAGAGCTCCACTCCGACTCAGATGCCAGCAAGGTGGAGGTGGAGTACTGGTATGGGCTGGTATCATCAAAGATGAACTTGTGGGACCTTTTCGGGTTGAGGATGGAGTGAACCTCAACTCCCAGACCTACTGCCAGTTTCTGGAAGACAACTTCTTCAAGCAGTGGTACAGGAAGAAGTCGGTATCGTTCAAGAAAAACATGATTTTCATGCAGGACAATGCTCCATCACATGCATCCAACTGCTCCACAGCGTGGCTGGCCAGTAAAGCTCTAAAAGATGAAAAATAATGACATGGCCCCCTTGTTCACCTGATCTGAACCCCATAGAGAACCTGTGGTCCCTCATAAAATGTGATATCTATAGGGAGGGAAAACAGTACACCTCTCGGAACAGTGTCTGGAGGCTGTGGTGGCTGCTGCACGCAATGTAGATCATAAACAGATCAAGCAACTGACAGAATCTAAGGATGGTCGGCTGCTGAGTGTCATCATAAAGAAAGGTGGCTATATTGGTCACTAATTTTTGGGGTTTTGTTTTTGCATGTCAGAAATGTTTATTTCAAAATTTTGTGCAGTTATATTGGTTTACCTGGGGAAAATAAACAAGTGAGATGGGAATATATTTGGTTTTTCCTAAGGTGCCTAATAATTCTGCACAGTAATAGTTACCTGCACAAACAGATATCCTCCTAAGATAGCCAAATCTAAAAAAAACCCACTCCAACTTCCAAAAATATTAAGCTTTGATATTTATGAGTCTTTTGGGTTGATTGAGAACATAGTTGTTGATCAATAATAAAACAATCCTCTAAAATACAACTTGCCTAATAATTCTGCACACGGTGTATGGGTGAGATCGGAGAAATTTGTAGAGCAAATCTGAATCAAGCTAAAAGGCAGCACCAAGAGTAGTTCTGCTAGGGTTAGGCGGAATATTTAAAGGGAAAGACAGGAGCAGAGTCGGATATAGCTAGGAATCTAGAACAGGAGGAACATTATCATTACCAGTTGGAGTATCCAAAATTCAATGAAGGAGTCAGAAAACAGCCAGGATTATAGAACAAACAAAGTATCACAAGAACAAGGAGTAGTATTTAGGAGAGACGTATTAGGAGCATAGTGAGGAAACAAGGACAAGTTCAGGTTCACTATCACTAGTAATAACGATAATGTGCAAGAACAGGGCCATGGAGGAAGAACCTAAATCATAGTCAATGAGTGGCAGATAAATGCAGTTTTCATTGCCCCTTTAATTGGGCCTAATGTCATCAAACATTTTGTAGCCACCGTAGATGTATACTTTGTATCTTCACTTTTTTTGGCTTTTGCATCTACAGTATCTAACCTATTTAGAAAAATGATTACAATTAAATTCTATTTAAAGAAAAAAAATCCCCATAGTCCACGTGAAATTGTCTGTAGTTAATTCTAATGCACCAGATAAGAAATGCAATTGTGTTTTGTGCCATCTTTGCACCCTGGGGCTTTATATGTATTCTCTCAATTGTTATATTCTTATTGTTAATTAATACCAGTGGACCAATAGATTTTATAAAAAAATTAAGGCTTCTGCTTTTCCCATAAGTAGGCAATACAATCATATATATGTTCTTTATTTCTATGGATAACTGGCCAAAGTCATATAATGCACGCAGTACGTATAGTGCGATGCTGCACACCGATGTTTATGGAAGATGCATTTGCTGATTATATTGCGAGGTGAAGGGCAGAGCTCTATGTTTTAAGCACAAACTTGCAATAGAAAAATCTTCTTGCAATATTATGTAATTAATTATTTTATGTCTCCAACTTACCTGAAACCTTGAGAAGTAAACTTGTCGTTTGCAGCATCTGTTCAAGAAACTGTCTAGAAACAGGTCGAGTTTTCCAGAACTAGGGTATGTTTTATTTGTTCTGGCTACAAAACCGATTGCAACTTATGTCTACAATTTCTTACCTGGTGATACTAATAAGTTCATTAATAGGGATGATCGAATACCTCAAATATTCGGCTTTGCGAATATTTTCCGAATACCTCGCCGCTATTCGATTATTCAATGCGCAATGTAAGTCTATGGGAAGCCCGAATAGTACCGAATAGTTGTTATTCGAGTTTCCCATAGAATTACATTGCGCTTCGAATATTCGCGAATAGTCGAATAGCGGTGAGGTATTCAGAAAATATTTGAGAAGCCGAATAATCGAAGTATTCGATCATCCCTAATCATTAATATCCAAAATGGCCTAATAGTGGTTTTTACAGATAATATGAGCATTTTAGTCTGTGGGATATACAAGTCCAAAGGTTTTAAGTCTCCCATACACTTTAGATAGCTGTCGGAAGAATCATGATTTGGCCAATCGTTTGACGGGAGGCTATCCCGGCCCATTGCCCCATACACGGGAGCACTCGCTTAACCAAGGGCTCCTATGTTCTCCATGAGAGGGCCACCCAATCAGTCAAAAATCAGCCATGCTAATACCTTATTGGTCAGCGCATCCTATACACACTAGACTGTATGCCCACATTTTTGTGTTCAACTGACAATGGTCTTGTCTCGATTCCTATGTGCAAAACATTCTGTATTGTTCTGCTGTGCTCTCCTGCAGAGCTGGTATATGTTGCTTATGGTGCAGAGCATTTTACAGGGTGAATGCTCTGCTGGTTGCTTCACAAGAACTGGGTTCCATGCTGGTCCTGGGAGATGCTCTTGCAGATGCTTCTTGTGATTGCTCTGCTTCATTAGGAAGTGTGTTAGCTTAGGATGCCACCAGTTGTACTTCCTTTTTACAGTTGTGCTGTTGGCTCCTGTGGTGCTCAATGTTCAGATCTTGGTTTCTCGACTCCGGACTGTTGTTGACCTGTCACTACCTGACCTCCCCTGTTTCTGTTGTGACTTCTCGGCTTCTCACCTCGGACTTTATCCTGACCATGTCCTCGCCTGCTACCTGTATTTTGTTCGTACTCTCCTGGAAACCTGTACTGTCGTGCCCTTCTGGTTTATGATCTCAGCCTGTCTGACTACCTCTCCATTTACCATTTACTGCCTGCAAGTAGTGTCTAACGCCACCTAATGTATTCCCAAAAAGGTAGAGCAGAAAGCAGGTTTCAAAAACCGCCCCAGACCACAAAGAATCCAGATGCTTGTCAGTAAATTCTTTCTTTATTTATTCACAGGTCTACGCGTTTCGAGGACATATCCGTCCTCATCATCAGGACAAAGTACAAAGAAAGACTATATAGATAGTCTTTCTTTGTACTTTGTCCTGATGATGAGGACGGATATGTCCTCGAAACGCGTAGACCTGTGAATAAATAAAGAAAGAATTTACTGACAAGCATCTGGATTCTTTGTGGTCTGGCGCGGATTTTGAAACCTGCTTTCTGCTCTACCTTTTTGGGAATACATCTATACTGCAGGACCGCTGCCTTCCACAGTTACTACGTGCCTTCATAGGGGTTGTGACTTGCACAACCCCTTCAGGTGAGTGTACTAACCCACACTTGCCCCCACGTGTCATACTGGGAAAGACCCTATTTTGCGCCTTTTTTTCCACAGTTATCCTTATCATTTTAACGCCACCTAATGACAGTCATCCAGTCATCATAAGTCTAAGGTAGACCTGGGCAAGGGGCGGCCCGCGGGCCACATCCGGCCTGCCTACTCTCTATGACCGGCCCACCCATCTTCAGGCCGGTGCAGGGGAGCCGGGCTGCAGCGTGTCGGGCAGGGAGAGATCCTGCAAGTCCACACAGTCAGTGCAGGCAGCGGAACGCAGGAATCTCTCCTCTGTTCCCTGCCGGCACTTTCTCAGTGACACGCACGCGCTCTGATGTTGTCAGTACTGCGCGCGCACGTGTGTCATTTCAAAAGTTCCTGCCCGGCCGGCAGGAGAAGAAGTGGCACAGCGGGGGCCTTCATGGAGAGAAGCAGCGGCGAGGGCCCCTCGGAGAAGAGCATCAGCGCAGCCAGGGCCCGTACAACAGAAGGAGCAGCTCAGCGGGGGGCCTGTACGGAGGTGCCTGAGGACGGGGACAATAAGAAGATAGAGGTACTTTCACACTATGTTTTTTTAACATGCGCCATGAACTTTTTTTGCTGTAAAAGCGGATCCTGCTTTTACAGCAAAAAAAACGCATGTGTTATTTTGCAGGATCCTGTCACTTTAAGTTTATGGTAGGGCATTGGAGTCATGTGATCGCGAGTCAGTGGAACTGAACATGATAGACTGGGAGCAGGCTCGTAACCAAGGTAAACATCGGGTAACTTGCTTGGATACCCGATATTTATCTTTGTTACGAGCGTCTGCAGCTGCTAGGAGCCGGGCTCCCTGCACACGTAACCAGGGTAAACATCGGGTAACTAAGAGAAGCGCTTTCCTTGGTTACCCGATATTTATCTTGGTTACGAGTGTCTGCAGCTCTCAGGCAAGGGAGAGGGAGAGGGAGGGGGAGAGAGGGAGAGGGAGGGGAGAGAGGGAGGTGGGGAGAGACAGAGAGGGAGGGGGAGAGAGGGAGAGGGAGGGGAGAGACAGAGAGGGAGGGGGAGAGAGGGACTGATCACCCGAGGCTGGTTTCTGGGCATGCTCAGTAGAGCAAGCAGGATCCTGTCTATCAGCATGCCAGCGTTCACATACGTTTGCATGCAGTATAGTCAGGATCCAGCAATTTGCAGTATTTGGACGCAGCTCAAAAACACTACAAGTAGCGTTTTTGAAAAATGTTAATAAACTGCAACTTGCTGGATCCTCACTATAACGCACGCAAACGCAGGTGAACGCATGTTGACGCGAGTCCATTGCAAATGCATTGAAATGAAAACGCATTTGCACTGGATCCGTTTTTGCGTTAAAAAAACGTTCATGACAGATGTTAAAAAAACGTAGTGTGAAAGCAGCCTAAGTATAAGCTGAGGAGGGGACAATGGGGGAGGGGGGATGGGTGACTAATACTGGGGGTGTAGTGGTTTAGTTTTACAGGTGTAGTATATGGTGTTGTGTCTATAGTGGTGTAGTATATAGTGGTGTAGTACATGGGGTGTAGTGATGTAGTTTTATTACAGGTGTAGTATATAGGGGTGTAGTATATGAGGGTGTTGTATATAGTGATGTAGTATATTACAGGTGTACTATATGGAGGTGTAGTATATTACAGGTGTAGTACATGAGGGGTGTAGTATATTACAAGTGTACTATATGGAGGTGTAATATATTACAGGTGTGTTATATACCCCCATATAATAAACCTGTAATATACTACACCCCCATATAATACACCTGTAATATACTACACCCCCATATAATACACCTGTAATATACTACACCCCCGTAGTATATTACAGGTGTACTATATGGAGGTGTAGTATATAACAGGTGTATTATATGGGGGTGTAGTATATTACAGGTGTATTATATGGGGGTGTAGTATATTACAGGTTTATTATATGGAGGTGTAGTATATTACAGGTGTAGTACATGAGGGGTGTAGTATATTACAGGTGTAGTATATGGAGGTGTAGTATATTACAGGTGTACTATATGGAGGTGTAGTATATGGGGTGTAGTATATTACAGGTGTACTATATGGAGGTGTAGTATATTACAGGTTTATTATATGGAGGTGTAGTATATTACAGGTGTACTATATGGAGGTGTAGTATATTACAGGTGTATTATATGGGGGTGTAGTATGTTTCAGGTTTATTATATGGAGGTGTAGTATATTACAGGTGTATTATATGGGGATGTAGTATATTACAGGTGTATATAGGGGTGTAGTGATGTAGTATATTACAGGTGTAGTATATGGGGGGTGAGGTGATGTAGTATATTACAGGTGTAGTATATAGGGGTGTAGTGATGTAGTATATTACAGGTGTAGTACATAGTGGTGTAGTATAATACAGGTGTATATGGTGGTGTAGTGATGTAGAATATTACAGGTGTAGTATATAGGGGTGTAGTGGTGTAGTATAATACAGGTGTATATGGGGGTGTAGTGATGTAGTTTATTACAGGTTTATTATATGGAGGGGGTGTAATGGTGTAGTATATTGGGTAGAACTGAGTTAATTATATTAGTCCGGCCCTCTAAACCAATCCCAATTTCTCATGCGGCCCCATGGGAAAATTAATTGCCCACCCCTGGTCTAAGGTATATGGGGGCCTTTGTATATATTGACAATCTTTCTTTTTTTTTCCTGTACTTCCTATGATAAAGCAATATCATATCAGGGATACAACTGATGTGGGTTTTATTTATTGCCTACAGTGCCTGTATAAACTTTAGAAAAGTTATTTTAATATTGTTGCCTTCTATATTAGGTTTATGTAATCCATTACTTAATAGGGTCTCCATTTAGAAAGGTTATCAACTTTGGTTAATCTTCTTTTGTTGGAGGTCTCCATTGAAAATGAGCACGTCACACGGTATCTTAATATTGAGACCCCTAACTGTCAGCTGCAGTCTGGCAGCAAGTATTTGAGGGGTTTTCCAGGGAGGTGAGAAAAAATACAAGAATTGATACTCACCTCCTGAACTGCTTCCATTCCTTGTAGTCAGTGCCTTACCGGTCGGCAGAAATGGAGATCTGGAGGGGGCCTCCAACACTGGACAACTTCTTTACTTCATTTCTATTGTTAATTCAGCATATACAATGAGAAAGACTTTAGCTTCTGAACGCTCCCAGCTATTGGTCATCCTCAAACACTGAATTTCTATAATTTACCTTTAGGTCTCAGATGGAAATTTTAATAGTGAAGTTCTACAATACGACCACTGTTTCTGAATTCCTTCTTGTCGGATTTTCCGTTTTAAATTATGCTGGATGTTACATTTTTATTCTCATTTGTATTATTTATATTTTATCTATAACAGCCAATTTCTTTATTATCATCATAGTTAAAAATGAACCTCGTCTGCACAAACCCATGTACTTTTTCATTGGAGGACTCTCCTTCCTTGAGATCTGGTACCCTACGGTCACTGTACCGAGACTACTATGGAGTTTGCTAACTAAAGTAGAGTCCATTTCTACAGCCGGTTGCTTAACTCAGTTCTTCTTTCACTTTTCTTTTGGTGCCAGTGAAAACTTTCTTCTTACAGTCATGGCCGTTGACCGATTTGTGGCTATCTGCAATCCGCTACGTTACTTATTGATTATGAACCAAAGTACTTGCACCGCACTACTACTGGCCTCATGGATCTCTGGGTTCATAGTCGTCATTATACCTTGTTTACAGATCTCAAAACTTTCCTTCTGTGTTGGAAATGTGATCGATCACTATTACTGTGACTTTGCTCCCTTGATTAAGCTTTCCTGCGGCGAAACATCACATATTCAGAAGATGGTTTTTGCCTCATCATGTTTTGTAATTTTAGGATGCTTCTTGGCAATCATTGTCTCGTATACCTGTATAATCCGAGCGACGATGAACTTTCCAACATCCTTTAGCAGGAAAAAGACATTTTCTACTTGCGCATCCCATCTAATTGTTGTGATTATCTTCTATTCTACAACTATTTTTATGTTTGTTCGACCCACAACCGGTGATCTATTACATTTGAATAAGATTATTTCCGTCATCCCATCCATTGTGACTCCGTTATTAAATCCTATCATCTATACCCTGAGGAACAATGAAGTAAAGGAAGCTATAAGGAAGAATTTCCAAAACTTGACTTTAAAAACGCCATCAAGTTTTACTTTTTTGTCAGAATAAAAAAGCATTATTAGAGATTTTCTTTCTCCAACTACAATGTAAGTTATGTATAATAAGTGGATCTCCTAGAGTCAATGAAAAAATAGGAAACTTTTCATAGGTATCATTCTAATTTTCTAGAAAAAAAAGCTTCTTCTTCAGGACATATGTAGTTTTATGTCCTGAAAATTAAGTCTCATGGTTTGAAACGCGTAGACTCAACAAACCACTGTTTTCATCCATCATGGTTCCCTCTATTGGCAGAGCGGATTTAACCCTGTCCTTCCTGTTATACAATATTGTTAACTATTAAGAGTCTACCGGCTCCCCTATCCAGCGAGGCACCTTTTTTTAAATATTTTTTTAATTGCTGTATTGAATATTTATTTAATAAAATTTCATATATATATATATCTTTGCATTTTTGAATTCACTTCTTATTTCTGGGGTTTATATTATTTTTTCCAAATTAGGATCTCATATTTAACTTTTAAAGATCAATCCTGAATTGGTTTCCAACAAAAAAAGGGATATTTACGTTATGTACGGTATGTCTAGAAAGCAGTTTCACAATGGATTTGTACATAGGGAATACTGCAGTTTATTTCTCTTTTTGTATATCTCATGATTTACTTTTGTATCAGTAGCTTGAAATGTAATAATGTTACTTAAAGGGTTAAGATCTTATCCCAATATGTAGTAGGTATAATAAGAAGAAGAATATTAGCAAATACCGTAAATTAGAAATGTAGTACAGTTCTTCTAATTCACTATGTCACTTACCTCATTTGCAGGGCATTGCAGGTCATTAGATATCCATGGGTACGACCATGAATATAGTCACAGTTAGTTGCTAGTGGTTGTAACCATGGATACCTAAGCTCCTGCAATGCCATGAACATGAGGTAAGTGACATAGCTAATCAGGAGAACTATACTAAGGAGACCTAAGCTCCTGCAATGCCCTGCACATGAGGGAAGTGGCATAGCTAATCAGGAAAACTATACTGCGGACACCTAAGCTGCTGCAAGGCCCTGCACATAAGGGAAGTGACATAGTTAATCAGGAAAACTATACTAAGGACAATTAAGTTCCTGCAATGCCCTGCACACGAGGTAAGTGACATAGCTAATCAGGAGAACTATACTAAGGAGAACTAAGCTCCTGCAACGCCCTGCGCATGAGGAAAGTGACATAGCTAATCAGGAAAACTATACTACGGCCACCTAAGCTCCTGCAATGCCCTGCACATGAGGTAATTGACATAGCTAATCAGGAGAGCTATACTACATTTCTAATTGAAGGTATTTGCTAATATTATTATTATTATTATACCTACTACATTTTGGGATAGGATCTTGGAGATGGGCATACCCCTTTAAAGAAGAACTCAAATAATTAAATATGACTTAAATGGGTTTTTTCTCTGGACATATGATATTGGTGGACCGTCCTTAGAATTGGGCATCAATATCAGATCAGTGGGAGAACGACATCCGCCACTACCACTGATCATCTGTTGTTAGCTGCTGCAGTGGCCAGATGTCTCCATTGAACAGAACTATACTGCACAGACAGGTACTGCAGATCACCTTCTATTCTCTTGAACAGTACCCGGCAGTGGCCGCTTCACATTGAATGTTTTTGAGCAGCACTACTCTGTTCAATCGTTCCATCCATCAGGTGCAAAACATGCTCGCAGCTGATAAGTGAGGGGGGGATGGGTGTCGGACCCTCACTGATCTGATATTGATGACCTATTATTAATATCATAAGACTGGACAATCACTTCAATGACATTCATATATTTAATGGCATGACAACTGTCACGCTCCCCGGTTCCCGTGCCCCGCTCTCCGGTCCCCGTGGTCCGCTCCCCGGTTCCCGTATCCCGCTCTCCGGTCCCCAACGGCGTCCCCTGCTCACCGCTCCGGTCCATGCTTCCTCTTCCTCGCCTGCGTCCTCCATGTGTCCTGCTCCCCGCTCCCGGCGCTCCTCTGCGACGCAGGATACACTGCCAGGCACTCCTGCTTCTTCTGCACTGCTTCCTGCACTGGCTTCTGGCTCACGGGCCTCGCACATGCGCATTAGGGCGCGCGCGCGGTCATTGACCCTCTCTTAAAGGGCCATCGTCTAGAAACAGGATATTGCATAGACAGGTACAGGGTATAAGAGGATTCTCTTTCCTGGTGGGCGGGGCCTGTTCTACGTGTTTAGTAAGCTAGGAGTTCAGGTCCCCGTATTGATTTGTCCAGTATTAACCCCTGTCTGTCTCGCAGAGCCTGTCCTGCCACGCCAGCCGGTCCTGACCACGTCCGCTCCAGTACTCCTGACGGTGACTGTCGGCTGATTTTCCACCACTTCTTCAGTTCCGCCAGTCTCCGGTCCCTGGCTCCGTTGGGTGACCTGTCATCTCGCTCAGCTGGTTCCGGATTCCACCTGACCTTACAACCCGGCCTCGGACCCTGAGCCTCGTCACCCGGACTACCGTCTAGAACTCTGTGTTCCCAGGGACATCTACTTTCCAGCTCTCATACGGACTGTCTTGCTACCAGTAGTGCTTCGGCTGCCGTGCATCAAGGCCCTCTGGCAGGGTGACCGGCCTGGCTGCCTCACCAGGGGAATCCGGTGTACGGTCCAGTGTTTCCACCACAAGGACGCAACAACATCAAACCATCTGAAAAATGTAGGGCAAGCGTTGTTCTAGAAATGATGTTTCAGGTATGAAATACACAACATTAAAGAAATAAAATGATTCCAGTCCTTGACACATTGAAAAATATACAAATAGAGGAAATTTAATTACAATTTTTATCTGTATCAGATAACGACACTTCAGTCTTTAAACCCATTGGACCAAGTAGATTAAGATTGAAGCTCACGGCCAAGTTGAAAGTTGGTATTGCTAGAAAAAACTGCAATAATAGAATGGCTATCCTCAATGCCATCTATCAAGAAAAACCCCAAAAACTAAAAAATTAGCAGCAGATCCAATTTGATAACAAAAGTGAAAATGATCTTTTTTCCGTCCACACCAGCTAAGTTTCAGTCCTTTTTGAAGCAGTGCCACCTCCTGATAACTCTTAAAGGGGTTATCCACTACTTTTACATTGATGGCCTATTCTTAGGATAGGTCATCAATGTCTGATCGAGTGAGGTCTGACATCCGGCACCTCCGCCGATCAGTTGTTCTCTGTTCCGGAGGCGGTAGCAGGCAGCCGGAAAAGCTCAGTTCCGGAGCTACTCCGTCTTCTGATAGTGGTCGTGGCCAGGTACTGCACATCCGCCTCCTATTGATTAGAATGGGAGGCGGATGTGCAGTACCCGGCCGCGGCTGCTATCAGAAGACGGAGCAATGCCAGAACTAAGCATTTCCGTCTGCCTGGACTGAGAAACGCTGATCGGCGGAGGTGCGGGGTGTTGGACCCTGGCCAATCAGACATTGATGACCACTGACATTGATGACCACTGGCGCCGGATGTGCGTCACTTTCGATTTGACCCCGATGACATCGCAGTAGCGATGTCGCAACGTGCAAAGTATCCCTTAGGATAAGGGATACTTTGCACGTTGCGACATCGCTACTGCGATGTCATCGGGGTCAAATCGAAAGAGACGCACATCCGGCGCCAGTAACGACGTCTCAACGTGTAAAGCCTAGATGCACCGATAAACGATCGCAAAAGCGTCGTAAATCAGTGATCTGTGTAGTATCGGTCATTTTCATAATTTCGCTGCAGCGACAGGTACAATGTTGTTCCTCGTTCCTGCGGCAGCATACATCGCTGTGTGTGAAGCCGCAGGAGCGAGGAACATCTCCTTACCTGCCTCCACCGGCTATGCGGAAGGAAGGAGGTGGGCGGGATGTTTACGTCCCGCTCATCTCTACCCCTCCGCTTCTATTGGCCGCCTGCCGTGTGACGTCGCTGTGACGTCGCACGACCCGCCCCCTTAGGAAGGAGGCGGGTTGCCAGCCAGAGCGACGTCGCAGGGCAGGTAAGTGTGTGTGAAGCTGCCGTAGCGATAATGTTCGCTACGGTAGCTATCACAAGATATCGCATGTGCGACGGGGGCAGGTACTATCGCGCTCGGCATCGCTACCATCGGCTAGCGATGTCGCAGCGTGCAAAGTACCCCTTAGGATAGGTCATCAATGTCTGATCGAGTGAGGTCTGACACCCGGCACCTCTGCCGATCAGTTGCTCTCTGTTCCTCCGGCAGTAGCAGGCAGCCAGAAAAGCTCAGTTCCGGAGTTACTCCGTCTTCTGATAGTGGTCGTGGCCCGGAACTGCACATCCGCCTCCTATTGATTAGAAAGGGAGGTGGATGTGCAGTACCCGGACGCGGCCGCTATCAGAAGACGGAGCAGCGCCAGAACTAAGCATTTCCGACTGCCTGGACCGAGCACAGCTGATCGGTGGGGCTGCGAGGTGTTGGACCCTGGCCATTCAGACATTGATGACCTATCCTAAGGATAGGCCATCAATATAAAAGTAGTTAGCGTTAAAGTATACAAACCTTTAACGCTAACTAATGTTGGAAAAGTAACAATAGTGGTGTCCTGTTCCAGCCTAATATAACCTGACGCCATTTCACAAGGTGCTCTGTAATTTAGAAACAAAAATTTAAAAAATCACCCTGGAATAGGAGCATGCATGTCATGAACATCTCAATAAAATTGTTGCAAAATAAACTTAAGATTCAAAAAAAAATTTCAAGTGATCACCTAATGGAAGAAACACTTTCTTTGCTCATGAGACGAACACGGACAACGGAAGAACTACGTTTGGCCAATTCGTTCTGGAACTCTGATGCCGTAAAATAATACAAGATGGGGTTCAAGCAGCAATTGATGCTGGCTAAGCACAGGGAGAACGGGTGGAGGTCCATGATAACTTTGTGCACCGCACAATTATGGATTATATTCGAGTTGACCATTAGATAAAAAAAGAAAATGATGTGATATGGAGTGAAGCAGATAAAAAACACAGATGCACAGGCTACCACCATCCGTAAAGCCTTGCGTTTTTCCTTTATATTTATGCACTCCAACGAGTCATTTTTTAATTGATTTCTTGTTTTTAGAGTACAGTATGTAATAATGATCAGCGGGATTAAGAAACCGGACAACTCTGCTCCTACAAGCATGACGACAACGGTCATGGTGTCCATCTTTTTCATTCCAAGATCGGCAAAACAGCTCGTACTTGTGTTGTTTAGATCGGCGCTTCGGTATATTGGGAAAGGCAGGCAGGCCGCCCCGACCACTATCCATACACCTATGCAGATGGCAACATCATATCTCCTCTTCCATCCTTTGGCTTTGAAAGGATTTGCGGTGAAGACGTAGCGCTGAACACTTATCAGAGTTAAGAACACGATACCTGCGTACATGTTGAGATACTTCAGGTAAAAGCACAGTAAGCATAGAAAGGTTCGAAATGGCCAGGTGTGGTTTATGTAGTAATAAATCCGTAGGGGAAGTGACAAGACGTGTAAAAGGTCGGCCAACGCCAAATTGATCATGAATATAATGGCCTTGTTCTTCTTGTTGATGAAGCCTCTTAGAAGCCAAAGAGCAACACTGTTGGCAAGTAGACCGGGTATTAATATGATGGTATAGGTGACCGCATATAGGGTATGCCGAAATTCCAGGGTATTGTTGCAGTATGCCATGCTTCTCTTAGGCTTTTTCTTGTTGAAAATCTTGTTCTTTTATATCTGCATAAAAAAAGGATAGTTTAACAATCTGAGTATTATGGTAAGACTTGGGTATTATTGCAAAAGCATGATGTCACTATTGTCTCTGTGCAGAGCATCTTGCAGACTAGAAGATGCTCTGCTGCATTTTCTTCAATTACATTCATGACAGTTACATGATTCCTCTGTGCAGAGCATCTTGCCTATGGAGATGCTCTGCTGCGCCTTACTGAGTTACTGAGCTAGCAGTTTGTTTGACAGCGCAGGATTCCCATGTTGGTGCTGATCTCTCAGGTGTTCCACCTTCCTGGTAATTACTCAGACTTCCTACTAAGCATGCTCACCCTGAACTTTGCCAGTTGTATTTTCTGGTACTACTGTTGCCTCTGCTAGTGTTCTGAGCTTTGTTTTCTGACCCTGAACTGTTATTTGACTTTTCTCTGCCCGCTCCCTGTTCCAGTCGTGACCTCGGACCATTACCTGACCACGTTTCTGTTTCTTCCCTAAACCTATTACTTAATCTCCTGAATTTCTGACTCTCGGATATTGACCTGACTATGTGCTCAGAGCCGGGGTTACTGTGGCTCTATGGTCTCTGGACCCAGGGGCTTGCGGCCACTCAAATGTAAGGGGGGTATTTATAGGGGATAAATGTACGTGACGCCACCCGTGGTTCACGGTAAAGGGGAGTACCGCCGCTGCCGATGGGAGTACCCGGGGGAGATGGATTGGGGCAGCCAGATGGTGTTCCCTCCATGGGTAGGGGAGACCCCGGGACTCTGGAGATATAGGTTCAGGATAGAGTTGTGCAGGCTATACGGACAGGCAGGAGGCAGGGAGACCAGCGTACTCACTCAGGTTGTGTGGATGTTTGTGCAACCATTATGCAGACTCTGACACAAGAGTAAACCAAGTCTCTGGGTGCCGCTGCCACTCGGGGGAGCTCGTTCGGGTATCCATCCCCACGGGTATTGCTTAGTGGTCCGGAGCCTGCCTCCATGCACATTTATGTAGATGTTTCTGAGTGACCCTTCGGCCTGAAGCTGTCAGGGTCCCACTCCCTATATTTAAATAGTGGAGCTGTGCTCTCGATGGCTGACACTTGGGATTTCAGTGGGCCGCATAAGCTGGAAAGCCCTACCCCCTCGTTGTGTTGGTGCCTTCGATCTCTGAGCTCTTGGGGAAAGTTCATAAAGAGACTATCCTCCACAGGTGAATTACCAGGTTGCTTGAAGCTACTCCCTGATCTAGGGTCCTGTACCCCGCCGTGCTCGGTACTGGTCCGGTTACTGGACTTTCCGGTGCCGACCGTTCTCCAAAACTAAGTCTGGGCACCCTTCTCCAATACCCTGCGATCGGGTCTCCGACTCCTCTGGTCCCAGACCATCGTCTGCGACCCAACCAAGGTCACACAGGGAGCTACAACTCCCTCAGCTCCTCACTCTCTGAGGGGTACTACGCTTCTGACTTTCTCCCTCCCTCCAGTCTGCCTAACCCCTAGGTGGGTGGCCCATTTCCAGCTAGACCACCCACTGGTGTGCCTGACAGGGTGTGGTGTGAGGTGTGACTAGGATTTGAATGCTGATAGAAGCACTACCAATAGTTAGGATCCTAGAACCATGGAGGGTGGGTTCTGCACCATAAGAGAAAGGAGTGCAGTTCCCTGTGACACCCTGATAGAGTCAGGGGCATCACAAGTACTCCTCCGTTTACTCCTTATGCTCATATGTGTCCTCCTGTTACCAGACCTCGGTTTTCCTGACTACTTTTCTGTCTATTCTGCCCGAAAGTAGTGACTGCATCACACATGAAGACTCTAATGAAAATCCATTGGATGTCTACTCAGATGGACCATCTAGTACAGCAGTATTAAATTTTAGTTAAAGGGACTGTCCAGTTTGGAGAACTTATTTTCATATAATATCTCATATTTTATTATATTATCATATCATTTATTGCTAATTTTTAAGTTTGTTGAGAGGTTTCCTTTGTCTAGAATTCTCTTTCCTAGAATGGTCTCCCGCTCCAGAGAACCTGCCCTCTCCAGCATTACACAGACAACCCACTGATTTTAGTAAGCTAAATAAAATGCTTAATTTCACCCGAAATAGTGCTGCACAGAAATTGATCAGTTTTTGACCGGTTTACCCACAGTTTACAGCTAATCACATGAAGAGGGAGAAAAAGAGGTCCCTCTGCGCTGCTGTGAAGAAGCCAAAACGAGAAGTCTAGTAAAATGAAATGGTTTCTCTTTGCGTTTCGAGACAATCCAGTCTTTTCCTCAGGAGAAAACCAAAAGACACACCCCTTCTCATGGCCAGTGAGGGGCAATAGGTGACCTGACAGAGAGCCGAAGTATGCCCAGGAGTGCAAGGGATTCGCTTGGGTGCAGAGGTCTGAGAAGGATTAACTCCCGTGACTCCCAGACCTGCCATGACGTCCACAAACTTGTAAGCTGCCAAACCTGACTATGACCCTGTACTTTCAGATAACTTGATCTCATCTGATATTTAATGTCGTAAATAGCCAATCTGCAAATTAGGTTATTAACAAAAATCTTACTGCCAAAAAAACCCCAAGATGTCTTCTTTCAAACTAGCTGTCTGCTGCCTGTTGTAAAGTGCAATCTGTTCCTAGCAGTAGAGACACCAAGACATATTGCAAAAAATGCAATCATCTCTCTGCTCCGACTCTCCTGTTTGTCAAATGGCATACATACTAACAAAGAGTAAAGACCGCTTTACATGCTGCGACATTGCTAGCGATCGCACCCGCCCCCGTCGTTTGTGCGTCACGGGCAAATCGCTGCCCGTGGCGAACAATATCACTGGTATGCGTCACACCAACTTACTTTCCTAACGACGTCGCTGTGGCCGGCAAACAACCACTTTTTTAAGGGGGAGGTTCGTGCGGCGTCACAGCGACGTCACACAGCGGGCCACTAATAGAAGCGGAGAGGCGCAGAGCAGTCGCATGAACGTCACTCCCACCTCGTTGCCGGAGGACGCAGATATGCTGTTCATCATCGGTCCCGGGGTGTCACACGTAGCGATGTGTGCTGCCTCAGGAACGATGACCAACCTGCGTACCAAACGAGCAACGATTTTTGGGAAACGAACGACGTGTCAACAATCAACGATTTTGGGCACTTTTTGGATCGTTAGCAGTCGCTGGTAAGTGTCACAAGCAACGAAGTCGCTAACGAGGCCGGATGTGTGTCACGAATTCCGTGACCCCAGCGATATCCCGATAGCGATGTTGCTGTGTGTAAAGCGGCCTTAAGGGTTTAGGTTCTAGTCAGTTAAGTCAATGGGCAACGGCTGGAGGAATGCATACAGGGTTGGCTTTCTGGGATCATTTGTATAGGAGTTCTGAGGATATGCTTGCCAATTTTCATAACTCCAATGTAAATGAATGGCGAGCGCCATGCATGTCTGGCCACTAATTCTCAGCCACGGGATTCCATTCCTAGTGGTGATACTCACATCTATCAGACACTTATAGCAGATCCTCTGGATACACCATAAATGCACGAAATTGGATAAACCCTTTGAATATTGTCCAGTTTTCTGGTGTATATTGTTCATCTGTTTACTGAATTTTGCTGTCAATAATATCAGCCTCCACAAGCAAAATGGATCCAAGCCACATTTTGAGTGAACATACCACTAAGGCCGCTTCCACATTACATTGTGATCGCCGTTCAGTGGTCTTCCATCTGAACCTCCCGCAAAACGGGTTTCGGACGCATGCACCGTCGGGACCATTGACTATAATGATGCAGATGGAGTCAGTCTGTGCAGATGGAGTCAGTCGGGCATATAATCTTTCTGGAGGTGGACACCCAGAAGTAGTAGACTGTGTCTGGGTGTTCGCCTCCAGTAAGTGTATATGCCCGAAAATGGTGCACGACAAAACACACGGTGACTTTGTCTGCACCATTATGGCCCTATAAACGCATGCGTCTGAAACCTGTTTTGCGGGGGGGTTCGGACGGAAGTCCTGACGCGACCACTGAACTGAGATCAGAACCCAATGTGAAAGGGGCCTAATAGATAAAATACTTGGAATAACTACATAATATATTCACTGAACGTAAAATATATTTTCATACAGTCACAAATTTTATAACCTATTCACAAACCTGCTTGGCTGTAAATTCTAGACACATCACATTATCTGTGAGGTCGGATATACCTCTTGGTACCTCTGTTAAAATAAGCATATTGCGAAAACAGGATATGTGTAAAAAGCCACACGTCTGAAGCTTGATATTAATAACATGAAAATGAGGAAAACAAGATATCTGACCACATGATAATAAGAAACTATCTCACGGTAGCATCTAATGTGCTTTGTACTATGCTCATGTACGTAAATAATTTTGTAAATGTCATACATCTATGAAAAGTGTTGTATTTTGTTATTATTCATGGCCCATCTGCAATTGCCTGCAGAAACTTTAAGGGCGGCTTTGCACACTACGACATCGCAGGTGCGATGTCGGTGGGGTCAAATCGAAAGTGACGCACATCCAGCGTCACTTGCGATGTCGTAGTGTGTAAATCCTAGATGATACGATGAACGAGCGCAAAAGCGTCGTTATCGTATCATCGGTGCAGGCTCCGACATTTCCATAATGCCGGTGCTGCGACAGGTACGATGTTGTTCCTCGTTCCTGCGGCAGCACACATCGCTGTGTGTGAAGCCGCAGGAGCGAGGAACATCTCCTACCTGCCGCTGGCCACAATGCGGAAGGAAGGAGGTGGGCTCATCTCCGCCCCTCCGCCGCTATTGGCCGCCTGCCGTGTGACGTCGCTATGACGCCGCACGACCCGCCCCCTTAGGAAGGAGGCGGGTCGCCGGCCAGAGCGACGGTCGCAGGGCAGGTGAGTGCATGTGAAGCTGGCGTAGCGATAATTTTCGCTACACCAGCTATCACAAGATATCGTACCTGCGACGGGGCCGGGGACTATCGTGTGCGACATCGCAGCATCGGCTTGCGATGTCACAACGTGCAAAGCCCGCCTAATTCTAGATGAATTAATGAGTTGATTCTCCAGTCTATACAATGCCCGTCCACTTGTTGAAAGGGTTTTTCTAGAAATAAAAAGATTACAAAGATATAAGGGGAAGTAGATTTCTAAGAGGGGAATGTGCCCCTTTAAATGTATTTTGGATATTATAGCCATAGGCCTCTTTCATACATTAGTTTTTTGCCGAAAGAGAGAGTTTTTGTGACCAGAAATGAATTTACACAACATCTGGGCATGCCCAGAAACAAAAACGGATCCGTCACCCGATTCTGTCATTTGATGGATGACGACGGATCCGGCGCCCATATGTTTCCACTCTAAAAAAAGACTGACGGCACCGGATCTGTCGCCTTCTGTTTTTTTGCCAGTCCCAAAAAAACGTTGCTTCCGGCGTCTGCACAGACAATTTTTGCCAGATCCGTCGTACAACGGATGAAACGTGAGGCCATGCAGCACAATCCGGCGCTAATACAAGTCTATGAGGAATAAAACAGATCCGACGCCAGATCCGTTTTATCCGCAATTCGCCGGATTATGCCTGATGGCAAAAAACTGATGTGTGAAAGAGGCCTTAAGCCTGCTTTACACGTTTCAATGTATTGTGCGATCGCACCCGACCCCATCGTTTGTGCGGCATTGGCAATTTGTTGCCCGTGTTGCACAATGTTGTAACCCCCGTCGCACGCACTTACCTTCCAAACGACCTGAAGGGGGAAGGACGTTCGGCATCACAGCGACGTCACACAGCGGCCGGCCAATAGAAGCGGAGGGGCAGAGATGAGCGGGACGTAAACATCCCGCCCACCTCCTTCCTTCAGCATTGCCGGAGGACACAGGTAAGCTGTGTTCATCGTTCCCGGGGTGTCACACGGAGCGATATGTGCTGCCTCGGGAACATTGAACAACAGGACTTTCAATTTTTAGAAAATGAGCGACGTGTCAACGATGAACGAGAAGGTGAGTATTTCTGCTCGTTCATAGCTGTCACACGCTACGATATAACTAACGATGCCGGATGTGCGTCACTTATGACGTAACCCCGCCGACATCTCGTTAGATATATCGTAGCATGTAAAGCCCACTTTAGGGGTCACAGCTTCCCATTAATGGATGGTGGAAAGGATATAAGTGTACACAAGAAAACTCCATTCATGGAGAGGCAACAAGCTTTGTGGTTGCAACAGCTCAACAGCTTACCAGAGGCAAACGGCTTAGTGGTTACAACAATATATAAGAGACAAAAAGCTTTGTGGTTACAAAAGATTACACAAGGCAAAAGGCTTAGTGGTTACAAGAGAATACAAAAGGCAAACAAGCTTTGTGGTTACAACAGATTACATGAGGCAAAAGGCTTAGTAGTTGCATCAACGTATGAAAGCCAAAAAGATTTGTGGTTAACATGCTGGGGGCGTTATAGGGCGGCATGGCCGTGACAGACGAAAACCAGTCCATATAAAATAAATGTGAGGCTTTTATTTTCAGCCAGAGACTTGCAACCAAACACTTGCTCATCTGGGCGCTTACTAACATACGATATCCCCGACTCACGCTATCAGGGCTTGAATCTCCAGTCACTGGTCTTTAGTTTGCACCATTGTTCATGTCCAGCTCACAACACAGCATGATACTCCTCAGGCTGTCTCCATCCTACTGAAGGATTTCTTTATCCTTTTATGTGGCTGTGATTAGGCAAACTCCCCCAGCTGAGCTGGCCCAGCATCTACGCAATATCTCACCCAGGTTAAGCTTCTGGGTGAAGCCTCGGTTCCAGAGAGCATCGGAAGTGATATACTAATGACCCTCTGCTGCGAGTGGCAGCCGAGAGTCATGCGACTGTGACCCATTCTTGTGATCGGATCACAGCCCTTTCTCCCTCTCCCCCCACGGCCTGTCTCTACGTACATCACACTGAGTTTGGATGACATCCGAGTGCAGTGTGATGCTTCACACATACCCATAGACAAGTATGGGTGTGTGTGAGTCGAGACTCGCTGCCAAACACAGCAAGCTGCGATTCATTTCTCAGGCCGTTATAGCATGAGAAATCAATCGCAGATGGACACTGCCCCATAGTTTTGCACTGGTGTGAGTGCAATCTGATGTTTTATTGGATTGCACTCATCTGTGCAAAACGCAAGTGGAACTGAGGGATGAGATATATACTCCATCCAGTATCACTCCTGTCTGCCGGTTACAGTGGTTACGACATATTAGACAATATCAAAAGTGGTTACAAAAATATACAGAAGGCAAAGAGCTTTGTGGTTACAATAGATTACACAAGGGAAAAGGCTTGCTGGTTAAAACACATACAAAAGACAACAGGCTTAGTGGCGAACAGTAGATTACAATTGTTACCGTCGGAGCACTACCTTAGCAGCTTCTTTTTCGCACTGCAAAAGTCTTTGAGTCTCTGTCTTGCAGTTCGGCACACTGTTGCCACACCTTTCCTACAGGTCACCTTTTGACTTTTAGCAATTTTTCAGCAGTAACTTTGCTTTGTCTGGGTGATTTGCACACACTTGTGGCCTAAACCTACACTTAAACATCAAACTCATAGCCTTATCTGATGAGGAAATACACAGGCTTTAGCCTCTAGACTTGCTATAAGGTAATACCGGGAGATTAGTGAAAAGTGCCTTGTGCAGATTCACAGGATTAGGATTCCAAAAGAAGAACCCCGACGACCGTTTCACATGGAACTGTATTACTTAATCATGAGGAATCTGCACAAGGCACTTTAATAAGTATGTATTAACTAATTTCCTAATGTTGACTTTTTTCTTTACTGGAATCTCTTTACCATTTGGTTTCACTAATCTCCCGGTATTGCCCCATGGCACCCGGGAACAGGATTGCTTTGGCAGTAATTTTATATACATATGCCTTTTTTCCATTTGATTTAATTCTGGTAAATGTATCATCCTTTGTGCACTTCCACATATTACTCCACCACATCCTTGATTATTTGTATATTTTGCTGCTGTGTACATGTCTGTGACTTGCATTTTGCAATTATGGTATGTTTTTCTAAACTTAATAAAAAATGTCATATTTTTACATCTAAAGCACTCTTTTCTCTCTGTTTCTACATATTGGAATAGGATCTTGGAGATGGGAATAACTCTTTAAGCTGTTAAACATAGAGTGTCTTCAAAGCAGAGCAATGGAGAACGGTCGTCTCACTTGGAGTCTTTCGAAACCTGAAGTGGTTAAAAGATACTAAAAAGGGAATATTGCAATAGCGAGTCATTTCTACATAGAAATGCATATGTTCACTCCTTTTAGCATTTATTTAGGACTTTTTCAGGCAGGTATCAAAGCAGACCTGCTATTGTTAAAAAAACAAACAAAACGCCCCCTAGGTTTAGGCTTAATAAAAGGTTCCCTTTACAGAGTGGAGATCTTTTAGAGAGAAGCCACTTTCACTTATTACAGAAATAATGCAATAATGTATAATGTAAAGGGTTGGGGATGGACCCAAAATAAAATATCATATCATTATGTTCAAATAGTTCTCAAGGAATCTGAAAAGATCCCATTGATTAATAAGGGTGTCTTGGTTTCTGTTACACTGTGTGCAGAATTATTAGACAAATGAGTATTGTGATTACATGATACTTTTATACATGTCGTCCTACTCCAAGCTGTATAGACATGAGAGCCAACTACCAATGAAGTAAATCAGGTGATGTGCATCTCTGTAATGAGGAGGGGTGTGGTGTAATGACATCAACACCCTATATAAGGGGTGCTTAATTATTAGGCAACTTCCTTTCCTTTGGCAAAATGGGTCAGAAGAGAGATTTGACGGGCTCTGAAAAGTCCAAAATTGTGAGATGTCTTGCAGAGGGATGCAGCAGTCTTGAAATTGCCAAACTTTTTGAAGCGTGATCACCGAACAATCAAGCGTTTCATCGCAAATAGCCAACAGCGTCGCAAGAAGCGTGTTGGACAAAAAAGGCGCAAAATAACTGCCCATGAATTGAGGAAAATCAAGCGTGAAGCTGCCAAGATGCCATTTGCCACCAGTTTGGCCATATTTCAGAGCTGCAACGTTACTGGAGTATCAAAAAGCACAAGGTGTACCATACTCAGGGATATGGCCAAGGTAAGGAAGGCTGAAAAACCACCACCTTTGAACAAGAAACATAAGATAAAACGTCAAGACTGGGCCAAGAAATATCTTAAGATTGATTTTTCAAAGGTTTTATGGACTGATCGAATGAGAGTGACTCTTGATGGGCCAGATGGATGGGCCAGAGGCTGGATCAGTAAAGGGCAGAGAGCTGCACTCCGACTCAGACGCCAGCGAGATGGAGGTGGAGTACTGGTATGGGCTGGGATCATCAAAGATGAACTTGTGGAACCTTTTCAGGTTGAGGATGGAGTGAAGCTCAACTCCCAGACCTACTGCCAGTTTCTGGAAGACAACTTCTTCAAGCAGTGGTACAGGACGAAGTCGGTATCGTTCAAGGAAAACATGATTTTCATGCAGGACAATGCTCCATCACATGCATTCAACTACTCCACAGCGTGGCTGGCCAGTAAAGATCTAAAAGATGAAAAAATAATGACATGGCCCCCTTGTTCACCTGATCTGAACCCCATAGAGAACATGTGGTCCCTCATACAATGTGAGATCTACAGGGAGGGAAAACAGTACACCTCTGGGAACAGTGTCTGGAGGCTGTGGTGGCTGCTGCACGCAATGTTGATCGTAAACAGATCAAGCAACTGACAGAATCTATGGATGGTAGGCTGTTGAGTGTCATCAGAAAGAAAGGGGGCTATATTGGTCACTAATTTTTTGGGGGTTTTGTTTTTGCATGTCAGAAATGTTTATTTCTAAATTTTGTGCAGTTATATTGGTTTACCTGGTGAAAATAAACAAGTGAGATGGGAATATATTTGTTTTTTATTAAGTTGCTTAATAATTCTGCACAGTAATAGTTACCTGCACAAACAGATATCCTCCTAAGATAGCCTAATCTAAAAAAAAAAAACACTCCAACTTACAAAAATATTAAGCTTTGATATTTATGAGTCTTTTGGGTTGATTGAGAACATAGTTGTTGATCAATAATAAAAAAATCCTCTAAAATACAACTTGCCTAATAATTGTGCACACGGTGTAGTTCTCCAGTGTTGCTGATGGTGAATAGACGACTTTTCCCATCATACAAGTGTGAAGAAAACATAGAACTCGCAAGTATATTACTGAGATCTTCCTTTTACAAGAACATGCATGTGACTCTAAATTAACTCTAGTATTACAGTTCCAATATGCTAAAGATTGAGTAATAATAAAGCCAGCGATATTAAAGCTTACCTTCTCAGTACGGAGCGGCTGTCATCAGTCTGCGCTGCACAGCACACATGGAAATAAACCGTTGTGAGGTTGAGATCATCTGCACAATATGAGTAACACATAACCAGGAAGACATAGCGCACTGGCGGTACTGTAAACCACAGCTCGCTTTCTTTGCTGGTGTGGTTGAGTTATACAGACAGTTTACGTAGGTTGCAGGAACCTCCTGTCTTCTATTGTTTTTCTAGCCAATCATAATGCGTTTGACCTGCTAGAGAAGACACTTTCACAAACTACGTGACACTATGAGCCACTGAATAGCATCAATTGAAAGGATTGTATAATTTGATCGACCCAGTTTAGTATTTTCTACCAATGCGGAGGGACTGATCAGCATTTGGGATCCTTCTATTATCCAGAGTGGAACGAGATTTGTCACAAACTTGGCGGCGTTGGACTCTGTTCAGATTGCAGATTCTGACACTCCGCTCAACAATTTCTCTGGTGTCTGGGATCAACACAGGAAGGCTCGGGCGTCGACCTGCTCTGTGCTAATTCATATGCAGGCTACCAAGAGTTAATCTGCTATTTTTCTTGCTCCTTTATTCCCATTGGTGTGGAGACCTATCACATCTGCTCTCCTCCTATTTATGCTACTGGAATCCTTCTACCCATGCCAGCTATAGTTTATTCTATGTTGGTCTGTGAGGTGTGGTGTCCCAGATACTCTGGTGAAAGTTCTGCTTTAGTTGTGCTTATTGCATTGTGTGGTTTACTCCTGTTATTTTAAACTTCCTTCCTGTTCTTGTTTTTCCTCCCGAATCTCTTCTTGTCTTTACCTTTGCGTGAGCGTCATGAGTGATAGTTTTTTTTTTTTTCCCATGTCTGTCTTTATCTTTGGTATTCAACACACTCCTGTCCCATCTCTCCCTAGGGAGAGGGGGAATGAGATCAGGATTGGTCAGGAGGAGCAGGGCCAGGAAGGAGACTCAGACCTCTCCACCATCAGGAGTACCCCTGAGATTAGGGATAGTGTAGGGTCACCTAGCTTGAGAAACAGCTTAGGAACCCTGGTTCCCCGCTAACCCAAAGTCCTTCTGACAAGCTCTCATTGTGGAGGTCTCAAAACCTCCAAGTACCCATACATGTCTGTCCATTGCACCATACAAATAAACCATCCATGCAAGGCAAGTGTCCATTAAAAAAAGACAATATTGAAACTTGTGTTCCCAGGGTTCACATGACATTGTTGTCATGACATGACAGTGCCGGCTTCCCTCTCCCCACCATTGGACACTTAAATAATTAACAGGAAGTGAGTGGCAGCTGCAGCTCTCACTTCCTGTTAATCACTTAACCATATCAAGTAGGGGAGAAGGAAGCTGGCATTGATTGGTCCCCGGCTCACGTGTCATAACTATGTCACATGGGCCTTAGAATCTAGAGTTCCAAGAGGAACTTCATTGGCACCAGAGGTGAGTATAGGCTTTGTTATTTTTATGGGGGTGCATATGGGGAATGAGAAGGGGTTGTCCTATTAGTGGACAACCCCTCTAAAGGTTAGCTGTCACCAGGTTATATATAAAGTAGAGCCATCACCAGTATGTCCTTATGTACAGAATTTTAGAATACTGTACAGTATATACAGTAAGTCCCTAAGCTCATCTACATAACATAATAAAAACATTATGTTATTCTTACCTATGGAGCCTCCTCTCTTCTTACTTCGTGGGGATGACACATCATATACCATCCACAGAGCGCCTTCCATTATGTTCCCGCGCATGACCACTTCTCTCTACCCTGACAAGGGCAGAGCAAAGTACAGTAATGCACATGCGCGAGGAAAGGCCACAGAGCGCCTGCGCATGCACATTATAATATTTTATTCTGCTCTCATAGTTACATAGTTATATAGGTTGAAAAAAGACCTAGGTGCAGCTAGTTCAACCTAGTTTGACGTGATGAGCTGGCAGAGAATTGGGCAACCAGAGACCAGCCTGGTCCCTGATAGTGACATCCCTTTTGGAGGTGTGGTTGCTCCCTGTTCTTTTTGAATGCAGCTCTCTTTGCATACAATGCACCCTGTTACTGGCTCATCACTTCTCACTAGAGCCGACGAGGGAGTGCACTGTCACTGTGCGCCTGCTGGCAGTTTCCAAAGTTAGCCTTAAGTATCCACAAATCACAACACAAAGGGTCATATGCAATTCTAACAGCAACTAAGAAAATAAATAGTTTTCAAATATGGTCCATAAAAGTAGACAGAGGTCATTAAGGTGCTGAATGCTGAGCAGCTGCTGTAAAATGAAGATACCTTGGGAGTATCTAATATCCCTGACTAATGAGTGACAGAAAATACCATGATGATATATGGTTTTATACTCACCTAACCCTAAAGGCCGCTTTATACGCTGCGATCTCGCTAGTGAGATTGCTAGCGAGCGTACCCGCCCCCATCATTTGTGCGTCACGGGCAAATCGCTGCCCGTGGCGCATAACATTGCATGGACCCGTCACACTACTTACCTGCCTAACGACGTCGCTGTGACCGGTAAACCGCCTCCTTTCTAAGGGGGCGGTTCGTTCGGCGTCACAGCGACGTCACTAAGCGGCCGCCCGATAGAAGCGGAGGGGCAGAGATGAATGGGACGTAACATCCCGCCCACCTCCTTCCTTCCTCATTGCCGGTGGCCGCAGGTAAGGTGAGGTTCCTTGTTCCCGGGGTGTCACACATAGCGATGTGTGCTGCCGCAGGAACAACGAACAACATTGTACCTGCAGCAGCAACGATAATTAGGAAGGGACCCCCATGTCACCGATGAGCGATTTTGAACGTTTTTGCGACGAATCAAAATCGCTCATAGGTGTCACACGCACCGACATCGCTAATACGGCCGGATGTGCGTCACAAATTCCGCTTTAGCGATGTCGTAGCGTGTAAAGCGGCCTTTATTCTCCAGATCCCCTGAAGATTCTGCTTAATTAATGAGTGACAGACCCAAATTTATGGAACTAACTCCCGTCACCTTGTGTCTCACTATAGAATAAAGTGCAATCACTATTTGGCCTTTAAAGTGGTGGATGTTTATGAAGCAGTGTGGAGGGTAAGAATAAAGTCTGATATAGTTTTGGAATTAAAGGAAATCTGTCAGCAAGTTTTTGCTATTTAATCTGCGAGCAGCATAATATAGAGCACGAATGCCTGATTACAGTGATGTGTCACTTATTAGGATGTGTGCTGTAGTTTCAATACCATCAGTATTTTATCAGCAGGAGATTAACACTACAGAAATACATTTCACGCGCAGCCCAGCCCACCTAATTTGTGTAACCACACCCTCACCACTGATTGGCAGCTTGATGACAATTCGCAGTGTACATAGGAAGCTGCCAGTCAGCGGTGTGGGCAGGGTTATACACAGCCCAGAAGTCTTAGATCTGCTACATCTACATCAGACATGACTTGTATTCTATGAAAACTACACCAAGCAGCCCAGTAAGTGAAACATCCCTGGAATCAAGCTTTCTTGCCCTATGTTCTGCTGCTATCAGATTATATAGCAAAAACCTGCTGACAGAATCCCTTTAATTCAAAGAACTTTTATATAAGCCAAACACCTTCAAAAGTCACTGCCATTTTTTGCTATTACTTGCTGCTGTAGTATCACCCTGTAAAGAGCTCTCCTATAGGTGGGCATCTCGGTGAATGGGGACCACATGATTGTGAGTCGCCCACCACAGCGCTGCAGCGGTTGCCTGCGGGACACTGTGGGGACTTCTCTGTAGGGACCCTTCCGGCAACAGGTATGTCAGGTTCACTTTTATAGGAGTCGTGACGCCACTCTCGGTTTTGCGGTCAGGGGGATGGGTGACCGCCACTGCAGTTTAACGAGCGTCTGGGGCTGATGGTGTCTGCAGTCTGGTGTTATGGCCTCTCGAGAGTGAGGCTGGCCTGAGGGGCTCGGGTATAAGTGTGTGATACCACAGGTCGCAGAATAACTCAGTCGCAGTCCAGAAAGTCTTTTAACTTGTTTACTCACTTTTAGTTGGTTGATGAGATACCCGGGCGATGCTGAGATTATACCAGGTGGAACCAGGAATTCTTACAGGCCATTCTGAGGGTAGCTATTAACTCGCCTTCCTTGCACTTCTTTTGTTTCGGATAACCCCTGACTTGCAGTATCGTGGGATTCATCCAGGGAAAGTCACTTCTGCCTCTCCTTCCCTTTCTGGCCCGTTTGCCGGCAGCGTGGACCAGGTGAGATGGCTTCTGGCCCTATCTCCTTATGGGTCCCCCTGTTGCTGCTGAGGCTTGAGCTCTGTATCTTTGGTGAGGAACCTCTAGTCCCCTCATCGGCAGGTTTAACAGATCGGTAAATCGATGTCTGGCTCTAGGGACATGTTCCCTGTGCGTGTCCAATCACCAGTAATCCTCGTACTCGCCTGCCTCTCTTCAGGTGTCTTTCAGGCTGACCTTCTGGTCACTGTACTCCCCCGCTAACAGCTACCACACCTGCAGGGTCTGGCTAGCGTGGCGGTACGTCTGCTTCTTTCAGCAACTTCTGTACACTGCCCCAGACTGGCTTGCTCCTCCTCCTATTCCTATTCTGACTGCCACTGCAACCTAACTCCCAGCCCCTCCCCTCCACCCCTTGACAGGAATTGAAAGCTAACCTCTTCCAGAGGCTACCTGTAATGCTGCCACCAGGGGGAGCCAGAGCTCTGCAGCAGACGACACTACACAGAGCAATGAGAACCAGGAAGGAAATGCACAGCGTTCTCATGCACTGCCTAATCAGCACAGCTGAGAGGCAGAACTGCAGGGTATGTGAGGAATAGTGAGACAGGCTGGGTCAAATACCGTACGGGCAGAAGCAGGACCGCAGGAGCGAGCAGAAGCGAAGTCAAAGTCAGGCTAAGGTCAGTACCAGAAGAAGCAACCGAGTGGGGAAATAGGAGAGGGGACAGAGGACAGGAGGGACAACCAGGGGACAGAACACAGACAAGGGCACGGGGGCACAGGAACAGACAGATCAGGATATCACTCACAGGACCAGCACTCACAGGCAAAGCAGTGCTAAGCTTATAGCCGGCGCTGGTTCACTGGAAGTGTCAGCTTTTAAGGCATCCAGGGGCCGGAAGTGAGGCCCGAGAGAAGGCTCTGCCCCCTAGCCATGTGTATAGGGAGGCGAATCATGACACTACCCAAGGGTCCCCTCTAAATGTGTAGGAGACCTGGTTGCTATGTGTCTGTGTGTACACACCTCATTCTGGCCTTTTGGAATTACCTGGAAGCACTGTCCCAGCATGGGTGCAGTACTCAGTGGTGCCTGACCAGGTCAGGAGCGCCACAATTGTGTTAACCATTGTTCGTCACATACAGTTTGCATTGATCCATGGAAATTAGCACCATTTGACTTGTTATATTGTTATAGAAGAAAATTTACTCCCTCCAAAGTCTGAAATGACCGATAACAGAAATCAATACATTTCTTCTGACTGGACTTCAATAGGCGTACAAGAAACTGCAAGCTTAGTGTTCATTTTATCCCCACGATTATTGTTATTTCTACATATTATTCTGCACAGGATGCACCTGCTACATTGCTTTACACTTTATATTTTTTTTCAAAAAAAAGTCATGAATGAATTTGCAGTCAAGGAAGACTTAGGGTATTTCCATTTTAGACATTTAAACTGTGTGCACCAAGGGTGATTGTAATTCATTTTTTATGCCTTTTTGAGTGGTTTTGTCAGAAAACTGCATGCAAATCCTTATGGCAGCAAAGTCAATGAGAATCCTGGCATTTGTTGATTTTTTTCCCCTTGCACATTTACTGCAGGAGTTTAGCAAACTTTTTTCACCATCCGAACTCTGACCTCGACCACAGACGCCCGTGAGAAGTCCGTGTTGGGGTTTGGACACCCAACAGTTCAGGTTCACTCAGCCCTAATTACAACCTTTTCTCACAATCCCTAATAGTTCAGTGTGGTAGGCTAGGTCCACACTTTCGTTGTTTTGCATCAGTCACAGTCCGTCGCCTTGAGGAATTACGGTATCCTGCTAAATATTTTTCCCCATAGACTTCTATTAGCGACGAATTGTGACTCATGGCCTTGCGTGGCATCCGCTGCGAACGGATTAGTCGTTTAGTGACCGTCAGGTGGGAGCAACGCTGAATGTAATATTTTTTGGAGCGGCAAAAAAACGGACTCCGCAGATGTCCGTCACAATCTGTCACAAGCTATAATGAATCTCTATGGCGTTGGATTCCATCGTAATCCGTCTCACGACGGAATCCAGTGCTGGATTCCGTCATGCTCTACTGAGCATGCCCAGCATGTTTGGCACACCCATTGGGCTGTCCCAAACACAAACGGATCACGACGGATACGTCAAAGAACGGATGCACAACGGATGTAACGGACGCGACGGATCAGTTTCTTCACAGGATTCCTTTGAACGGAATCCTGTGAAACTACACATCCGTTGTGTCAGTTGACATCTCAAAAATGATGGATCCATCATTGCGTCGCAACAACAGACCTATGGGGAGATAAGGTATGCACACCAGTGACTATGTAAGGGGAATACATGAAATAGCAGAAACTGCTGTGTGAATACTGACTTGAAAAATCCAATAGCTATATGCAAGAGTGAATATATGAAAAATGGAATCTGCATTACTGCCATGAACATATGAATCAAGAGAAATTTAGCTACTGAATTGATCAATGCAATAGAGCCCCAACACTACGCCAAAGTATTTCTCTACGTTGGGGTCCCTAGCTTGTGTGTGTCCTCTCATGCAGTTAAAAAACTTACCGTGTATGGGAAGCTGAGACCCAGGCTATTTATGCGTATGATATGGATTGGCAATAGGTGTGTATGGGGAGGGTTCACAAACGAAAAACTACTAACATTAAGGAATAACGTTTGGAACACCATTCTAAGTCTGAACTAAGTTTGTTCTGATCCTCGTCCCACTACCCTGACTCGTCTCCCTTTCCTCTGCTCCGTCCATCTCGTCTGGGCTCCCTGACTTCCTGACCCTTCGCTTGTCTTGTTCCCTCAGTCCCACTTCCCCTCTTTTGTACTTACATTCCCCTTTGGCTTCTGACCTCGGCTTGTTCTCTGACTACGGTTCTGCTCCGCATCTGTACCTGACGTTACCTCCCAGCTACCGACCTTAGGCTTCCATGTGACTTTGGCTCCTCTTCCTTTTTTGCACTGACGTGACCTCCCAGCTCTGACTCTCGATTTGTATGACCTGGAAGGGTTTGGACTTGGACCAGGTGTGTTGTGCAGTGGGTGTTTCCTTTGCTAACTCTGTGCTTATTTAAATCCTGGTCTGATTGCAGGCTGTTGCCGGATGTCAGTTGTTCTTTGTATCTCCAGCCTGCTTAATCCTGCTCTACACCACATCTTCGCCAGATAAGTGCTTGCTCTTTATTTATTGTCTGGTTCTTTTGTTTATCTGGGTTTGTCATTTGCTGTGGTTGGTTTCAGTTTATTTGCTTACAGGGATTTTCCCCCTTAGTGGGTTGTTGAGGAACTCCCTGCAGTTCTGTGTGGAGTATAGCTCCTTTGGGTCCATGTGTTTGTGGCTTGTTGACTTTGTTATGATTCTTGTTTTCTGTTCATTGGTATGACAAGGGCACCTGGTATAGGACGGAGTTCAGATCGTGCGATCTGAGGGCCTTTTTGTACTATCAGGAAGTTGGTATTTTGCAGGGTTTTTCTCTGGCCACCATCAGTCCCTTTCCTGTCCTTTCCTATTTTAGTCAGCGGGGGCCTCACCTTTTGCTAATCCTGTCATCTACCTGTGTATTGTGTTTTTCCTATATCACCGCAATCTTTGAATGTGGGGGGCTAGCTATTCTTGTCTATTTTCTGAGGCAGAGAGTTATTCATCTTTCCTACCTTTAGGATAGTTAGTTCTCCGGCTGGGTTCGCGGTGCACAGGATGTTAGTTCACCCCTCGGCTACTTCTAGTTGTGATGGTTAGTAAGGGGATGGCGGCCAGATTAGTTGCCAATGCTCTTGTCACCTTTTGCCAATGATTTGTGGTGGTCTTCCATGGTTCCGGATCATAACAATGACCATTCTGCTACCTCTCCATCTAGATACTGGTGACATCTAGTGGGCAGACGCCGCAGTACACCTAGGAGCTCTGCATCTCTCCTGTGTACCTGGATTACAGGTTGGTTATACGTTTCCCATGTTTGCATTTATTATTTCTTTGTCCACTTGTGCTCTTGTTATGTTTATTCACTGGGTTTTTGACTACCACTGTGCTCTTATCTTAGTGAGTTGTGTGTTGTCATCTCTTCTCTGATTCCTTAGGTCATCAGATTTTTCTCTCATTGCTCTTATCAGGTAGCCAGACCCATTTGTCTGTTTCTAGTTATGACTAGGCATTTTCTGGTCTGTGCTGTTAACCATTAGATCACTGTTCAGATTTGGATTTTTGTCTATACATGAACCAGCAGGGTACAGGGGTGGTTACAGTGGTTTAAGCTTTATTTCCCCTTGTTGCCATGTGTGAGTGCACACAGTGTGTTTTTGATGCGTTTTTGAGTGCCGTTTTATCACAAAACTGCAAGCAAATTGATATGCCAGCAAAGTCAATGAGAATCCTGAAGTTTTTCTGCACATGTTGCTTTTTTCCCTAGCAAATCTGGTGCAGAGGTAAATCTGCAGCATGTCAATTTTTCAGGGTTTTTGCAGCGGTTTTCCACCCCAGAATGCTTAGAAAACGCATGGAAAAAATGCATGCAAAAACGCGTCAAAAAAGTGCTTTTTTTTCTGCCAAGAGATGCAGATTTGGTGCAGAAATTTCTGGAACCAACTAATCAGCGTGCACACATAGCCTAAACAGTCATCCTTTTGCTAGTCAGTGTATGTGTGACGCCCCTGGACTAGTCAGGGCGTCACAGGGTACTGCACTTTCTACTCTTTAGTGCAGGACTCAACCCCTCACAGGGTACTGCACTTTCTACTCTTTAGTGCAGGACTCAACCCCTCATGGTTTTGGGTTCCATCCCAACCTATGGTACTGCCTCCATCAGCGTCCAAATCCCAACCACACCTTACACCACACACTATCAGGCACACCAGTGGGCTGCCTAGCTGGAATAGGGCCGTCCACGTAGGGGTCAGGCAGACTGGTGAGAGGGAAGTAGTCAGAGCAGCAGTAGCCCTTGAGAAGTCAGGAGCTGGGGGAGTGGTGGCTCCCTGTATGTTACAGGTTAGGTCGCAGATGGTGGTCTGGGACCGGAGGAGTCAGAGACCCGGTCGCAGGGTATTGAGGCTGGTGCCTAGACCCGGTCTTGGAGGACGGTCAGCAGCTCGAGCCTAATAACCGGTCTGGCACCGAAAGCACGGCGTGGTACAGGACCCTAGGTCGGGGAGTAGCTTTAGGCAACCCGGCAATTAACCTGTGGAGGATAGTGACTTTATGGACTGTCCCCAAGAAGCTCAGAGATCAGGGGCACTAGCGCAATGAGGGGGATAGGGCTTTCCAACTCACGCAGCCCACGGAAATTCCAAGCGTGATACAAATATCTTAGATTGGAATGAGCCTTTTTGTGTGATGCACCATGGGCTGTGTGTGGTGGCCCCTTTAAATAGTATTGATATGCTGGACGTTGTTCTACAACGTGTTCTTCCCACTCGCAGATGGCAAAGCAATACAGGCAGTCACCAGGAAGATTTCAAGTGAATTTTACTCATTAGGCCGCAAGTTTGATGATTACACCATCTGAGATAACAGATTGGAACAGAAGTAGAAAGTTGGTTTACAGCTGCAAACTGGAACTGTCTTCACTTCGCTTGCAACACTCAGCTGGCACGCACTGCAGCAGCCCTTCTCCGACACAGACATAGGCTCCAATTCATCAAGAGCGGACATGAATTTAAAGACTGTCACACTCCCGTCCCACCGCAGCTCTGTCCATTGTAGCACCCATGCCGGCATCCTCACACTCTCCTGCTCCCCTCCCCCAGCGACAACGTCGGTTTCCTCACCTTTCCAGGCGTCTGGCGGCCGTGGCCTGTCCCCGTCTCATGCTGCTGCCCTCCAGAGAATTTGTACTCTTAGCAGGCTCGTAGGGCGCATCCACGGCCACGCCCACTTTCTTAAAGGGCCAGCGTCCACTTAACCCGGAGCTTCCTCCTAGGTCAGCCTGAGGCCGCAGGTATTTCAGGCACCTCTGCCCTATCAGCGGTGCCTGGGCAACGAGTCTAATACGTTGCTAGTACACAGGACCCATAGCAATGTGCTGCTGCCACTTATACATTATGCTAGTTCTGTTTGCTGATACTTGTTTGCATTGCAGATTGCTGCTGCTGTATTAGCTATCCTGCCACTGCTGCTACAAGCTGTGACATTATATCACCACCAAAAATATATAAATGTATGAGAAAACAACATCCATAAAGGAAAATATGAATCACCGACAAAGGAAGGGGAAGAAGTTTAATAAAAAATAACTTTTATTAATTAATTGATAAAATATAAAAGCATAGACAAAGATGTCTTCAGGAAAAAAAACAAACCCCATTAAAGGGTCAAAAATATGTAACTCACAAAGTCATGTTTGGGAACACCATAATTTCACATAACAATAATAATAACCATGAAGATATACCAATATTCCTGCAGCTATAGATATATATATAATATAACGCAAAAGTGTTGTAAAAATACAAGACTCAGCTAAGTCAATTGTAACAAAGTAGCGATCAGTATACCTACGAAATCTTACATAAATGTGAATGATGTCCCGCACCCTCTCCGACGCACGTTTCGCGCTGTATAGCGCTTTATCCAGGAGCTCCTCCAGGAGACCCCTCATGACGGCTAGACGGGCAAAGAACCTGGGGGATCTTCTCGTCAAGAGCCATTACATTCCTCCCAGACAGAACCCTTTCGGTTCTAGGGTCCCCCTTCGGGGCTGCTTCCCTTGTGGCCATTGTGCCGCATGCGCTAATATCATCAGGGTGCCATCCTTCACTTCTTCTTCTGACGGCAAAAAGGTTTTTTCCATCAATAACTACATCTCTTGCAATACCACACATGTGGTTTACTATGCCACATGTTCGTGTTCCCTGATCTATGTGGGCCTCACTGCACGTGAGCTCCGCGTTAGGGTCAGGGAGCACGTGAGAGATATTCTTGCTGCCGCCTCAGCGGAAGATGTCACCCTTTTGAAAACCTTGCCCCGTCATTTTAGGGCTGCTCATAATTGCAGCCCTAAATCCTTGCAAGTTAGGGGCATTGACGTGATTCACGGGGGTGTTCGGGGGGCAATCTTCGTAAGATCCTCGCCCAGCGGGAGTCCGGGTGGATTGTCTCCCTGAACACTCTTGTGCCCCTCGGCTTAAACGAGGTGGTTAGCTATGCCCCTTTCTTGTAATTATAATTCCACCCTTTGACATTCTCTCCCCTCTTGGTTGGGTTTTAATTTAATTTCTTAATATAGCCTCCTTCGTTTATGGAATGACAATTCCCCTGGTCTTCTCCTCCTGTCTTCTCCCTGTGCTTTAGTCGGGTTTTTTGTTGCGGAAATTTCCGCTCTGGATATACTCCTTCGGGGGTAATCTTGTGGGGCTTTTAAACTGTGTATGCCTATATGCACTTTTTAACTGTGTCAATTATTCATTGTTTTTCCTTATGTTTCCCAGGTTTTTTGTTTCAGCTTCTGGGATATGGACCATGCTTCTATTGATTCCTTGTGGAAATTGCAAAAAATGTTTCCTGCTGCCTTGTTATCATGCTATTTTTTCATATGTTCCCTTTTGAATTCTGCATGTCTATAATTATTACACGTTTCCATTTACCTTGTGGTTGTGCGCGTCCTCCGGCGCGCTGACTGCGGTCAGTGGGAAGGATCGAGCCCGCTTGTCCGCGCGCGCGGGTACCTGGTGACACGCCAAACAACCGCCATTAAGCATAATCACCTGGCCCAGTCCCAATAAAGTCCGGCATATTTGATACATCCACACCTCCTTTGATAAAGCCAACGCTGCGAAACAGCTGTCAGGAGCTTGCCTCTCACCCTCTGAACCAGCCACCAGGTATTATTGCTCTGCCCTTGCCCATATATGCGATTTCCCCATGACCGCACGGTGCTCCAGGTTGCGACTTACTGCATGCTAAATTTGTTATATGACTCAATTGTCTTAGTGCCAGTTGCAGCCCTGGCGGCGTTATCTTAACCCCCTCTGCAGCCACAGTAACTCCTAGTGGGGAACTATATCTATGCTTTTTCCGGTTGGTGCACAATCCTGGTGTATGCACCTCTATAACTCCTCCTGGCATTACCTCTCACCGCAGTTTTTTATAGTTGGAACTTTTCCTCTAATTTATGTACCTTCTGGGCTGTGTGGTGCTTTGGGTCTGGACTCACCAGATTTACATTGGTTTTGGGAATTGATTCCCTCCTTGCCCTTGGCTCTGCACAGCCCATTATTCCCATTTAGACTGCGGTTCAAGTGAGGCCTTGTTAGGATCTTTACATACCAGGGTGCCCACTCATTGGTGTTCGTAATAGTTCTGATCTCACATAGGATACATTCCTATGGTTGTTTCATCGGGTATCTACTCTGCCACCTTTCCAATAAAAATTCCCCATGGGTTAATCCCTTTATAATTGGTGGCATTGCAGTACCCCACTTCTTTCTATTGTGGCTGGTTCCGATTGGCAAGAGATGCCCCCACGCACATTTCTTTTACCTCCCCCTATTTATTCCTGCTGTATTGTCTGACCTTTTCTTATTGACGCATATTGTAATTATTTATACTTGTGATTGTTATGAATAAATATGGAATTTTTCACACACATTTGTTGCCTCCTCTCCCGTTTTTCTCCAGTTATTTATATATCTATAGCTGCAGGAATATTGGTATATCTTCATGGTTATTATTATTGTTATGTGAAATTATGGTGTTCCCAAACATGACTTTGTGAGTTACATATTTTTGACCCTTTAATGGGGTTTGTTTTTTTCCTGAAGACATCTTTGTATATGCTTTTATATTTTATCAATTAATTAATAAAAGTTATTTTTTATTAAACTTCTTCCCCTTCCTTTGTCGGTGATTCAAGCTGTGACATTAGCCACGATACCCACTGCCACAAAGTATCCTCACCAGCTGCTGCTGTATCCATCCACCCATCCTGGACAAATCCTCTACACCCACTGCCACAAGTATCTGTCACGCTCCCCGGCTCCCCTGCTAGGCTCCCCGGCTCCCCTGCCTTGCTCCCCGGCTCCCCTGCCTTGCTTACCGGCTCCCCTGCCACGCTTCCCTGCTCTCAGGTCGCGCTCCGCCGCTCCCGTGCCAGGCTTCCCGGTCCCCCGCTCCACAGCCTTCCTGCTCCATCGCCTGCGGTCCCCAGGCAGCCCGGTCCCCGCTCCCGGTGCCCGTCGGCAGCTCTGCTCCAGCCCGGCTCTCCTGCCTCCTGTTCACCGCTCCCTGCTCTGGCTTCTGGCACCCGGGCCTCGCGCATGCGCATTAGGGGCGCGCGCGGTCATTGACCCTCTCTTAAAGGGCCAGCGTCCACTGACAGGATATTGAACACACAGGTACAGGGTATAAAGGGGTTTAATGTCCAAGTGGGCGGGGCCTGTTCTTCGTGTTTTCCTAAGCTAGGAGTCAGGTCTCCCTGTGTCTTGTTCCATACTTACCTATCTCTTTCCTAGAGCCGCTCCTGCCTCGCCATCCGGTCCTGACGATTCCCGAACCCCGAACGGTGACTGTCTGCTATCCCGTCAGTCCGTACCATCTCTGATCCCTGTGGTGACCCGTCTTCTCGCTCCGTCGGTTCCGGACTCTGCCTGACAACATCTCGGCCTCCGAACCTGAGCTCCGTCACCCGGACTACCTTCGGTGACTCCGTGGTCCCAGGGACTTCTCCACTCCACTCTTTTGAACGGACTGTCCTGCTACCTGTAGTGCTCCGGCTACCGGACCCCTTGCCTTCAGTTAGGTGTTCGGCCCAGTGGATCCACCTCCTGGGTCTGCCCGTCCACCTGGCCCTAACAGTATCCTTACCAGCTGCCGCTGCCATATCCATCCGTCCATCCATCCATCCCAGATGGACCCTTGACTTCTGCTGTGGCCGCTGTGATCTATATCAGAGACAGTCACTCCCGTACCCCTGAGGCTTGCTGTTACAGTATCAGTCTTCCTGAGTGGCACCCAAACCAATACCTGTAGCATAAGACCTCTTTCACACATCAGTGTCTTGTCATCAGTCATAATCCGTTTTGTGAACCGCTGCAGATTGTATAAAAACTGATGCGACAGATCCCTGTAAAAAACTGATCCGTCTTTATTTTTTTGTCTTTAGGCAATAAGTTATTATGGAAATAAAGATAGAGAGAGAGAGAGAACTTTTTAGACCTGGGACAATTTTGTCACGCAATGTGCGTGTTCAGATCAACCGAGGTCTGACTGTAATGCTGCCACCAGGGGGAGCCAGAGCTCTGTAGCCTAATACACTACACAGAGCAATGAGAACCAGTAAGTGAATTCACAGCGTTCTCATGCATTACCTCAAAGCACAGCTGAGAAGCAGAGCTGCAGAGCATGCAAGGAATAGTCAAGCAGGCTGGGTCAAACACCGTACGGGCAGAAGCAGGACCGGAGGAACGAGCAAAAGCGGAGTCAAAGTCAGGCCAAGGTCAGTACCGGAGGAAGCAACCAAGTGGGGAAATAGGAGGGGGGACACAGGACAGGAGGGACGACCAGGGGATGGAACACAGACAAGGGCACGGGGGCACAGGAACAGACAGATCAGGATATCACTCACAGGACCAGCAATCACAGGCAAAGCAGTGCTAAGCTTATAGCCGGCACTGGTTCACTGGAAATGCCAGCTTTTAAGGCATCCAGGGTCTGGAAGTGAGGCTCGAGAGAAGGCTCCGCCCCCTAGCCATGTGGACAGGGAGGCGAACCATGACACTGACGCACAATGAAAAAACACCTAAACAACACCACAGACAAGGGGGAAATACTGAGGACAGAATAACAATGGTGGTCCCTGGCACTAGTGAGAGGGTAGATGGACACCTCCTAACCTCACCTGAGCTGTCACTGCTGTCCTAACCAGTCCCTACACAATTTCCGCAACTGTCGCCGAGCAGCACCCTGAGTCCCTAAGAAACCCTATAGTGGCCCTGACTAGTGAGAGGCAGGTGAGGTTCACTAGACCCATCACTGCACTAAAGAGGCAATAGTTTAGGAGAGACAAACAGGGAGTAAAGAACCAAAAGAGGAGAGGATACGACTTCAAGACTATCTGCAGCAGCTTCCTTCCTCCAAGGCGGCTTTCTTACAAATGATTTGTATAGTCAGCAAAGCTTGCTGGGATACCCGGCTATTTAAGCACAAGGAGGTATGACTACATAACAGGTGCAGCTGACCTCAACTGCAGCAGAGCTGCAAACAGAAAAACTTGCATTAACTACTTCAGTGCCAGAGGAAACTAAATGACATTTAACTGCAGAGCGCTAGAGATAATGGGTTCCAGACCTCAAGCTGCCACTAGTCTCCAAAAATAAGGAGACATTCGTGACAATTTCTAATACAAAATGCATTGATGCATACAACACTGGTCATTTCACTGGATTTGTTCAACTGTAGTTACAAAATACATTTAATCACATAGCATATAAAAAAAACATTGAATTATTTATAACATTATGTTAAAACATCAACATGGCATTAGTAGAGTCCTGAGATCAGTTGTCCTATACAAGCAATGTTTTTTTTTTATAATTTTAGAGGATGGCAAAGCCATTTTTAACCCTTTTCTTTACCTTATGGAATTAATAATTACCATTTTCAATAGCTTATTGAAAAAAATATTGCTGTTTGTTGTAAAATGTCTACTGTTTTATCGTCTGAACAACTTATATTCCATAAAGAAACAAAACACCACACATGGGAAACCCACGAATGGTTAAGAGCTGCTCATACGAAACATCTTTATGAATGAAAACACGAGCAAAAAGCTAATAAAGAACAATATGTATTAATAAATATTAAAAGTGCACAGTGCAATATGAATAGGACCAAAAGACATACAAAGAAGGTAACAAAGAAGAGGATGGGAGAATGGAACTGGTACAAATCACCGGAATTGGACAAATAAATGTTAGACAAAAAAGAAAGGGCAGAAAAAGTTGTCAAAAATATACAGATAATGGCAATGTGCAAATGCAGAAACCGGTGAATTGGGATTAAAATATTCACCAGAACATGGTAGCAGGCATAGCAGATACATGCAGATACATGCAGTCTAACATTTAATTGTCCAATTCCGGTGATTTGTACCAGATCCATTCTCCCATCCTCTTCTTTGTTACCTTATTTGTATGTCTATTGGTCTTATTCCTCTTGCACTGTGCACTTGTCGCGGGCGGGGAGGAGGGGTGTCATCGCTGCGCTCTCCCACTGCTCGGGTCCAGCTGCCGCTGCTCTGCGGCTACTGCTGCTCGGTGGCTCGAGCGATAGGCCGGATCCCGGGGACTCGAGCGGCGCTCCTCGCCCGTGAGTGAAAGGGGTGTTTTGTTGGTGGGGGATTTGATTAATGTCCGTGACGCCACCCACGGTTGTGGTGATTGTGTGGACACCACCGCTGCTCTGTCTGGGGATCCCGGGAGTGGTGGTGGTATGGAGCAGCTAGATGTTGGTTTGCCCCTCCGTGGGTAGGGGGTTTGGTGGTCCCGGGTCCCGATGACGGGGGGGTTAGGGTGATGGACAGGCGGGTTATGGGGCCTGTGGAGGTGCAGGGACGCAGGGGCAGCGCTGTGCCGCACGGCACGGAGGTATTCACTCAGCCCAAGGATGATGACACAGTTCACGGTAAACAAACGGCTGGTTGGACGGGTCCCTCGGACGGCTGCGGTGTAGATGTTCCCTGCAAGTTAGCGGTGACTGTCTCTTCCCTGCACCTAGAAACGGTTGTTGGTAGCGATGGATTCCCACCGGTAACCCGCTCCCCAGCTTGGATATGAGCCGGAGGAGCCCCTCTCTTGCCCGCAGGCGCTGGCCCTGGGAAACTGGTGCCTTGGCGGTGGCGGTGTCTCCCTTTCACGGTTGGACTGTTGCCTTCAATCGGGACTTTGCTGCTGGGAGACCCGGAGGTCCCCTTCACTGACGTATTTGGCAAATTACGGCGACTCCTAGCCTTGCCGGGATCCGAAAGGCCCCTGCCAATGGTGCTGGCTTCTCCTTGTATACCGCTCCGGTACCGCCGGGCCACCACCCGTCCACGGTCCTTTCGGCAACCTCCGATCAGCCTCTCCTGCAGATGGTCACCGCCGTCTGCCAACCTTGCTGTCTCAGTCCGGGGCACAACTTCAGGCTCTGTTGCTGTCACTTTCCTTCACTTCCACTCCTGTCACTAGCTCCTCTACCACTTCCTTCTACTCTCAAACTCTGAACTCAACTGAACTCACTGGTTTTTCCCGCCTCCAGGACTGTGAACTCCTCGGTGGATGGAGCCAACCGCCTGGCCCACCCCCTGGTGTGGACATCAGCCCCTGGAGGAAGGCAACAAGGATTTGTGTTCTGACCTTGGTGTGCCTGCAGGGAATGTGGGGTGTGTGGTGGTGTCATGACCTGTGACCCCTGGCTTGCCCAGGGCGTCACACACTTTTGATATTTATTAATAAACTAGCTGTACTACCCGGCTTCGCCCGCGTTAATAACTGCTGTTAACAAAATAGAATGTATTAACAAAAATAGAAATGTAATTATTAAAAGGCAAAAACTAAGCTAATAGAAGCATTTTACAACATATATTTCAACACCACAGTTATTCCACACAGATTTAACTAAATTGGCCAAGTAATGTGCTTCGTCTGTCTCTGTCTCTCTCTGTCTCTTTCACCGTCTGTCTCTTTCCCCATATGTCTCTGTCTGTCTCTTTCCCCGTCTGTCTCTTTCCTTCCCTGTCTGCCTGTCTCTGTCCCTGTCTGCATGTCTGTCTGTCTCTTTCCCCATCTTTCTCGTTCCAGGTGTGTCTCTTTCCAGGTCAGTCTCTCTTTTTCACCGTCTGTCTCTGCCTGTCTCTTTCACCGTTTGTCTCTGTCTGTCTCTTTCCCTGTCTGTCTCTATCTCTCTGTCTCTTTCCCTGTCTGTCTCTGTCTGTCTGTCTGTCTCTCTGTCTGTCTGTCTCTCTCTGTCTGTCTCTCTTTATCCGTCTCCCCACCGACATCTTACTACCTCACATATAAGCTTCTTATACTATGAATGTCTTTTGTTCCTATAGCAACCAATCACAGCTCCTACTAATAACCTGTAGTTCCAGGCTCCATTTACTTTATTGAAGGCATGTTTTTTTGGAGAGTTACTTTAAAGCGCAGGGTTAAATTTTCCTGTCAAAACATGGTCTACGACGTTCCCTGGGTCACATGAGGTGTCTGTGCAAAATTTTGTGATTGTAAATGCGACGGTGCGGATACACTTTTCGTTTCCCTTTTTCCCCCATTATGTAGATAGGGGGAAAATTGATTGATAAATTGGAACGCGCGGGGTTAAAATTTCACCTCACAACATAGCCTATGACGCTCTCGGGGTCCAGACGTGTGAGTGTGCAAAATTTTGTGGCTGTAGCTGCGACGGTGCAGATGCCAATCCCGGACACACACACACACACACACACACACACACACACACACACATAAACACATTCAGCTTTATATATTAGGTATTGTTCTTTATCAACTTTTTGCTCATGTTATATCGTCTGATTGCAGATATATGTAACATACCTACTTTTGAGAGCTCGATATATAGATGACACCTTTAGAACACCCTGACTTTGAATCCAAGCAGGCCAGGATATTAGCAGCCGCTGTGATCTTCACAAAAATAACTGTCTGGACTACAGTCAAAAATTATGCCAAGCACACAGCCGGAGGAAATGTGCCCAGGACGGCTGTCATAGTAGTATGTCACAGTATTACCATCGTTCTGTAATAGGCCGAGAAATAACACGGCTTCCTCTGTAGCTGCTGGCTTGTTTTTTGCTTCTCATTATATCTATCATACACACTGGTTGTGTTACTGGGAACAGGAAACAGTTGGGTGTTAACTAATGACGAGTAAACAAAAAAATGCCGCCACTCATCTGTATGTACAGTATCTCCGTATAGCTTTTCTTGCACGTTGATACCGAAGCTCATAACCTGGCCAAACTGATTAATAAGTGAAATTGTGGGATATTCTGCTGGCAACAAAGTGCAGATAAAATAACTGATTCAAGAGGAAAATATTTCTGCGGAATCCTGTAAAATGAATAAAAAAATATATATATATATAAATATATTATATATAAAGCTGAGTGTATGTATGTATGTATTTATGTATGTACAGTACAGACACACCTTCTCATCTCTAGAACAACTGTTAAGAGGAGACTTTGTGCAGCAGCCTTCATGGTAAAATAGCTGCTAGGAAACCCCTGCGAAGGACAGGCAACAAGCAGAAGAGACTTGTTTGGGCTAAAGAACACAAGGAATGGACATTAGACCAGTGGAAATCTGTGCTTTGCTCTGATGAGTCCTAATTTGAGATCTTTGGATCCAACCACCGTGTCTTTGTAGAAAAGGTGAACGGATGGACTCTACATGGCTGGTTCCCACCGTGAAGCATGGAGGAGGAGGTGTGATGGTGTGGGGGGGCTTTGCTGGTGACACTGTTGGGGATTTATTCAAAATTGAAGGCATACTGAACCAGCATGGCTACCACAGCATCTTGAGCGGCGTGTTATTCCATCCGGTTTGCGTTTAGTTGGACCATAATTTATTTTTCAACAGGACAATGACCCCAAACACACCTCCAGGCTGTGTAAGGGCTATCTGACCTAAGAAGGAGAGTGATGGGGTGCTACGCCAGATGACCTGGTCTCCACAGTCACCAGACCTGAACCCAATCGAGATGGTTTGGGGTGAGCTGGACTGCAGAGTGAAGGCAAAAGGGCCAACAAGTGCTAAGCATCTCTGGGAACTTCTTCAAGACTGTTGGAAAACCATTTCCGGTGACTACCTCTTGAAGCTCATCAAGAGAATGCCAAGAGTGTGCAAAGCAGTAATCAAAGCACAAGGTGACTACTTTGAAGAATCTAGAATATAAGACATATTTTCAGTTGTTTCACACTTTTTTAAGTATTTCATTCCAAATGTTTTAATTCAGAGTTTTGATGCTTTCAATGTAAATTTACAATTTGCAGAGTCATGAAAATAAAGAAAACTCATTCAATAACAAGGTGTGTCCAAACTTTTGGTCTGTACTGTATGTGTGTATGTGCGCTAAAGGAATCCACACCATCGCATTTACAATTGACAAACTTTTGCACAGACACCCCATGTGACTCAGGGAACGCCATAGACTATGTTTTGACAGGAATATTTAACCCTGCGCTTTACAGTTACACTCCAAAAATCCTGTCTCCATTAAAGTCAATGGAGATAGGAGCTACAGATTATTAATAGAAGCTGTGATTGGTTGCTATAGGAACAAAATAAATTTAGTATAAGAAGCTTATGTGTGAGGTAATAAGATGTCAGTGTGGAGACAGATAGAGAGAGACAGAAAAAGACAGAGAGCCATAAGCACAGAGAGACTGACAGACAGGGAAAGTGACAGATAGAAAGAGACAGTCAGAGACAGAGACAGACAGGGAAAGAGATAGACAGAGGGGGGAAAGAGACAGACTTGGAAAGAGACAGAGGGGGAAAAGAGAGGGGGAAAAGAGACAGAGGGAGAAAGAGACAGAGGGGGAAAAGAGACAGGGGGAAAGAGACAGAGGGGGAAAGAGACAGAGGGGGAAAAGAGACAGGGGGAAAGAGACAGAGGGGGAAAGAGACAGGGGGAAAGAGACAGGGGGAAAGAAACAGAGGGGGAAAGAGACAGACCTGGAAAGAGACAGACAGAGAGACTGATACAGAGACAGACGGAGAGATATACACAGATAGACAGACAGACATGGATAGAGACTGACACACAGACAGAGCCACACACACAGCACACAGACAGAGACAGACACACAGACAGAAAGAGATAGACAGACAGACACAGACAGACAGACTGGGAGAGAGACAAAGAGACAGTTACTATCCCAGGCAAAGCCCGGGCACTACAGCTAGTATATATATATATATATATATATATATATATATATATATACACATATATATATATACATACATAGATATATATATATATAGATATAGATATATATATATATATATATCTATATATATATTATATATATATATACATATATATATATACACTAGAAGGTGGCCCGATTCTACGCATCAGGTATTCTAGAATTTACGTATTGTGTAGTTCATGTATGATTTTTGTTATAGATATATATATATATATATATATATATATATATATATAGATGTTGTTGTGTGTAGTTACCAAGTGTTTGTGTAGGGCGCTGTACATGTTCTGGGTGTTGTCTGGGTGTGGCGGGGGGTGAGAGCGGTGTTGTATGTGTGTTGCATTGTTTGTGGAGCGCTGTGTGTCTGTCGCGTTGTTTGTGTGTGTGTTGCGCGGTTTGTGTGGGTGTGGTGTGTTTTGGGGGGAGGTATGTTTTGTGCAATGTGTGTGTTGTGCGGTATGTGCGTATATTTATGTATGCCGCGGTGTTTGTGTGTTGAGTGTTGTGTGTGTGCAGCGTTGTCTGTGTGTGTGGGTGTCTGTGTATGGCGGTGTTTGTGGTTCCCTGTGTGTGTGTGTGTGTGTGTGTTGGGGGGAGGTGTGCACCTCCCATCGTGCTCCATCCCCCATGCTGCGCACCCCCCATCGTTTCCCATCCCCTATGCTGCGCATTCCCCATCGTGCTCCATCCCCCATGCTGCGCACCCCCCATCGTGCTCCATCCCCCATGCTGCGCACTCCCCATCGTGCTCCATCCTCCATGCTGCGCATTCCCCATCGTGCTCCATCCTCCATGCTGCGCACTCCCCATCATGCTCCATCCCCCATGCTGCGCACCCCCCATCGTGCTACATCCCCCATGCTGCGCACCCCCCATCGTGCTCCATCCGCCATGCTGCGCACTCCCCATCGTGCTACATCCCCCATGCTGTGCACTCCCCATCGTGCTACATCCCCCATGCTGCGCACTCCCCATCGTGCTACATCCCCCATGCTGCGCACCCCCCATCGTGCTACATCCCCCATCGTGCTACATCCCCCATCGTACTACATCCCCCATGCTGCGCACTCCCCATCGTGCTACATCCCCCATGCTGCGCACCCGCCATCGTGCTACATCCCCCATGCTGCGCACTCCCCATCGTGCTACATCCCCCATGCTGCGCACTCCCCATCGTGCTACATCCCCCATGCTGCGCACTCCCCATCGTGCTACATCCCCCATGCTGCGCACCCCATCGTGCTACATCCCCCATGCTGCGCACCCCCCATCGTGCTACATTCCCCATGCTGCGCACCCCCCATCGTGCTACATCCCCCATGCTATAATAGTTCTCCTATTATACTCAGAGAGGAGTATAATAGGAGGACTGTAATAGGAGGAGTAGTCCTGGGGGGAGAGGAGTATAATGCCGGCTCCCTGCACATGTGTACCGGGAGCCGGTGTACGCTGGTAACTATGATACACATCGGGTAACTAAGGGACCTTAGTTACCCGATGTGTATAATGGTTACCAGCGTTCACGGGCTCCGTCAAGATCCCAGCATCGCAAGGTTATGTCTGGCGCTGCTGGGATCGTGACGGAGCCGGTGTACACTGGTAACTATGATACACATCGGGTAACCAAGGGACCTTAGTTACCCGATGTGTATAATGGTTACCAGCGTTCACGGGCTCCGTCAAGATCCCAGCATCGCAAGGGTATGTCTGGCGCTGCTGGGATCGTGACGGAGCCGGTGTAGAAGCAAGCGATATCCCAGGATGTTGTGAGTGTGTGGATGTGATGTGTGAGGTGTGTGTGAGAGTGAGTGTGATCTGATGTGTGTGTGTGTACTCACCTGGGAGTCGGAGCTCCGTGTCAGTTGGGCCAGAGCGATTGTGCATTGCGTGAGGGGGGCGGGGCCTGCAGAGAGCCGGGGCGAGAGGCCAATCCGTGTGGGGGGGCGGGGCCATGGCGAGCCCAGCGGCCAATCAGCTTTGTGTCACCGTAAGGACACAATTTTGGAGAATGACAGACAGACAGACAGACAGAATAAGGCAATTATATATATATAGATATAGAGGGTGGTCCAAAAGTAGGTGGGCAGTATGTGTAATAGGGTTATCAAACATGGTGTAAAGTGAAACTGACTCAGTTGCCCTTAGCAACCAATCAGATTCCACTTTTCATTCTTCACAGACTCTTTGGAAAATGAAAGGTGGAATCTGATTGGTTGAGGCATTGAAACTGAGGCAGTTTCACTTTACACCATATTTGATAACCCTATTACACATACTGTCCACCTACTTTTGGACCACCCTGTATATTCCATAAATAAAATACGAAGAGAATGAGCAAAATAGAATCAATTTTTGATGTGACCTCCCTTTGTCTTTGAAGCATCATCAATTTTTCTAGATAATCTTACAAAAACTTTTTGATGGAACTCAGCAAAGAGGTTGTTCCAAACATCTTCTTGGAGAACTATCAAATAGTTGCCCTTTTTTTTTTAGTCTAAATGCTAAGAAAAAAACCTACAAGACAAAGATTCTATACAATTTTTTCCAAAATTTTTTATGTCTTTATTTTTTGTATTCTTTTTACACACAGAAAAACATAGAAAACACAGACAAAGACATGTATGACTGCTAAAAGAGCAGTTTCCTTGGCAAACACCTGCAACCAGAGTTTACGACATGAAATCATCAAAATTAAAAGGGGTGTGAACCACAGGGTCAATCAGAATAACAATTTACATATGGTTTTGCAATAAAGACAATATATGCAGTGGCAAAAATAGAGTCCGATGGGCCCCGGTACAAACTTTGACCTGTTCCCCCCCCAATCTGGGCCATTGTAGCATTCAAAATCCTATAAATATATACGAGTTGCCCCCCACATCCCCTTCGTCATGTACTAATGTCCCCTCATCCTGGGCAACTTCTTTGTAAAAATGTCCCCAATCCTGGTGTATGACCCCATCATGGCAAAACGCTGGTATATGTGTCCCCATCCTGGAATAGATGGCCACATCCTGGTTTGTGACCCCATCATGGCCCCATCCTGGTATATATGTCCCCATCATGGCCCCATGCTGTAATATATGGCCTGATCATGTCCCCATCGTGGTATATAGGGCCCATCCTGGTATATAAGCCCATCTTAGTATATGTCCCTATCCTGTCATATGTCCCCAACATATCCCTATCCTGGTATATATCACCATCCTGATATAGGTCCCAATCATGTCCCCATGCTGGTACAGTTAGGTCCAGAAATATTTGGACAGTGACACAAGTTTTGTTATTTTAGCTGTTTACAAAAACATGTTCAGAAATACAATTACATATATAATATGGGCTGAAAGTGCACACTCCCAGCTGCAATATGAGAGTTTTCACATCCAAATCGGAGAAAGGGTTTAGGAATCATAGCTCTGTAATGCATAACCTCCTCTTTTTCAAGGGACCAAAAGTAATTGGACAAGGGACTCTAAGGGCTGCAATTAACTCTGAAGGCGTCTCCCTCGTTAACCTGTAATCAATGAAGTAGTTAAAAGGTCTGGGGTTGATTACAGGTGTGTGGTTTTGCATTTGGAAGCTGTTGCTGTGACCAGACAACATGCGGTCTAAGGAACTCTCAATTGAGGTGAAGCAGAACATCCTGAGGCTGTAAAAAAATAAAAAATCCATCAGAGAGATAGCAGACATGCTTGGAGTAGCAAAATCAACAGTCGGGTACATTCTGAGAAAAAAGGAATTGACTGGTGAGCTTGGGAACTCAAAAAGGCCTGGGCGTCCACGGATGACAACAGTGGTGGATGATCGCCGCATACTTTCTTTGGTGAAGAAGAACCCGTTCACAACATCAACTGAAGTCCAGAACACTCTCAGTGAAGTAGGTGTATCTGTCTCTAAGTCAACAGTAAAGAGAAGACTCCATGAAAGTAAATACAAAGGGTTCACATCTAGATGCAAACCATTCATCAATTCCAAAAATAGACAGGCCAGAGTTAAATTTGCTGAAAAACACCTCATGAAGCCAGCTCAGTTCTGGAAAAGTATTCTATGGACAGATGAGACCAAGATCAACCTGTACCAGAATGATGGGAAGAAAAAAGTTTGGAGAAGAAAGGGAACGGCACATGATCCAAGGCACACCACATCCTCTGTAAAAAATGGTGGAGGCAACGTGATGGCATGGGCATGCATGGCTTTCAATGGCACTGGGTCACTTGTGTTTATTGATCACATAACAGCAGACAAGAGTAGCCGGATGAATTCTGAAGTGTACCGGGATATACTTTCAGCCCAGATTCAGCCAAATGCCGCAAAGTTGATCGGACGGCGCTTCATAGTACAGATGGACAATGACCCCAAGCATACAGCCAAAGCTACCCAGGAGTTCACGAGTGCAAAAAAGTGGAACATTCTGCAATGGCCAAGTCAATCACCAGATCTTAACCCAATTGAGCATGCATTTCACTTGCTCAAATCCAGACTTAAGACGGAAAGACCCACAAACAAGCAAGACCTGAAGGCTGCGGCTGTAAAGGCCTGGCAAAGCATTAAGAAGGAGGAAACCCAGCGTTTGGTGATGTCCATGGGTTCCAGACTTAAGGCAGTGATTGCCTCCAAAGGATTCGCAACAAAATATTGAAAATAAAAATATTTTGTTTGGGTTTGGTTTATTTGTCCAATTACTTTTGACCTCCTAAAATGTGGAGTGTTTGTAAAGAAATGTGTACAATTCCTACAATTTCTATCTGATATTTTTGTTCAAACCTTCAAATTAAACGTTACAATCTGCACTTGAATTCTGTTGTAGAGGTTTCATTTCAAATCCAATGTGGTGGCATGCAGAGCCCAACTCGCGAAAATTGTGTCACTGTCCAAATATTTCTGGACCTAACTGTATATAGCTTCATCATGTCCCCATCCTGGTATATATGGCCCCATCATGTCTCCAGCCTAGGATATAGCCCCATCCTAGTATATGTCCTCATCCTGGCCCCATCATGGTATATGTCCTCATTATGGCTTCATCCTGGTATATAGCCCGATCTTGGTATATGTTCTCATCATGACCCTATCCTGGTATATGTCCCCACCTTGGTATAGGTCCCCATCCTGGTATATAGCCCTATCCTAGTATATAGCCCCATCATGCCCCCATCCTAGTATATAGCCCCATCCTGATATATGTTCCAATCATGTCCCCATCCTAGTATATAGATCCATCCTGGCAGCATCCTGGTATATAGCCCCATCCTGGTATATGTCCCAATCATGTCCACATCATGGTAAATAGCCCCATAGTGGAATATGTCCTCATCCTGGTAATTATAATCCCGCAACCCACTGCCATTAGTAGAAAAACCAAAATTATTACACTCACCTTCCTGCCGCTCCCTCAGTGTCCTCCTCCGATGCTGGCATGCTAGCAACTGACCAGCATGTAAGCGGCGCAGGGCATAACGTAACTGTCATGCACGCTTATTTACAATACTGTCAGCTGTGTCAGAAAATTCATTGCTTCCTATGCCCAGGATTATGAGCATGGGGAGCAGTGAATATTCAGAGACTTAATTGGCAGCCAGCACATAGCAGCACAGGAACCCAACAGGTCTCTGTGCTGCAATGTATTTCAGCTGGATGTTGGTTTCGTGCTCACATACAGCTGAAACATACTGGGGTCAGCAGGCCCCCTGCACCCTCGGGCCCGGTCGCGATCCCTGTGACCATGATCGTTCTGCTCCTGAATATATGGTGTTGCAGTTGTAAAAAACCTGCAGGCGTTGGAAACGAAAATTAGTCATGAAAAATATTGCTACAACTAGTGATGAGCGAGCATGCTTGTTACTACTCGGTACTCGCACGAGTATCACTGTACTCGGGCTACTCGGCGGGTACCGAGTAATTTTGCAATACTCGTGCTTTACTCGTGGTCTTCATTTCTGCATGTTGGCGCTCTTTTGAGAGCCAGCCCTCATGCAGGGATTGGCTGGCAGACCACTGCAATGCCACAGCCCTCTTAGTTGTGGAATTGCAGTGATTGGCTGGCCTGCACAGCGTGACCGAGCCTTTATACCGGCCGGCGCGCTGTGCTCTGTACACAGCCATCTCATATTCCCTGCTTTCCACGCCCACAGGCGCCTATGATTGGTTGCAGTGAGACACGCCCCCACGCTGAGTGACAGGTGTCACACTGCACCCAATCACAGCAGCCGGTGGGCGGGTCTATACTGTGCAGTAAAATAAATAAATAAATAATTAAAAAAAACGGCGTGCGGTCCCCCCAATTTTAATACCAGCCAGATAAAGCCATACAGCTGAAGGCTGGTATTCTCAGGATGGGGAGCTCCACGTTATGGGGAGCCCCCCACCCTAACAATATCAGTCAGCAGCTGCCCAGAATTGCCGCATACATTATATGCGACAGTTCTGGGGCTGTACCCGGCTCTTCCCGATTTACCCTAGTGCGTTGGCAAATCGGGGTAATAAGGAGTTAATGGCAGCCCATAGCTGCCACTAAATCCTAGATTAATCATGTCAGGCGTCTCCCCGAGATTCCTTCCATGATTAATCTGTAAATTACAGTTAAAAAACACACACACCCGAAAAATCCTTTATTAGAAATAAAAAACACTAACAAAGTCCCTCATTACCAATTTATTAACCCCGACAAACCCTCCATGTCCGGCGTACTCCACAGTCCTCCAGCGTCGCGTCCAGCTCTGCTGCATGGAAGTGACAGGAGCTGCAGAAGACACCGCCGCTCCGGTCACCTCCACGCAGCTAATGAAGGGAATAGCGCGATCAGCTGCTGTCAGTCAGGTAACTCCCGGCCACTGCTGGATCCAGCGGTGGCCGCGATTAACCTCAGTGACAGCAGCTGATCGCTATACTCACCTCAGTTTGTGCATGGAGCTGACTGGAGCGGCGGTGAGTAGCGCGATCAGCTGAGCTGTCACTGAGGTTACCCGCGGCCACCGCTGCATCCACCGCTGGATCCAGGTAACCTCAGTGACAGCTCAGCTGATTGCTATACTCATCTCATTAGCTGCGTGGAGGTGACCGGAGCGGCGGTGTATTCTGCAGCTCCTGTCACTTCCATGTAGCAGAGCTGGACGCGACGCTGGAGGACTGTGGAGTACGCCGGACATGGAGGGTTTGTCGGGGTTAATAAATTGGTAATGAGGGACTTTGTTAGTGTTTTTTATTTCTAATAAAGGATTTTTCGGGTGTGTGTGTTTTTTAACTGTAATTTACAGATTAATCATGGAAGGAATCTCGGGGAGACACCTGACATGATTAATCTAGGATTTAGTGGCAGCTATGGGCTGCCATTAACTCCTTATTACCCCGATTTGCCAAAGCACCAGGGTAAATCGGGAAGAGCCGGGTACAGCCCCAGAACTGTCGCATCTAATGTATGCGGCAATTCTGGGCGGCTGCTGACTGATATTGTTAGGGTGGGGGGCTCCCCATAACGTGGAGCTCCCCATCCTGAGAATACCAGCCTTCAGCCGTATGGCTTTATCTGGCTGGTATTAAAATTGGGGGGACCGCACGCCGTTTTTTTTAATTATTTAATTATTTATTTCACTGCACAGTATACACACACCGGCTGCTGTGATTGGGTGCAGTGAGACAGCTGTCACTCAGTGTGGAGGCATGTCTCACTGCAACCAATCATAGGCGCCGAAAAGCAGGACAGCAGGGAATAGGAGATTGATTAATGAGCGGCCGGCTTTTTCAAAAGAGGAAAAGCCACCGGAGTTTGAACAGCTGTGCAGCGCCGCGGCAGTGATCGGGGAACGGTAAGTAAGAGAGAGGGGGGGGAACTGACCGACAGACTGTGAGAGGGGGACAGACAAGACAGAGAGAGACCGACAGAGCGAGACCGACCGACGGACTGAGGGAGATAGAATAAAAAAAAAAAAATGACCGACATCGCTAGTAAAAAGCACAAAACGTGCGTTTTGGACATCGGAGTGCCACACAAGGTTTTCATGTAAAATCTTTCATGTATTAATCTCAAAAAGTAACATACATTAGCTCTATCTCACTATTGGGTATGTGCCCTTAACATTTCCGCCATGAAAATTCATTTTGGTGTCATTTTGGAAGGTTTTCTGGTGAGTCCGTAAAAATGGCGTAAAACTTGGACAAAATTGTTCACAGCTGTGACTTTTGAGTGATAAATGCTTCAAGGGGTCTTCCCCATGCTGTTGCCATGTCATTTGAGCACTCTTCTGAGACTTTTGTGACATTTTTAGGGTTTCTCCATGCTGCCGGGGGGTCATTTCACAAAAATACTCGGGTCTCCCATAGGATAACATTGGGCTCGGTGCTCGGGCCGAGTACACGAGTATCTTGGGAGGCTCGGCCCGAGCTTCGAGCACCCGAGCTTTTTAGTACTCGCTCATCACTAGCTACAACCATTAGCACTCAAAGTGTTTCTGAACAACACTAGTAAAAATATTTTTATTCAATTCAGTATGTCCAAGCAGGGGCTCCGGCTCATAAAGTGGTTGTGCTTATAAAGTTATCGGCGCTAATAGATTATATGAACACTAGATGGCACCAGTGTTCAAAGGCTGTCTATAAAAATGTCAATAGGATAACATGCTTTTTATTTCAGAAAATCTCCTGGCTTTATCAAGGTCTAGTAGCTATAAAAATGAATTACAAGCTCCTAAAGTGCCTATGCTTATAAAAATATTGGTGCTATTAATTTAATTGAGCACAAGATGGTACCAGTATTAAACTGTCTGTATACATTTTAATATTAACATGTAGATCTAATATATAAAGCTGAGTGTGTATGTATGTATGTGTGTGTGTGTGTGTGTGTTTGTGTGTGTGTGCGTTTGTGTGTGTGTGTGTTTGTGTGTGTGTGTGTGTGTGTGTTTGTGTGTGTGTGTGTGTGTGTGTTTGTGTGTGTGTATGTGTGTGCACCAGCAGGTATCATCCTGCGCTCACGTAACCGCCTATCGATCTGAATAGCTAAGGTCATAGCGGCATCAAGACAAGAAGGGACGGTGAATCCCACCCTTACATCCTTCACATTATCAGCAATACCCTTCCGAAAAAGAGCCGCAAGCGCGTCATCATTCCATTTGGTAAGAACCGCCCACTTTCGAAATTTCTGACAAAAAGTTTCTGCAGAATCCAGACCCTGAGTTAAGGACAACAAGGCCTTTGCTGCTTGGTCCACAATATTGGGTTCGTCATATAATAATCCCAAGGCCTGAAAAAAGGAGTCCACATCACTGAGAATCAGATCATCAGACGCCAAAGAGAAGGCCCAGTCCTGAGGGTCACCACGCAGTAAGGAGAGGACAATCTTGACCTGCTATACGGGATTCCCTGAGGACTTAGGGCCCAGGTCAAAAAATAATTTACAATTATTTTTGAAGCTCAAAAATCTCGACCTATCTCCCAAAAAAAATTCAGGAACGGGAATCTTAGGTTCTACAAGGGGAATCCGTACAAGATAAGACTCCATATGACGAACCTTAGCATCAACATGAGCAACACGCTCACCCAATTCATCCATGCTAGGGAAAAAGAGTACCCTTTAAATATTAGGCCGGTTCTACTGTTATGATCCGGAACCATGGAAGATCACAATAGATCATTGGCAAAAAAAGGTGACAAGAGCATTGGCAACTAATCTGGCCGCCATCCCCTTACTAACTATCAACACTAGAAGTAGCTGAGGGGTGAACTAACATCCTATGCACCGCGAACCCAGCTGGAGAATTAGCTATCCTAAAGGAAGGAAGGATCAATAGCTCTCTGCCTCAGAAATAGACCGTAAAGGTATAGCAAGCCCCCCCATTCAAAGACTACGATGATATAGGAAAACACAATACACAGATGGATGATAGGATTAGCAAAGGTGAGGCCCCATTGACTAAATAGGAAAGGATAGGAAAGGTGCTGATGGTGGCAAGAGAAAAACCCTACAAAAATCGAAATATCTGATAGTACAAAAAGTCCTCAGATCGCACGATCTGAACTCCGTCCTATAACAGGCGCTCTTGTCAAACCAATGAACAGAAAGCAGGAACAATTACAAATTCAAGAAGCAACAAACACATGGACTTATAGGAGCAATACTCCAAACATAGCTGCAGGGAGCTTCCCAGCTAAGCACAGAGAGGGAAGATTCCTGCAAGTTAATGAACTGACAATAACCACAGTAAATGACAAACCCAGATAAGAACAAAAAGAACAAAACAACATAAGAAAGAACCAATCACTTATCTGGGGTAGATGTGGTCTGGAGCAAGATGAGCAGGCTGGTGAACTGAAGAACAAATGAGAACTGGCTCAGCCTACTAGCAGACCAAGGTTTAAATAGGCATAGAGTTAGCAATAGAAACGCCCATTGCTCCAGCACACCTGGTCTCTGTCCATTCCTGGCCACAAGAGGGAGCCTCACAGCAGCTAAAGCATAACTGACATTCACAACACCCCTCGTTGTGCTGATGCTTCCAATCTCTGAGCTCTTTGGGGAAGTTCATAAAGAGACTATCCTCCACAGGTTAATTACCAAGGCGCTTGAAGTTCTTCCCTGATCAAGGGTCCTGTACCCCACCGTGCTCGGTACCGGTATGGTGGCTGGGCTTTCTGGTGCCAACAGTCCTCCTAGACTGCGTCTGTTACACTCCTGTCCAGTGTTCCTAATACCGGTCCCCGACTCCTGTGGTCCTGAACCACCGTTTGCGACCCAACCTGTCGCCTCCCTGGGAGCTCCAACTCCCCTGCTCCTCACTCTCTGAGGTCTAACTCCGTTCTCCCAGTCTCCCCTCCCACCAGTCTGCCTGACCCCAAGGTGGGCGGCCGTACTCCAACTTGATGAACCCACTGGTGTGTCTGTCCAGCCCTGGTGTGAGGTGTGGTTGGGATTTGTAGTGCAGATGTCAGTGACACTGTTGATGGGAACCTGGAACCATGGGGGGTAGGCCCTGCACCCTGGGGTACAGGATGCAGTTCCCTATAGCACCCTGATGTAGTCAGGGGTGCTACAGAAGAGACACCAGTCCTGCAACATTGAATATGCAGAGCAGCGTGAAACAAGATCTCTTTTCCTCCAGCCCGTGGAACCCTGCCCTGGTTGGAAGCGGAGCTGGATCTGCTGTGTCTCCGGATGCGGCTGCAGATGATCCAGCAGATCAAGGACTGGCGCAGGGAGATGATGGGGATAGTGGCGGTGGTGCGGACCCAAGCTGAACAGGTCCTGCACGAGGAGCGGCACCAGGAGCTGGTAAGCGAGGCATCATCCTCAGCCCCACTAGCCATGGTCGCGGAACCAGCAACATCCGTGCCCGCTGACCCACCAGTAACACCGTATCCTCCCACCGTGGCTAGCCCAGACCGGACCGCGGCGGCTCCGTCCACGGCCAGACCAGACCAGACCAGGCCGCAACGCCACCGACCACAACCTGACCGGACCTAGCTAGGCTGCGGAACACAGCCCTGGGAGACTCGACGACCAGAAGAGAAGGCGCCGGTGACAAGCCTGACCTGGAGCCCGCTAACGGTAATCCGAATGCGGGTTACACGGGTTCGGGAAGCATCAGGTTCGAGAGGGAGTCCGGGATGGCTACTGCATCGCAGAGGGCCACCGTGAACGAGGAGGCCTGCCAAGCCACCATCCAGCAGCTGCACTAGGAGCAGCAGGCTTGGGCTGTCAAGAGAAAAAAGGTGAGAGCCCGTGATCTGAAAAAGAAGGAAAGCCTGCGCCGAGGTACCTGGGGTACCCGTGGGGTCCGGTACCAGGGCACTGTCAACAAATTTGACCAGCACAAAGGGTGGGGATTCATCAAGGAGCCCGGAATGCATGCTCGCGTGTTTGTATCACACCGAGATGTGCTAGACCACCCGGGCACAAGGACACCCGGATCATGACCTGCACCTGGGTGATGTGGTCATGTACACCAGGCACCATGGATAGAAGGGCTGGTATGCCCTTTATGTCCAGAAAATCCGGAACTTGTGCCAACCAACTCCTCCTATTCCCCCACCGGTTCCAATGTCCCCCACACTGTGGTAGTGGAACCAGGGCCCCGGATCCTATATGGCACTGTGCTGTCGGGCGCTGTGTGGTCAGGGAAGCTTGAAATTTCCCCGTACAGGCAGATTCTGGAAAACCAACGTAAAGTATGATCTTCCCTAGGGTCATGCGGCCCTGCATGGCGTCGGTTCCGCTGGGAGCAGAGATCACTCTGCCCGCGGAAACCGTTGTGAACTTCTCCTCCTTCCCACCGGAGCACCTGTAAGGCACGTCTGCTCCGCTGCTCTCCTGCTGGAGAACTCCCTAACTGTTGTGTTGGCTTCTGACTCCCCCTGCTGGCTGCACCTCCCCCCTCCCAGGTCCTAAGCTAGTAGGACTAAGGCCCCTGTTGAGGGCATCCTATAAATGCTTTCTCTGTTGGCGACCCCTTGATTACTCGACCCTAGCCCAGTCCCCAGTGGGAACAGGGCAACCTGGTGTGTATTTGAGTGTGTAATGTGGTGAAACCGGGATTGACCTCCTCAGAAACCAGGTTTAGCACTTCATCCAATGTTGGGTGCAGTACTCTGTGGCGACTGAAACCTCAGGGGCGCCACACTAGCGCTACACCATGATAAGTGAGTCCAACCAACCACAAGCCAAAGTTGGAACTGAGCAACAGGAGATTAACCCCCGTGATTTCTGCAGGATTTCCCATGACTTAAGGGGGCTTTACACGCTACGATATTGTTAATGTTTTGTCGTCGGGGTCAAGTTGTTAGTGACGCACATCTGGCGTCATTAACGATATCGCAGCGTGTGACACTGACCAGTGACCTTAAGCGACCTCAAAAATGGTGAAAATCATTCACCATGGAGAGGTCGTCCCAAACTCAAAAATCGGTAAGGGTTGTTTATCCAGGTGGTTCATCGCTCATGCGGCAGCACACATCGCTTTGTGTGACACCGCAGGAGCGAGGAACGTCTCCTTACCTGCCGCCAGCCACAATGCGGAAGGAGGTGGGCGGGATGTTACGTCCTGCTCATCTCCGCCCCTCCGCTTTGATTGGCCGGCCGCTTAGTGACGTTGCGGTGATGTCGCTGTAATGCCGAACGTCCCTCCCCCTTGAAGGAGGGATTGTTCGGCAGTCACAGCGACGACGCCGACCAGGTAAGTATGTGTGACGCTGCCGTAGCGATAATGTTCACTACGGCAGCGATCACAAACAATTGCATTCGCGATGCTGGCGGGCACTTACACGCTCGCTATCGTTACAAATTGCTAGCGATATCGCTACCGTGTAAAGCCCCCTTTAATGTTTTAGGATCCTGGAGTAAATGAATCAGACTAATGAACATCAAGGACAGCTATACCGTATTTTTCGCTTTATAAGACGCACCTGATTATAAGACGCACCCCCAAATTTGGTGAAGGAATAGAGAATTTTTTAATAAATGGGGTCCGTCTTATAATGCCAGTGTCCGTCTGACAAATCATATAGGGTATATGTCCCTCATAGCCCCCCCCATCCTAAAATTAGCCCTCTGAATCTGGATATGGCCCAGTGATGCCACATGTCCCCTATGCCTGGCACACATCCTCTATGGCTGGCACACAGCCCACTGTGGCTGGCACACGGCCCACTGTGGCGGCACACGGCCCACTGTGGCGGCACACGGCCCACTGTGGCGGCACACGGCCCACTGTGGCGGCACACGGCCCCATGTGGCTGCACACGGCCCCATGTGGCTGCACACGGCCCCATGTAGCTGCACACGGCCCCATGTGGCTGCACACGGCCCCATGTGGCTGCACACGGCCCACTATTGCTGGCACATGGCCCCATGTGGCGGCACACGGCCCCATGTGGCGGCACACGGCCCCATGTGGCGGCACATGGCCCACTATTGCTGGCACATGGCCTCATGTGGCTGCACACGGCCCACTATTGCTGGCACATGGCCCCATGTGGCTGCACACGGCCCCATGTGGCTGCACACGGCCCCATGTGGCTGCACACAGCCCACTATTGCTGGCACATGGCCCCATGTGGCGGCACACGGCCCCATGTGGCTGCACACAGCCCACTATTGCTGGCACATGGCCCCATGTGGCGGCACCCGGCCCCATGTGGCGGCACACGGCCCCATGTGGCGGCACACGGCCCCATGTGGCTGCACACGGCCCACTATTGCTGGCACATGGCCCCATGTGGCGGCACACGGCCCACTATTGCTGGCACACGGCCCCATGTAGCGGCACATGGCCCACTATTGCTGGCACATGGCCCACTATTGCTGGCACACAGCTCCCTGTGTTATATATCGCCCCATGCTGCTGCTTTTAGGAAAATAAACTTTCCTTACCTTCTCCAGCATTGTCCTGTCTGTGTCCCCCTCCTCGGGGTTGATCTCCGGCCTCCTGCATTTCCTGGTTCTCGGCCGGTCATGTGATCGGCACGGCAGAGTGAAATCTCTTGTGCCTTATCACAGCAGCAGGAGGGAGGCCGGGCAGACACGCTGGAGGAGGTGAGTAAAAAGTTTATTATTTTACTGTTTGCAGCAGCATGGGGGCCATAGCTAACATGGGGGAGGGGGCATGTGCAATCAAAGAAGGGACAGGCAGATATAATATACACTGCTGCCCCAGCCTATCGCCGCGGTGCACTTTCAGCACCATGGTGGTGGACAGCAGCTGTGCATATTATATGAGCGGGTGCAGGAGATCAAAGTCTGCTGCTCCCAGCTTTCACAAGATCCCCAGCAGAGCTCCAGAGCTGCCCGCACCTCCCCTGGACTCTGTAGTGTGTGTATATATATATATATACACCCCCCCCCCCGTATATTCGGATTATAAGACGCACCCCCTACTTTCCCCCAAAATTTGGGGGAACAAAAGTGCGTCTTATAAAGCGAAAAATACGGTAATTCTTATACAATTTAAAAGTTAATTGTTTGGTTTAGAGTTCCTTTAAGCACGGCATGGTCACAGATTTCTCTCTTTTATGTATATATAAAATGATAGCAGCTGGCCACATTAGTAGCCACCTTCTATTAATAATTATACTTCTGGTAAAAGTGTTCTGAAATCCCGCAAAGAAGGAAGAGGCGAGGAGGATCACAGCCGCTCTGTCTCTTACAAGATTACTTTGTTTGAACACATTTTATCATTTATTACTTATAAGTATTATACATTCTTCCAAAAGAAAACGACAAATCCCAAGTCAATTTTTTTTTATAAACTTATGTATAACTTATGAAGTTTTGTTTATTTTGAAGTAGCCAAAAGTCTTAGAGATGCTTTATCTACATTAGGGAACATTTACACAAACGTCAGAAAGATTAACCATCGTCATCTAACACGACCATAAAATATATTGCGATAATAAGAACTTAAAAAACTCTGGAAAACTATATAAACAGTGATATCAGACAAATGTACAGTAGATACTTGAAAAGCATTTTATACCTATGGAAAAAGACAGTTTTTTGCTTTATCCACAGAACCTTGTGTATCTCATTGTAAGTCATTTGGTGATATTGGTGTTTTTGTGCAAAAAATGTCATAGTGTCAGTTGTGAATGCAAACCATGATGCAAGTGTGAACAGATCCTTATGCCGGGTACATTAGCAAAGTGTAGTGCGTTTAATATTAGTTCAATTTAATTGCACGACCGGCCATGTCTGTCATGCTCGGACTTGGAGAAGGTCCAGCCCACGGCTAGTCAAGCAAGAAATGGGTTTCACCTTGACAAAAAAGGGGTGCACCGGGGGCACTTTAACAATGGTGGGCCCTGGCACTAGTGAGAAGGAAGATGGACACCTCCTCCACTTACCTGCAACTGTACCCTGCACTCCAAGCCAGACCCTATACAGATTCTTCACCTGTCGCCGAGCAGGAACCTGAAGCCCTGAGAGACCCTACAATAGTCCTGGCTAGTGAGTGGACAGGTAAGGGACGCTAGCCCCACTGCTGCACTAAAATAACACACCAGGGAAGGAAGACAAACGGGAAATAACAAAAGAATAAGCCCAGCTTCATGGCTGCAGTCATACACCAAGACTGCAGCCTACACCGCTTCACTGCAATAAAGGCTCAGCAGCAAATTCCACCTTCAGGCCAAGCTTCAGACTGGAATCAGAATAACCGGCTCTCTTTACTGAGAGATGTGACCATATATAGGGGAAGGGAGAGGTCACCAACCGGAAACACCTGAGGCCAGGAGTCAGAAGCTGCTGCAAAGCAAAACTGACATTAACCCTTTCAGCACTAAAATAAAGGGGATACGTTTAATATGAGGAGACTCAGATGGAGAAGAGAGGCTCTGGGCCAGAGTCTATCACAAAGTGTCTAGTAACAGAGAGACAGCAGTATCCGTCGAACACTCACTTAAGAAACAGGAACCTCTCTGAAACACCACCACAGATGTACAGTGATTACTTGCCTTAGATGTCAGCTCAGTGGACTCATGGCATCCTGGGCATCTGATTCCTCCACAATGCACATGGAATCCTCGAAGCTTAACATCAGTGAGTGTTCGACTGATTGTGCAATGAAATTGAACTAATATTATATGCAATGCACTTTACTAATGTACCTGAAAGGGACGGACTGTCCTAATTCCAAGGACTTTTTCTTGGGCCTCATTTTTGATCAATCGACAAGATTCCACTGGCATTTGAATTGCATAAAATTGTATTTCACTTCTAAAAATGTCTATGCATTTATGGGTGGATATCTGATATAATCGTGTCCGATATATTCTTCTACTATGGATTCCAGTAATGAAAAATAATCACTACTATAATGTAATATTGCAAAAATGAAGTAGAAGTACAAATTGCAAGGATTTATGTTGCCATTATTTTTTGCCTTTCATTGGGGTTCCTCAGGGCTCAGCCTAGGCCCCCTCCTCTTCTCTCTATACACTGCCCCTAATGGACAAATCATCAGTAGATTCAGTTTCCAGTACCATCTCTCTACTGATGATACCCAATTATACACATCATCTCATGACATCACCCCTGAATTACTACAAAATTCCATGCTTTGCCTGTCTGCTGTCAAAAACTGAAATTCTCATGTTTCCACCCTTTTCTAATCTTCATAAACCCAATAATGCCATTTCCATATGTGGTTCTACCATTACTCCCCAGCAGTACACCTGCTGTCTTGGGATATTTGCCTTAGATATCTCCTTCACTCCCTATATCTGATCACTCGCTCACTCATGTCACATCCACCTCAAAAACATCTCTAGGATTCGATCTTTTCTTTCTATTGAGTCAACTTCTATCTACTAATTGGTAATTGGTCTTCCTCTTACTTATGCCGGTTTCACACATCCGGCTTTTTGCCGTTTTGCCGGATGTGGCGCTCTCCCGTACAGTTAATACAGTACAATGACAGCGCAACAAGCGCCGGTCACATGCTGTCATGTGACCGGCGCATGTGACCCGGAAGTTACAGCGCTGTCATTGTACTGTATTAACTGTACGGGAGAGCGCCGCATCCGGCAAAACGGCAAAAAGCCGGATGTGTGAAACCGGCCTAAGCTCTGCCTCTCTCCAATCCATTGTGAATGCAGCACCCAGGATTTTATTCCTCTCCAGCCGCTACACCAATGCCTCAATCCTGTGCCAGTCATTGCACTGGTTACCCATCCACTACAAAGTCCAATATAAACTTCTCTCTCTCCACAGTTCTGCATCATCTCCTTCCTCATCTCTGTCTATCACAACAACCGTGCCCATTGTTCCGCTAATGACCTAAGACTGACATTCTCTATAATCTGAACATCCCACTCCAAGACTTCTCGTGAGCTGCGCCTATGCTCTGGAACACACTACCCAGAACAATTTGATTAATTCCCAATACCCACAGTTTTAAGCGGGCCCTAAAAACGCATTTCTTTTGACTCACCTCACTTATTTAACCATTTCCGTTTTGCCCTTACAAAATCTTCTTCCAAATCTGGTCCTTTTTATCATCCGTTTACACTTTTTATATCAAACAAAGTAACTTCTTTATTCTAGACTTTTGAAATATAAACAGTCTTACATAACTTTCTTAAATTCTGTGTGAACACTGAACATGAATTATTCTCACTGATATTTCTACATTCTTATTTACTAATGTTCTTTTTTGTTAAAAACGTTGGTACAGAGATAATGATGGAGGGACATATACATACTTAACATGTCAGTGGAAAACGTGTGTTTTTCACCGACGTGTGAAAGAGGCCTTAAATAGTTTACCAATATTTCCCACAAGATAGAGCCCCCTTTCTTATCTCGTTCTCCTGATTATGTTATCACGGGGCTTCTGTAAGCCATGTGTTTTTATTATTATTTTTATTTAATAACAATGATCTAATAACAAGTATGATAAAGATTTTGGAATGTGTACTCTTTGGAATAAATTTACTAGTAAAATTCCTTTATTAAATGGATGGTCCACAACTCAACATTAGTGGCCCCATCGATGTAAAACTCATAGGTAAGGCTTTTTTCAAATACCTTGTTCAGCCAATTCTGCCTCTGAGCGGCGCTATTGAGGTCCACTCTTCCCCGTCACGTGACCCTCCCGGGCTCCGTGTCCTCTGATGTCCAGTCATGCCACGTCAACTTCTAGTTGACTTGACATCACCGAGGCGGCCCCAGTCTCCCTGAGTGACTGGGTTGTGGGCAGCGTTTCATCACTTGTCATAGCGCAGCATGTCTTTCACTCCCTCTCCTTCGCTGCAGAGCACCACAGGTGTAGCGCCCCTGAAGGCCTCAGGGTGCTACATGGTTCTGCATCCCCACAAGGATGCAGGGCCTACCCCCTTAGGGACCTGGAGATCCAGTGGCGGTAACACCAAAAACTCAGGTAATACCAGTTTTTTCCGACAATCCCAAATACAATGGTACTTAGCTAGGGTCGGACCAATGGATGGCCACCTAAAGGTGGAGCCAAACCAGTCCACTAGTCGACCAGGTGGGGGAGGCCAGACTGTGGAGAGAGGAGAGATAGTTGACAGCAGGAGAGGAGTGAAGGTGGACGTTAGGAGACGTCCTGACTCGGGTTTAACGGTGACCTGGTACCCAGGAGAAGTGGTTGCCGGTGGAGTACTCCCGGAACTACGCACTGAGGACCCTAAGACAGGAAAGAGCTCCAAGCCGACCTGTTAACACCTGCACAGCAGGGGACCATAAAGGACTTTGCTGACCCAAAGAATCCGAAGACTCAGTAGCAAAGGGAGAGTCGGGGACAGGACCAGAAATTCCATCTCCATACGGTTCACGCTACGGTCAGGCGGACAGAAGTGGACAAACCACCAGACCAGTCCACAGTTAACCAGGTGGGGGAGCAGACTGTGGAGAGAGAAGAGAGAGTTGACAGCAGGAGAGGAGTGAAGGTGGATGTTAGGAGATGTCCTGACTCTGGTTTAATGGTGACCTGGTACCCAGGAGAAGTGGTTGCCGGTGGAGTACTCCCGGAACTACGCACTGACAGGGTACAGGACCCTAGGACAGGAAAGAGCTCCAAGCCGACCTGTTAACACCTGCACAGCAAGGGGACCATAAAGGACTTTGCTGACCCAAAGAATCCGAAGACTCAGTAGCAAAGGGAGAGTCGGGGACAGGACCAGAGATTCCATCTCCATACGGTTCACGCTACTGTCAGGCGGACAGAAGTGGACAAACCACCAGACGGGGACCCCCAGTTGCTCTACGCCATGGGGAGAAGGTACCAGAGAACCAAACTGGCACTGGAACGAAGGGGACCTTGAGGTGAAACCAGCCGGCCTCGGGCAACTAGTTATTACCAGCCAGCCGTGAGTAAAACAAGTTACACTGAACTTTGGTGTGGACTCCCTTCTTCTAGCACCCGTCACAACACTTATCCACTGGGGCCCTGCCTTGCTTACAGAGGGCCTACCATCCAAGCTGCCAATAACACCAGCCCCAGTAGTGACATTCTGCAGCGGCGGCTCCATACCTCTAGCTGCAACACCGCAAGTGGCGTCACATATAGTTTAAGCCCTTGTAAATATATCCCCCTTACAAAAAGGGCCCAGGGCACGAAACTGGGAAGCGGCCATCACTGTGACATCCCCCAAGAGAGACATTGCCCGGACTGAGTACCCCATATCCCTGGGTGCTGCACAAGCAGGAGCGATGCTGGGCTGTGATGAGCGGTAAAACTCCGCCCACAGCCCAGTCACTGAGGAAGACTGGGGCCGGCCTCGGTGATGTCAGGTGAGCATTGTGACATCACTGGATCCCAGAGGTCACAGAGCCCGGAGGTCAGTCGATGGGGAAGAGCGGACCGCAATAGCGCCGCTCAGACGCAGAATGTACTATAAAATGTATTTGAGAACAGCCTTCTCTATGAGATTTTCATGGATGTGGACACTATGCTGAATAGTGAACCATTCCTTTAAATAAAGCGCTGATGGATCACTATTAATAAAATCTATATATAGTCTGAGAATTGGATCGTCCTCGATTATATCACAGAAACAGAATGTTATCAGGTTTTGAAAATGTTTTTAAAATGGCAAAAAAATTGCTATACAAAGAACAGTAAAGAGGTGCATAATTTTCCATTAACAATAAGTAATATATTTGCTCATCTGCCAATTGGTGAAAGGTTGTCCCTAAATTTAGAAGTAAAGCCTAATAATCCAGGGTGGTAGAAGGAGAAATAAAAATAACCTTTACTCCTGGACTGACATTTTTTTTAACTTGCTTTAGACCTGTAGATTTAAAGTTGCTAGTTTTGTTACACAATGTCAGTAGGGGGCAGCATTGCTCTTGTGGACAATACAGGCGAGTTAATTTTCGGCTAGAAATGGGAAGAGTAAGTACCCTGTTGTACTAGCACTGTACGCACTAAATATGCATCGTGTGTACTGTTCATAGCACACTATGAGTAATAATATATAAAATGGATAACACAACTTTTTTTTCCATCCCCCCAAAAAACTACTGCAGACAGAAGGGACCATTCTTTTTCTTTTTAACATTAAAGTCTATGGAAAACGGATCGTAACAGATGGTCATCCATTATGTCATCTGTCACAGCCTGTGGTGTAGGTGCTATTAATTGTGTCCATGTGTGTGTGTTCCTGGTGCTGTTCGTGTGCTATTCGTGTGACATCTGAATAGCACACAGACAGCATTAGCTGGTTTACTTAACCGTCTCCGGCGCTGCTGTTGCTTCTGGGTCCGCGGTCAGTGCAGTGAATATTTGTGGCGCCCCAGAATACATCAGGGTGCCACAGGGAACTGCATCCTTACCCAGGGTGCAGGGCCCACCCCCCATGGTTCCAGGTACCCAAGAAGCCGATGTCACTCCCATCTGCACCACAAAACCCAATCACCTCACAGCAGTCACTGCCAGACACAACAGAGGTGTGGACAAACTGGAAATGGTCTGGCCACTGGGGGACTGAGCGGACTGTGAGAGGGAGACAAAAGAAAGTGAAGTAGGCTCCAAAGAGAGAGGAGCTGGGAGAGTGAGCTCCTGGGGAGCTAGGGACACTGTTTGGGTCACAAGCGGTGATCCGGATCCGGAGGAGTCAGGGACCGGTAGCAGGGACATTTGATGAGGGTGTGACGGACATAATCTTGGAGGACTGTTGGCACCAGAAGGCCCAAAAGAACTGACCGGTACCGAGCACGACGGGGTACAGGACCCTAGGTCAAGAGCCGATTCAACGTCCTGATAATTCACCTGTAAGGAAGAGGACCTCCAAGGACTTCCCTACAAACTCAGATGTTGAGGGCATCAGCACAACGAGGGGGACAGGGGTGTATCCAGACACAGTAACCCACTAAAGTCCCGCTTGCCAGCCCTCAAGAGCACAGCTACACTACAAATAGTGAGCAGGGCCCCCAACAGCTTCAAGGCACAGGGACCACCAATGGACCACAAATTGTGCACGGAGGCAGGCTCCGGATCACTAAGTGACATCGGTGGGACTGGGTACTTGGACGGACTCATGGCAGCAGCAGCTGTACACAGAGACTTTGGTTTACCTGCAGTGTGTGTGTCTCCTTTCTAAACCTCATCCAGCACCACGACTACCCGCAGTGAGTACCCTGGTCCCTGCACCCTGTCCTCCAAATGCACCAACACCCTGAGTCCGGGGCCTTCCCTACCTGCAGAGGGACTGACACCTTGCTGCCCAACACCATCTGCCCCGGTACTCCTTCCAGCAGCGGCGGTACTCCCATTACCGCAAACCGCAGGTGGCGTCATGAACTAATCCCCTGTAAATACCCCATTTCACGGATCAAGGTTTCCGCCAAGCCGGGTCCGGGCCCCTCGAGCCACCATGATCCCAGATTCTAGCAGCCCGACCAACACCGGGGCGGTACATATTCATGAGCACAATGAGCGGGCCAGGAAGCAACAGCAGCGCAGGAGACAGGTAAGTATAAATATTTTTTTTTAAGAGACGTCTTTTCTCCGTAATATGTCACACTGATGTCACACGGATCACATCAGTGTGCGGTCCGGGTGACATCCGTGCTGCCGGCAGAAAACGGACATGTCACCATGTGGAGCACACGGACACACATGTGCTCCACATGGACATGTAGTCTATGTGATAACACAGACATGGTCACAAGCTCATTGTATTTAATGGGTCTATGTGTGCCCGTGTCTCCGATACGTGCGTAAACAGACGTCACACATACCAGAGACACGGATGTGTGAAGGCGGCCTAAAGGATCCAATTTTAAGCACTGTGGATCCCCAGAATACTACAGCTGTCCAGAGACACCACTAGATCCAAAAATGGATCTGTTCAAAACAGGAAACAACAGATACAAAGCAGAAACCATTTTTAGATCTATCCGTAAGACAGATTCATTTAAAAACAGGAACTTTGGCTTACGTCTGGTTTCTGTTTACATCACTTTTCTACATATCATTTTTTTTCAACTGGATTCCTTACAAACTGATCCCAAACAAATAAATGAGCATGGGCCTGAGCAGATGTTCGCCTGGTAATGATTGTTTTGCTCGCACAGCGCATACATATTTTAGTGCATATTAGCCGTTGTAGTCGAAAATTGACCAGACATGTTCAATGACTACAAAGGACAAAGCATCTTTCTGAGATCGTTCTTATAACAGTCTTCCATGGAAAAATCTTTTGTGGATTGGCAAATATACGACAAAATTTGAAATTGCTGACAGTGACATTTAAAGAGAACCTGTCACCTAAAAAAATCATCTTTAATCTGCAGAATTAGGGTTAATTTGCAGGTTAATAGATTTTGAAATTTGCCTGGTGCCTGTACATTGAGGGGCACTGCAGCCAGAAACTTGAGATGCTGCCCCCTGACTGCTGGCCCCTCTGCATGTTTAAATAGAGTTCTCCCCCCTGGAAAGACACTGACCTGCCGCCCCCGCCTCCTGTGGTGTGACTGGCCTAAGCCCCGCCTCCTGGATACATATCATCGGGCTGCCCAGCTTCCAGCCTCTCGGCTGCAGGACCCGGACCTGTTTGGGCAGCCGGACACAGGGACCCGCTCCTGGAGGCGGTAGGAGAGCTATCAGCAGGGAGGTAAGCGTTTCAGCTCACAGCGCTGTTAGCTGTGAGCGGCTCCCTCTCTGCTGAGGCACAAGCAGTGTGTGCCGGTGAGCGCAGCGTTCTATGGGAACTACACGCCCGCTGGTCCGCTTGTGCTCGTCATTATTTAAACACCCTTTACCCCCTCCCTCCCTCCATCCTCCCCTAAAATCAGCATGGAGGAAAGCGTCCTGCTCACGGCGCTTTTAGCTGTGAGCGGCTCCCTCCATGCTGAGGCTCAAGCTATGTGCGCCGGCGAGCGGCGTTCTGAGGGAACTACCCGCCCGCCGGTCAGCTTGAGCCGCCATTAAGTTTGAAAAAGAGCGCTTCGCGCTTTTTGTCTTTGGCCCCGCCCACCCGCCGCCTAGCCACCGCCGCCAGTACTGATGAGGAGCAGGGTAGGGCTGTGTGCGCTCTGCACGGCACCTAAAAGGTGCGCTTCAGAGCGCAGCTGAAAAGCTCCGTTCTGAGGCGCATGGTGCCGGCAGAGAGCGTGCGCTCAGCCTGCAGCTCCTGCCATAGACAGAGCAGGAGCTGCCGGCAGAGCGCACGGAAGAAGTGACATGTCACTTCTTAGAACACAGCGATTCGGGCAGCAGCTGAATCGCTGCGTTCTAATATGCCACATGCGTACGGCCTCTGCACAGTCTCCATAGACTGTGCAGGGGACGCAGGACGCATGAATTACGCACACAGCCTAATTGAAGTGCAGACTCAGTGCAGTCCCTGTCACAGCGCAGGTTGGAGGCAATGTAGTGGGGAATGTAGTATGCAGGCACTAACCTGCAAGAGTTCAAATCACCCCATCCCACACGCACTGAACTTCCCCTCCCCTCCGTTTGTATGCCCCGGGAATGCCAAGGGGGCTAGCCTGGGAATGAACCAGGGACCATGTGGGTCTCCCAGTGAGCGGGCGGGTTAAGGGATTCTGTTAGGACTTCAATGTTCAAATTGAGGGGGGCTGGTAGTGAACAGGGGCAAGAAGCAACAGTCAGCAGGTGGCATGTTTTCCCTCCTGCTGATACCACACCTACACCAAGCCCCCTCCCAGGCCAAAACACACCCCATTTGACATTATACAATGGTGACTGTTTACAGCCCCTCCCCGTTGTCACACAGTGGATTTCAGCATGTTATGGCGGCGGTGGGTGCGGTGCCGACCATCGCGTTGTACGGTCATGTGCAGGGGTCACGGTAGCAAGCTTTGGTGACTCGCCCACCCCAGGGCTATGGGACACCCGGTGCCGGGCCGGACTAGTCCGGTGGTAGTCAGTGGTGGCTGGGCCCGGCTCCGTGGCCCTGGTGGGTGTCAGTTGAATATGTGGCTTGCTTGTTAATGGTTGTGTTCGTGACGCCACCTGTGGCATGCGGCTATTAAGCCGCCGCTGCTGTGTGAGGCCTCCGGGATGATGATATAGCAGCTATGGTAGTACTGCTCCCCACAGGTGGAGCAATGCCCGGGGCACAGTTGGTGCTTGTGAAAGTCTATGGTGCTGTGTGACTAACACGGTGCAGGGCCGACAGGCGAGGAAAGAACCAGGCACAAACAACAGTCTCTTTACCTTTTCCTCTTTTACTCTGGGAACAGTCCAGTCCTGGGGGACCGTTACAGGTGGTGATGGGGATCCGGTCGGCCTGGAAGTACTTGGGGTGATCTTTCTGGCCAGCTGAGTATGAGGCCTACTCCTGTACCTTTCTTGGTGATGATAGGACCCTGCTTCTCTGAATCCAGCAATGGCCCTCTTCGCTGCTGGGACCAATAGCACGTCCCTTCCCTCTGTAGGTGGCTGCTCAGGCCCACTCTCTGGTGCTTCTCCGCTGGGGTCCACACCGGGCCCTGATGCTGCAGCTGTACCTTGGATGTGTCTGGGCCAGGGGCTTGCAGCTCCCCTGCCCTTCGGATTCGGCTACCAGGGACGGATTTTATACCCTGGCAACCACAGACTCCGATGTCCGAGTCTCTCTGCTGCCTCTCAGCTACTCCTGCTTCTCTGGGCCAAACTGCTCCAGCTCTAAGCCCCAGATTCACAGGACAGCTCACTCTGTGTCTGTTCACTTCTGCTGCTCCCTACAGACTAACTAACTCCTCCCCCAGGTCAGGCTTAAGGAAGCTCCCTGAAACTTCAGGTTCAGAGCTCCCCCTACTGGCCTGAGGGAGAAACTGCGGTGGATGTTAACTTACTGGCCAGTAGATTTCCCCATTACCTCCAGGCTCAGCATTAACCCTCAGGAGGGCAATGCCGTTGTGGCGACCAGGTCCTAGGGCGCCACACTCCCCCTTAGTTAAATTCAGTACTCCCGGACTGTAGAAACAAAACATAACATGTCATACATTTCATCCCAATATGGGAGGCACATTCTCTTTAACGTTACAATCTTAAACATTTCTATAAGAGTCCAGTGTGGCTCCCTGCCGGGTGTCCATTACACTGCTCCATGGGGGACCCGCCGCGATCAAACCCCCAACGTAGGCTCTGGGCGTGCGTCAGAGCATTGATGACCCCACTCTATGCACGCCGGACGGGTTTTTCTTCAGGGGTGTTTGAGCACACTGGTGCTAACTATGAACAATTTAGGTGTTGGCCACCCATAGTCCAGTGGCCCAATTGTCCATTTTCGCAATCAAAGAAAAAGAAAACATTTTGTGCACAACATGACAGACATTTTGCATAACTATTTACACTCTAATAAGTACTCTTTACTTTATACAGTAGACTCCCTATACCTTAGAGGGGGTTGTCCCCGAGTGCTGCGCTGGGACCTACGTAGCTCTGGTGTTTGCCCCTGACTACGTGGTGTGTCTTCTATCTCAGCACTACAGGTGGGCCTAACCCCAATAGGTAAGCGTGATGGTTGCCTTTGTGGTCTAGGAGTCGCCAAGGGTATGACAGGTTCACCACTGACAGGGGGTTGATCCTCCTGTTCCACTGCTGGCGTGTCATCTCGTGCTGGAGCGGACGATTCTTTAGGTGGATCCGGAACCTTTTCTGTTTCTGGCTCGACCAACTGCGGAAACGCCAAAACTGGTACCACTATGGCATTGTTGATTCGGGTCCAAGTTTTGGGGAACTTCCCAAGGATGGTTTGAATCATCTCCCCTTCTTTCTCTTGACTTTGGGGACTTCCTTGTACTCCTTCCATTTCTCTTTGGATCCGGCACCGTTCAGGGCACGCTTTCAGGCGGTCTCGGGAAATTGCTTGACAGGTCTTGCCTTCATCTTTGCTTATGAGGCATACCTTACTATTGTCAAAGTTGGAGGGGATAATGGTGTAGGGCTCGTTTTCCCACTGATCATCCAACTTATGCGTCTTCCGCTTCTTCTTGAGGACTTGTTCTCCAGGTGCTAAGGGAGTTGCTGGGGCTGTTTGATTGTAATGCTGTTCTTGTCTCGTTCTTGCTTGAGACAGGCTCCTTTCCACGCACTCCTGGACCTTACGGTACCGCTGCTGCCGTTCTGCATCCCAATCCTCTATTTCTTGAACCGCCTCAGGCGACACAGTCCCCATCTCAAAGTCTACAGGCAACTTGCCTGGTCTGGCTCGCATCAGGTAAGCGGGGCTGCAGTTGGTCGAATTCACTGGGATGTGGTTGTACAAGTCTACCAGATCTGGCAACTTTTCTGGCCATCGGTTCCTCTCTTCCAGCGGTAGGGTCTTCAGCATATCAATAACCACATGGTTCATTTTCTCGCACAGTCCATTGGTCTGGGGGTGGTACGGTGTGGTTCGAATTTTCTTACAACCGTACATGTTACAGAACTCTTGGAACACTTCAGCCTCGAATGCAGGACCCTGATCCGTCAGTACCCTTTCCGGATAGCCGTGCGGTCGACAAAAGGATGCCTGGAACGCTCTAGCTGCCGTCCTGGCTGTCTGGTCCTTCACAGGCACTACTACCAGGAAACGAGAGTAATGGTCCACAATGGTGAGGGCGTACACATAGCCTGACCGGCTTGGTGTTAACTTCACGTGGTCCAGGGCCACCAACTCCAGGGGCTGCTTCGTGACAATTGGCTGTAGGGGAGACCTTTGGCCGGCATCATCCTTCCGCCTCAAGTTACACGGGCCACAGTCTCGGCACCATTTCTCGATCATCTTTCTCATGTGCACCCAGTAGAACCGATCACGGAGTAAGGCCTCCAACTTCTTCCACCCGAAGTGCCCTGCGTTATCATGATACGCTGCTAGGACCATTGGAGCATCCCTCTGCGGAACCACTATCTGCCAGACAAGTTCATTTGTTCGATAGTTGACATATCTCTTGCAGAGCTTGCCCTGGTAGGTGAACAGTCGTCCCCTCTCCTTCCACAGCTGCTGGGCTTCCTCTGGAGCGTCTGGGCCAAGATGGGTCTCAGCTTGCGCTAGCTTCTCTTTGACCAATCGCACGGCCGGGTCACCATTCTGTGTTTCTTCCCAATTATGGTGGAGAAATAGTTAGCTGACTTTAAGGCTGTTAGTGACTCCTCTATTCTGGGTAGTGGATAGGCATCTTTATGTGTAATGCGGTTAATTTGCCTGTAATCTACACACATTCTCATTGTACCATCTTTTTTCTTTACGAGCACTAGTGGAGCTGCCCAGGGGCTACAACTATCTCTGATAACCCCAGCCTCCTTCATTTCCCGTAACATTTCCTTGGCACACTGATACTGTGCGGGGGGTACAGGGCGGTATCTTTCTTTAATGGGATGATGATCACCCGTGGGGATTTGATGTTGAACCCCTTTCACCTGCCCAAAATCTAGGGGGTGTTTGCTGAAGACCCGCTCGTACTCCTGTACCACCCGGTAAACCCCATGCTTTTGGTGTGAGGGGGTGGAGTCGGTGCCCACATGTAATTTTTGGCACCAGTCTTCCGGCTGCCCCTTGGAGCCATTGTCTTCCGCCTGGTCGGACGGGATCAAGGGTTCCACTGCTTTAATGGTATTGTTGCTGACAGTGTACAATTTTGCCACAGTGGCATACCGGGGCAATTTGGCCTCCTCCTCCCCACAATTCAGGACACGGACGGGCACTCTCCCCTTGCGGACGTCCGCTACCCCTCTGGCTATCAGGACTCCAGGCCTACTGTCTGAATACATTGGTTCTACCAAGGCATGGTAATCCTGACCCTTGAGACCTATTGCTGCCCGACACCATATCAACATTTCACTTCTTGGGGGTATTACAATGGGGAGGGGGTCACTTACCCTCACACTGCCAATTTCTCCTCCGGCCAGCTCTACCTGCTGCCTCCTCATCAGGGCTCTGATCTCCCTCTGTAGGACACGCTGCTGCCCAGAGCTGGCAGTTTCAGACGCCTGTTGTAACAAAATTATCACTTCGGCAATACAATTTTCTATCACATTTGTACCAAGAGTTAGCAGTGGGTCAGATTCTTTGCGATCAATATCTACAATTATCATCCCCTGACATGGCAATTCCACCCGCCCCACTTTAATGGTTACTTCTTTGTACCCAATCTGAGGTAAGGGCTGACCATTACTGGCCACAATTGTTAAATCATCATCTGGGCCATGGTCAATGTCTGAATCGGCCCAATATCTTTTGTACAGTTTGTGGGGGATGGTTGTTACCTGGGACCCCGTATCCAGGAGGGCATTCAAAGGGATCCCATCCAGCACAATAGGAAGGACCGGTCGTCCTCCCACATACTTGCTGCGGCTGGGGGTTGAGCCGGGCTTCCTTACACCTGGGGGTCGGCTCCTGGCCCCAGGCTCGGCCCATTTAAAGGACAGCGTCGTGCAATGTGGCCCGCCTGGTTGCAGTTGCGGCAGATCGGTTGTCCTGTTGAATCGTACCGGTCTGTGTCTCTGCCTCGGGTCGGCGGAATCCTTCTCTGTCGCATCCATGGGACGTCCTCTGGGCTGGAGGCCAACTCGATTTTCGCAGGCGAGGGGGTCATTTGTAGAGACTGCACGGTCTTGGCAAGGGCAGCCACAGTCTTGGTCAGCTCCTGGACCTGTTGTCTGAGCTCCGCAGTGGGATCCTTATCCAGGGACTGCGCCTCAGCCCCTGCAGTGGCTCGTGTTGCAGGCACCACCCCGGGGTACGTGATAGCAGGAGGCCGGAGGGGTACTGGGTCATTCGGCGTAGATTCTCTCAGTACCCTGATGGCCTGGTCCTTAAACTTGGCAAAGTCCAGAGCAGGGTTCTGCAGGACCAGGATACGCAGCTGGGTCCTGTGGGCATCTGACAGGAGCCCCTCTATGAACTGCTCAGTTAGGAGTTTGTCTTCTTCACGTACACTCTCTGGGTCCACCTGTTTAACTGCTTTCAGGGCCTCTTGCAGGTTTAGGGCATAGTCCCTTATGCTGTCTGTGGCCCGCTGCTTGCACCCAAAGAATCTCATCTTTATCTCTGCTGCGGTGCGAGTGTCAAACGTACTCTTTAGCTTGGCCAGTATCTGGGCTGCTGTCCCTTTATCTGTATCAGGCCATGACTTCGCTTCACGCTGGGCTGCGCCGGCTAGCTGTCCCATTACTATGCCCACCTTCTGGCTCTCAGTCAGCGGATACACCCGGAATAAGCTGTGCAGGCTTTCCCTGAAGTCACTCAAGGTATGGGACTCCCCGGAGTATTGCGGCAGCCATTCTGCTCCCGGTATGTATGGCATGGTGATCGGCATTACCGGCGCTACAGTGGGGGCCGGGGCGACGGCGACTGGGATTGCTTCTGCTGGTGCTGCGGCGTCTCGGGCTATGGCAGCCACCTGCCCTCCCTCTGAGTCGGACATCTTCCTCCCCCTTAGTGAACCTTACCAGGCTCCGTTCACTTTTCAAATTTTCTTCCGGGTCGCGCGGGGTTAACAGCGCTCTGCTCTGATGGCGCGCTCCCTTCGCGCTCTTTGTCAGGCACGCCCCCCTTCTTCCTGCGCTCGGCGAGGCTAATGGCGGCGGTGGTCTGCAGCCAGTACACAGTCTTTTAAGCACAATTCCGGCAGGCGCACAGTACCCGGTGGGACCGGGCACGAAATCCTGTTCGTGACGCCAAATTTGACTCGCCCACCCCAGGGCTATGGGACACCCGGTGCCGGGCCGGACTAGTCCGGTGGTAGTCAGTGGTGGCTGGGCCCGGCTCCGTGGCCCTGGTGGGTGTCAGTTGAATATGTGGCTTGCTTGTTAATGGTTGTGTTCGTGACGCCACCTGTGGCATGCGGCTATTAAGCCGCCGCTGCTGTGTGAGGCCTCCGGGATGATGATATAGCAGCTATGGTAGTACTGCTCCCCACAGGTGGAGCAATGCCCGGGGCACAGTTGGTGCTTGTGAAAGTCTATGGTGCTGTGTGACTAACACGGTGCAGGGCCGACAGGCGAGGAAAGAACCAGGCACAAACAACAGTCTCTTTACCTTTTCCTCTTTTACTCTGGGAACAGTCCAGTCCTGGGGGACCGTTACAGGTGGTGATGGGGATCCGGTCGGCCTGGAAGTACTTGGGGTGATCTTTCTGGCCAGCTGAGTATGAGGCCTACTCCTGTACCTTTCTTGGTGATGATAGGACCCTGCTTCTCTGAATCCAGCAATGGCCCTCTTCGCTGCTGGGACCAATAGCACGTCCCTTCCCTCTGTAGGTGGCTGCGCAGGCCCACTCTCTGGTGCTTCTCCGCTGGGGTCCACACCGGGCCCTGATGCTGCAGCTGTACCTTGGATGTGTCTGGGCCAGGGGCTTGCAGCTCCCCTGCCCTTCGGATTCGGCTACCAGGGACGGATTTTATACCCTGGCAACCACAGACTCCGATGTCCGAGTCTCTCTGCTGCCTCTCAGCTACTCCTGCTTCTCTGGGCCAAACTGCTCCAGCTCTAAGCCCCAGATTCACAGGACAGCTCACTCTGTGTCTGTTCACTTCTGCTGCTCCCTACAGACTAACTAACTCCTCCCCCAGGTCAGGCTTAAGGAAGCTCCCTGAAACTTCAGGTTCAGAGCTCCCCCTACTGGCCTGAGGGAGAAACTGCGGTGGATGTTAACTTACTGGCCAGTAGATTTCCCCATTACCTCCAGGCTCAGCATTAACCCTCAGGAGGGCAATACCGTTGTGGCGACCAGGTCCTAGGGCGCCACATTGGCATGGGTAGCCACATGTCCGGAGTCTGTCATCTTAACCCTTGGATCGGTGTGAGCGTCGTCGTAGCAGGCGTTACGTGGGTAGAGCTAGATCCAGTCGTCTTGCCATTTCCTGAATCACCAGGTGAGTACCATGATGGGGAATGCGGGGTGGGATAAGTCCCCCTAGGGAGGATAACGTGATGTCACAGGTAACAGGCTTCCCGCCCAGCTCTACATGTTGTCACTAAGTTATTTATAACAAACAATGTTATTGGTGCTGAGGGAATCGCCCTCCCCCGTTTCTGGTAAAAGCTGAGATGGTATCTAGCATTCCACCCCTTGTAGACAGCATTCCACAATCTACCCGCTCTAACTGTAAAGAAGCTTTCCCTATCTCGGAGGATTAAGGGGTGCTTCACACACAGCGAGCTCACTGCCGAGATCGCTGCTGAATCACGCTTTTTGTGACGCAGCAGTGACCTCATTAGCGATCTCGCTGTGAGTGACACTGAGCAGCGATCTGGCCCCTGCTGCGAGATCGCTGCTCGTTACACACAGCCCTGGTTCGTTTTCTTCAAAGCCGCTCTCCTGCTGTGACACACAGATCGCTGTGTGTGACAGCAAGAGAGCGACAAATGAAGCGAGCAGGGAGCAGGAGCCGGCGTCTGACAGCTGAGGTAAGCTGTATCCAAGATAAACATCGGGTAACCAAGGTGGTTACCCGATATTTACCTTAGTTACCAGCCTCTGCAGCTCTCACGCTGCCTGTGCTGCCGGCTCCGGCTCTCTGCACATGTAGCTGCTGTACACATCGGGTTAATTAACCCGATGTGTACAGCAGCTAGGAGAGCAAGGAGCCAGCGCTAAGCAGTGTGCGCGGCTCCCTGCTCTCTGCACATGTAACTGCATTACACATCGGGTTAATTAACCCGATGTGTACTGTAGCTAGGAGAGCAAGGAGCCAGCGCTCAGTGTGCGCGGCTCCCTGCTCCCTGCTCACACTGGTAACTAATGTAAACATCGGGTAACCATACCCGATGTTTACCTTAGTTACCAGTCTCCGCAGCTTCCAGACGGCGGCTCCGTGCAAGCGCAGCGTCGCTTGCACGTCACTGCTGGCTGGGGGCTGTTCACTGGTCGCTGGTGAGATCTGCCTGTTTGACAGCTCACCAGCGACCATGTAGCGATGCAGCAGCGATCCTGACCAGGTCAGATCGCTGGTCGGATCGCTGCTGCATCGCTAAGTGTGAAGGTACCCTAAGTCTGGTGCCAGTTTATTTATATTGAGCACACGGGTATTTATACAAATTATTATTATTTCTTATAGCGCCATATAATTCATGGCGCTTTACATGTGAAAGGGGTTTACATAATACGTACCAGTATAATAATCATAAACCGTACAAGGCACAGACAGGTACAGGAGGAGAGAGGACCCTGCCCGCGAGGGCTCACAGTCTACAGGGGATAGGTGAGGAGACAGTAGATGAGGGCAGAGCTGATTGTGCGGCGCTGTATCAGACTGAGGGTTACGGCAGCTTGTAGGCTTGTCGGAAGAGGTACAAATGAGATCTCCTCTGAGACGTCTTTCCAAAATTAAACATATCTTACTTTTTCAACCTTATTTTAATACAGGCGGCTCCATTCCTTGTAATAATCTTGTTGCCACCGGTTAACTGACCCTTCAAGTGATTTATAGATTAGTGACAATACGATGGGATCACGAGATCTAAACCCCCTGTTATACCCCTAATTTCATGCTGTAATTGAAAGAAGGGATCTATATTGGTCACAGATAGTTTTATCGAAATGTGAGAAGTATATTTCTGTACATTTGCATGGCTTGATTGTTTTCTAAAATTGCTTCTCTTTTTTAGAGAAGTAATTTTCAGCCTTTTTTACTAGATTTTCCCTCTTTGGTTAATTACGTATGTTTTAATTGGTTTTCCTTACCGTAGTAACCGAAAATAAACAAGTGAGATGGGTAAACCGGCAAGGTTAGCTATTCGCATAATAATTATGCCCACTAATATTTTCTGGACAATTACATCCACATAAATATCCTAAAAGGTATAAATTCACTTTTAGTTTCGTGTGCTTTGCATGGATTGGGGACGCTGTCCCCATTGGGGCTTACGGTCTGGATTCCCTACCTGTATGTTTATTGGGGTGTGGGAGGAGGCCAGAGTGCCCGGAGTAGACCCACGCAGTCACGGGGAGAACGTACAGGCTCCTTGCGGATGGTGGCCTTGGCGGGATTTGGGCCCAGGACCCCAGGGCTGCAGCTAGCCACTGAGCTACCGTGCCATGCCATAATAGTTTCAAGAGCAGGAACAGACAGATTTGTAGATGGAGTATTCCGGCGTTGCAGGGCCAGCTGTGTGGGATTATTTGCAATATATGTTTATATAGTTATATATAAAAAAAAAAAAAAAAAAAAAAAAAATGCTCCTTATGCTGGGCCCGGGGGGCATGGTCCGGTAACCTAACTTTGATTGCGCTTTTTCCCCTATTTAGGTTCCAGCTAAACAAAAGGGGGGGTGGACTGGGAAATAGGAGAATGACCAGTGGTCCGACGATGCCGGTGGGTAAAAAGCCTTAACCAACTACAGCTCCTTCCTCAAATAAGTAATCAGGCTGATTAGGTTTTTTGTGGCTTGGAATGCCTATGGGTCAACGCAGGGTTGAAGGCAAAACAGGCATCTGGTTTCCGGGTTAGTATCGCTCACCTTATTGCAATCCCAATCTCAGGTATTTTGGTAACTCCACCCACCAGCAGGATCAAGGTTTGGAGTTCTCAGCTAGATGGTAGGGTGTTTGGTGAAGTTAGGCCTATGATCTGGGCCTCCATTTTGCATTGACCTGACGGTTCTATGGTACGTTATTCAGCGGGTGTTGCTCCAGTGGTTGATGTGCGTGACGATTTTCCAAGCCACCCTCTAGTAATACACGCCCTGCAGTATTCAACGAATGTGCACCATTTTCGGTTGCAAGCAACCTGTTACGAGGTCGGTCTTCCCATTTTTAAATTGTGGAACGGTACTGAAGCGATGAGGGTCTTGTGGGGTGTAAGGTATTGAAGGGTTGGATGATTATGGTAAGTGAGTGGAGCACAGGAGGCCTATTCTTTTCTAGCCGTAGATTGTTTTAAAAAAAAAAAAGGGGGGGTTTTGGATTGTTCGCCCCATTGCAAATCTATACATTGATGTTTTGGATCTCTTTTTCCATCACTCGGCGGGTGTCCCGACGGTGTCGGTTATGTCCATTAGGCGAGCGGGTGTGATGGTACCAGTTTTTACCCACGACGACGGCCCTTCAATTTAGCGTCACGGATTTAGTCCTCCTTTTGGTGGGCTGGTTTTGGTCGGTAATGCGACGGTTCCTGGTTATTTCGGTGTTTGCCAGCCGTGGTACCCGGTACGAACTCTCCCAGAGTTGGGGTGTTCCAAGGCTTCAGGGGCCAGGATACATGAGCACAGTTTCAGTGGATTAGGTGACTGCAATTGAAATGCATTATGAGGGACGTCAGGACTGAGTTGGTTTTGAAATCTGTTTTTATCAGGCACGTAAGAAGATTCAGAACAGCGTACAGGGCTAATGTAAAATGATATGATTGTGATTTGTTTCTATATAAAAAAAAAAAAAGGGGGTTTTGGGTTTTGACAGTACCACCTTGGAGTGAAGAGGCGTTGATGGTTACGAGAATTCTCTGTTCTGACAGTGTTTTCCCTTTCAGATCTAAGTCGGCCTAGTGACTGGGTCCGAGGTTACTTCCATATATGTTGGCTGCGAGGAGAGCGGATCTTCGCCTCTTCGCCTTGGTGGTCGGTCCTTGGTTCCCTTTACAGTGGATGTAATTGGAGAGGTTGCCGGAGCTTGGCTCAGCTGTGGGTCTATCAGAGGTGATCAAGATTGTGTGAGCTCTCTTTTCTCCAACCGACTTGGTGATACACATAGGCTTCAAGTATCTGGTCCAAGGCCGTCTAGCTAGGCCTCTTACCCTTATCTGGTCACAGAGGTACAAGTTTCCCTGTTTTCGTTCGGAGTGTTACAACGATCCGGCCGAAGGTAACCCTCTGGCCCAGGGGGCAAGGCGCTAAGGAAGAATGTGATATGAATCTCTCCTGGCGCATGTGCGATCAGGGCCTACCCAAGTTGTGCTGTTAATAAAGTGTTTAAAAAAAAAAAAAAAAAAAAAGGTTGTTGGTCTGGCACCGCCAGCTGGAAGGCAATATTTGGCTGTCCTTAAGCTCAGATGGGTACATCCCAAATGATGATGTTGTGGATATGGTGGTTGCGGAAATTCCTGGGACGGCTCAGGTATTTCAGTTTTTGGGTGGGGTCGCAGCTTGCTGGCGCTGTGCTGCTCCTTGGCGGAAGGGGTAGGAAAAGTGGTGGTGAAATACCCGCGCCGGACGGCCGGAAGGCGGTACATTTGCCTGAACCCCGTGATGTTGGCATGTTAATGCCTGGTTAAAAGCTGCGACCAAATTTTATGCCAAAAAATGAGAGTGGTTTTTTCCCCATACCTCTCTCCAAAAATGGAAAATTCAAATAAAAGTATTTTAATTTATAAAAGAACGGTGTCGTGTCTTTCTAGGGGGGGAAAAATGGTGGTTGTTGGGTCCTGGCAGTCTGAGGGGCACTGCAGCCAGAAACTTGAGATGCTGCCCCCTGACTGCTGGCCCCTCTGCATGTTTAAATAGAGTTCTCCCCCCTGGAAAGACACTGACCTGCCGCCCCCGCCTCCTGTGGTGTGACTGGCCTAAGCCCCGCCTCCTGGATACATATCATCGGGCTGCCCAGCTTCCAGCCCCTCGGCTGCAGGACCCGGACCTGTTTCCCACCCTCCCTCCCTTTTGTTTTCCAAGTTTGTTGGAGTTTACTGTGTTTTAAGTCGCAGCAGCGGAAGGGGTAGGAAAAGTGGTGGTGAAATACCCGCGCCGGACGGCCGGAAGGCGGTACATTTGCCTGAACCCCGTGATGTTGGCAAGTTAATGCCTGGTTAAAAGCTGCGACCAAATTTTATGCCAAAAGATGAGAGTGGTTTTTTCCCCATACCTCTCTCCAAAAATGGAAAATTCAAATAAAAGTATTTTAATTTATAAAAGAACGGTGTTGTGTCTTTCTAGGGGGGGAAAAATGGTGGTTGTTGGGTCCTGGCAGTCTGAACTTCGCTGCTGGGAGGAAATTAACTTTAATCCTCCCGGCAGCATTTCGGTTTCAGTCATGGGGGAGACCCCGGTGTGATTTCAGTCAGCGCTCTGTGTATGGAGAGCAGCGTCTGTAACCACCCCCCGCACTGACGGACAGACACGCAGCATTAGAACCTGCTATCAGTCAGTGCGGGGGGAGGTTACAGCCGCTGCTCTTCATACACAAAGCGGTAACTGAATTCACACCAACACTGCCTTTGTGACTGAAACTGGAATGCTGCCAGGAGGATTAAAGTTCATTTCCTCCTGGTAGCAGGGTTCAATGTGCAGACGCCGGGCAGGTTCAGAATGCTATTAACCTGCAGATTAATCCCATAGCTGCAGGGTAATAGCATTTTTAGAGATGACAGGTTTCTATTAAGGACCGTGATCTGGCACAAACATCAGTTTGGGCAGCCATTGGCTTCCCTGTGATGCAATAACAGGAATCCAATGGGTTGCTGTGACAGCTGGGGGTCGGCTGAATACCCCCGTGCTTGTCATGTGATTTCCTCTTTGATGCGAACTCTATAGGTGGTCATCATAGAAGACAGTGATTTTTACTATATAGAGCAATATTGTGGCATTGTTGAATATATAACCCACGATAAAAGCCTAAATCAAATAACCTGATGTAAGTAAATAGCAATGTAAACAACATAGGGTAATTAGTTGACAACATTTTCATTAAAAAAGCACAAGAGCCATCCCACTGCCAACAGGTGTACCCAACCATGATGGATCCCAAAAATTATAGTTCACCTCTCTACGTGCCAGCGGGCCTCATAATAGATGGGGGAAGAGCAGGACCCAGGCCTGACTGTTTGAACATCTGCCCGTGGAATGCTATATAGACTATATACACATCCCTGTATGTACAAAATCCAAAAAAATATAAAGCAAAACCAAAGAAATGAGCTGGAGAACATGGAGGGTATTTGCTTGTGAGGAGTTGACCGGGTTCCTGCCTCTGAAGACACAAGCATATATTATGTATAGAGTATAAGAATGTATATAATATGTAGGAATGTTATGTAAGATAGGGTTGTAAATAATAGGATGTTGCTAAGGTAGAAGTTACAATGCTCCTAGGTGACAACAGGGCAAGGAAGTAAGAGTTGTGGGAGTAGCCCATAGGGTGAGGAGCCAGGTGCAGGGAATAGGACTGTCTCCATCTTAGATCTTCAGATAGGGTTTGACTACAGTTGAGATGTATATGTGGCGCCCCTGACCTGGTCAGGCACCACTGAGTACTGCACCCATGCTGGGGACAGTACAAAACAGGTAATCCAGAAGGCTGACCGAGGTGTGACTACACAGGCGCATAGTGATCAGGTCTCACACATTTACCTTTGAGAGGACCCCTGGGGATCCCAGGAGGGGGCGAAGCCTCCATCTCCACTCGAGGGGTGTGGTAGAGAGCCTGGTTGCTAGGTGACGTAGGCAAGAACAGGAGAGGAGGGAAGAGTGAGCCGAGGAGAGTTGAGTGGTGGAGTTCAGGGAGGGCAGAAGCAGACCCTGTAGCTCTACACAATTCTGACAACGTACGCGCAGTGACTACCGACGGGGGAGAACGGTCACCTGGGAGTGCTGCCCGAAATCCACACACGGCTAAAGAGAGAGCAACGGAGTGGAAAGTAAGGAGACTGTCAGGGAGATACCAGGCCCAAACGGGTAACAGGTCCCAGTGCAGGGATAGATCCACCTGTCCTTCGCCAAACCTGCATGAGGGGGCACTTTACACCCCCAAGACAACACCACAGAGTCCGCAGCCACGTAGCAAAGTGAGGGCCCATAGCTCACAGGAGGCAAGCAGCCGGAGTGACCTGGTCCAGGCTACAAGCAAACGGGCCAAAAAGAAGGGGAGAGAGGCACCAGCAACTTCCCTGGGCGACCCCAGCAGGGCTTCAAGCAGGGGTTACCCCAAAACACAACGGGCTAAGGAAGGCGAGTTGGTAGCCACCCTCATAAGTCAGCCTGAAGGACACCTGGTTCCAGCCTGGTTCATCCCAGCTACGCCCGGGTTACTCACCCTGCCACCATCAGTGAGTAAAATCCCTGAAAGACATCTTGCTTGTGCGTGTGAGTCATTCTGCGACTTGTAGTTCCACACACCTACACGGGACCCTGGGGCATGCCTCACTCTCAGGAGGCTATTACAACTGACTGCACCTACTATCAGCCCCAGGCACCCCTAACCTGCAGTGGCGGTCTCCACTGACCGCAATTCTGAGAGTGGCGTCACGACAATCAAAATAGAGGATTTCCTACCTGTGACAAGATCCAGCCGCGTGGAGTCCCTGAAGGTAATGCGCCGCTGCACCGACACCGAACCTCGGGGCCCCACACATCGGTTGAGTTATACCTAAAAAGGCTGCAGTTAGTGGGTGATCTCATTTACTCTGAAGCGGAAGACCGACTGTGAGGTAGCAAGAAGTCCTCCTAGCATTTGGAACTTCAGAAAGAGAGCTAAAGGCTACAAATGGACGAAAAACCCAAATACCAGAGACTGAGCTACTGCGAGCCGAGCCCCTGACTCTTCCTGGCAGGGGTAAGCCCCAACTCCAATGCGGCAAGGATCCACCTTTTTGTATGGAACCTTCAGCAGTGAGGGAGCACGGAGCTCTTCGCTGATTCAGAGGCGACCTCCTTACCTCCCTTTTGTCCAAAGAAGATTCCAGAGGAAATGCCTGAGAAACTGGGACTTGGTCTATCCGAGGGCCTGGGTTTAGATCCCTGTCATAGTAAGTGTACCTCTTGAAGATCCTCTGGAGAAAAAGGGAAGCCAAGGTGGAAAGTTAGGTAGGGAACAAAAGTTAGAAGACTTTATTGTTGTGTATGTGAAGTTGTACAATTAAGAAATTGTGCTTAAGATGTGCGTTCACTGCCTCTCTTGAAAAGGCGAAAGTTTTGAACTGAAAGAAATGTTGTATAAGAACTCTTTGCCTTGTTGTCTATCTTCATTGCAGATGGGACCTAGTTGGCCAGAGACATTGGTGATATGCAGCCACCACAGAGGTACGACCTGCACCGGTCAAACCCTCACACCCAACCAGGTCTACCACACTATCATACACAATATCCCCCACCCTGTGGTAATGGACTGGGCGAATTTCTGAAACTTTTTTCACCACTTAAATAAAAAAATATGCAAGTTTGGTATCATCATTATAATGCTGATCTGGACAATCATATTTCTGGGTCATTTTTATAGAGAACAATAGAGGAAAATAGGGTTTTTTGAGCCGCGCCAATGATCACTTCTCAGGTATTCAGATTAATGGCTCTTTTAAATTTGATTTGATGTGTTCTTATGCCTGATGGTCCTGAGGAAGGGAGCTGAGACTCCAGAAACGCGTAGACCTGTGCAAAATAAAGATCCATTAACCTGAATACCTGAGAAGTGATCATTGGCGCGGCTCAAAAAAACCCTATTTTCCTCTATTGTTCTCTGTTATCTGCAGTCTGGGTTGCTGCTGCCTTGATCAAAACTTTCCATGCCTGCATAGTAGTTGTGACTTTCACAACTTCACTTGGTGAGTATTACTGCTCCCTGTCTCTACCCCGTGTGGTATTGGGGTAAAACCCTATTGCGCTTCTTCTCCACAGCTTTTTACTCATGGGTCATTTTTATTGCAGAATCACACCGAGAAAACAAATCTCAAAAAAAAAATTGTGAAATTTATTTATTTATTTATTTTCGCAATTTCATTTCCTTTGGAATATTTTCCTTATTTTCCTGTAAACCATATGTTCAAAAGATTGGTATCATTCGGAAGTACAACGAGTCCCACAAAAAATAAGGCCTCACATGGCTTTGTTGGCGCGAAATTAAAAAAAGTTACAGCTCTTGGAAGAAGAGGTAAAAATGAATGTGGAAAAATTGTTCGGACCTTAAAGGGAATCAATCATCTGGATTTTCGTATATAACCTAAAGCCAGTGCAGTACTGGCACTATCAGGCTGATTCTCTACATACCATTAGTGGTCAGCTCGGATGTTGAGGCTTTCAAATCCAAGAAAGTGAAGTTCATAAATTCAGCAGCTTCTTGAGTAACAAGTTTGAGTTTCTTTCTTTCTTTCTTTTTTTCTCTCTTTCTTTCTTTCTTTCTTTCTTTCTTTCTTTCTTTCTTTCTTTCTTTCTTTCTTTCTCTCTTTCTTTCTTTCTCTCTTTCTTTCTCTTTCTTCCTTCCTCCCTTCCTTTCTTCCTTCCTCCCTTTTTTCCTTCCCTCCTTCCTCCCTCCCTTCCTTCCTTCCTCCCTCCCTTTCTCCCTTCCTTCCTTCCCTTCCTTCCTTCACTCCCTATCTTCCTTCCTCCTTCCCTCACTTCCTTCCTTCCTTCCTTCCTTCCCTCCCTTCCTTCCTTCCTTCCGCCCTCCCTTCCTTCCTGCCTTCCTTCCTCCCTTCCTTCCTTCCTTCCCTCCCTTCCTTCCTTCCTCCCTTCCTCCCTTCCTTCCTCCCTTCCTTTCTTCCTTCCTCCCTTTCCTTCCTTCCTTCCTTCCTTCCTTCCTTCCCTCCCTATCTTCCTTCCTCCTCCCTATCTTCCTTCCTTCCCTTCCTTCCTTCCCTTTCCTCCCTTCCTTCCTTCCCTTCCTTCCTTCCCTCCCTTCTTTCCCTTCCCTCTCTCCCTTCCTCCCTCCTTTCCTTCCTTCCTTCCTTCCTTCCCTCCCTCCTTCTCTTCTTCCCTTCTTTCTTTCTTTCTTTCTTCACCACTCTGCGTACTAGAAATGTATTGTGTGTATTTTCAGTGAATTTTTTGTTACTTTTCTATGAAAGTGGAGGTTTATTTACACAAACTCACTATCATTTTCCTCGAAGCATAAAAGCATAATTGCTAGGTCATGAAGACCTTGTATTAATTTCTGGATGTTGCTAAACTCAGACCAGAACACTCAGTTCTCTTTCTCAGCTAGAAGCGGAAACTTTCCAGTCTAATAGGACATCGTTATTTGTGGCTAACACCCTACTGAGAATATTCTGTGACGTAAAAGTTCCAGCTTTCATCTGATACAGTCATGGCCGAAAGTGTTGGCACCCTTGAAATGGTTCTAGGAAATTAAGTATTTCTCCAAGAAAATTATTGCAATTACACGTTTGGTTATACACACATTTCTTTCCTTTGTCTAATGGAACAACACAAAAAAGGCAAGTTGGACATAATCATAAAAAAAACCAAAGCAGGCCAGAAAAAAATTGTTGGCACCTTTCCAAAATTGTGGCTAAATAGCTTTGTTTCAGGCATGTGATGCTCATTCAAACTCAACTGTGGTAAGTAACAGGTGTGGGCAATATGAAAATCAGACCTGAAACCAGATAAAAAGTGGAGAAGTTGACTCAGTCTTTGCATTGTGTGTCTGTGTGTTCCATATTAAGCATAGAGAACAGAAAGCGGAAAATAGAACTGTCTGAGGAGATGAGAAGCAAAAATGTTGAAAAATATCAACAATCTTAAGGTTACAAGTCCATCTCCAGAGAGCTTGATGTTCCTTTGTCAACGGTGCACAACATAATCAAAGCTTTACAACCCATGGCACTGTAGCTAATTTCCCTGGATGTGGACAGCAGAGAAAAATTGATGAAAGGTTGCCATGCAGGATTGTTTGGATGGTGGATAAGCAGCCACAATCAAGATGCAAAGAAATTCAATCTGTCCTCCAGACGCAGGTTGCATCAGTGTCATTAAGAACTATCCATCGAGATTTTAATGAAATGCTATGGCAGTAGAGACTGGAGGACACCAGACACAAAGACATAAAAATGCTAGACTTCAGTTTAAAATGTACATGATAGTAAGCCAAAATCCTTCTGGGAAAGTATCTTGAGGACAGATGAGATCAGGATAGAGTTGTTTGGTAAAGCACATCATTCTACTGTTTACTAAAAACAGTATGAGGCCTATGAAGAAAAGAACACAGTACCTACAGTCAAATATGGTGGAGGTTCAAAGATGTTTTGGGGTTATTTTGCTGCCTCTGGCACTCGGTGTCTTGACAGTGTGCAAGGCATCATGAAAAGATTAAAAGGATTTTGGATGGCAATGTAGTGCCCAGTGTCAGAAAGGTGGGTTTGCGTCCTAGGTCTTCCAGCAGGGCAATGACCCCAAACACACTTCAAGAAGCCCCAAGAAATGGATGGAAACACAGCGCTGGAGAGTTCTGAAGTGGCAGCAATGAGTCCAGATCTACATCCCATTGACACCTGTGGAGAGATCTTAAAATTGCTGTCGGGAGAAAAAGCCTTCAAATATGAGAGACCTGGAGCACTTTATAAAGAAGAGTCCAAAACTTCAGGTGAGAGGTATAAGAAGCTTGTGGACGGTTATAGGAAGTGACTGATTGCAGTTATTTATTCCAATGGGTGCGCAACCAAATATTAAGTTGAAGGTGCCAAAAATTTTCCGGTCCATTTTTGGAGTTTGTATAAAATTATGTCCAATTTACCATTGTTGTCAGTTTTTTTGTGTCGTTCCAATACACACAAAAGAAATAAACATGTGTATAACAAAACATGATCATTTTATTGGTGAAATACTTCATTTTATGGAACAATTTGAAGGGTGCCAACACTTTCGGCCATGATTTATAAAACTAACTAGAAGAAAAACTATCTTGGTTACCAATACCAACCAGTGGTGGCCCATGGCAACCAATCACAGTGCAGCTTTCATTTTATATTCTACCTTTGAAAAATGAAAGCTGCTCTGTGATTGGTTGCTATGGGCAATAGAGATAGGTTTTCTTTTAGACAATTTTCATAAATCTCTTTTGGTCAGCTACATGATGGCAATAATGGCTGATATAACGGCTTGTCATCTTTTTGTGGAAATGAAGGCGAGTTCCATTCTATATCCATAGAATAGTAGATTATTCAATTTCATTGTGTTCTTGTAAAGCTTCCGAAATCTGATTCATACACTGTCCAAATACTAATAAATAGGCCCTGATTCGTCATTTGTGACTTTTATCTTTTTTGTCTTGTGGTAGTCATGGCTATTTATTGGTGCTAAATTCACTAAATTGGCGCACGCAGGTTAATGAATTTTGCGCAAAATAACAAATACTCTTGTTTCTTATCTTTTACTATTTTTCACCCTCTTAAAGGGAACCAACCAGCAGGATTTTCCCATATAAAGTAAAGGCAGTGCCATATTGGCACTAGCATAGTGAGTAAAATCATACCTTCACTTTTCAGATTGGATTTTTGATTGCAGAAAAAATGTTCATAAAGGTCCAGAATTTGATGCGTTCTTTGATTGACGTGTGCAGTGGGACGGGACATTGTTGGTCGGATTCTCTATGTAAATTCTTTCTCTTCAATGCTGGAGAGGAGAAGGGGTAAATGCCACACTGTCGCCAAAAAAGGATGAAAAAAAATTGTTGATTTAGTAATAAATATTTTATTCCATAGGTCAACGCGTTTCAAGGTTCAAGACCTCTTCTTCAGGACCAAAAAAGAAGAAAAATCAACAATACATGTATTGTGTTTTTTTCTTTTTTTCTTCTTTTTGGGTCCTGAAGAAGTGGTTTGGAACCTTGAAACATATTGACCTATGGAATAAAATATTATTAAATAATATTATTAACATTATTAAATATTATTCCATAGGTCAACGTGTTTCAAGGTTCCAAACCTCTTCTTCAGGACCAAAAAAGAAGAAAATCAACAATACATGTATGAAGAGGTACATGAAGAGGTTTGGAACCTTGAAACACGTTGACCTATGTAATAAAATATTTATCACTAAATCAACAATTTTTTTCATCTTTTTTAGGCGACAGCACGGCATTAACCCCTCCTCCTCTCCAGCATTCAAGACACATTTACATGGGGCTGCGGCAGCCGCCATTATCTGTGTGTTATCCTTGGTGGTTGTGGCCCTCACGACCCCATTAGGTGAGTGTGCAATATTACACATCGCTCTTTTAATATCTGGTAAGACCCTATTTGCGCTCTTTTTCCCCAGCCTTCTAAATTCTTCCTCTGGCGTGCTCTTGGCTTGCCCATTTTATTTATTTAAATTTGATGCTGTGCCGCCATTACTGCGCTAGCATAATTCTCTCTTCATTAAAATGGTGCCAGAGTCAGCGCATGTGAGTACCACAATCTCCGGTGCCATTTTATTGATGACACTGTGGAGACGAATATGAGCAGTATCGGCGCATGCGCAGATGAAAAATAAAAATTAAATCTGCATATGGGCTGACTCCAGCACTATTTCAATTAAGAGATCCTTACACTAGCAATGCGCATGTGCCGCCAACAGCAGTGATGGCGGCACTGCGCACAATTTAATTAAAGAAAAGGGGCAAGCCAGGAGGACGCCAGAGGAGGAATTTACACAGATGACCCAACCAACAAAGACCCGTCCCGCTGCACTCATCAATCAAAGAATGCACCAATTTTTGGACTTTTATGAACGTTTTTTTCTGCAATCAAAGATCCAATTTGAAAAGTGAAGGCATAATTTTATTCACCATGCTAGTGTCAGTATGGCACTGCCTTTACTTTACATGGGAAAATCCTGGTGGTTGGTCCCCTTTAAGAGCAACATGGTGTATGATGCTTTAAAATGTTGCTTTTTAGTTTTCAATCTCCCTAAACTAAAATTAGACAGATTTTGCACTTCATTATGGAAATAGAATACAACTGCAAAATTATTTTGAAAAGTCACATATAACAAATTAGCTTAAAATATTCAAACGAGGAAGAGCACGACCACATTGTCGAAGAAAAGAAAATAAACAGACAAAACCAAGTAAAGTTAACTTAAAAATGGCACAAATGAAATGATGGATAATAATAATGTGAAAAATAGAAAAAGTCACTACTAGAATCGCTCCAGAAAAAAGGTACAAAACTAACAATGAATCAGGGTCATAGTATATAAATAAGGCTGGAGCTATATGGCAACTTTGGCCATCTTATGGGTCAAGAGTAGAGATGAGCGAACTCGAGGTTCTGTGTTCGGTGTTTGTACAGAACACAGACTTTTAAAAAAAAAAACAGAGTTCGGAATTCGGATGCTTTACGTATGCAAACTACTCTCACGAGTAACCGTAACAGTTCAGAGAAGCTAAGCTGGGCACTATCCACACTCAGTGGCTAATGACGCACCGTGTTGTTCATTTGTCCAATAAACCAGTTAATATCCAATAAGTCCATCCATATGGTTAAATACTGGCAGAAGGAAAAAATTCCGTGGTGCTCATTTCAAAGATTAAAAAAACACTTGCTGAAAATCAAAAATAGTAGAGCGAAAGGCACTGACCGGAATAGTTGTGTCAAAAAAACTTTTATTATTCCATAAACAGGTTACAAGTGGAGGGGGGTACACAGAGCACGTCGGACAATGGCCGTTTTGCGTCCTAACACGATGCTTCCACGGGTCCACAACGCATGTGGACCCGTGGAAGCGTCGTGTTAGGGCGCAAAACAGCCGCCGTCCGACATGCTCTGTGTACCCCCTTCCCCTTGTGCCTTTACTTGTAAGCTGTCGATGGAATAATGAAACGTTTTTTGACACAGCTATTCTGGCGAGTGCCTTTCGCTCTACTATTTTCACTCTCACGAGTAAGGCACAGCTCGGGTACACTCGGTGCTCAGCCCAGTGCGAGCCGCATGTGTGACGCCCTGGACCAGCCAGGGGTCACAGGTAATGACATCACCACACCCTACACCCCGGTTAGGCACATCAAAGCTAGACCAGAAATCCTTGTTGCCTTCCCCAGGGGCTGATGTCCACACCAGGGGGTGGAGCCAGGCGGTTGGTCTCCACCCACCAAGGAGTTCACAGTCCTGGAGGAGGGAAAACACAGGCAGTTAGAGTTAGAGTTGAGCTCAGGCAGAGCTTGAGCGCAGAGAGAGTTAGTGGAAGTTGAGTTAGAGTTAAGCTAAGGAAGTGGAAGGAGGGAAATTAGTAAAAGGAGGAAAGTGACAGCTACAGAGCCTGAAGTGAGTCCGGGTGTGTGCCCCGGACGGAGACAGCAAGGTTAGCAGACGGCGGTGACCGTCTGCAGGAGTGGCCTATCGGAGGTGCCGTGAGGACCGTGGATGGGTGGTGACCCGGCGGTACCAGGCCGGTACACAAGGAGAAGCCAGCACCATTGGCAGGGGCTTTTCGGATCCCGGCAAGGCTAGGAGTCGCCGTAAATTTGCCAAATCCGTCAGTGAAGGGGACCTCTGGGTCTCCAAACAACTAAGTCCCGATTGATGGCAACAGTCCAACCGTATGAGAGAGACACCGCCACCGCCAAGGCACCAGTTTCTCAGGGCCAGCGCCTGTGGGCAAAGAAGGGCTCCTCCGGCCCATATCCAAGTCGGGGAGCGGGTTACCGGTGGGAACCCATCGCTACCAACATTACACCAGGTGCAGGGAAAGAGACAGTCACCGTTAACTACCGGGGAAAAGCAACAGCAGCCGTCCGTGGGAACCGTCTTTCCAGCTGTGTGTTTTACCGAGAACTGTGTCACCGTCTCAGGCTGAGTGAGTACCACTGTGCCGTGAGGCACAGCGCTGCCCCCCCGCGACCCTGCACCTCACCAATCCCCGCACCTGGCCTGCCATTCCTCATCCTCCACCCCATCACTGGGCCCTGGGACAACCAACCCCTACCCACGGAGGGGAGAACTAACAACTCTGCTGCTCCCTGTCACCGCTCCCGGGATCCCCATACAGAGCAGCGGTGGTGTTACCAAAAATCACCACAACCGTGGGTGGCGTCACGGACAATAAATCCCCAAAACCAATCCCCTTTTCACTCACAGGCGAGGAGCGCCGCTCGAGTCCCCGGGATCCGGCCCATCGCTTGAGCCACCGAGCAGCAGCGGCCGCGGCAGTAGTGGCAGCCGGACCCGAGCAGTGGGAGAGCGCAGCGTCCCCTCCTCCACCCGCGACACATGCAGTGTTTGATCAGCTTGCAACAACGTGATCAGATAGTGTGCACCAAAAGAAAAGGATAAACCCAGCTCACTCGCCCCAGGAAGTGATCTGTTTATGACTGGCTGCATGTGGGTGTAGACCCAAACTACCCAACCAGTGACTTCTACTGGGGTTCAGGTCAAGACTGGGCCCTCAACCAAACTTTAACAATAGTCCAGTTCAGTCCTCCGAACCAAACTTCCACGGGTCCGCTCATCTCCATTCATGAGGGCACAGATTGCTTTGTATTGCTGTTATACAAGTGAATGGCATCAATATTGCAACCCCAAGGGTGCCGTGGCTGTGATAAGCAAATCACAAAAAAATCCAATCATTTTCAATTATTTGTGACTTGCTTGGATGGGATTTCAGCACCCTTAGGGGTACTTTGCACACTACGACATCGCAGGTGCAATGTCGTTGGGGTCAAATCGAAAGTGACGCACATCCGGCATTGCAGTCGATATCGTAGTGTGCAAATCCTTTTCGATACGATTAACGAGCGCAAAAGCGTCGTTATCGTATCATCGGTGTAGGGTCCGACATTTCCATAATGCCGGTGCAGCGACAGGTACGATGTTGTTACTCGTTTCTGCGGCCGCAGGCATCGCTGTGTATGAAGCCGCAGGAGCGAGGAACATCTCCTACCTGCGTCCCGGCTGCAATGCGGAAGGAAGGAGGTGGGCGGGATGTTTACATCCTGCTCATCTCCGCCCCTCCGCTGCTATTGGCCACCTGCCGCGTGACGTCGCTGTGAGGCCGCACGACCCGCCCCCTTAGGAAGGAGGCGGATCGCCGGCCAGAGCGACGTCGCAAGGCAGGTGAGTGCATGTGAAGCTGGCGTAGCGATAATGTTCGCTACGCCAGCAATCACAAGATATCGCTGCTGCGACGGGGTCGGGGACTATCGCGCTCGACATCGCAGCATCGGCTTGTGATGTTGCAGCGTGTAAAGTACCCCTTAGGGTTGCCATGCAACCAAATTCGCTTGTACTGGGCTGCAATGTAAATCTAGGACTGCGCAACCTGACTAAAGGCCAAAGTCTCTGTGTAATCCTAGCCTTATCCAATATAGTTGTAAGCAAGTGGAAGTTCTTCCCACACCCCCTTGAAGAAAATGTGATGTTTTGGAATGCAATACTCTGTTTTAGATATGTTTTAAGTGTACATTACATGCATTTTGTTGGTCACATGTAGGGTTAACTGTTGAGACTCGCCCATACTGGGAGGAGTTATATGGGAAGACAAGGAAGCTGTTTCCGAGAGTTCAGTGGTGCAAGACCTAAGGCTTGATAGTTAGCAGACTGCTAAGTTACAGATATGTGTGAAGCGAGATGACATCAGATAGAATGCTCTAAGGAATGAAGACTCAGGATGAGAAACGTGATAGACTGCATTGTTTTATAAACCACCAGACCCTGGCCTGCCTTATCCAATGGCAACATGCAGTCTGCTGAAGAGTATCGCCCTGGTGAAGACCACAACAACAGCACACACACCTAGCCACGACCCCCATTTTCATGGAGTCTGGTGGGGAGTAAGAAACAAGTACCTTGCCTATGGTTACTGCCTCCAGCCACGTTACATAGTGTCTGCATAACAACACCATCAGTGTTCTGAAGTTTGGACCTCCAGAAAATAATTTAGAGCCACTGGACACAATGTTGGGGATCCCCCTATAATGGGGAGCATGGTACTAATCCCATTTGAGGGGACTTCACTGAAAGACATGACACAGTGTCTTGCATTTTCTGGTGTATTATTTTAGTTTAGGATATCCTGTATTTTGCTTGTTCAGCACGTGAGGCTGCACAATGGCTGGAAAGTACGATTATAAGGCGACATATTTTTTCTCCATCTGTGTGTGTGTGAATGTATAATGAATGCAGATAATTCCCAATATGAATGTTCTCATTTTTCAGGGTATTGCGCTGTGCGACACAGTCAAATGATTGGCTTCTAAATTATTCTCCACCAAAGGAGAACATTTCAAAGAGCCTTTTGTCCACCTCCTGACACCACAGCACTTTGCTAAGAGAATCGAGTGGGAAACTGCTAAGCAACCCCGTGCTTTCCCATGGCAAAGCCGGCAATTACTTAGATGTAAAGTTATCATCCTCAGTTTCTTGTAAACTGTCACAGCCGAAAATTAAAACTGCTGCTCTTTGAAGTTTTTCCTCATGTTAATTGAGACAAGATGGAAAGCTTCTTCCTCACCCTAGGCCAGACCCCTCCACTCATTATAGTTTTGATATTGTAACTTGGCTGTTTGTGCTGTTTAACTATCTGTGTAAAGACCTTGTACACATTAGAGCTGGGGACGGGGAACCTCAGATTGCCAGGGACCGCAGTGCTCGTCTTGCCAGCTGCCGGCCTTTTAAATCAAAATGTGCGCTGCAAGCACTTGTACACAGTGTTCACTCCTGAACGCTGCGTGCGCATACACAAGCAGTAGGTCCTTGGCATGCTGGTCAGTGCCAGTGTGCTGAGGACTTACTTTGTGGGTGGGGAAGCGCGCAATGCGCTCCCGTCCCACAGGAGAAGAGGAGTGGCTGCCTTAGCATTCCCTTTACTGTACATGTGCCCCAGTGCTATGTGCCCCCCCTCAATGCTGTGTGTCCCCCTCCAATTGCTGTGTGCCCCCCTCAAGTTCTGTGTTACCCCTTCAAGTGCTGTGTGCCCCCTCCCCAGTGCTGTGTGCCCCCTCCCCCAGTGCTGTGTGCCCCCTCCCCCAGTGCTGTGTGCCCCCCCAGTGCTGTGTGCCACCCCAGCCGCACCAAAGAGAAGCAGTTCCAGCCACCCCAGTAGGGGTGAGTTAATTGCTTGATATTAGGAGAATTTTTGAAGTTGATAATTTTGTGCTGCCCCTGAAGGTTGGTAGACATCTCCAAATGTCCCTTTGAAAAAGAAAAAGGTCCCCCACCCCTACAATAGAGCAATGTCAGTAAAACCCCACAATTTCAAAAAATGGGAAGACTATCTTGTCTATGTATCTAAAAGAAAAAAGGCTTGGGAAACGTTTTGTAGAGGGGTGGCCGGGATTCGGTCCTTATGCTGTGATGCGGCCTTTCTTTCACTTTGGCCTGCACCCTGGTCCTTTCCACAGAGCAAGAGTTAGAGATGTTTGGCGGGGGTCCTGGTGAGATGGGAGGACTTTGTGTATGCAAGCCATACCTTAATGCAAGTCCTCAAATAATCCAGGATACTCCTGCCTGGTATTGTTGGACACCGATTCAGTTTTCTCATTCAACAGTCTTTTACTACAGTAACGCACAGTAGTTCGGTCACGTCATTACTTTGGGCACAACACTTGAACATTGTAGGCAAGGAACATTTCAAAAGACACTGCTCCTTGGCTCTTGGTACTACTGCTGCTCTTACATCGTCCTTTCCTTCTCTTGCTGACATCATGGTTCCACCTAGTAAAGTCAGAGTCCCGCTCGGCCATGGTCGCACCCAACCCTGAAGGCCCCATTGCTTCTAACGGTTTTTGCCGGTCTGCACTTGCTGTGGGGCAGAGTTTGTTAATTTAGCTTCTCCATGCCAACCTGTTGTGGACTAGTACCGCTGGACACAGTTGTGACCCAGGGTACCCTGGTTAGAGTCTGGTACTCACTTCAATGGGGGTAGAGCACTCTGCTGTTCCATCCTACGTTACATTTTCTGTTTCTGGTTTGGACCTCGCCACATACACCCATTCTCAAACCTAGGTATTTGCTAGTTTGCAGACTACCAATTTTCTCTGAACTGCTCTTTACACTAAAAATGTCAAAAATCCAGCACTCCAAAATAGTTGAAATAAAGTCACTTCTTTATTTAATCAAGCAATTTGTGTAGAAATTATAATCAATTCAATGACGTTTCGGTCAACTGACCTTCATCTAATTACACTATAACAAGAAAAATACAAAATTTTCAATCTGACTATACTAACCCATTCATATCATACCACCAGCTTTTGGTGAGTGTTATCTTGTTGTGATTTATCCAGTTCACAATGCGTTCTGATTTATAATGGGGACTGGTTTTCTAACTTAGCCTTTTTTGAGCACAGTGCTCAAATCTTTATGAGAGGATTTTTGATAGCTAATAACCAATCATCTTTTCTTTACCCATAGGATGATCGGTATTATACCTATATATATAGTCTCTCATTGCATTCATTTGACATATTTATTGTCTTTTCTGTAAATCAATTATATTGCAGTTTTTTGCTGTCACATTTATTATGAGCAGATCATGCTATTATATTTCTGTTTTTCTAAAGAAATTTTGTATTTTTCTTGTTATAGTGTAATCAGATGAAGGTCAGTTGACCGAAACGTCATTGAATTGATTATAATTTCTACACAAATTGCTTGATTAAATAAAGAAGTGACTTTATTTCAACTATTTTGGAGTGCTGGATTTTTAACATTTTTGATACTGGGTTGGACCCTATCCAGGCACCCGCCATTACAGGAGTGCCGCATTTCTATATTTATATAGTTATGCTCTTTACACTATTCACTGCCTAACTAAACCTTGTTTCTGAATCTATATATAATCTCCCTAACCCCTCCCAGTGTTCTTAAAGGGAACCTGTCAGCAGATTTGGGGCCTATAAGCTGCGTCCACCACCCGTGGGCTTTTACATACTAAGACCCCAGGCCACTGTGTAGAACGTAAAAATCACTTTACAATACTCACCTAAACGGTCGTGCTGTAGTGGAGTTGGGTCATATGGGCGTCTCCGTTCTCTGCTGCCGGCACCTCCTCTTTCGGCCATCTTCGTCCTCCTTCTGAAGCCTGTGTGTATTACGCGTCCTACGTCATACACACTCAACGGTCCCGCGCAGGCGCTCTACAATACTTTGATCTGCTCTACTCAGGGTAGATCAAAGTGCACCTTCGCAGGACCTCAATGCCAGCGAGTGTGGAAGACGTAGGATGCGTCATGCACCCAGGCTTCAGAAGAAGGATGACAAAGATGGCCAAAAAAGGAGGCGCCGGTACCGGAGAACGGAGATGCCCATATGACCCAACTCCACCACAGTGACCATTTAGGTGAGTATTATAAAGTGATTTTTACATTCTACACAGCGGCCTGGGCTCTTATATACACTATTCTGGAATGCTGCATATAAGACCCCACTGGTGGTGACCGCAGCTTATAGGCCCCAAATCTGGTGACAGGTTCCCTTCAACTCAAAAAGAGTCAAAATAATTTGAATATGTGAATGAGAAAAAAGTATTAGAGCCGTTAAAAGGGATGTATGAAATAATTCAAAAATGTGTCTGGTCAGGAGCAGAGGTGGTAAATGGCCCAGTCCTGGTCTGGTCAAGTATGATAGGAGGCATAACAATAATTCCGGTGACAGATCTCACACCCGTTATTGGATTTCTTTTGTTTGATATTGGTCACAGTGCAGATTTATGATGTAACTCCATGCAGCAGAGCGGTGTGCATCCTCCACCGCTGATCCAACCAGACTGGAATCTCTTCCCTCTTCCTCTGTCTTTAGGAGTAAAAAGAAAGACCGAAATTAGGGTAAAGGTCACAAAGGAAAAAGCATAGGACACAAATGTACTCAATTCACAGTGATCCCCTCACTAGAAATAGGAAAAAATAGAATTGTTTTCCAGACTTGTTTTCATTTCCTTATGAGTAACCTAAATTCCAGAAGTCTGCTGATTACTATTGTAGATGGACCGCAGAAGGGGTGACACTTCTATACCAATATGTACTGATATATTACAAAATAAACTATTAGATAATTCTAAAATGTAAAAGTGAAGCTCCTCACTGGTGCGGCCATTAACACATTCACAACCATGCAAATTTTGCTTCTATCACTTTTTTTCCTTCCCTTTTTCCAATAGCCATATTTTTTGGGCTGTTATCTATTATTTGTAATTTTCAATGACACCAGTCATTTTATCATATAATGCACTGGAAAACATGTAACTTGATCGAGCATCCTGGTGCTTGAACCGCTTGGTACTCGATCGAGTATCCTGATACTTGGGTGCCATGCTCGAGTCGCATTACTATGGTTGGCTGGTTGCATAGGGTCATCGGGTCTATTTAACGCTCGGTGATGCCATGCCTGGCACATTGCACCGTAGACATAGTGTAAGGATAACTTCTGCTGGACAAGGCACAGTGTGTTACAGAGTTTTATAGCCTTACATTCCTTGCTACTGCTTTGTTAAACCAACAGTCCTTTTCAGGATTAATTCAAATAGATTCTGTTCGATAATAATATCATACTTAGTCTGCAATTAGTGTAGGGTTAGCTTCTGGAGAAGGCATAGCATATTAAAGGTATCTATTCAGAGATTATTACCTTTCCGTACATTCCTGCTGCTACGTACAACCAAAAGTCCTTTCAGGGCCAATTCAAATAGATTCTGTTTTCTAATAATACCGTTCTTAATCTGCAATTAGTGTAGGGCTAGCTTCTGGAGAAGGCATAGAGTATTAGAGGCATCTAGTCAGAGAATATTGCCTTTTCACATTTTGCTTCTGCCATGTACAACCAAAAGTTCTTTCAGGTCAATACTAATAGATTATATTCTCTAATAATACAGTTTTAAAGGCCACATCTCACTAAGCGACATCGCTGCTGAGTCACGTTTTTTGTGACGCAACAGCGATCTTGCTAGCGATGTCGCTGTGTGTGACATCCAGCAACGACCTGGCCCCTGCTGTGAAGTCGCCGGTCGTTGTTGAATGTCCTGGACCATTTTTTGGTCGTTGCTCTCCCGCTGTGAAGCACACATCGCTGTGTTTGATAGCGAGAGCCAACGATCTGAATGTGCAGGGAGCAGGGAACCAGCTTCTGGCAGCCTGCGATAAGCTGGTAACCAAGGTACATATCGGGTATCCAAGCAAGGCGTTCTGCTTAGTAACTCGATGTGTACCATGGTTACGTGTGCAGGGAGCCGGCTTCTGGGAGCTGCGGACGCTGGTAACTAAGGTACATATCGGGTATCCAAGCAAAGAGCCTTGCTTAGTAACCCGATGTGTACTGTACCGCCCCGTGCTTGGCAGCCGAGCCGCTCGGATCCGGACCTTTAGCGGGTGGCTCGAGGGTCTCCAGACCCAGGGGTCCTGCGGTCACGTTGATCAAAAAGGGGTTTGCGGTTTGGGGAAGTATGTGTACGTCTGGAGCCGTGTTTAAGTTCGTGATGCCACCCACGGGATGTGGTGAAGGTAGACACCACCACTGCGGTTACGGGGTGCCCGGGAGAGATGTTGCACAGCAAGCTGTTAACCCCTCCGTGGGCAGGGATGGTGGCCCCGGGACCCGTTGGGGGTGTGTTTGGCGGTGCAGGGAGATGGGCGGCCGGAGGGCACTGATGTACTCACTATTAGTAAACACACACGAGTCTCTGGTAAACCAAGGTGATGGTGGTCAGTGCCCGTAGCCGGCTGCAGTCTGGTTCCCCCACACGGTTGGTGGTCTCTGTCTTTCTCCCGCACCTTTTTGTGATGGTGGACTACCTGCGCTTGCAACTTCAGGAGTTCGCTCCCGGCCTGTGGTAGCCTGAGGAGCCCTTTTGCCCACAGGCGCTGGCCCGTGGGATCTCTGAACCGTGGCGGTGGCATTCTATCCCCCTCGTTGGGCTGTTGCCTTCTTTCGGGACTTTGGGTGGGACAGGACCTCTAGTCCTGGCCGCAATCAGTGAATTAGCTAGTCCCCAGTAGCTTCTGGACCTAACTTCAGGGTCTGAGTACCCCCCTTTGTGCTCCAGTTTCCGAGTTGGTTCCCCAGGTCGGTACTGGCGTGCCACTACCCTGTCCCGGTCCACCACGGTTCCACAGAGCCGTCTTCCCGGCTCCTTCAGACAGAGGTCTCCATCTGCCTTCTAGCCAGCAGTACCAGGGCTCCTACCCTGGCACTGGTTCAGTTTGGGTTTTCGCCTCTGCTTGAGCTGCACACAGCCCCAGCCCACACACCTCTCCACTTGACCTCTAGACTTTACTTTCTGAACTAGAATGAACTTTCCCGCCCCAGGCCGTCTGAGACTCCTAGGTGGGCGTCTTCCAACCACCTGGTTCCGCCCCCTGGTGTATCCATCAAGCACTGAGAGAGGTGACTAGAGTGTTATGTGTTTGGCTCCTGTCACCTTGTTAGGGAACGGTGTAATGCGGGGCCCTATCTGTGACTACCTGGCTGGCCAGGGCGTCACAGTACCATGGTTATGAAGCACAGCGTCGTTACACAGGTCGCTGGTGGCTTGTGGCTGATCTCTGATGGTTGTGGAGATCTGCCTGATTGAAAGCTCACCAGCGACCATGTAGCAACGCACCAACGATCCCTGCCAGGTCAGATCGCTGGTTGCATCGCTTAGTGTGACGGTACCTTTAGTCTACAATTAGTGAAGGGCTAGCTTCTGGACAAGGCATAGCGTATTAGAGGCATCAAGTCAGGGAATATCGCCTTTCTGTACGTTGCTTCTGGTAAGTACACCTCGGTGATTTTCCTGTCCCCCTCACCTTCCTGGCGGGGTCTGCTGGAAAAATGCTCCAGTTTTCCATTGACTTCCATTATACTCGGTACTCGAATCGAGCCCATCCAAGCATCCAACCTGTTGATTAACAAGCACTTAAGCAATTATCGCTCGCTCATCACTAGTGGGGGTTTGTTTTTTAGCATGGCAAGCTGTAGTTCTTATTGGTACAATTTTGGGGTACATATCATTTTTTCCACTGCACTTACGGTAATTATATTTTTATGGGGTTACCAAATACCATGGCCCAGAGATGATGTCACACAAGGCTGGCAAATCTAACTGAGGAACACAGAAGGTCAGAAAGTTCATGTAGCTCTTGTCCTTGGCCAAAGTGCACTGACTTGGACTGGGGCTGCGAAATGCAAACCACTCATCACTAGTCAGTGTGTTAATACACTGGTTTATCGCCATCTTCTCCGGTATACAGTGTTGTTCTGGTCCTCTTCTGAGTGATGTCACTGCTCTTCAGACTCTCCAGATAACTCTTTTAGTCTAGGGTCTCACGACAGTAGATTCTCTCATCCGAGAGAATTGAGTTACTGATGACATTCTGGTAAGTGTTTGATCAGGGTGTCAGCATGGTGTGATCCGATTTTCTCGGATGAATCAAGCACACTGCGAAGAGAAGACAGAGAACAACATTTCTCTATCTTCTCCATTCTGTGAGTCATCGGAGAGCAGTCCGATGATTTCCACGCACCCATAGACTTGAACGGGTCTCATTTGATTCTGTAATTTTTTCTCATACTAAATCGGTATGAGAAAAAAAATGTTGCTCAACACTGCCCACTTACATATCGTTGTTCCGAATACTTTCATATAAGAAATCGGATAGTACTCATCTGATATATACGGTGGTGTGAGCGAGGCCTTTCAATGTAACAGGTCTATGGAGCGTCAGAATGAGGGAGGCTCCATAAACCTACATTACAGTATAAAAGCCAATTTGAGAATCACAGCGTTACCCAGAGAGTCTGAGGAGCTGTGGTGTATCAATCTACCCATCCATCTATCCATCTATTTATCTATCCATCCATCTACCTATCTAACTATGTATACACAGGCTTAGGCTACATTCACACGACCGGCCCGTTTTTGCGGTCCTGTTTTTTCACGGATGCGTCCGTGTGCCATCCGATCCTACACAAAAGGCATTGAAAAGATGGTCCTGTCCGTGGGTTCGCAAAAAAACCAGGAACTGAACAGGACAGAGGGAACGGTCATGTGAATGAGCCCTTATTAGGGGGGTGTCTTAATAATTCTTCAATGTTGGTCATATGTTGATTTCCGTGGTTGCCTGCTCTCTTAGGCCGGCGTCACACGGTACGATCTATCGTGCGATCGCACGAGCAATCGTACCCGCCCCCATCGTTTGTGCGTCACGGGCAATTAGTTGCCCGTGGCACACAAAGTCGTTTACCCCGTCACACGCACTTACCTGCTGAGTGACGTCGCTGTGGGCGGCGAACATCCTCTTCCTGAAGGGGGAGGGACGTTCAGCGTCACAGAGACGTCACACAGTGGCCGGCCAATAGAAGCGGAGGGGCGGAGATGAGCGGGATGTAACATCCCGCCCACCTCCTTCCTTCCGCATTGCCGGTGGGACGCAGGTAAGCTGTGTTCGTCGTTCTGGGGGTGTCACACGGAGCGATGTGTGCTGCCTCGGGAACGATCAGCAACCGGCGCACAGAAGGAGGACCGACATTTTGAAAATGAACGAGCAACGATAAGGTGAGTATTTTTGCTCGTTCACAGTCGTTCGGTGGTGTCACACGGTACGATATGTCTAACGATGCCGGATGTGCGTCACTAACGATGTGACCCGGATGACAGATCGCCCGATATATCGTACCGTGTGACGCCGGCATTAGAATGAATGATTTATTTTTCGCTATCACTGTGATTAATGCTTTATTCTACGACTGTAGCTATAAATAAAGGGTTCAATGAACTGAACGTTGATATGAATTGTCACATTGTTATCTGCACAAGACTCATGCTGGATTAATACATCTACTGTATATACAACTACAGTAAGTGGTGAAGCTTTCTTCTATTAAGAACTGATGACTTACAGGTTTTTGGTTAAACTCACTGAATACTTGTTCCAGAAGATAAGGCATAAGTGCTGCTCCACACAGTATGGTGTGTATAGTTCTGCACGTATGTCACCGGCTTGAGATATTTTACACTTTGGAGGGAATGACCACTGGCCATGGAACCAAACAGAACGTGTGTGACTCACCAGTTTACAATGGCATCTCCCTTCATCTGGCATTTTTCATTAGCGTACAATTGTGCTGCCTTTTTTGAGTTTCATAAACTAAACGCTCGTTTATCGGAGACCCCCCCCCCCCCCCGACCCCTTATACAACTGCAGCTGCCCTGGAAGGAAAGTAGACAAGTTACTTTGGAGCACAGGATGAAATCAAATAATCAACTTTCCATGGATTCAGTGTGGATAGATGTTAGAATGCACAACAAAGATAAAGCAGCATGACCCCAGGAATAAGGTACGGTAGGATAGGGCCCTCCCACCAAACCTGACACTGAAGAATACAGAGAGGAGGAACAACAACATATATAATGGCTCTGCAGCGCAGAGTCATACGTGTATCGTGACAGGAGGCCTCTGTGTCAATGGCGTAGAATGTGTCGTCCACACGAAGCAAGAAGGAGGGCGTCAATCACAAGGATAGAGGAGGTGCCGAACTGAGACCAGCCACCCCCATTGGACCAGAATGAATCGGACCGCCCTGCAGGTGAGCAGGTTACAGCTTCCCTTCAACAAGAACATCTCATCTTGTACATTCAGTCACTTCGGGAGGTCAGGGTGAAGAAGAGCAGGAGGAGCTGAGAAAACTAAACAAAATATTCAATATAATTTGTATTTTATTTGTTTACACTCTTGCTCTTTCTATGCTTGAATCCAGTGGGCGGTCTGACATTGTGATTGACAGTTCTCTCTACATGCACAACACAAAGCAAACTGTCAATCACCTGAGCACTATTTTTTCTTCCTATCTTTTTATTTTGTGTCACGGAGTGCTTCTCTGATATCACACAATCAACAGAGCGAGAGATGAGTGAACAATCCAAAGATCCTTTATTGCAAGCAAATCAGAAGATCCATAAAATAATCCACGACACAGAGTGTAAAGTAGTCCAGTAATGGGGTAAATGTCCCCAGTCACAATCCTCCAGCAGTCCTTTTCCAGGGAAATCAGGGTTTTTCAACGGCTCTCCAGGGTGCTGCTTGCAGCTGCAGCTTCTCCCCCAGAGGATGAATCTTCCTGCTTGTCTCTTGTCCTTCTCCAGACTGACTGACTAACCCCCCCAGGTAAGCAGAGAGTTTGGGTGGATTCCAGGCCCACTCCTAGGGACAGAAACACTGCAGGGGGTTATTAACCTGCAGACAGGACAAATAATAAATAGAATAGACAGACCAACACACCTAAAATACGAAGCTACACAAAATGATACACAACCCACAATATCACACCATTACATAAACCCCAAAGTAGGAATATTCACAAAATTCAAGGAAGATATCAATGCAAACTCCTCTTCGTCCTTCTTTGGAAGACTCATCCAGGTGGATAATGACTATTGAATGATGTCGTTTCATGTATACCGGAGATGTCACCCAAGCTGAACTATTAGTTTAGAAGAAAAGTCGGCGTTTGTGGCTATTTATACCTGGGCCAGGGGCTACATAGCCATTTATCTGTCCTGAAGAATATTGAGTAGCTGTCTCACTAGACACATTTGAGCCTCAGTAAACATATGACCTCTATATAATTTCCAAAAAAACCCGTTTGATTACAAGATAGTGGATCCTTTCAGTCCATTTCTGGCACATGGCAGTAAAGTTTCATTTTATGTGAGAATATCAACCACAAGGCTTTTTTTTTCCTTGTGCAACTGCAAATACATGCCTGCAAGCTCTCGCCTTCGTAAAAGACAACCATTATGCTCTCAACACAGATGACTGTATATGTACCCTGGAGCCCATCCAACTGCATCCAGCCCCTCTTTTGACATATCCTAAGAAGGACTAGACACGGATATAAATCAAGAGGCTTATTTTATGACAAATGACTTCTTAAATTAAGAAAAAGGTCTGTAACATTATACAAGTTGTAGTATCGAGGACGGGGGGGGGGGGGGGGGGGGGGATCTGGACTGGAAATGTCAGATTATATTAAACTAATTGCCCTGAAGGATAATCCCATATTAACCTTCTCAACAGTAATAGGAATGTTTCCTCGTAGTTCAGCTTTGCTTTATTGTGTATATATATATCTATATATATAATTGCCTTATTCTGTCTTGCTCCAAAATGACGTCATTACAGTGACAATCGCCACAGCGTGTGTGCTAAAAAGCCTGCGACCAACGGCTCAGCTAAGGCTCCCTGCACACGTAACCAGAGTACACATCGGGTTACTAAGCAAAGTGCTTTGCTTAGTTACCCAATATTTAGCCTTGCTATGTGTGCAAGGAGCCAGCGCTAAGCAGTGTATGCTGGTAACCAAGGTAAATATCGGGTAACCAAGCAAAGCGCTTTGCTTAGTCACCCGATATTTACCCTGGCTACGTGTGCAGGGAGCCTAACTGAACAGGCCGAACTGCAGGCCAACAGGACAATGCCCGACACTTCCCCGCTCGGCTCCGCTCCCCCCTGCAGTCTCTGTCTGTCTCTATCTCTGTGTCTGTCTGTTTTTCTGTCTGTCTCTTTTCCCGTCTGTCTCTATCCCTGTCTGTCTCTTTCCTTGTCTTTTTCCTTGTCTCTGTCTCTTTCCCAGTCTGTCTCTTTCCTTGTCTTTTTCCTTGTCTGTCTCTTTCCCGGTCTGTTTCTCTGCTTGTCTTTGTCTGTGTGTCTGTCTGCCTCTGTCTACCTCTTTGACTGTCTGTCTCTTTCTCTCTCTCTTTTCCTGTCTCCCTCTCGCTGTCTCTCTCTGTCTGTCTGGGTCTCTTTCTGTCTTTCTCTCTATCCGTCTCCCCATTGACATCTTATTACTTCACACATAAGCTTCTTATACTAACAATTTATTTTGTTCCTATAGTAACCAATTACAGCTGCTATTAACATGTAGCTCCTAGCTCCATTCACTTTAATGGAGGCAGGTATTTAGAGAGTAACTGTAAAGCATGGGGTTAAATTTTCCAGTCAAAACATAGTCTATGACGTTCTCTGAGTCACATGGGGTGTCTGTGCAAAATTTCGTGATTATAAATGAGACGGTGCGAATTCCTTTAGCGGACATACACACACATATACACACACAGCTTGAGATATATATATATATCGTATACCTTACGTTAGCCTTATCCATTTGGCTTGTGACACTTTAAAGGGGTTTTCTAAAACATTTCCTGAACAAGTCATAAAATATCAATATTGTGGTTTTGGATTGGAACCAGAACATATCTTCAGAAAAAGAGACTATGAAAGGGGTTTTTCAAGGATGGAAAAAATAAAGGATGAAAAAAAAATTCCATCCCCCAAAATTCCCAAATATCATTTCTTAGAAAGAAAATCACACACATTTTCTGTTGGAAGGTAATTCATATAGTACAATAATATGACAACTAACTTATTTTATTTGCAGAAACATGTTAATGTGACAGGATCCTATGAGCATGTGCAGTAGGACGCTCCGCTGCTGTGACCTGGAAATAATATATACCTTATCTCCAGGTCATAGGAGCCAAGTGTTCTACTGCACATGCTCATAGGATCCTGGTGGAGAAAGGTTGAACTCATTGTAATTACTGAACTTTTTTTCAATGTAAAGTATGTCCACTGAACCAAAATATAAACACAACACTTTTGTTTTTGCTCCCATTTTTCATGAGCTGAACTCTTACATTGGTACATAGGTTGAAAAAAGCCCTAGGTCCATCTAGTTCCCCCCTCCTCCTCCAATTATATATTTTGTCGCTTAGTCATTTATAACCGACGACGTTGTGTGTACTGAGGAAATCATCCAGCCCTTTTTGAAAAGCTGTTATAGTATCCGCAGTTATTACCTCTTGTGGTAGGGCATTCCACAGTCTGACTGCTCTAACTGTAAAGAACCCTTTCCTATTTAGCTGCCGGAATCGCTTTTCTTCCACTCGCAGTGAATACCCCCTGGTCCTTAGTATTGTATTTGGAAGGAATAAGTCATGTGCCAGTCCTTTGTATTGACACTGGTCATTTACTCTGATGATACAATCCTGCAATGAAGACCAGATTCCTGCTTAGGGTTAAAGGCCCTGATTGGCGCTAAACTGGACTATAGAGGACTAGTGTTGAGCGGACCCGAACTGTAAAAAACCGGATCCGCGCGGTTTCAGCATCCAATCCGGGTCCGACCCGAACTCGGGAATCCGGCTGCACGATCCGGATTCGGAAATTTAATTTATTTATTTTTTTCTCTCTTTCTATTCCGGATCAGAGCCGGACTTCTTTGTCAACCCGCCACTGATCCGCCGGACCCGGATTATGAGCAATCCGCTCAACTCTATAGAGGACCGCTTTAAGATGACGGATTATTACAGGATCCAATAAAGAGAATAATGGAGTCAATGCTTGATGCACGGTCAATAATTCTTTCAACAAAAAGACGAATTCTGAAGACATAAGCACAAAAATTGAGAAAAAAGTAGTATGGAGCACTGTGTGACCAATGAAGGATATAGGGGGAAGGTGTTGCGATTTACGAGGCTTTTAACTGAGGGTATATTGAATCTCAGTAACTAGTGTGGCACCAGCATAAATATAGTCCGGTTTATGAATAGTAGCCATTGATCCGGAGTTACATCGTACTTTATTCCGCTCGAAATCTCTAAATCCACTTTCCCCTAGAGTTCTAATTATAATGCACTTGAACTTTCAGATTTAGAGGATGGACCCGAAATTCTGGTATCGTGATTTCTGTAGAAGCAAAGGGGTTTGTTAAGGAGAATTAGATTATACATGAAATACTGTTGAGCTTCTCCCCTACAGCTGCAGCAGCGGACCCACAGAATCGGAGCATGTTGCAGGTTGGCATTCCGGTGTGAACTTCCTTTCATTTGTGCTCCTAGAGACATAAAAAGGTAACGTATAGTAATCAGTGTCTTCTCTGGAACAGATTTCTTTACGGGGTTAAGTCCAGAGAAACCATTACTTTTAGTTTTTGCCTGTGACATTGAAGCAGATGTTTGTTAAATTATTTTGTATCACATTTCCCGGATTATAAAATGCACTTTCACCCCAAAAAAAAAAAAAGCGCGGGAAAAATTGGGGTACATTTTATAATCTGGATATGGCTTATTAGGGCGGTGGCGGAGTAGGGTCACAGGAGGTAGGGTTGGCGATACTGAGGGCTCAGAGGAGGGGGCTGTCACTGCACTGGTGCAGCTCAGGAGGGTCACAGGACGAGGGTCGGCAATACTGCAGGTTCGGGAGTATCGCAGTGGCAGGTGCCATTGATCTGCTGGCACGCTGCGAGCTCCATTGAACAACCGGCGGTTGACAAGATGGACTTCAAGAAAATGGCCACATGCACGCCTCTGAGGCCATTTTCTTGAAGTATATTGCGTCAACCCCTGGCAGCCCAATGGAGCCTGCAGCCCGCCGGCAGATCAATGGTGCCTGCCACCGCGATACCCCCGAGTCCACAGTATCACCAGCCCTCAGTCTATTGACCCTCCTGAGCCACGACATCCTTTCCGCCGAGCCTGCAGCATCGCCAACCCTCCTGAGCCATGACATCCCCCTCCTCCGCGCCCGCAGCATCGCCGACCCTCTGTCCACTGACCCTCCTGAACCATGACATCTACTCCTCCGAGCCTGCAGCATCGCCAACCCTCTGTCCACTGACCACCCTGAGCCATGACATCCCCTCCTCCGAGCCTGCAGCATCGCCGACCCTCTGACCACTGACCCTCCTGAGCCATGACATCCCCTCTTCCGAGCCTGCAGCATCGCCGACCCTCTGTTCACTGACCACCCTGAGCCATGACATCCCCTCCTCCGAGCCTGCAGCATCGCCGACCCTCTGTCCACTGACCCTCCTGAGCCATGACATCCCGTCTTCCGAGCCTGCAGCATCGCCGACCCTCTGTCCACTGACCCTCCTGAACCATGACATCTACTCCTCCGAGCCTGCAGCATCGCCAACCCTCTGTCCACTGACCACCCTGAGCCATGACATCCCCTCCTCCGAGCCTGCAGCATCGCCGACCCTCTGACCACTGACCCTCCTGAGCCATGACATCCCCTCTTCCGAGCCTGCAGCATCGCCGACCCTCTGTCCACTGACCCTCCTGAGTCATGACATCCCCTCCTCCAAGCCCACACCATCGCCAACCCTGCCTCCTGTGGCCTTCCTGAGTCGCTCCACCGCTGCCGCCGCTCCCCCCTGGTGAACTATTATAAGACACACTACGATTATAAGACAGACCCTCATTTTAACATAAAAAATGATTTTTTCCTATTTTCCTCCTCTAAAGTTGGGATGAGTCTTATAATCCAGTGCGTCTTATAAAACGGAAAATACGGTACCTTAGTAAAATTAAAGAAACCCAATAAAAGAAAAGTAAATACAAAAAAATAAAAACAAAGTAAAAACTTAATTTTAATAAATAACAAGAAAAAAGAATGTATGCATTTAACACATAAGACAAATTGATGATTGAGCCAACAAAAATATTCAAAGGACAAAATACACAAAAAATGAGGTGCAGGCAGTAATGTGATAAAGGGATGAATCAATTAGAAGTCGATAGGTGATCATCAAAAATTGAGTATATTACAGCCCCCCCCCCAAAAAAAAAATACCCCAAAACAACATAAAAAGGCAGAAGAAAAAGTGGTTAATGCTGAATCAACTGCATAGTTCACACCCGTGGCGGGTAGGTCGGTGGTTGAGCCACTAAACCTACTGACTTCAGCATTCACCACTTTCTTTTACCTCTCTCCTTTTAAAACTTTTTTGCACTATGGGGGATTTTTTTGGCTCACCCATTAATTTGTCTTTGTGTTTTAACATTAAAAGGATTTATGTATTCCACATTTATTAATGTAACTTTGTTTGCTTTTACAGTAATTGTCCTACACTTTTCACTCATTGTTTTTCTTTTGTTGCTTGTGCCTGTGCATAGGAATGGCTTACTCAGCGGAGGTCACTGCAAGTGGTTTCTGTGAATTTAAAGAAAATTTATTGCTATGTAATCTGATAACTGCATGATGTAGGGACAGAGACCCTGATTCCAGCGATGTATCACTTACTGGGCTGCTTGGTGCAGTTTTGATAGGATCCCGGTTTTCTCTGCTAGAGCTGGAGAAGTGATCAAGCTGCTAAGCTTTGTATAACCCCGCCCATTACACTGATTGGTGTGCACACTGTACATTGTCAGCAAGCTGCCAATCAGTGGTGGGGGCAGGGCTACACAACACAGATCAACCTGACTGGACCGCATGTGACAACTAGTCCTGTACTGATAATCTCCTGCTGTTAAAACATTGATTGTATTGAAACCACAGCACTCAGCCTACTAAGTGACACATCCCTGGAATCAGGCTCTTTGCTCCTTCATTATTCTGTTCTCAGATTAAATAGCAAAATCCTGCTGACAGATTCCCTTTAAAGCTAAAAAAAAAGAAAAACTAAATTAATGAATAAGTAAGGTACTGTAAAATTGACTGGGTAGGAGCATATGGTAAGAGAACATGCAATACTCCTGAATTTGCTGGGGCAATTTTTCATAAAAAACCCCAAACAAATAAAATTAGGGCAGGATTTATATAAACCGTCTCCAGGAGTCTGGGGGCATTCTCAGCCAGGGATGGAGGAGTTTTAGGGTGTGATTTAAAGAAATATATCCAACGTTTACATTTATGGCATTTCCAAAAGACAGGCCATAAATATATGGGAGATGCGAGTCCCAATCAATCATGCATCTATCATGAATGAGGCCCTGATCTGCACCTCTGTTAATAGAAAGGTGGTCAGCCTTCTCATTAATGTCTATGGTTATTCCCACCTCCTTCACAGACACAACCACTCCGTAGAACTCATTGCTGTGATCCCACTCCCAATATACTTTTATGGCATAACTTGTCCATAAGACACAAATGGATTAGATGTCCCCATCCTGGTATATATGCCCCCGTGCGGGTATGTTCTAGTATATATATTCCCCATTCTAGCCCACATCCTGGTGTATATATAACCCCATCCTGGTATATATGTCCCCATCCTGGGCCCCCACTGGTATATACTGTCTCCCTCCTGGTATCTATTGTCCCCCCGGGGCTGGGGCCGGCAGGCCCCCTAAATCCCCGGGCCCGGTCATGACCCTTGCGACTGTTCCACCCCTGACTGTATCTCTCTTTCATAACATCTTAATATTTCAAGATCCTAAACATAAAAGATCATAAACTTTTTTAAAGCTCTAAAAGCAGATGTTAGGATCAAACTGAAGACATTTGATTGTTTATTGAAATATAATAAGGTGCCGCAATCCCAATAACAATTGTATATAACAGCAATAAAATTCAATCCTTTAATAATATTGATTTCAAAAAGAAGAACCCGAGTTCCTCTAATCCACAAATCATCAACTCAACAAGCCATCACCATGTATAATTGGATTCTGAATACCCAATCTGTGGGTCATCGGACCTTGTATGTTAGAATATACTCAGTGGTGGCCACTAGATCAAAAAAACACAACAGAAAAACACAACAAACATAAATGAAGTATTATTGCCAAGATCAAGGACAATGGTCCAATTTGATAATAAACTTAGCAGAAAAAAATAATATACCTAAATAAATATGTCACAATTCCACAATAAATGCTGACAGTGGTCAGACACCAAGATGAGTCAACATATGTTAAGGCATATATAAAATAGGAATGGTCTCACCACATCCTTTCACAAGAGGGCAGGCAGTCTCTCCATCAGGATCCCGGGTTTAGCTGGAGACAAAATAACAAATTTGCCTGCTGCCCCAAACTTCCGTCCTAACAAGGACGGACCACATCTAGTAGTGCAAAGCTGGACCCCCTAAGCTGATCCTATAGGCGTCCCGACGCGTTTCGCCCACAATGCCTCCTCAGGGGACATAGTGCTACATATATATTAGGTCCTGATTGCCAGCCCTCACATGCCTATAATGTCAAAAGGATTTTTTTGATCTAGTGGCCACCACTGTGTATATTCTAACATACATGGTCCGATGACCCACAGATTGGGTATTCAGAATCCAATTATACATGGTGATGGCTTGTTGAGTTGATGATTTGTGGATTAGAGGAACTCGGGTTCTTCTTTTTTAAATCAATATTATTAAAGGATTGAATTTTATTGCTATTTATTGAAATATACAAAGAGAACCAAATCATATGGTAGTGTACTTTTATGTATGTAATAATGTTGGCATAGTCAATATCATGGCCTAAAATTATCCACCAACAAGATAAATCTGCCAATTTGACCACAATTCAGAATGAAATTGATGACATGTCACTTTAACAGTCTTAAAATTATGTATTCTGTAATTCTGAATTAAAAGAGGGGGGTTTAAAATTCATAACGCTGAACTACAAGTGTCCCTTTTTCTGAATTGCAAAGAAAATCTGTACACAGGCTACCCATTGTTTCTTCTGTGGTTGTCCTGTAAGAGAATTGGACAATACTTCCCAGATTTTCCCACAAAAAAAAAAACCCCAAAAAAAACAAAAACACTCCTACAAAATAAATTGAAAAAATAAATAAAAATAAAAATAAAAAAAAATAAAAATGTAAAAACAGACAATTTCCTTACCTAGTCATTCTGGTGATCTAACATATCTATGGAAATCCAGGTATTGTGACCACAATATGGATGCTACAATTTGGTTTGATTAAAGCTAGTTAAAAATGTCCTAGGTTGAACATTTCATTATCTATAGGAGAAGATATTCTGTGATATCACGCGAGCCTCGTGTCCAATCAGCGTTGGCTTCTGTCTCCCTGTCTTCGGACCAAACATGTTCATAAACAGGAAGTGAGTGCATAATGAACAGGAAGTGAAGGCAGCCACAGCGCTCACTTCCTGTACGGGAGGCGAGTATAGGCTTTATTATTTTACCTGGTTGAAACATGTGCAATCGGAAGGGATTGTCCTAGTAGTAGGGACTGGAATGAAGGCAGCTGTGACCCAGGAAGGAGCAGGTAGCAGTGGAACAGGACACCTTGCCCAAAAAGAACTACCGTATTTGTTTTGTAACACGCGCTGGATTATAAGACGCACCCCAAATTTACAGAAAAAAAAGAAGCAAAAATAAAATAATCCTGTGGTGTCTTACCTGGGAGGCTAACCTACTGACGGTAGGGTGTATGCCTTTTGGTTTTTAATCATCTTTGTGTGCTCCACACTTCCAGTGTGTTGAGAAGTGTTTTCCTTGTACTTGTAATAAAGATTTATGTATTTATCCAATACATGTGTCGGTGATCCCTGTATGGTATACTCTTTTTTTTTCTTGGTTATATATTGTTACCTGGGGGGCTGCAGCAGTGGTGGAATGGGGTCGCAGGGAGTGGCAGCACTGGTAGAGAGGGGTCACAGGAGACAGGGGCGGTAGTGGAGCAGGGCGATGCTGCGGGCGGTGCGGCAGGTGTCCCAGCTGCTCACTGGGGGAGCTGTGAGGGCAGGAGGAACATCCGGAAACTGTTAGCGGTGCAGGTTTCAAAGAAATGGCGCCCGGCTTTAGCGCGTGTGCAGATTGAGCTATCAGCTTAATGACAAGCCGAGATCTCATCTGCGCATGCGCCAGCTCTGGGCTCCAGTTTCCTTAAGACCGCTGCTGGGAGATCAATGGGTCGGAGGCAATGCATACGCAGATGGAGATCTTGAACCAAGAGCTCTATCTGCGCATGCGCCAACTCCGAGCACCATTATTTGAAGCCGCACATTTTCAGGATGGCGGCCCTTGCCTCACTGCCCGCAGCGCACCGCCCATAGCACAGCCCGCTGGCAGCACAGCCTCCAGTAACCATTCTCTACAAACCCCAGCAAGCTAGATTCGGATTTTAAGATGCACCCTTCATTTTCCTCCCAGTTTTTTGAGAGGAAAAGTGCTCCTTATAATCTGAAAAATACGGTATGTGACCTTATAAATAATTATTTGAGTATGTTTTATCGGAAAACACCTTGCGGTAGGAAAACCAAAACCTCCAAAAATTTTCTCGAAAAATTCCCCAGTTTCTAACAATAGGACAGTGTGGTCCATCAGGGATTAATATTCTTCTGCACACACAACTTCCTTTTGGTGAAGCACAACAGGAAACTCCATTGTGCGATGAGTAAAGGGTGCAACAAGAAGCCGGCCAAGCGTGACAGATCTATTATTGGTCTCATCAATTATTTTGGCTTTAAGTGACAATAATAAGACGTTTGTGCTATCGTAATGCCTGGTCCATTGACATTCACAAGTTATTTCCAGCAGATTTTATGTATGCAGACCATAAAATATAATTAGAGAACAAATCTAATAAACATCCAGAGCCATAAAAGATAATTTAATATGTGTTGGTTTTCTAAGAATCTAAAACATCTTTTGTAGGAATTTCCTTCATTGTTTAAAAAAACATAAAAAAAAAAAATCGCCCCCTCATGTTCCTTCCTGTGAGGCCAGAGCTTTTCATTCTCAGGCTGACGACACAATGGATGTCCAATCTGCAGACAAACACTCAGCTACGCCATTGTGAAAGAATACAGAGATCATTCCAGTTCTAAATGAACGAGCCTGACAGCGAAATGGCACCGAATCTGTGCTGTGTTTACGAGATGCAAGAATTGTCAAAAATTTGTGGCAAATGGGAATTTTATTTTTAACAGATAATCAAGGCATTGATCATGTAAAAAATAATAAAAAAAAAAAAGTCCAAGTGATTTGTAGAATAAAGAAACAAGAATTTATTCCGCTCAATACTACGTTTCTACCTAGTAGGGGCCTTTATCACACAATCATGCAAAAAGTCATCATGGTAGATGAAGACCTATACTCAAATCAAAACATAGCACTTCTCAATTGGGCGTAATAAATGTATTTTTCTACATCCCACTTGGACATTGAATGCTTTTTTTATACATAATAGACCAACCAATAATTGGCGTGTTTTGGTCTTGTTACCACTAAGCTTAAATTTGCCAAAAAGAGCATAGAACTTCTAAACAGTATTTATTTGTAAACTGACAACATAAGAGTTATTCACTTTGTATAAACGGGTCATGTAAAAAAATGCTATTTACTTGCAGATATGGGGTTAAGAGTGTTCTAAAGGCATGCTGCTGGCGGCTACTGGGAGGAAATGAGCTTTATTCCTCCAGGCAGCCTCCATCTTTCAGTCAGAAAGGTGAGACTTCGGTCACTGCTCAGTACATCGTGAGCTGTGGCTGTAATCTCGCCGCGGCATTGATTGACAGCCGGCTCAGCAGTGTCCCAGTGTTTGGGGACATAACATAACAGGTTGCCTTTATTATACAGAAAACAGTAAAATAACAACATAAACCAATTACAAGATCAGGGTCTACCCCTTGTCAATAAGGTCTTTTTTCACAGCCATGATCAGCATTGCCACCTTAGTATGACCACTGATGGAGAGGTAGCCTCCTCCAAAAACTAACTTATGTGCAGTGTTTTTGAATAGGAGGAGGAGGATGGATGGGTCTGGTCAAATCCCTTCCATCAGTGGCCATATTAAGTAAGACCGTGTCTATGCAGTCTGAAGAAGGGGTCAATGACAAGGGTTGGTGCATCACAATATTAGACTGTGTTCACATGTCCATTTATCTATTCCGTCTTATTAACAATCAGTTCTGCAAAACTAAGTAGATTGGCCCCATTGATTATTTTGGAGTTCGAATGGATTGAGTTTGTTCACAATGCAAAAAATAAATAAAATATAGTTGTGCATGCAGGCGTTTGGCAGTTTTAAAGACAGATTCCAAAAAGGGACCCCATAATAATCAATGGGACCATTCTGCCTCCATTTACAATGGATCACTTATTCCATTCATCTGTTCCTAAAACACAAAATGAAAGTCTAGAATATTTGAACAAAGCCTAAGATATCGATACTGAACTTTAAGCACCATTCCAGGATTATTTTTTTTTTTATTTCCGGGCCGGAGTTGTATTACAAATGTAAGTTCCCTGCCCCTAGGGATATACTTACCAGCTGCCGTCTTGTTATGTTCTTGGCACCGCTCTGGTCCTCTTCTGCTGATTGTGACCTTCCGGATCGCTCCAGTGTTTGCTGGGCGGGCAGGAGGTCACTTCTTACTGTAAGTCTATGAGAGCCAAAAGGCCAGAATGAGGCTCTCATAGAGTTACATTGAGAACTTGTGATCGATAGCTCTGACTTCCAGACAGTCAGGAGCTGCTGTGACAAGATGGCAGAAATGGAGAGGAGCAGTACCGGGAAGAGCAGATGGTGGTGACTTCTAAGAATTTTGCTAAGGGCAGGGAACAGATATTGTTACCACTCCAGTGAAGAGGAGGAGGGAAGGAAAAATATTTTCCGATTCATTTGTGATACTTAAAATTAAGGTGGACCAGTGTTCATGATCCATGCTTTGAGCTGAATACCAAGCCTAACTGCGCAGATGATGGCGGCTTGTAAGTATTTTGCTAGGGGCAGGGAGCAGACATGGTTACCACTCCAGTGAAGGAGGGGAGGGAAGGACAAACATTTTCCAATTAAATTATGATGCTTGAAATTAAGGTGTTCATGGTCCATGCTATGATCGGAATACCTAGTCTGACTGCTGGGTTTCCTAACCTGAGTCATCTGTCTCATACATATATACCTATGGGGCTTTTAGCTCAAGTCTGGAGACCCTGCGTTAAGGCCAATTATTCAATTCCGAGCATGGACATGTGAAATTGGCCTAAGGCAGTCAACAATAAAAGCTCCATGTACAATTCCCTTAATCCTTTTTCTTTAAAGGGTTAAAATTAAAATTTGACATTGACATAACAACCAATGGTCTGTATCTGTGTAACCAGGTCCTCGGTAGTTGTCTGGATATATAGGAGTAAACTGTCCCATAAATTTACTAGTTCAGATTTACTATTCTTGACATTTACGTAAAAGCACGATAAATTAGAGCAATCACCGTATTTGTGTGTGTAATATTTTTTTTTTTTTAGTTTTTTTTTTTTCTTTTTCACATTCAAAATGGTGTAAATACCAAAATACTGACAGTATGACACATCCATCTACAATACTTCATAATGCATATTTACACAAAAACATTAAAACTTTTTTTGTGTGAACTTTTTTTTACAGAATACCAGACCATATATATCTATTTAAATTAAAAATTCTATTTTGTACACATTTATACCATCTAGAATACTGACCACATAGCTCAAAGCTTCCTTTATAAATTATAGTCCCATCCGTTAGAGACATTTTGTCCCATTTTGTAACATTACATGGAACTCTAGTCCTTAAAAACAGACTCCGACATCAAATCCCCTCCGTTGTTAATGTTCATTTGCTCAGTTAGTTCTTCGTGCGTTATCGGCAAAGTAATTTTCGTTGCCGAGTCGATCTTGAAGAGGTTATCCATCTTGATTATAGGGTTGATGTTAAAGGACTTTTGAAAAGATTTGGAAGTGAAATAATATACAAAAGGGTCAAAACAGCAGTTCATCGTCGCGATACACAAGGTAATCGGATACATGGTCCGTGCGAATCTCTCAATTGAGCAGTTGGCTATCGCCTGTGAGCGTACCAAGGCATAAAGAAAGAGGATGGAATTGTAGGGCACGAAACACACGACGAAGATGGCGACGTGGACGATGATCATCTTCAGAACTTTCTCTTTGTTGGTTCCTATCTGACACAAGGTCGCCGGTTTCCTCAGTGTCCTTAAAACCAAAGAGGAGCAGGTAAGATTGAGGAGCAAGGGTATAAGAAATCCAACCACTTCGATAAACATGGTGATTTTCGACAAATAAGTTTTCCAGATGCTTTTCGAGAAGCCTTCGAAACAAGTGGTGGTCGTGTTGGACACATTGGTGGTAGAGAAAAGGGATGCGGAAATGCCTCCACTGAGGACTAAAATCCAAACTCCGGCACAAACAATGGCAGAATTTCTTCTCGTCCTAATGGTTCGAGAACGGAATGGGTAAACGATTGCCAGAAATCGATCTACACTGATACATGTAAGGAAAAGCATGCTTCCATAGATGTTTGTCAAGAATGCCGTGCCTGATATTTTGCACAAAGTGTCACCAAAGGGCCAATGGCGGTTGAAATTATAAAATATTTTAAAAGGAAGTGTGAATACAAACAGTAGGTCAGACACGGCAAGGTTGGTCATGTAAATGGCAGTCTCGTTGTGCATCTTCATTCTGAAGCAGAAGACGCAGAAAGAAGCACAGTTTGTGATCAATCCCAAGACGAATACTATGCTATAAACCACTCCGTAGAGGTTGTACTTGAAAGAGTCATCGATGGAGCAGGTCGTATTGCTGTAGTTTCCCATTCCAAGCTCCAGAATGTTCTGCTGAATCCTCTACGGATTCTAACTGTACCCATAGAATATTTTAGGAGCAATCTTGGCATGGCATGGCTACGAGGGGAAAAAGAAGGCCATGTTCAAATGTGTCTTCTCCTCCATAACACATTTTGGAAGTCTAAAAGAAAAACAAAATAATAAAATAATTAAAAAAAGTGTTAAATGCATTTTGGAACATATGCATTTTACATTTATACAGTCAGAATACTTAAGATTAGTAATTATCATCAAGCCAAGTCCTAGCAAGTGGAAGGGGTTGTCCACTTTCTAATGCCATAAAACTGTAGTGCGCACGTCTACAGCAAGCTTGATTAACTACTAGCAAAAAACACCCAGAAACTTTAATGAAAAGAACCCCCTACATTTTACAGCCCCCTTTCCATTAGGTCTTCACTAGAAGAGGCAACATTATGTTTCATTCTCCGAATGGTTGGGAATTCAAGTCGCGACCTTTCAAATATAACAAATGTATAAGTTAGTTATTGCTTGTATATAGCATAAACGTCTAAGATCTGAAGCCTGAAAAAGCCCATTTGTAGGGCGAAACATTGCATACGTTTTTCATGGAATAAAATATATGGAAAATACTTCCGGGATTCTGTCCACTTTTTTGATTTTTTTAAGATCGGAAGTCTGTCAATCAGTTTGGGAAATTAGTAGTACCACCCCATTTTTTAATTTATTTTTTAAAGACTTAAAAGGGAACCTGTCAGTAGATTTGGAGCCTATAAGCTGTGGCCACCATTCTAACATGCTGTATATAAGAGCCCAGGCCGCTATGTAAAACATAAACAAACACTTTATAATACTCACCTAGGGGGTCGCTGCGGTGCAGACTGGTCAAATAGGTGGCGCCATTCTCTAGAACCGGCACCTCCTCTTTCGGCCATCTTTGTTCTCCTTCTGAAGGCGGCGTGCATGCCGCATCCCACGTCATACACACTCGCCTGCACTGAGGTCCTGCGCAAGTGCACTTTGATCTGCCCTGCGCCTGTAAGGCCCCTTACACATTGCGTTTTTGTCTACGTTCACAGGTCCCGTCGCGGCATCCGTCCGGACCGCCCCTCCCCCACTCTGCAAAGCGTGCTCCGGACGCATGCGCCCGACAGGGCCATTCACTGTTATGGAGCGCACTGCGTTAGCGTGTGCTCTGTTTTGTGCCATTTTGTGCACATATACGTTTCTGCAGACGGACACCCGAACGTAGACCACCTACGTTCGGGTGTCCGTCTGCAGAAACGTATATGTACACAAAACAAAGCACACGCTAACGCAGAGCGCTCCATAACAGTGAATGGCCCTGTCGGGCGCATGCGTCTGGAGCACGCTTTGCAGAGTGGGGGAGGGGCGGTCCGGACGGATGCCCCGACGGGACCTGTGGACGTAGACAAAAACGCAATGTGTAAGGGGCCTAAGGGTGATGTGGGGCATTGACTTACAGTTGGCTCTACACTGATGTGCAGTCCCAGGGCATGCTTAAAGTGGCCACTCACAGTGCTGTTAGCGGTGACTGTAGCCGTGCCGGTACGCCTGCATGACTGAAATCCAGAAGTTCCTGGTAGGAATAAAGTTAATTTTCTCCCAGCTGCTGCACTTTCAGTACAGCGGTCGGGCACCTTTGTAACGCTGTTAATGTTCACTGCAGACTTACCCCTTATCTGTAGTTTAATAGCATTATTCAACATAACTGATTCCTTTTACGGTAAAGTCCATGCACACTCTGATGGATATACATTACTGAAAAATGTAGGGATATTTGGCTTTCGGGTAAAAATTTCAGGATGATCCTAAGACGCCCTCTAACCTTTTCAGATGAACTTAAATTTGACCTTCTCTAAACTTTTGGATGCACAATCAAACTTTTCAATGTTTCAGTACTTTGTGCACAACCTGCTGTCCAACAAGGAGCTTAATGGCAAAATTCACAACAGGTGTTTAATCCATAAATACCCAATAAATGTCAGGGTTCAATTAGAATTCATATAAAACACTGCAGTGCTCCTCATGCTGTTCACATTTTGACATCATGAGACCAAGACAACACCTAACAATTGACCAACAGTACTGCGCCATTGCGAGGCTTCAAGCAGGATGTTCTTAGACGGAAGTGTCCACTGAGCTTAGAATGTCACAAAGTGTCATCAACAGATTGCAACAGAGATACAGAGAGACGACTGGAAGAGGCACAGAAAGGCAGAGAAGAGAAGTGGACGGCCTTTGGCCACATCCCATACTGGATGATCCCTTCAGTGTGAACAATTCCCTTCGTAACAGGTTGATGAATGTCACGCAACTCCAGGCACATTTAAAGAAGGTAAAAAGGCACCCAAGTGTTACGTCAGACCATTTGAAACCATTTACATCAGTGTGGTGTGCGTGCTAGACGAACTACAAGGGTACCTGACCAACCACCAGGCACAGGCGTCATGATCTTGCTGGGTGAGGGACCAGTGGGCCTCAGTGCTGATCACCGATGAAAGTCTATTCACACTGAGCCGAAATGATGGCTGCCAACGATGATGGAGATGTCAAGAAGAGCGCTATGCATCAGCCACTGTTGTCACCAGATGAGCCTTTGGTGGTCATGGTGTTACAGTGTGAACCGATGTGTCTAGTCAATGCAGAACTGCCCTACGCTTTGTGAATGGTACAGTGACAGCCCCTACTACATGAATAACATCATTAATCCAGTCATTGTGTCTCTGCACGAACAACACAGACCTATTTTCGTCTTCATGGACAACAATGTTCCAGCTCATCGAGATTACATCATTAGGAAGGGCTGTTGGAGACTGGAAGATATCAAATGGAGCAGCCAACACTTTCTCCAGACCTGAATCCCATAGAAAACCTATGATATCAGCTAAGTCGCCATGTAGAGGCTCAAAACTCTGTACCCCAGAACCTCAATAATCTGAAGGGCCAACCTTCAAGAAGAGGCCATGCCTCAGCAGACAATAACTTGAGTTGTGAAAAGCAGGAGACATTGTTGTCAAGCTAAATGATGCTCAAGGCCACATGTGAAGTTACTGAGACATTGACATTTTTTGGGGGGGATATACCCACCACTGTTGTTGGCTTTTGTTTCAATAAATTGTTTGAGATGAGGAAATCACCATTGCTGCTTCTACTTAAATGGTCGACTTTCATGTTAAAACATCACTGTAGCGTGGACTTTTTACGTTTTTCATAACTTTCAACCAAAAGCTAAATATCACTAACTTTATGTGAGTACTATATGTGCTATTTTCTGTATATATAAGCCTTGTGTCTTCTAGAACTTGGATTATACTTCTATATGGTTCTCTAGATGACCGTGTGGTGAGAAAACAACTATACACGTGTACATAGTTAAGCCAAGGAGGCCAGATGCATGATAAAAAAAAAAATGATGGTCAGCCATAGCAATATAATAATAGGGGAATCTAAGTGAGTTTCGTGTGGTTATTTGATATAAGTAGAGGTTTAACTTTAAAACCAAAAGGCATTTCAGGATAGAGCAACACAAGCTCTGGCAAAGCTTAGTGACATTAAACAACTTAAAATCTGTTCTATAGACTGGGATTACAGTGCGCTCCGGTCTGGAGTCCAACAATTATAAAACATGTTTATGCTCGGCTGTAACTGGAATCAGGTCCCAAAGTATAAATATCAGTATATACATATCTGCCTGCAGAGAACAACAGTGGAGGTCGCACATGACGGGCCTAGATTCTGCACGGTTCAGTGAAACAATGTTGTGTCCATACATACCAAATGACTTTATAGGAAAGACTTCTGCCACATCTGCTCCTGGAATCATTAGAACTCACCAGATGTACCGTGAAACCTCACTCTATACACTTGACCCAATAGTCATCCCCCAGTTCTTATGGGATTGAACATACATATTTCTTACATAGAGCTTCTACTCGGGGGAGGGGGGGGGGGGGGGGGAGTTGAATGTGTAGCGCTGGCGTCTCTGCACTGACTTACTCACTGTCCCGGCCTGGTTGCGTCTTCCCTCACACTCCCCCGGCCATGCACATGTGCTGCTTCCTCCTTCTCATTCCGGGCCCTGTACATGTGTGACGCCCTGGACTAGTCAGGTCGTCCCAGGTAGTCCCATGCACACACACCCCCCTCCCTAAAAAGGTGACAGCAGCCAAACTTCAAAACCTTGTCACCACCCTCCAGTTTTGATGTCCACACCAGGGGGCAGAGCAAGCTGTTGACCCGCCCACCGAGGAGTTCACAGGCCTGGAGTTGAGGGTAGATGATTAGTCTTGACAGTAGAGGAGAGAAGTCAAGTTCAAGGGCAGACCTGTGACCAGGCCTGCCATAGTCTACCAGGTGTCTGGGTTGGAGCCCAGTCACCTCTGGCAAGGAGGCAGATGGTGGTGGCTGCCTGCAGGAGCTGGGATTACAGCCGGTGGAACCGTAGGGACTGGGGTCGGGTGGTGGCCCGCCGGTACCGAACCGGGGAGCAGATTGGAAACCGGAGCACCAGGAGGGGTACTCAGACCCAGTACGAAGCCCAGAAACTACCGGGCCGAGTCAAATCAACTGATTGAGGACTGGACTTTAGGACCTTTCCCACACAAGACCCGACTGAAGACAACAGCCCAACCATTAGGGTAAAGCCACCGCCAAGGCATAGAGACCCAAGGGGCCAGCGTCTGCGGGCAAACAGGGCTCTCCCGACACCCAGCAAGCCGGGGAGCGGACTACCGGTGCTTAGGCATAGGAGTCATACCATTTACATTAAGGAGGTGCAGGAGAAAGGTGGAAACCACCAACCTGTTAAGGGAGAAGCTGCAGCCGGCCGCGGGCCCCGTTCATCATCCCGTTTGGTTTACCAGAGACTCCAGTGTGTTGTGTCATAGTGAGTACACCAGTGTCTTCGGGCCGCGCACCGCGCCGCACCAGCACCCAGCATGCACCCGCTCCCCCACCTCAGCACCTCCCTCGGGCCCCCTGGACCATCACTCCCCTACCCACAGAGGGGTCAACACCAAGCTGCGCAACACCGTTCCCGGGAGGCCTAGTTAATGGCAGCGGTGGTGTCCATCCATTCACCACAACCCGTGGGTGGCATCACGAACTTACACCCCTAACAAACAACCGTGGCCCCGGCCGTGGAACTACCCACCGAAGTCCCTGCATGTAGCGCCAACCCCTTTGCAGAGCGATGTGACCCCCGGGTCCGTGAGGAGCTCGAGCCACCCACCATATGACACAGATCCAAGCGGCTCGGCAGCCGGCCGAGCCTGCGGGACGGTACACATGCTGCACAGGGTTCTCAGGAGTGCACCTAAGACATGTACACACACACACACACACACAGGCTCTCCTCTTAAAGGACCCACGAGGCACAGTGCATTTAAGGCATCCTGCCATTAGGGGGGGTGCCTGTGCAACACCTAGTTATTCAGTCAGTCTCCAGTTTGCTACCTAGCTAGTAGCTTAAGTACCTGCCTTCTCATACCAGTCTATGCCTGCCAGGCCCACCATTCCTGTCTGTACCTGCCTGTCAAACCTGGCTCAGTCACCTTGCTGGCACCCATCCATTCCTGAGTCCATCACCTGCCCTGGTGGTCAGCTGCCACAGTCCCGGTCACTTCACTGGGAGTGGAACCTGGCGTCCGCCTCGTGGTGGGTGCTTAGTTAAGCCATCCCACTAAAAGGGTAAGCCTGGGTCCTGCCAATGGTCCAGTGAGTTCACTAAACTCGTTCGCTGCCCCTACACCGGCTGAGCGTTACACAATGTAAGGCCAATTTTATGTCGGACATTCATGGCTTGAGATCGGATGGCAATGTCCACACCGGCCATAGGTCTCCTGCCCCAAACTCCACAACGACCGGATGTACACAGTGTACAGAGTGGAGCAACACCTCAACTCTTGCTCCTGCAGTTCAGATCTAATTAATTTGAATAACTATGGAGACCCTTATGGGTAGGGTTGTCTTTCCACTAGGACAAGGTTTCTTTTAGTAGAATACACCAGCTGGTGTACAGAATCTTCTAAGCTGACAAAGCTCCCTGGATAAAAATTATGCTAATTAGTTTCCCTTCCTCTGAAGGAGAGCTATTTATTGCAGAATAAAATAGCACCATTTGTACTATTTAGAAGAAAGCCCTGGGTTACTGGCAGGTAGGAAGTGGTCCACAGGGCTTTGGTAAGGTTACCAAAAAGCTATAACCAGATCATGAAAATCTTTTTGCTCAACTTAAATAACTATTAATGTTCAACCCTTTTAAGCAAGCAAATGGCCCAGAATTCATGGCAAAAAAGGCATATATACACTGACTAGCAAAAAGGGTAACAATCTTTTGAACTTTTTACTTTGAGGCTCCATATCTCACCATCCACTACAGCTTTGAGAGTGAGGCTACCTTCATTTTATAGACAATCATCTTGGCTATCCCATACATAAATCTGACTTGTAACTATTTACCCTATCATTGTCATCTCACTGCACGGTTATCATTTTGCTCCTGGTGGTGGATTTTTTTTCTTCCTGTATACTACAAATTACAACCTTTCCTCACATTTTCTAATAGTTCAGTGTATTTTTAGGTTTATTCCCAAGTGAAAGGTCATTGGTTCAAATCGAGGAGCAGCCTTGAAGAAGATTTTCCGAAGAAAAAAGAGAAACAGCATCATCCATAGTGGTCTCTCGGCCAAGAACATTGCCAAATTGCATCATGTGAGGCCATGACAGTTGGAAGAATATGAAATGAAGTCCGTCCAACCATTCAAAAGCCAAGAAATAGTAAGCCAAGACAAGGTAATATCAGTTCTCAGATGTCTATTTTACCTTGGCTGGTTATCAAAAATAGCGGGGAACCCCATTTCATTTTCAATTACTTATTTATTAGGTTAAACAATACTAAAAACACCCATTAGGGCCACATGAAGTGCAAGTGTATAATATGTAGGGGAGGGCAGGACATTGCTTTGGTCAACTTCCTGATTCATCTTCCTGTCTTTCAATCAACTTTATTGAGACATTAAAAAAAAAAAAGCATGTAAAAGCTGATAAAACCCCCCCCCACAAAAGTAAGAAGAGTTGCAGGAAATTCAGTTGCGTGAAAAGCCTGAAGAAACACTGATCATGTAGACATACCTGTGATGGTGGAATATGGGGGGTTGTGTATAATTTTGTGTAGGTTCGTATTCTAGGCGTGGTGCTCTGTCCATTCTGTGTATTCCTTGTGTGTACATTGTCTTGTTTGCAGCTTAATCACCTCCTGCCGGGCTTTTGTCCCTAAATCTGGGGGAGGGGGGCCTGGGATCCACCTAAACTCTCTGCTTACCTGGGAGATTCTTGATTCTTGCTGAGAAAAACAAGAGAGAAGGAGTAAGATCGATCCTCTGAAGGAGAAGCTGACACCCCAGAAAGACTGTGAAAACCCCCGATTTCCCTGGAAAATGACTGCTGGAGGATTGTGACTGATCCCAAGGACATTTATCCCATTACTGGACTACTTTACCCTCTGTGTGGTGGATTATTTGATGGACCTTCTGACTTGCTTGAAATAATTGTTCTTTGATGGTTCAATCATCTCTCGCTCTGTTGATTGTGTGATATCGGAGATGGACCCCACGACAATACCCTAAAACATTCAAAACTAAAAGATAAAATGGATTTTAAAGGAAAAAAAAAAAAAGTTAGAAAACATTCCCTGTACTTGTACCTTCCCTGACTTGTATATAAGGCAAAATTATAAAAAAAAGGCCTTCTCCATCCCTCAAGGGTATGTGGAAACAATCAGTGTTTGTTCAGGCTTTCACATAGCTGAATTGTTTTGCATGAATCCCGCACCTACACTCACTTGCGTATTGTGGCACTAAAAGGGTGCGGTTTTTTTTATCTTTGTTTCTTTGTTTAATCCAATAAATGAATAAATAGTATAAAAAAAAACAAAAACAAAAAACAAAACAAACAACGTGGGAGCCCTTCTAGTTTTGATAACCAGCCAAGGTAAAGCAGACAGCTGGGGGCTGATATTATCAGTCTGGGAAGTTCCCTGGTTATTTGGCCCTTGTTTCTTCAGTCCAATTTTTCCCCTCACATTGCACGTATCCGTTTTATACCCTAAGGGTCTGTGCGCACGTTGCATATCGACATGCGTTTACACAGCGTTTTGAACTGCAGCGTACTTCTGCGTCCCCAGCAAAGTCTATGAGAATTAAGGAAATTCCATGCGCACGTTAAGTTTTGAAACGCAGCGTTTTGCATGCCAAATTTTTTATTTACATAATCAATGCATTCTAAAACGCAACAGGTCACTTCTTTTGTGCGTTTTGGATGCTTGGAGCAAGCATCCAGAACGCATCCATTCTGCATCCACTCTGTATTTAAAATACATCCAAAATGCAGCGTTTTATTTGTCAAGCCAGAACGCAACGTGTGCACATACCCTTAAAAGGCAGCGAAAAGTGTTAAATGTGTCCAGCAAGAAGGACTAAATTATTCACCCCATATGTGCCACCATGAGAAAATTTGTACATGTTCTGTCTCATCTAATTTTAGGCTAAAGTTTAGGACAGGATTAATAAATTCCCCTCTTATGTTCTTTAGTCTTGGGGCATTGTTTGGGTATCACAATTTTTAGGTATGCAGTTGGCAAAAGAATGGAAGCGAGTGACATCTTATCCTATATTTAATTGGCTAAAAATTATTTTTAGGAAAGCAATTATGTCCATTGCATCGCAACAAGCACAAAGAAGGCTGTAAAGTGACCCTAGCGCTATACACGGCAAATGTGCATTTCCCCATACGTTGGCGTTGGACAAGGCTACGAGCAGCCAGCTGTTATCTGACACATTTCTGCATTTATTCTACCCATTCCTAAAAAGTCCGATTAGGAATCCCATAGGACTTGGATATTTACCTCAACATTCCTAAAGGATTAAAATACCACAAGGATCCCTTTGGATACTGAAGGCCATAAATCAGTGTGTTTAGCACATGTTCAAAGAGGCGGATGGATTTGGTGTCACTGATCCTACGACAACGTACACTTTATTATTGTAGGGGTGGCACGCTTTACACTGTATGAGTTATTCTATCAATCAATACAGCTGGAAAGCAAGATAAAAGCTTAAAACATGGCGAGACCCTCCAGAAAGAAAGGCTTTATGCTTCCCTGGATATTGTTTTTCCAACCAGATAAGTTCTAAATCTTCAAAACTCAAGTACAAGAATGGGCCCTCTCCTGTCCGGTCTGTGCGGGACATGACGGCTCTTCCCCCATGTAGATTGTACCACCCTGTCCTAGTCCCAGTGCGGCACCCCCACTCCCAGGCCTCCATGGTGTCACCACTCTCCTCACCTGCCCAGCAGCTCCACGCGCTCCTCTCCTGCCCCGTGGTCTGCCACGCATAGGACTTCTGTGAGTGCCTGTAAGGTGTGCATATGGCCACGCCCCCTTTCTTAAAAAGGGCCGGAGTATCATTACTGGGAACGGTTTCCTGAGGTCACCCATTACCCTGAAGTTATTTAAGTCTGCCTCCCCTTAGGGGAGGCACCTGAGCAACGTTACCTATTAGTTAAGGCATTGCTAGTTCTCAGGTCCCATTACGTTACTGTGTCTAGTTCTGCTTGTTGTGTCCTAGTACCAGTCTTGTGTTCCTAACCGGTGTCTCGTCCTAGAGCCTGATCACTACCACACCTCCGTGCCTCCATGTCTGAGTCACCACCTCCGTACTGTCAAGTCCGAGTCACCATCACCATGCTGCCACATCTGAGCACACCAGCACCGGACATTAAAGCCTAAGCCACACGGCATGAAAAGCGGAGCGAGTGGAAAGCGATGTTTTATTGCATTCCACTAGGACCAATATTACTCTATGTCCCAGCACCTATGAGTGATTATTTTCTCAGCCCTAATCGGACCGAGAAAACAATCACAGCATGCTGCAGGTGCAATGCGAGCCTTGTTTCTCTCGCACCCATTCAAGTCTATGGGGCGAGAGAAAAATCGCACTGCACTCGCAGTACACCAGTGTACTGCGAGTGCAGGGCAAGAATGGCAATAGCCGGCAACGGAGGAGAGAGGGAGATAAATGCCTCCCGCCCCTCCGCAGCGCCGGCTCGCCCCCCACAGATAAGGTCCGATCACATGATCGGACTTCAGTCGCAGTGACACTCGCATGACACTCGGCTCCTGTTGTGCTGCCAGTGTGAGCCGAGTGTCATGCGAGGGTCGCAGTAGATCCCCGTGTGGCCCCGGCCTAAGAGACTTTTCCAGTCCGTAAGAACCGACCTCCACTGGTTCCTGGCAGTCATGCATTTAGGGTCCCTGTGTTGCGTCGGACAATTCCTGTATAAGGGTTCGCTACTGGTTAGCTCCTCCAACGGAGTCCGGTGTATGGCCCAGTGGGTCCACTCACGGATGCTTGCGGCCCCTCGGCGACCGTAACATAGATGACGTCCAGCACATTGCGCAGACTAGGACAGGGCGCCCCTACACTGGATTTGACCTTTTATTCTTCATGATTAAGAGGACTATAAGAAAAAAACCAAAAAAAACCTTTATATCTATTAAACTTACCCCAATATGGTCCTCTTATGTCAGACTGTTGCCACAATCCAAGGGCCGCACATTATATTTGGTGCCCATTTACGGATGAGAGGAGATATATTTCTCCATTAATTCTGTGTCAGAAGTGACCGTGCTCAGCTGTTACTGCATCTGGCGTTCACTATAATGAAAGGTGACCATGCGAATACATGAAAGATTTACCAGGCTTCTGCCCCCAGCATTGGTGGGTCTCAGCTGTCAGACTTCCATTAATAAGACACTGATGGCAGATGTTATCATTGTGTAAATTTATATAGTGGAACAATCCTTTTAATAGTCCTGATGGTGCTCACACATTTTTTTGCCGACTAGTTGGTTGTCCTCAAAAAGACTCATAGTAAAAAGGAAAAAAGGGTCACACCCATTTGGCTAAAATAATAAAAAATAAAATAATAATAATAATAATAATAATAATAATAATAATAATAATAATAATAATATAAAAATAATAAAATACTACATGTACTGTATATACAAGGAGAATAGAGCCATATCTGAGGAACGGAAAGGCGCTGGAATAAAAGAAAAGCACCACCAAATTCCGGAGAATGGCGGCATTTACACCAGGTTAAAAAAAAAAAAAAAAATTACATATTTATGACAAACGACTGCTACTAAAGACCGGTGCAATGAGCACACATTGTGGTAGCACTAATATCACAGTCCTCAGGTTGAATATGACATCTTGGATTTTGCCTCTTCCCCACGTGGTCCTGTAACTATTCCCACAGGCCTCTGGCATTTCCGCTTCCTACCGCTTCTATGGATGAGCGTTAAGCCGAGGTCACATTGGTGTATAGAATCCGAGGCGATCCGATTCTCTCGCATGTGAAAATCGGAGCACAGGTTTGGAGAAAATGGAGAGATTAATTTCTCCATCGTCTCCATTGTCTGTCTCTGTGTTTATCGGACTGCACTCGGATGACATCAGAGTTTAGTCTGATGTGTCATATTCACCCATAAGACTTGTATGATTGCATGTGAACTGAGACACACTGCCAATTGCCGCATGCTGACTCTGCATGAGAAAAAAAAAAACGCTGGGTACGAGGAAGTACCAAGCAAATTGCAAAAGGAAAGGGAAACCCTGTGTCTAGGCAAGGGGGAAGGTGGTGACCCCTGACCAAAGCTACTTCTAGTCCCTGGGGTCCATCACCACCCTAGATAGGTTCCGCACCTATGCACAGAGCCGGAAACCTGCCCCTAGGCATCCATAGTGCTGGGCCCCAAATAGGAAACGGGTGGGATGAGGTCTTCGTCAACCCCACTGAACACTAAAGAAGACACACAAGGAGGACACATGTGGGAAAAAGTGCATTAGAACTTATCCACAGATGACTCAGGTAGAAGTTCAGAAACATTTCAGCAACGATACCACAGATGACTACAAGCCACCTGCTTGCACTCAGAGCTAGAATGAACTGAATATAACCAGCACCAGTCCAGGGAAAATTAGAGTATTTAAACCCAAGGGGAAATACAGATATTAAAAAGCTGAAGTGAATGGGAGTTCCGATGGGTCTTAAATAGAAAAGGATGAAAACCCAGCAGAGGAGCTACTTAGTACACTAAATACTAACAGCAGGAACAATAGAAAGTCAGGGAGCATTTTGCGCAGCCAAACACTGTACACATCAGATGGTGTTTTTTTGGAGTCTTTAAAGCTAACCTATATGTCTAGCATATTGTAAATACTGGGTTTCTTTAAGTTAATACTGCTTATAGCATATAAGAGTATGAAGAGCTTATTCTTCTTAAAGAGAACTTGTCCCATTAAGGCTGGGGTTACAAGAGTGTATAACATCCGATGCGATAGCTAATGACGAGCGCGAGCAGAGTGTCATTCACAGCGATTCGATTCTCTAGCATGCAAGTATCTAATCACAGGTGCGGAGAAGAAGGAGATATTAATCTCTCCATCTTATTCATTGTCTGTCTCGGCGTAAATAGGACTGCACTGAGATGTCATCCAAGTGCATCCGATGTTTTACATGCACTCATAGACTTGTATGGGTGCGACTGCTCCACTTTTTGAAGGCACTCGCGCAGTATGCTGCAATTGTTTTCTCATGCTTTACATGATAATGTGAGCAAGGCCAAAAATAGGAGTCATCGTTGGGCAGCAGGTATCAGAACAGCAGAGGAAAAATAATTCAGAATAAACTATAAATTCATGTTTGTGATGGCTCTGGGCCAAGGAGTGGGCAATCTTATAACTTAAAGGGAATCTGTAAGCAGGTTTTTGCTTCCTCATCTGAGACCAGGATGATTTAGGCAAAGAGACCCTGAGTTCAATGATGAATCACTTAGATTAGTGGCTGCAGCCATTCTGACACACTGAAAGATTTTAGATTTTGTATGTAGCAGAGCTCTGGGAGCTGACCCCACCCACACTAGGCTTTCAGACCACATTTCGAAAGACAGAAGCTGCTAAATCACAGAGGGGGAGCAGAGTCTGACTACAACTGGCTGCTGAGACCCACTAATGAAAAAGATAACAGGCTTAAGCTAACAATGCAGGTAAAAAAACAAACAAAAAACTGAGATAATAGACACAGGGCTGTAATCTCTGTTTTAACCCTTGTAGCATGCTATCTTCAGGTTAAATTGCAGAAATCTGCTGACAGAGACCCTTTAGTGAGACTTCCATCTTTGAGCATCCTTGCAAAGATAGCAGCCAGTCAGCAGCTAGAGACTACATAACTACCGTATTTTTCGGACTATAAGACGAACTTTTTCCCCCCCAAATGTTGGGGGAAAGTAGGGGGGTGCGTTTTATGGTCTGAATGTGGCTGCGGGGAATGAGGGTGCTGCGGTGGAGCGGGTCATCGGGGGCAGGAGCAGGCTGTAGCAGCCTGCCGTGACCACGTGGGCCCGCTCATTTCATATGCACGCCCATCCTCCCGCTTATCATCTCTTAGCGCTAAAGCCAGCGCTGACAGGTGGGCGGGATGATGGGCGGGGGGATGAGGCGGGGTTCGCGCATAATTAACAGCCGGCCCGCATGATCACCGCTGGCAACTACAGCCTGGAGTGATCATATGCGGCTGTATTCACTGCCCCCCGTGCATCATTATCAGCGCGGGGTGCAGTGAATCAGTGTACTCACCCGTCACCATGTGTGGAGCCGTCCCCCCTGCAGCATCGCGATGTCTTCCTGTCTGTGCTGGTCAGCTGATCTGTGCAGAGAGCGGTGAGCAGAGCGATGACGTCATCGCTGTGCGCGCCGCTAGTGTCCACACAGATCAGCTGACCGGCACAGACAGGAAGACATTGCGATGCTGCAGACAACGGTGACGGCTCCACACAGCGGCGCTGCAGCTGAGACAGAGAGGAAGCTGATTGGTGCTGCAGGGAGTGAGGAAAGGTGAGTATAAATGTTTATTTTTTTTTTCTGTGCCACAGGATACAGGCCATATACCAGGATGGGGGTATTTTATGAGCAAGATGGGGGTATATTATGCGCAGTATGGGGGTATATGAGCAGGATGGGGGGTGTATAGCAGGATGGGGGTATATGGGCAGGATGGATGGGAGTATATGAGCGGGATGGATGGGGGTATATGAGCGGGATGGATGGGGGTATATGAGCGGGATGGATGGGGGTATATGAGCGGGATGGATGGGGGTATATGAGCAGGATGGATGGGGGTATATCAGCAGGAGGGATGCGGGTATATGAGCAGGATGGATGGGGGTATATGAGCAGGATGGATGGGGGTATATGAGCAGGATGGATGGGGGTATATGAGCAGGATGGATGGGGGTATATGAGCAGGATGGATGGGTATATGTGAGCAGGATGGATGGGGGTATATGAGCAGGATGGGGGTATATGAGCAGGATCATATACAAGGCAGGAGGATCGTTACCAGAATGGGGTACCTTAGTAGAGAATTTGGGGACATTACCCCCATAACAGTGTCAGCAGCAGATCCTTGCCCCATAACCGTGTGTCATGACCACATTTTTTGGTTAAAATTTTATTTTCATATTTTCCTCCTCTAAAACCAGGGTGCATCTTATGGTCAGGTGCGTCTTATAGTCCGAAAAATACGGTATATAGTGGGCTGTTCATCTCTTCCTATGCTATAACCACTGCTCATATGGCAGGCGGGGAAATGACATAGCATTATATGGCCCCCATTCAGTTGCCAATTTGGCTTTACCCTAGCAAGAGCCCCTCTTACACAGCCCACCATTGCATTGGCACATATAAATTAGAGTTTTGGATGTCATCAATGGGCCGTCCTCAACACAGGATCTAAAATTGCATGTTTTCGTACAGGAGTAGGTATTTTGCAGGTGGAGCCTCCACTCAACGCCAAGTCAGTGCTCAACTGTAAAATGGTGAAGATGCCCTGTTTTTACTGCAAGGAACCAAATGTTTACACTGTAGGGTATAATTCATGGTGGGTTTCTAAGTGATGCTGTAAATAGGAACAGAAAACTACAAAGAACGTTGGCCTCGTGTTCCCTTTCGGAGGATTTAATGAAGGCTCGTTTAGCGTTCCCTTAGCCGTCTATATCCTGTGAGGTCTTTAAGGCATTTCCTGGCCCAGTGTATATCGCAGTGAAGGATCTGTTTCGGATTGAGTTAATTATCTTCACAGAGATGTCTTGACCAGATCTTCAGCCGGGAGGGGAGGGGAGGGGGGCACATGTTCTCTGCACAACAGATAAATGTCAGCCAACCCACCAACATGCATACACACACAATAAATATAAGGCCATGTGTAAACAGCTAAATCAAGGCAGCAAAAGGTTGAGACAGAGAGACTGATTGCCAGAGAAAGTAAAAATATTCCAAAAATATTCTCTAACTACATAAACAGCAAGATACTCTAAAATGATAGTGTTGGTTCCCTCAAAAATAGTCTGGGTGAAATGTGGAGGAGGATGAGGGAAAGGCCAATCTGCTAAACACCTTTTTCCCCTAAAGTATTTGTACAAGAAACTCCCGTGACAGATGACACGATCAGGGATACTATAAATTCTCCATTAAATGTCACCTGCTTAACCCACCAGGAACTATGGGGCCACCTCAAAAACACTATAGTAGACAAATCCCCAGCCTGGATGGCATACACCCCCAAATACTGAGGGAATTAAGTATGGTGCTAAACAAACCATTATTTTTAATCTTCACAGGATCTATACCACTGGTGGATAGCAAATGTGGTCCCAATATTCAAAAGGGAAAAAAATACTGAGCCTGCGAATTATAGGCCAGCAAGTTTAACCTCTACTGTAGGGAAAATCCTTGAGGGTTTCTTAAGAGATGCTATCCTGAAGTATCAATATGGGTTTATGAAGGACTGGTCTGGTCAAACTAATCTGGTCAGCTTCTATGAGGAGGCAAGTTCCAGACGTGAACAGGGAAATGAAGGGTATGTTGTCTATATGGACTTTTCAAAGGCGTTTGACACAGTGCCACACAAAAGGTTGGTACATAAAATGGGAATAAAGGTATTAGGGGAAAATGTGTGTAACTAGGTTAACAACTGGTTTAGTGTTAGGAAGCATAGGATCGTTATTAATGGAACTCTGACTGGGTCACAGTTAACAGTGAGGAACCACAGGGGTCAGCATTGGACCCTCTTCTTTTTAACATTTATTAATGACTTAGGAGTTGTGCAAGCTGGAGGCTTGTGTTGAGAAATTGCACTTAAAGTTTAATGTAGATGAATGTAAGGTTATGTACTTGGGCAGAGGAAATAAAATTTATAATGTACTATATTGTAAAACACTGGGTAAAATGGTCACTGAAAAAGACTTGGGTGTATGGGTGGACAGGAAACTCAACTATAGTGACCAGAGTCAGGCAGCTGCTGCCAAGGGTAATAAAATAATAGGGTGCATTGGAAAGAAGAAAAGATGCTCATACAGAGGACATAGTTTTGCCTCTATACAAGTCCCAAATACAGCCACACTTAGAATACGGTCTCCAATTTTGGGCTCCGGTATATAAGAAAAGCAGAGATGGACTAGGGCTGTATAAGAAGGATAAAGCTGAACTACAACTGCATAAGAAGGACAGAGTTTAACTAGAGCGGGTGCAGAGAAGAGCAACCAAGATTATTAAGGGAATGGGTGGATTGCAATATCAAGATAGATTACACTGTTCTACATATTTTCAAAATTTGTCAGGTTTAGTTATGAAATCAGCCATTTCTTAATGATTTTGACCTTTTGAATTCAAATGTGACAATGAAAATGTTTAGTTGGCTCTTGTTTCTATGTTAGCAAAGAAGGGCAGTGAGCCCCATAGGGGTGAATGGACCCCATGACGATCGGGAGGGTGCAAGGTTAGGAAAGGGTTAATAGGTTTGCATGGGATGGGGGATGTGTGGGAGTACAGGATTGGTAGTAGGGAGCTGTAAGGGGATTGGGGGGGAGCAAGGAAGGGGTGGGGTGTTGGGAGAGGTATAAGAGAGGGGGGTGTGCTGTTTACCTCCCCTTTCGTCGATTGATCTTTGTGTCCCAGGACTTAGTGCTGCTGCTGCTTCCTGCCATGGCTGCCCTTGCTGAACTCCTGGAGATGGTGCGGGGGGCATCCGAGGTCATGGGAGTGGATGCCCTGAGGCAGCAGCTGGCAGCGGTCTGTGGGGCTGGAGCGGCGCCGCCTGCTGTTCCAGCGCCCGGGCCGTGGCTACGTGCTCGGCGGGCGCGACCGCCGGAGCGCTACTCCCCCAGCTGGAGGGGGAGAATCAGATCAAGGAGCCCCTGCGGGGACCCTCCGGAGCAGCGGCGGAGCCCTCCAACTAACCTAGGGGAGCAGCTGGCCACCGGGAGGAATCCGCGACGGAGATCCCGTGGGTCGGGGGTGGGCGGAGCCTCTGCGAGGCCCACTTCCGGTCCGCGGCCTGCGCAGCACCAGACCGGAGCATGGATGACGGCAGCCCCCAGTGATGTGCCGGCTGGGGGTGGCGCTCGGCGTGCCGGATTGCCGGAGGAGACTCCCTGCAGGCCGCAGGGGAGAGCAACAGGACGGGGGATGGGAGCGGATGTGAGCGGCAAGGTCAGGAGATCGGAGGAGGGGTACGGTGGCCCGCAGGCACAGAGGAGATCGGTAGTCACGGTCCCCCCCGGCGAGGAGCGTGCTGGGGGTGGGTCCCGGCGAGGAGCAAGCTCGGCACGGCCTTCCGGCAGTCGGCTGGGAGGGAGCCCACTGAGGACGACAGGAGAAGGGGCGGCGCAGCAGGATATCACGATTACAGCGGGAAGAGACGGCGGCAGGGCGCCACGGCGGGAGAAAAGGAAGAAGTCAAGCAGGAGTCGCCCGGACGAGCGGGGTGCGGTGACCGTGGGGGTTGACGGCCGCCAGGTGCGGGCTGTCCCCTCGCTGGTCCCCCCCTGAGGATTTCGGCAGCGCATCAGACTCCAGCGAGGAAGAAGGAGCAGCGGCAGGTCGGACGGAGCGGCAGCTGGAAGATCGTGGCACGGCTGTTCCGGCGTCGGCTCAACGGCAGCCTGGTGAGCAGACAACAGAAATGTTACATGCTGTGGGTAGCGCGGGCGAGGGCGGGGGTTCCGTCGCGGGACGCGTTGCGCTGGGGGCGAGTGCGGTCGGGCAGTCTGGTTTACTGGGTCCGGAGTTTTGGGGGCAGCTTTTGGGGGTGTTGCAGGGGTTGTCTGCGGAACGGGTTAGTCGGACTGGGCCTGGGGCTCCGGTGGGGGCGTGGGTGGGCCCCACGGAGGTGGTGCGGACAGAAGCGCCGGTGCGCGATGTTGCTGCGGGGGACACGACCTCGGCGGCAGGTACGGGACAGGAGGCTGGTGGGGCGGCTTCCGTGGGTGCGAGTAAGGAGGCGGAAAAGGAAAAAGAAAAGGAGGATGAGGTAGTGCGTTTGGATGATAGGGCACGGAGTGAAATTTATGTGTGCTTTGAAGGGCAGTTAGGGGTTCATTTGAAAAAGGAGGTGAGGGAAAAGATTTGGAAGGGGGAGTATGTGGAAATTTTTTCCCTGCTTCCCTTGGAAAAGTTTAATTTGGATAAGGTGAAACCTAGTGATACAAAAAAGGAGAAGGAGGATGAGGAAAAACGGCGATATAGGTTGATCCCGAGGACGTTTACCAATTGGTTGCAGGCCTTTGCTATCTTAGCCAGTGTGATCGGGGAAAAGGAGCCGGAGCATTGTTCCGCCCTATTTGGATATATGGACGCGATAGGGGAAGCGTATAGAGTATACGGCGGTTTGGGGTGGTTGAGATATGATGAGCAGTTCCGGCAGCGGAAGGCTCTGCGGCCGGGAGTCCAGTGGGGCCACAAGGATATTTCTTTGTGGATGCGGTTAATGACGGCGCCGGCTCAGCCCTTTCGAGGGGGTGCCGGGAGCCCGGGTGCGAGTGGCGGGTCCTCGGCTGGACAGAAAAAGGGAGCTTGTTGGCAGTATAACGAGGGACAGTGTAAGTTCGGGGCCTCTTGTCGGTTCAGACACGAGTGTTCCGGATGTGGAGGGTCCCACCCTCTGGCCAGGTGCTTCAAGAAAGGCAAAGGAAAGGCGGGGGAGGGGTCTGGAAAAAGGGAGGACGCCAGTGAGGGTAGAGGCGATGCTTCCCTATTTAAGTAGATACCCGGATGTGCGGGCGGCGGAGTTGTTGGAACGTGGTTTTACAGAGGGCTTTCGGATTCCGTTTGAATCTGAGGCGCCGGTGTTTCGCCCGGGAAACTTGCGGTCCGCAAAAGAACATCCGGCGGTGGTGAAGGAAAAGCTGCAGAAGGAGGTGGAGTTGGGGAGGGTGGCGGGCCCATTCCAGGACCCGCCATTCTCTAATTTACGGATTTCCCCCCTTGGGGTGGTACCTAAGAAGGAGCCGAACAAATTTCGGCTCATTCATCATTTATCTTATCCGGCGGGATTGTCGGTGAATGATGGGATATCACCGGAATTGTCGGCGGTATGTTATGTATCGTTCGATAGGGCCTTGGAGCTGGTAAGGGGTAGCGGGGCGGGGGGCCCTGATGGCAAAGGCGGATGTGGAAGCAGCTTTTCGTTTACTCCCGGTGCATCCAGAGAGCTTTCATCTCTTAGGGTGTATGTGGGATGGTGAATACTATGTGGATCGTTGCCTGCCGATGGGCTGTTCCATTTCGTGTGCTTATTTTGAGGCATTCAGTACGTTTGTGGAATGGGTAGTCAAGGAGGTGGCACGAGTCCATTCGGTGATTCACTATTTGGATGACTTCTTTTGCGTGGGTCCGGCGGGCTCTTCGGTTTGCTCCTTGTTGTTGTTTACGTTAGAGCGGATCGCGCGGAGCCTGGGTATTCCGTTGGCAAAAGACGAAACAGAAGGGCCGGTGACGGTATTATGTTTCTTAGGTATCGAAATTGATACACTGGCAATGGAATGCCGGTTGCCGGAGGGAAAGCTGTTGGATTTGAAGGCGTCGGTGCGGTTTTTGTCTCAGGCCAAGAAGGTGCGGTTGCGCGAGTTGCAGTCAGTGCTCGGAAAATTGAATTTCGCTTGTCGCATTATGCCGATGGGGCGGATATTTAATAGGAGACTGGCGAGGGCAACCGCAGGGGTAAAAGCTCCAAATCACTTTGTCAGAGTGACAAAAATGATGAAAGGGGATTTGTTGGTGTGGGAGGAGTTCTTGGACCGGTACAACGGTCGGGGCGGTGTCCAATAGCCAGCTGGAATTGTACACGGATGCGGCTGGGGCGACAGGTTTTGGAGCAATTTTTCAAACGCGCTGGTGCGTGGGAAAGTGGCCGCGGCGGTGGGTGGAAGCAGGTTTGGTGAGGAATTTGGCGCTGTTGGAATTGTTTCCCATTATTGTGGCGGTGGAGTTGTGGGGCCCTGTTTTTGCTGGAAGAAGGGTTTGCATGCATTGTGACAACATGGCGGTGGTGCATTCCATCAACGCACTGTCGGCAAAATTCCCGTAGGTTGTGGGGTATTTAAGGCATCTAGTGTTGCGTTGTTTGGAGTTAAACATTTGCGTGGTGGCTCGGCATGTGCCTGGGATTCGCAACGAGGTGGCTGATGCGCTATCACGGTTTCAGTTTTGCAGGTTCAGGAAGCTGGTGCCGGAAGCGGACGCGGAGGGGGAACCTTGCCCGAACTGGCTGTGGGACCTGGCATCGGTGTAGCTTTTGAGGGAATTCGGAGATCGGTGTCTGAGGCTACTTGGTGCCGATATCAGGCGGTGTGGCAGGAATGGGCAAAGTTGGAAAGTAGGGAGTTCATGGAGTCGGGTTACCAGGGTCGAGTGTTGGGGGTACTGATGTTAATAAGTGGGGATTTTTCGGAAGGCAGGTCTGTTTCGGTGATTGGTTGCAAGTTGGCGGTGTTGACCTTTTTGTTCCAGATGCAAGGGGTTCGGGACGCGACTAAGGATTTTCTGGTGCGACAGGCGATGAAGGGTTTTCGAAAAGGGGCTCAGTCGCGTGACTGTAGGCGGCCGGTGTCATTGCCATTGTTGGTGCGTTTGGTGGGGTGTTTAGGGGAGTTGTGTTCGTCTCCTTATGAGCGGGTGTTGTTCTCGGTAGCTTTTGTACTGGCGTTTTTTGGGGCCTTTCGTATTGGCGAATTGGTCAGCCCGACTAAGCAAGCGATGGGTGGTTTGCTGTTGGGTGATGTGATGCTGGGGGAGGATAGAGTGGAATGTCGGCTTCGTTTTTCTAAGACGGATCAGAGGGGCCGGGGGCGCTTAGTAGTGCTGTACGCTTTACCGGGGCACCAGTTGTGCCCGGTGTTACATGTGTCAGAGTTTTTAAAGGTGCGCGGCGGTTACCCTGGTGTTTTTCTTAGACATACGGACGGATTGGCTTTGTCGCGGTATCAATTCAATGCGGTGCTGAAGATGGCTCTAGCAAGGGTGGGGGAGGAGCCAGGTGAGTACGGGTCTCACTCCTTCCGGATTGGGGCGGCAACGGAGGCCGCCAGGTGGGGCTTGAGTGAGGATTGTATCCGGCGGATTGGGAGGTGGGAGTCTTCCAGGTTCCGTTTGTACATTAGGCCTCACTTGGTCAGGTGATGGTCAGGGGTGGGGGATTCAAGGTTGGTGTTAGATGCCGGTTTGTGGGCAATTTCTTGTGCTGTTGCTGTTTTTATTCGTGGTCTTTGTATTTTATAGGTCCATGCCTTGTGTGGATCCTCGGGCACTCCTATGTGTATTGGGGAGCGTTGCGGGCGGATGTGCGGCGTGACGGTCGGCAGCTCGGAGTGTCGGTGTCGGAAGCTCGAGTAAAGTGGCTCGGAATTCGGGGCATGACCTGGGGTAGGGTGCGCCCTGAGGTGGCTTATTATAGCCGTATGGATCGTGTCCCTGATGTGTTAATTTTGCATGTGGGAGGGAACGATTTGGGAGTAAGGTCGGCGAGGGAATTGAAAAGGGATATAAAGCTGGACCTGTTACATTTGTGGAGGGCGTTCCCGGGCATAGTTATCGTTTGGTCGGACATTATAGCTCGGACGCAGTGGCGTTTTGGGAGGTCGGTGGACCGTATTAATAGGGCTCGGAGCAAGCTGAACCGGGCTATTGGCAGGTTTGTGGCGAGAAATGGTGGGTTGGTGGTGCGGCATAGAGAATTGGAGGAGTCCACGGAGCAGTATCTAAGGAGAGATGGGGTTCACCTGACTGATGTGGGTCTGGATTTATGGATGTTGGGTTTGAGGGATGGCCTAGAGCAAGCACTGGGGGTGTGGGGGGCCCGGGCCAAGTAAGGGTGTCACTTGGCCGGCCTGTGGCGGGGTGATAGGTCCGTCTGAGAGGTTGGGAGTACCGACAGTCGGCTTGTTGGTACGAAGTCGCTCAAGGGGAGTGGCTTCGGAGTGGATGGGAACTTGTGGGCGGAGGTCCCGCAGGTTCTGGGTAGGGGTAATTAACGATGGAACGTTGTTACCCCTCACCTCGGGCCGGGTGGTCACGGCCGAGGTGGTCCTCTGGGCCGGTTTGGAGGTTACGGCCGGGGGGTTAGGAATGATGGTTTGCCTCTCGGACGGATCTATCGGTGTTTCTGGTTATACGGGTATATATATGTATAAGGTTAAGTTTAACAATTGAGTGGCATGTTGGGCCACAAGTTTGGTATACATATATACGGTAAAATAAAACTGTGGCCATTCCTGCAATAAAGTCGTGGTTCTCGTCTTCATTTAGGTAGATATGGTACGGGGGGTGTGTTTTACAGGATAACCTGCTTATCCCTTATAGATGCGTCAAGAGTTTTCCTTTTACTGCTACATATAAATCAATTTCAGTACTTTGAAACATTATTTTTTGCAAATATAAAGATGCAGAATATGTTTTTATGCCAATTTTCTGATATTTTGAAGAAACGTAGTAACAATTCAAATTCCTAAAACCTGTCTAAACACTATTTTGAATTATTAATGGTTACAGAAATTGCACTACAACATTTGATCCTCATTCAGTGACCACTCTTTTACTTGTCTCTTGTCCTCCTGCATCGGATCATCTCGTACAATTGTCCAGAGGGGCCACAATTGTCCAGCAGTAAACAGCAGCATTGATGGATTCCATATTTTTTTATATCTTTTCTCCATATCCGCAATATCTTTGTGAAATATCTCCCTGCGCTCGTCCCTCACTGCTCCGCAGTTTGGTGGAAAAAAAAAAAAGTCTAGATGAGAATGTAAGAAATTAATCTTTAGGGACATATTACAGCCAAGATTCTGATATGTTTTGAGAAGATGTTCCACCAACTCTTCATAGTTATCTGCTCATGTTTCACTAAAATAATGAGTTACCGCTAATGCTACCGATGCTGCATTTCCTTGCACTGTAAAAAACAGAGAAACTCCTCCAATATATGGGGAAGATGCACCCAGGTCCAAATTTTCCATCAAGGCCCTTCGATCCCCAGTTACACCACTGGAGGTCAACCACCTTAAAGTCACCACAGAGGGGCCACAAATGTTAGCCATAATTCAACATGAAACAGCTGTTGATGTGCCTGTTGTAGAAGGTGGTCGTGTCCTCCCCCCCCCCCCAAATACTGAGTTTTATATGTGCTTAGCAGCAATGCTGCAGGAGGATGCGGTTTTCCGAATGTAGCGGAGCTAGAGTTGTGCAGCGGCCGGCACTGCCCAGCGCTGAGGCCTGTTAAAGCCAACTGAATGTTCTGTAGCTGTAATAACATATACATACATTTATACATAGCTGGGAAGCTGGGAGCAAAAGTGTGATAAGTGACAGATGGCCGAGGGTTGGCTAGAGAGATGGGTGTCTAGAGTCAGTTCTGCAGTAGGGTTCCTGGAGTAAAGATATGACCTTGTAATTCGGGTCCGTAAGGTATCCTCCAGGGACCTGGGGCTTACAACTCACCTTAGGACGGGCTTAGAAAAGTCCAGGGATTAGACAGACGTCCAGAGGGAGGGTACCTAGGGACGGGCCGAAGGATATCGAGTGGCTAAAAGCCGTCAGAGGCAGTGAGAGGATCACAGGTAGCCGCAGAGAGAACAACAGGGGGCGAAGGTATAGACCCAGCAGCTGGAGGACTAGGTCCCAGATAGCTGCATAGGCGAAGCCGGAGTACCCTGGTAAAAAGCGGCAGCAGAACCGTATAACTGTGGATATATATAAGAAAATATAATAAACCGTTTACAGTTAATTTGCCAAGTGTTCTCCAGTGTCATGTGATTATCTACTATGTCTATGATGGTGACCAGCTGCAGGGTGCTAGACGCTGCCCTGGAGAGTACAGTAAGGGTTGCACATACTGCCCTAAGTGGTCTACAAGCACTGGCCCTCTCTGACGAAGCAGTGTGGAGCCCTCATGGCCCAACATCCACACCTTCCTTCATGGTCAGATTTCTTTCATGTGGACTGCAAGACGGCATTTAGGTGGCTTGTTTTGGATGAATCAATGACGATTCCACATTTCTCTCTATTAGGACTCCTCTTCAGAGCTTCCACTTAAGTGCTGATGTTGATGCATGCCACAAGATCATCCTCCATGAAGGAGCATTGGAAAAAATCTTTAGCACAGTTGTGAAACAAAAATCTAAACATTGCCCGCTAGGAGATTCCATTGTGGGGAATAGCGCGATCCCCGCCATTTCATGTTAGATCCCACTGTTAGAGCTTGACAGCGTGATCTAACTAGTTAACAGGTGCGGGTGGATTTCCAATCCACCTACACCTGGTAGTTGATCAGATCAGCGAGCCTGCATTAAAAGGACAACCACAAACAATGACGTATAGGTACGTCATAGGTCGTGAAGGGTAGTGCTATATAAGTGAGTAAAATAAATAAATATTTATTTTCAGAAAGCACAAAATTGAGTTTAACAGTTTTCATCTCTAAACCAATTTGGGTATGTGACGCCCCTGAACTAGTCAGGGTGTCACAGGGTACTGCACCCTTTCCTTCTAGTGCAGGACTCAACCCCCCATGGTTCCGGGATCCTAACTATTAGTAGTGCTTTATCAGCATGCAAATCCTAGTCACACCCAGGGCCGGATTATAGGCGGGGCAGACGGGGCTCCCGCCCAGGGGCCCCCACCACAAGAGCTTCTGAGGGGGCCCCCACCACCATCGGTGTGGGCGCCATTTTATTAACGCCGCAGTGTGGTTCAGGACCGCACTGTACCTTTAAAGAATTTCAATCCCGGCCGTCACTTTTCTGTGGGCTGCGTCTGCTAGGATGACGTCACCGCGCACCTGTTGCTGCTTCTAAGTTCCTGCCGTAGAGGAGCTTGTGGGAGGACCGGAGGTCTCAGTGGATCCCGGTAAGTATGAGGTCATTAATCATGGTGCCGGCCGGGCAGGAGGCTGCAGTGAGGAGGGAGCAGGACGCCGCTGATAACACCAGACCGGATTCCATAGTGTCAGCGGCAGCACTGCCCGGGATCAGTGTGAGTTATTGCCGGAGTCTGAACTGCAGCAGATCAGGTCGGGCTGTCAGTGCCGGGTCATCGGCTGCAGCCTCATCCCTCCCCTGCAATAACTCACACTGATCTCCAGCACAGACATCACTACACAGATCCTGCACTGATCACATCTGAGCCTGCAGCACACATTACACTATATGGCCCATATTACATATAGAATATGTTACATCCTGTCCTGTAGGTCCAGGTGTGATCAGTGCAGGGGATTGTATATCTGTGTACATGGTATATCACATCCAGTGTACAGAGCAGTGTGATATACTGTGTACACACATCAGATGGTATATAATAATGTGTATATTCTATAACATCTGGTGTCTGTATCACAGTAAACCCGGTCAAATGCCGGGGGGGCCCACTCGCAGTGGCATGAGTGGCGTAGCGCTAGTAAGGGAGGCCCGGTGCCCGCGCTTCCTCCCCCCGCCGAGGATCACGCTTTCAATTGTATCGGCATCACAGCTGCCGATACAATTGAGAGCAATGATGAGATGGAGCGGCGCGCTCTCTCTCATGATTCTCCTCGCTGTGTCTGTCGGCATTCTGACAGCTCTGCAGCAGAGCGTGGTGACGTGATCACTGCGTGCCTGCTGAGAGGTCAGAGAAAGCGACAGCAGTGGACGCGCTGAGGAGACCGGAGGAGCGGGGGAACGAGGAGAAGTGAGTATGTACAATCACTGTGGCCAGACGACCATGGGGGTGCATTAAATGATATGGCGGCTGTATACTACATGAGGGTGCCTAATGCTATCTGGTTCTGCACTGTGCTATATAGGGGCTGTATACTACATGAAGGTTCCTAATGCTATCTGGTCTGCATTGTGCTATATAGGGGCTGTGAACTACGTGAGTGTCTAATGCTATCTGGTTCTGCACTGTGCTATATACGGGCTGTACACTATATGAGGATGCCTAATGCTATCTGGGTTTGCTTTTTGCTATATACGGGCTGTATACTACGTGAGGATGCCTAATGCTATCTGGCTCTGCACTGTGCTATATAGGGGCTGTGTACTATGTGAAGGTGCTTAATATTATTTGGTCTACTCTGTGCTATATAGGGGCTGTGTACTATGTGAGGATGCCTAATGCTATCTGGGTCTGCACTGTGCTATATAGGGGCTGTGTACTACATGAGGGTGCCTAATGCTATATGGGTGTGCATTGTACTATATGGGGGGCTGCATAGTGCCATATGGGGGCTGCATAGTGCCATAAGGGGGCTGCATAGTGCCATAAGGGGGCTGCATAGTGCCATAAGGGGGCTGCATAGTGCCATAAGGGGGCTGCATAGTGCCATATGGGGGCTGCATAATGCCATATGGGGGCTGCATAGTGCTACATGGGGGCTGCATAATACTATATGGAGGACTATGGGAGCTTCATAACACTATATGGAGGAATATGGGGGCTGCATAATACTATACCCCCAGAGTTGTATGTCCTCTACACCCCAGAGCTGTATATCCCCAGAGCTGCATGTCATCCCCCCACCTCAGAGCTCTTTGTCCCCCCCACCTCAGAGCCACTGCCCCCCTCTAGAGCTGTATGCCCCCCATTGCTATGTACCCCTTTCCTCAGTAATATGGATGTCCCCAGTAATGTGTATGTCCCCAGCCTCTCTTGTGATGTATATACAGCAGTGTTAGTGTTCTCTATGTGCGGCCATGTCTGTTAGTGTCAGCCACCAATCAGCGTGGAACAGACACATGCCCAGGAGGAGTTGGATGGAGACAAGCGGGGAGGTGAATGAGGCTGTTGCCGGCTTCCCAATATTAAAAATTAGATAAAAATATAAAAATGTGTCTGTGTGCATGTGTGATGCGTATCTATGTGTCATCTATGTATGTCGGTGTGTATGACTGTGTCTAGATTTATGTCTGTTTATATGTGTTTTTGTGAATTTGTCTTTAAATATATACTGTATGTGTACGTATGCCTGTATGTGTATGTACAGTATCTGTGCATGTCTATGTGTGGATGGGGCCCACTGAGACTCTTTCGCCCAGGACCTACAAAAACATGGAGCCGGCCCTGCGTGTACCAGTCATGTATTCTCCTGTACACTGTACAGGGGCGTACCTTTGGGGGGCATGAGGCATATCTGCCCCTGCACAGCAATCAGGGGGGCACCATTGGAAAATGTGAGGCAGCAGTATGGTGGGAGAAAATTGTAAGTGGACAGTATTGAGAAAGAAAAAAGAAAAGTGTGAGGGGCATAGAATGGAGACTGGGTAGTGGGGGAGGGGGGATAAGCAGTATAGAGAAGGGGCAGTATGGTGGCCAGTGTGAGGGCACAGTATGCTGAGCTGGGGGAATGTGAGACTGAGGTGCAGTATAGAGAAGGAGCAGTATGGTGGCCAGTGTGAGGGCACAGTATGGAGGGCACAGTATGCTGAGGAGGGGGAATGTGAGACTGAGGTACAGTATAGAGAAGGAGCAGTATGGTGGCCAGTGTGAGGGCACAGTATGGAGGGCACAGTATGCTGAGGAGGGGGAATGTGAGACTGAGGTACAGTATAGAGAAGGAGCAGTATGGTGGCCAGTGTGAGGGCACAGTATGGAGGGCACAGTATGCTGAGGAGGGGGAATGTGAGACTGAGGTACAGTATAGAGAAGGAGCAGTATGGTGGCCAGTGTGAGGGCACAGTATGGAGGGCACAGTATGCTGAGGAGGGGGAATGTGAGACTGAGGTACAGTATAGAGAAGGAGCAGTATGGTGGCCAGTGTGAGGGCACAGTATGGAGGGCACAGTATGCTGAGGAGGGGGAATGTGAGACTGAGGTACAGTATAGAGAAGGAGCAGTATGGTGGCCAGTGTGAGGGCACAGTATGGAGGGCACAGTATGCTGAGGAGGGGGAATGTGAGACTGAGGTACAGTATAGAGAAGGAGCAGTATGGTGGCCAGTGTGAGGGCACAGTATGCTGAGCTGGGGGAATGTGAGACTGAGGTGCAGTATAGAGAAGGAGCAGTATGGTGGCCAGTGTGAGGGCACAGTATGCTGAGCTGGGGGAATGTGAGACTGAGGTGCAGTATAGAGAAGGAGCAGCATGGTGGCCAGTGTGAGGGCACAGTATGGAGGGCACAGTATGCTGAGGAGGGGGAATGTGAGACTGAGGTACAGTATAGTGACTGTATAGTGAAGGAGGTAGGCAGTATAGAGAAGGGGCAGCATGGTGGCCCGTGTGAGGGCACAGTATGGAGGACACAGTATGCTGTGGAGGGGAATGTAAGACTGAGGTGCAGTATGGTGACTGGATAGTGAAGGAGGTAGGCAGTATAGAGAAGGGGCAGCATGGTGGCCAGTGTGAGGGCACAGTATGGAGGGCACAGGATGCTGAGAAGGGGGAAAGTGAGACGGAGATACAGTATAGTGACTGGATAATGAAGCAGGTAGGCAGCATAGAGAAGGGGCAGCATGGTGGCCAGTCTGAGGACACAGTATACTGAAGAGGGGGAATGTGAGACTGAGGTGCAGTATGGTGACTGGATAGTGAAGGAGGTAGGCAGTATAGAGAAGGGGCAGCATGGTGGCCAGTGTGAGGACACAGTATGGAGGTCACAGTATGCTGAGGAGGGGGAATGTGAGACTGAGGTGCAGTATGGTGACTGGATAGTGAAGGAGGTAGGCAGTATAGAGAAGGAGCAGCATGGTGGCCAGTGTGAGGGCACAGTATGGAGGACACAGTATGCTGCGGAGGGGAATGCAAGACTAAGGTGCAGTATAGTGACTGGATAGTGAAGGAGGTAGGCAGTATAGAGAAGGGGCAGCATGGGGGCCAGTGTGAGGGCACAGTATGCTGAGGAGGGGGAATGTGAGACTGAGGTGCAGTATTTATATCTAAATGCTACAGTTCGTGCTCTACTGTTATGGTTAAAATGTTAACGTTATTGGGCCCCCACCAGATTTTCTGCCCAGGGGCCCCCACCAACCTTAATCCGGCCCTGGTCACACTTCACACCACACCCTGTCAGGCACCCCAGTGGGTGGTCTAGCTGGAACAGGGCTACCCGCCTAGGGGTCAGACAGACTGGTGGAAGGGGCAGAGTCAGAGTAGTGGTAGCCCTCAGAGAGTGAGGAGCTAGAGCAGGGGTGGGCAATTAATTTTCCCATGGGGCCGCATGAGAAATTGGGATTGGTTTAGAGGGCCGGACTAATATAATTACCTCAGTTCTACCCAATATACTACATCACTACACCCCCTCCATATACTACACCTGTAATAAACTACATCACTACACCCCCATATACTACACCTGTATTATACTACACTCCCTCCATATACCTGTAATATACTACACCCCCATATACACCTGTATTATACTACACCACTATATAATACACCTCCGATATACTACATCATTACACCCCTATATACTACACCTGTAATCTACTACACCTCCATATAGCACACCTGTAATCTACTACACCTCCATATAGCACACCTGTAATCTACTACACCTCCATATAGCACACCTGTAATCTACTACACCTCCATATAGCACACCTGTAATCTACTACACCTCCATATAGCACACCTGTAATCTACTACACCTCCATATAGCACACCTGTAATCTACTACACCTCCATATAGCACACCTGTAATCTACTACGCCTCCATATAGCACACCTGTAATATACTACACCTCCATATAGCACACCTGTAATCTACTACGCCTCCATATAGCACACCTGTAATATACTACACCCCTATATAGCACACCTGTAATATACTACACCTCCATATAGCACACCTGTAATATACTACACCTCCATATAGCACACCTGTAATATACTACATCTCCATATAGCACACCTGTAATATACTACATCACTATACCCCTATATAGCACACCTGTAATATACTACATCTCCATATAGCACACCTGTAATATACTACATCTCCATATAGCACACCTGTAATATACTACACCCCTATATAGCACACCTGTAATATACTACACCTCCATATAGTACACCTGTAATATACTACACCTCCATATAGTACACCTGTAATATACTACACCTCCATATAGCACACCTGTAATATACTACACCTCCATATAGCACACCTGTAATATACTACACCTCCATATAGCACACCTGTAATATACTACATCACTATACCCCCATATACTACACCACTAGCCTGCACCCCCATATCACACACACTACACCCCATACAGCCTGCACCCCCATATCACACACACTACACCCCCATATGTCACACACCATGCCCACATATCTCACCCTGCCTGTACACCAACTTACCCCTCTCAAACACTCTGCACCCGTTCACATCCTTCTGTCAGTCTTCAGCCCTCATATGCCACTCACCCTGCAACTCCATCTTCCCTCATATGCACTCACCCTGCAGCCCCCCTCCCCCTCATGTCCCCTCTTTTCTCATTACCAGTCATCATGTGTCCACATCTCCTTCAGCATTCAGCATGTCTTGCTTTCTGCCCGGCATCCTGTGTCTCCTCCCACACAGTCACATGGGCGTGACATCATCGCAGGTCCTGCAAGATTAATTACTCGGTCTGTTGTGCTGCTTCTTCTCCTGCAGGGCGGGCGGGAACTTTTGAAATGACACACGCAGCGCAGTACTGACAACGTCAGAGCGCGCGTGTGTCACTGACAATTAGTGCCGGCAGGGAACAGAGGAAAGACTCCTGCGTTCCGCTGCCTGCACTGACTGTGCGGACCTGCACAGGATCTCTCCGTGCTCGGCACGCTGCAGCCCGGCTCCACTGTATCGGCTGAAGACGGGCGGGCCGGTCACAGAGAGCAGGCGGGCCGGATGTGGCCCGCGGGCCGCTACTTGCCCAGGTCTGAGCTAGAGGGTGGTGTTGGAGCTCCCTGGGAGACGTTGGCTAGGTCGCAGATGGTGGTCTGGGACCAAAGGAGTCGGAGAACCGGGCGCAGGGTATTGGAGAAAGGTGCCAGGCTTAGTTTTGGGGAAAGGTTGGCACTGGAGTATCTAGTAACCGAACCGTTACCGAGCACGGCGAGGTACTGGACCCTAGATCAGGGAGTAACTTCACGCAACCTGATAATTAACCTGTGGAGGATAGACTCTTTATGAACTTTCCCCAAGAGCTTAGAGATCGAAGGCATCAACACAACGAGGGGGATAGGGCTTTCCAGCTTATGTGGCCCACTAAAATCCCAAGTGTCAGCCATCGAGAGCACAGCTTCCTTACTTAACAGTGGGGAGCGGGACCCCGAAAGCTTCAAGCATAGAGGTCACTCAGAACATCTAAAATACAGTGCATGGAGGCAAGGTACAGACCATCAGCAATACCAAAGGGAGCGGACTCCCGGACGAGCTCCCCTGAAGTGGCAGTGGCACCCAGAGACTTGGTTTACCTTTGTGTCAGAGTCTGCTTTGCGGTCACATCACTATCAACACTGCCTGAGTGAGTACGCTGTCCTCCCCTGCTTCAAATCTGCACCACGCTCCCCTACACCTCTGTCATCCAGAGTCCCGGGGCCTCCCCTACCCGTGGAGGGAACGTCATCTGGCTGCTCCACTCCATCTCCCCCGGGTTACAGGTTATGGGCAGTAAATTCTGTGACAGGGCATTGATCCAGGTAGATGGTCTGATTACAACATGTGGTGTCGAGAAGGAATTTTCCCCCTAATATGGAGCTTCGTGTCTGCCCCATGGGGTTTTTTGCCTTCCTCTGGATCAACATGTTAGGCTATAGGTGGAACTCAATGGCACCTTTCCAAAATTGTGGGTAAACAACTTTGTTTCAAGTATGTGATGCTCATTCAGACTCACGTGTGTGAAGTAACAAGTGTGGGCAATATGAAAATCACACCTGAAACCAGATAAGGGAGAAGTTGACTCAATATTTGCATTGTCTGTTTCAGCCATACTAAGCATGAAGAACAGAAAAAAAAACAAAAAAAAACAAAAACAAAAACCACTGTCTGAGCACTTGAAAACCAAAGTTGTTGAGAAATAGCAACAATCTCAATAATACAAGTCTATCGACAGAGATTTTGATGTTCCTTGTCCACAGTGAGCATTATTATTAAGACATTTACAATTTATGGCATTGTAGCTAATCTCCCTGGACGTGGAAGGCAGACAAAAGTTGATGAAACATTACAATTCAGGATTGTCTGGATGGTGGATAAGCCCCAATCAGGTTCCAAAGAAATTCAAGCTGTCCTGCAGGCTCAGGGTGCATCAGTGTCAGTGCGAATTAGGGTACTTTCACACTTGCGTTGTTTGGCATCCGTCGTAATCCGCCGCTTTGGGAAACAGCGCAATCCGTTAACGGATGTGCGCTTTTTCCCATTGACTTGTATTGATGACGCATTGCGACGGATGGCCTTGTGTTGTATCCGCCGGCCAACGCGGCGTTGCATCCGCCGGGCGGAAAGAACGCAACATGTAGCGTATTTCTGCGCTTCCCAGAGCGTCAAAAAACGCAATGTGTTGGATTCAGTCGACGTCCGTCATTTCTATAACGGAAGCCTATGGTGGTGGAATCCGGCGGAATCCGTCATTTGACGGATTCCTGTGACAGATCCGTCTTTACACCACTGCACATGCTCAGTTGAGTAAACTGCTAAAAAAAAAAGCTACAACGGATTCCGTTGTTTTGCAGGATCCGTCGCATCACTTGTGCCACCATATGCAACGCATTCGTTACATCCGTCACACAACGCAATGCGAAGGATGCCGCACAACGCAAGTGTGAAAATAGCCTTTGCTATCAACAGTTGAATGAAATTAAATACTATAGCAGGAGACCCAGGAGGACCCCACTGCTGATACAGGTGTGTCGCCCTGGGCAAGCCAGGGGACACAGGTCACACACCACCACACCCCACACCCCAGGTAGGCACATCTGCTAACCAGAAATCCTTGTTGCCTTCCTCCAAGAGTCTGTTGATGCACACCAGGGGGTGGGCCAGGCGGTTGGCTCCGCCCACCAAGGAGCTCACAACTCTGGAGGCAGGAAGTTACCAGGCAGAAAGCTCAGGGAGGAGGAGGTGGAAGGAGGCAGAAGGCCCAGGCAGGGCAAGTGTGAGGAGCAAAAGTAAGAGTAAACAACAAGAAGTGAAAGTAAGAGAAGTGAAAAAGGAGGAAAGCAAGAAGAGGTGACAGAGCAAAGAGTGAGCAAGCCTGAGAGCCCAGCTTTGTGTAGGGCTAGAACAGCAAGGTCAGCGACGGCGGTGACTGTCCGGAGGGGGACCGTTTGGAGGTTCCTGGAAGGACCCCGTTGGCTGTGTGCCCGGTGGTCTGGAGCAGTGTTCCGAAAGACAGTCAGCACCAGGGCAGGGGCCTCTCGGACCCCGGCAAGGCTAGGAGTCGCCCAATTTGCCGAATCCGTCAGTGAAGGGGACGTAGATTCCCCCAACAACCAAGTCCTGATTGAAGGCAACAGTCCAACCTGTACAACAGAGGCACCGCCACCGCCAGGGCACCAGTCTCTGAGGGCCAGCGCCTGCGGGCAAAGTGTAGTGCTCCTCCGGCCCAGCTTGAAGCCGGGGAGCGGGTTACCGGTGGGGACCCATCGCAACCATCCGTACATACAGGTGCAAGGAAGAGGGACATCACCGTCACCTACCGGGGAAGCAAAGCAGCCGTCTGTGGGACCGTCCTACCAGCCGTTTGGTTTACCGTACAAACTGTGTCCAAGTCTCAGGCTGAGTGAGTACCATAGTGCCGCAAGGCACAGCGCTGCCCCCGCGTCCCTGCGCCCACCAGGCCCTGCACCTCACAAGCCATCACCGGGCCCCGGGATCACCAACCCCTACCCACGGAGGGGCAACACAACACCTGGCTGCTCCCCATCACCATCCCCGGGATCCCCGCATTGAGCAGCGGTGGTGCTACATATCACCACAACCGTGGGTGGCGTCACGGACATTATCCCAACATCCCAAAACCCCCCTTTCACTCACGGGCGAGGAGTGCCGCTCGAGGAAAACCCCCGGGATCCGGCCTACGGCTCGAGCCACCACTGAGCAGCCGGACCCGAGCAGAAGGGGTGAGCGCGGTGTGCTGACACCCTCCTCCCCGCCCGCGACACAGGCATAAGAAACAGATTTGCCAAAATGTACGCGAGTAAGTGAAAATCCTATTGAGAAAACGTTTTGCGGATAGACCAGACCAGGATACAGATTTTTGGAAAAGCACATCATTCTATCGTTTACCGAAAATGGAATGAGGCCTACAAAGAAAAGAACACAGTACCTACAGTCAAATTTGGTGACGGTTCACAGATGTTTTGGGGTTGTTTTGCTGCCTCTGGCACTGGGTGTCGTGGGAATCATGAAATCTGAAGATTTTAGGTGGCAATGTAGTACCCAGCGTCAGAAGGCTGCGTTTGTGGCCGATGTCTTGGGTCTTCCAGCAGGACAATGATTCCAAACACGCAAATGAAGCCCCCAGAAATATATGGAAACAATGCGATGAAGAGTTCTGAAGTGGCCGCAATGAGTCCAGACTAAATCCCATTGACACCTGTGGAAAGATCTTAAAATTGCTGTTGGGAGGCACCTTCAAATATGAGAGACCTGGAGCAGTTTATAAAGAAGAGTCCAAAATTTGAGTAGAGAGGAGTAACAAGCTTTTTGATGGTTACAGGAAGAGATTGATTGCATTTATTCGAAAAGTGTGCAACCAAATAAGTTGAGGGTGCTAATAATTTTGTCTTGCCCATTTTTGTAATTTTGTGTGAAATGATGTCCAGTTTTTTTTGTGTGTTTTGTTCCAATACATGCAAAGGAAATAAACATGTGTATAACAAATCATGTGATTGCAATAATTTTCCGGGAGAAATACTTCATTTTCAGGAACAATTTCAGGAGTGCCAACACTCTTGGCCATGAACGTATTTATATTTCAAATTTCCAGCAATTTTGTTAGTAACAGAATGAGCCATTTTCAGTAAAAATGATACTTTAAAGGGAACCTGTCAGGAAAAAATGACTGTTCAAACTGAGCACAGTAGCTTGGTGCACATTTAGTGTGCCGGAGCAGCTCGATGCACCTGTCGCGGGCGGGGAGGGGACGCTGCGCTCACCACGCTCGGGTCCGCCGCTGCTGCTGCTCGGTGGCTCGAGCGGTGGGTCGGATCCGGGGACTCGAGCCGCGCTCCTCGCCCGTGTGTGAAAAGGGGAATGGTTTGGTGGATTTATTGTCCATGACGCCACCCACGGTTGTGGCGAGGTTGTGACACCACCGCTGCTCTGGACGGGGATCCCAGGAGCGATGACAGGGAGCAGCTTAGATGTTGTTCTTCCCCTCCGTGGGTAGGGGGATTGGTTGTCCCGGGGCCCGGTGAGGGAGGGATGGCAGGCGGGTTACGGGGCCTGGTGAGGTGCAGGGTCGCGGGGGCAGCGCGGCGCCGCACGGCACAGTGGTACTCAGCCAAGGATGAATGCAAGTCTCCGGTAAAACAAACGGCTGGCTGGACGGGTCCCACAGATGGCTGCGGTTGTTCTTCTCCCGGTAGGTTGGTGGTGACTGCCTTTCCCTGCACCTGGGTTATGTTCTCGATTCTGGTGGCTTCCCACCGGTAACCCGTTCCCCAGCTTGGATGGATGCTGAAGGAGCCCCTTTTGCCCGCAGGCTCTGGCCCTGGGAACTGTAGTCTTGGCGGTGACTGTGTTTCCCTTCACTGTTTGAGATGTTGCCTTCAATCACGTCTTGACTGCTGGGAAACCCCGGAGGTTCCCATCGCTAACGGATTTGACCGGTTTTACGGCGACTCCTAGCCTGGTCGGGGTCCGTAAGCCCTGCCGGATGGTGCTGGCTTCCCTTCGCTCCCCGATCTGGTACCGGCGGGCCACCGCCCGTCCCCGGTCCTTACGGTTCACTTCAATCAGCCTCTCCTGCAGACGGTCACCACCGTCTGCTAACCTTGCTGTATGTGCCCGGGCCACGCACCCGGACACGGTCAGTCTCCTCTACTACCACTTCCCTTCTCCACTCCTCAAACTCCAAACTCATCTCTCTTCCTTTTCCCGCCTCCAGGACTGTGAACTCCTCGGTGGGTGGGGCTAACTGCCTGGCTCCACCCCCTGGTGTGGACATCAGCCCCTGGAGGGAGGGCTTTTACCTAGATGTGCCTAGCCGGGGTGTGGGGTGTGTTGTTGCAGTACCTGTGACGTCCTGGCTTGTTCAGGGCGCCACACACCCTCCCAACTATCCAATCTTCATTGGATTGACAACTCTGGCTTTACAGGAGTCCGGTGAGCAACAAACAAGTATGGTTGGTGTGAAGGAGCACTGGACTGCTCAGCCGCACCAAGGGGGTGCACCAAGCCATTGTGCTTAGTTTGAACAGTAATTTTGTGCTGACTGATTCCCTTTAAAAAGGGGGGTGGGGTGTCCTAACCGGTAAATTTATGGAGTATCGAAAGAATGGAAATGCCATAAATGTCACCTGTGGGACCCTCATCTACCATACATTTATGGGAAATGCTGTGCATGTTCAATATGAGAATACCGCTATAAATTGACCATAATAATTATATTCCACCATTTTTGCTGAAGCTCAAAAGCCGTTCCCCAATAAAGTAGAACAAAGATCTCGTGCTGAATTGCAACATGTATAGGTGAATCATCAGCTGAGCAAACATTTGTATGGCCACCTGTAGGCGCTATGCACATCATATTTTGCCATCTGTCAGATGTACAGGTCTGTATTATAAAAGATGGTGTACAAATATATACTACTAGAAGGTGGCCCGATTCTACGCATCGGGTATTCTAGAATTTACGTATTGTGTAGTTCATGTATGATTTTTGTTATAATATATAGATGTTGTTGTGTGTAGTTACCAAGTGTTTGTGTAGGGCGCTGTACATGTTCTGAGTGTCGCGGGGGGTGAGAGCGGTGTTGTATGTGTGTTGCGTGTGTTGCGTTGTTTGTGGAGCGCTGTGTGTCTGTAGCGTTGTGTGTGTGTGTGTGTTGTGCGGTTTGTGTGTGTGTGGTGTGTTTTGGGGGGAGGTATGTTTTGAGCAATGTGTGTGTTGTGCAGTATGTGCGTATATTTGTGTGTGCAGCGTTGTCTGTGTGTGTGGGTGTCTGTGTAGGGCGTTGTTTGTGATTCCTAGTGTGTGTGTGTTGTGCAGTGCGCGTGCGTGTGTGTGTGTGTTGGGGGGAGGTGTGCACCTCCCATCGTGCTCTATCCCCCATGCTGCGCACCCCCCATCGTGCTGCATCCCCCATGCTGCGCACCCCCCATCGTGCTGCATCCCCCATGCTGCGCACTCCCAAACGTGCTCCATCCGCCATGCTGCGCACTCCCAAACGTGGTCCATCCGCCATGCTGCGCACTCCCAAACGTGCTCCATCCGCCATACTGCGCACTCCCCATCGTGCTGCATCCCCCATGCTGCGCACTCCCAAACGTGTTCCATCCGCCATGCTGCGCACTCCCCATCGTGCTCTATCCGCCATGCTGCACACTCCCAAACGTGCTCCATCCGCCATGCTGCGCACTCCCAAACGTGCTCCATCCGCCATGCTGCGCACCCCCTATCATGCTCCATCCGCCATGCTGCGTACTCCCAAACGTGCTCCACCCGCCATGCTGCGCACTCCCAAACGTGCTCCATCCGCCATGCTGCGCACTCCCAAACGTGCTCCATCCGCCATGCTGCGCACTCCCAAACGTGCTCCATCCGCCATACTGCGTACTCCCCATCGTGCACCATCCGGCATGCTGCGCACTCCCAAACGTGCTCCATCCGCCATGCTGCGCACTCCCAAACGTGCTCCATCCGCCATGCTGCGCACTCTCAAACGTGCTCCATCCGCCATGCTGCGCACTCCCAAACGTGCTCCATCCGCCATGCTGCGCACTCCCAAACGTGGTCCATCCGCCATGCTGCGCACTCCCAAACGTGGTCCATCCGCCATGCTGCGCACTCCCAAACGTGCTCCATCCGCCATGCTGCGCACTCCCAAACGTGCTCCATCCGCCATACTGCGCACTCCCAAACGTGCTCCATCCGCCATACTGCGCACTCCCCAACGTGCACCATCTGGCATGCTGCGCACTCCCAAACGTGCTCCATCCGTCATGCTGCGCACTCCCAAACGTGCTCCATCCGTCATGCTGCGCACTCCCAAACGTGCTCCATCCGCCATGCTGCGCACTCCCAAACGTGCTCCATCCGCCATGCTGCGCACCCCCCATCATGCTCCATCCGCTTGGGAGTGCGCAGCATGCCGGATGGTGCACGATGGGGAGTGCGCAGTATGGCGGATGGAGCACGTTTGGGAGTGCGCAGTATGGCGGATGGACCACGTTTGGGAGTGCGCAGCATGGCGGATGGACCACGTTTGGGAGTGCGCAGCATGGCGGATGGACCACGTTTGGGAGTGCGCAGCATGGCGGATGGACCACGTTTGGGAGTGCGCAGCATGGCGGATGGAGCACGTTTGGGAGTGCGCAGCATGGCGGATGGAGCACGTTTGGGAGTGCGCAGCATGGCGGATGGAGCATGATGGGGGGTGCGCAGCATGGCGGATGGAGCACGTTTGGGAGTGCGCAGCATGGCGGATGGAGCACTTTTGGGAGTGTGCAGCATGGCCGATAGAGCACGATGGGGAGTGCGCAGCATGGCGGATGGAGCACGATGGGGAGTGCGCAGCATGGCGGATGGAGCACGTTTGGGAGTGCGCAGCATGGGGGATGGAGCACGTTTGGGAGTGTGCAGCATGGCGGATAGAGCACGATGGGGAGTGCGCAGCATGGCGGATGGAGCACGTTTGGGAGTGCGCAGCATGGGGGATGCAGCACGATGGGGAGTGCGCAGTATGGCGGATGGAGCACGTTTGCTCAGCCTCTCTCCTTCCAGCCTCCCTCAGCATCAGCCTCTCTGCTCCCAGCCTCCTCCAGCACGCCGTGCTCCTCTGCCGACACTCACCCACACAACCGATCGCATCCACTCACCCACACAACCGATCGCATCCACTCACACACACAACCGATCGCATCCACTCACACACACAACCGATCGCATCCACTCACACACACAACCGATCGCATCCACTCACACACCCCCGATCGCATCCACTCACACACACAACCGATCGCATCCACTCACACACACAACCGATCGCATCCACTCACACACACAACCGATCGCATCCACTCACACACACAACCGATCGCATCCACTCACACACACAACCGATCGCATCCACTCACACACACAACCGATCGCATCCACTCACACACACACCCGATCGCATCCACTCACACACACCCGATCGCATCCACTCACACACACCCGATCGCATCCACTCACACACACAGACACTGACGATATTGCACATACGCGCTGATACTCACAACATCCGGGGATATCACATGCTTCTGGCCATGTGATCCTCCGTCAGGTCCTGGAAGCTCACAGCACAGTATCGCCGCCGAGAAGCAAGCGATATCCCAGGATGTTGTGAGTATTTGGATGCGATGTGATGTGTGAGGTGTGTGTGAGTGTGATCTGATTTGTGTGTGTGTATGTGTGTGCTGTTATGTGTGTGCTGTTATGTGTGTGCTGTTATGTGTGTGCTGTTATGTGTGTGCTGTTATGTGTGTGCTGTTATGTGTTTGCTGTTATGTGTTTGCTGTTATGTGTCTGTATTTTCCGCCGCTGCAGGACCTTTATGTGTGGATGCGATGTGATGTGTGAGGTGTGTGTGAGTGTGATCTGATTTGTGTGAGTGTGATCTGATTTGTGTGTGTGTGTGTGCTGTTATGTTATGTATGTTCCGCAGCTGCAGGACCTTGATGTGTGGATGCGATGTGATGTGTGTGAGGTGTGTGTGAGAGTGAGTGTGAGCCGGTGTACACTGGTAACTATGATACACATCGGGTAACTAAGGGACCTTAGTTACCCGATGTGTATAATGGTTACCAGCTTTCACGGCCTCAGTTAAGATCCCAGCATCGCAAGGTTATGTCTGGCGCTGCCGGGATCCTGACGGAGCCGGTGTAGAAGCAAGCGATATCCCAGCATGTTGTGATGTGTGGATGTGATGTGTGAGGTGTGTGTGAGAGTGAGTGTGATCTGATGTGTGTGTGTACTCACCTGGGAATCGGGGCTCCGTGTCAGTTGGGCTAGAGCGAGCGTGCATTGCGTGAGGGGGGCGGGGCCTGCAGAGAGCCGGGGCGAGAGGCCAATCCGTGTGGGGGGGCGGGGCCATGGCGAGCCCAGCGGCCAATCAGCTTTGTGTCACCGTAAGGACACAATTTCGGAGCATGACAGACAGACAGACAGACAGAATAAGGCAATTATATATATAGACTAGAAGGTGGCCCGATTCTACGCATCGGGTATTCTAGAATTTACGTATTGTGTAGTTCATGTATGATTTTTGTTATATATATATATATGTTGTTGTGTGTAGTTACCAAGTGTTTGTGTAGGGCGCTGTACATGTTTTGAGTGTCGCGGGGGGTGAGAGCGGTGTTGTATGTGTGTTGCGTGTGTTGCGTTGTTTGTGGAGCGCTGTGTGTCTGTAGCGTTGTGTGTGTGTGTGTGTTGTGCGGTTTGTGTGTGTGTGGTGTGTTTTGGGGGGAGGTATGTTTTGAGCAATGTGTGTGTTGTGCAGTATGTGCGTATATTTGTGTGTGCAGCGTTGTCTGTGTGTGTGGGTGTCTGTGTAGGGCGTTGTTTGTGATTCCTAGTGTGTGTGTGTTGTGCAGTGCGCGTGCGTGTGTGTGTTGGGGGGAGGTGTGCACCTCCCATCGTGCTCTATCCCCCATGCTGCGCACCCCCCATCGTGCTGCATCCCCCATGCTGCGCACTCCCAAACGTGCTCCATCCGCCATGCTGCGCACTCCCAAACGTGGTCCATCCGCCATGCTGCGCACTCCCAAACGTGCTCCATCCGCCATACTGCGCACTCCCCATCGTGCTGCATCCCCCATGCTGCGCACTCCCAAACGTGCTCCATCCGCCATGCTGCGCACTCCCCATCGTGCTCTATCCGCCATGCTGCACACTCCCAAACGTGCTCCATCCGCCATGCTGCGCACTCCCAAACGTGCTCCATCCGCCATGCTGCGCACCCCCTATCATGCTCCATCCGCTATGCTGCGCACTCCCAAACGTGCTCCATCCGCCATGCTGCGCACTCCCAAACGTGCTCCATCCGCCATGCTGCGCACTCCCAAACGTGCTCCATTCGCCATGCTGCGCACTCCCAAACGTGCTCCATCCGCCATACTGCGCACTCCCCATCGTGCACCATCCGGCATGCTGCGCACTCCCAAACGTGCTCCATCCGCCATGCTGCGCACTCCCAAACGTGCTCCATCCGCCATGCTGCGCACTCCCAAACGTGCTCCATCCGCCATGCTGCGCACCCCCTATCATGCTCCATCCGCCATGCTGCGCACTCCCAAACGTGCTCCACCCGCCATGCTGCGCACTCCCAAACGTGCTCCATCCGCTATGCTGCGCACTCCCAAACGTGCTCCATCCGCCATGCTGCGCACTCCCAAACGTGGTCCATCCGCCATGCTGCGCACTCCCAAACGTGCTCCATCCGCCATGCTGCGCACTCCCAAACGTGCTCCATCGGCCATACTGCGCACTCCCCATCGTGCACCATCCGCCATGCTGCGCACTCCCAAACGTGGTCCATCCGCCATGCTGCGCACTCCCAAACGTGCTCCATCCGCCATGCTGCGCACTCCCAAACGTGCTCCATCCGCCATACTGCGCACTCCCAAACGTGCTCCATCCGCCATACTGCGCACTCCCCATCGTGCACCATCCGGCATGCTGCGCACTCCCAAACGTGCTCCATCCGTCATGCTGCGCACTCCCAAACGTGCTCCATCCGTCATGCTGCGCACTCCCAAACGTGCTCCATCCGCCATACTGCGCACTCCCAAACGTGCTCCATCCGCCATACTGCGCACTCCCCATCGTGCACCATCCGGCATGCTGCGCACTCCCAAACGTGCTCCATCCATCATGCTGCGCACTCCCAAACGTGCTCCATCCGTCATGCTGCGCACTCCCAAACGTGCTCCATCCGTCATGCTGCGCACTCCCAAACGTGCTCCATCCGTCATGCTGCGCACTCCCAAACGTGCTCCATCCGTCATGCTGCGCACTCCCAAACGTGCTCCATCCGCCATACTGCGCACTCCCCATCGTGCTGCATCCCCCATGCTGCGCACTCCCAAACGTGCTCCATCCGCCATGCTGCGCACTCCCCATCGTGCTCTATCCGCCATGCTGCACACTCCCCATCGTGCTCTATCCGCCATGCTGCACACTCCCAAACGTGCTCCATCCGCCATGCTGCGCACTCCCAAACGTGCTCCATCCGCCATGCTGCGCACTCCCAAACGTGCTCCACCCGCCATGCTGCGCACTCCCAAACGTGCTCCATCCACCATGCTGCGCACTCCCAAACGTGCTCCATCCGCCATGCTGCGCACTCCCAAACGTGGGCCATCCGCCATGCTGCGCACTCCCAAACGTGCTCCATCCGCCATGCTGCGCACTCCCAAACGTGCTCCATCCGCCATACTGCGCACTCCCAAACGTGCTCCATCCGCCATGCTGCGCACTGCCCAAACGTGCTCCATCCGCCATGCTGCGCACTCCCAAACGTGCTCCATCCGCCATGCTGCGCACTCCCAAACGTGCTCCATCCGCCATGCTGCGCACTCCCAAACGTGCTCCATCCGCCATGCTGCGCACTCCCAAACGTGCTCCATCCGCCATACTGCGCACTCCCAAACGTGCTCCATCCGCCATACTGCGCACTCCCCATCGTGCACCATCCGGCATGCTGCGCACTCCCAAACGTGCTCCATCCGTCATGCTGCGCACTCCCAAACGTGCTCCATCCGTCATGCTGCGCACTCCCAAACGTGCTCCATCCGCCATGCTGCGCACTCCCAAACGTGCTCCATCCGCCATGCTGCGCACCCCCCATCATGCTCCATCCGCTTGGGAGTGCGCAGCATGCCGGATGGTGCACGATGGGGAGTGCGCAGTATGGCGGATGGAGCACGTTTGGGAGTGCGCAGTATGGCGGATGGAGCACGTTTGGGAGTGCGCAGCATGGCGGATGGACCACGTTTGGGAGTGCGCAGCATGGCGGATGGACCACGTTTGGGAGTGCGCAGCATGGCGGATGGACCACGTTTGGGAGTGCGCAGCATGGCGGATGGACCACGTTTGAGAGTGCGCAGCATGGCGGATGGAGCACGTTTGGGAGTGCGCAGCATGGCGCATGGAGCATGATGGGGGGTGCGCAGCATGGCGGATGGAGCACGTTTGGGAGTGCGCAGCATGGCGGATGGAGCACTTTTGGGAGTGTGCAGCATGGCGGATAGAGCACGATGGGGAGTGCGCAGCATGGCGGATGGAGCACGTTTGGGAGTGTGCAGCATGGGGGATGGAGCACGTTTGGGAGTGTGCAGCATGGCGGATAGAGCACGATGGGGAGTGCGCAGCATGGTGGATGGAGCACGTTTGGGAGTGCGCAGCATGGGGGATGCAGCACGATGGGGAGTGCGCAGTATGGCGGATGGAGCACGTTTGCTCAGCCTCTCTCCTTCCAGCCTCCCTCAGCATCAGCCTCCCCCTCCCAGCCTTCCCCAAGATCAGCCTCTCTGCTCCCAGCCTCCTCCAGCACGCCGTGCTCCTCTGCCGACACTCACCCACACCCGATCGCATCCACTCACCCACACAACCGATCGCATCCACTCACACACACCCGATCGCATACACTCACACACACCCGATCGCATACACTCACACACACAGACACTGACGATATTGCACATACGCGCTGATACTCACAACATCCGGGGATATCACATGCTTCTGGCCATGTGATCCTCCGTCAGGTCCTGGAAGCTCACAGCACAATATCGCCGCCGAGAAGCAAGCGATATCCCAGGATGTTGTGAGTATGTGGATGCGATGTGATGTGTGAGGTGTGTGTGAGTGTGATCTGATTTGTGTGTGTGTATGTGTGTGCTGTTATGTGTGTGCTGTTATGTGTGTGCTGTTATGTGTGTGCTGTTATGTGTGTGCTGTTATGTGTGTGCTGTTATGTGTGTGCTGTTATGTGTGTGCTGTTATGTGTGTGCTGTTATGTGTGTGTATTTTCCGCCGCTGCAGGACCTTGATGTGTGGATGCGATGTGATGTGTGAGGTGTGTGTGAGTGTGATCTGATTTGTGTGTGTGTATGTGTGTGCTGTTATGTCTTTGCTGTTATGTGTGTGCTGTTATGTGTGTGCTGTTATGTGTGTGCTGTTATGTGTGTGCTGTTATGTGTGTGCTGTTATGTGTGTGCTGTTATGTGTGTGCTGTTATGTGTCTGTATTTTCCGCCGCTGCAGGACCTTGATGTGTGGATGCGATGTGATGTGTGAGGTATGTGTGAGTGTGATCTGATTTGTGTATGTGTGTGCTGTTATGTGTGTGCTGTTATGTTATGTATGTTCCGCCGCTGCAGGACCTTGATGTGTGGATGCGATGTGATGTGTGTGTGATGTGTGTGTGAGAGTGAGTGTGAGCCGGTGTACACTGGTAACTATGATACACATCGGGTAACTAAGGGACCTTAGTTACCCGATGTGTATAATGGTTACCAGCTTTCACGGCCTCCATTAAGATCCCAGCATCGCAAGGTTATGTCTGGCGCTGCCGGGATCCTGACGGAGCCGGTGTAGAAGCAAGCGATATCCCAGCATGTTGTGATGTGTGGATGTGATGTGTGAGGTGTGTGTGAGAGTGAGTGTGATCTGATGTGTGTGTGTACTCACCTGGGAATCGGAGCCCCGTGTCAGTTGGGCTAGAGCGAGCGTGCATTGCGTGAGGGGGGCGGGGCCTGCAGAGAGCCGGGGCGAGAGGCCAATCCGTGTGGGGGGGCGGGGCCATGGCGAGCCCAGCGGCCAATCAGCTTTGTGTCACCGTAAGGACACAATTTCGGAGCATGACAGACAGACAGATAGACAGACAGAATAAGGCAATTATATCTATAGATTAGGCTGGGGCCACACGGGGACTACTACGACCCTCGCATGACACTCGGCTCACACTGGCAGCACAGTGAGAGTCGAGTGTGATGCAAGAGTCATTGCGACTGAGGTGCGATCGGACCACAGCTGCGGGGGGAGGGCCGGCTCCGAGGAGGGGAGGGCCGGCTCCGAGGAGGGGAGGGCCGGCTCCGAGGAGGGGAGGGAGGGATTTATCTCTCTCTCTCTCCTCCATTGCCGGCTATTGCCATTCTTGCTCTGCACTCGCGGTACACCGGTGTACTGCAAGTGCAGTGCGATTTTTCTCTTGCCCCATAGACTTCAATGGGTGCGAGAGAAACAAGGATCACACTGCACCCACAGCATGCTGCGACTGTTTTCTCGTTCCGATTAGGGCTGAGAAAATAATCGCTCATGTTTGCTGACACATAGGTTAATATTGGTCCGAGTGGAATGCGAGGTTTTATCGCATTCCACTCGCTAAGATTTTCTCGCCGTGTGGCTTAGGCCTTACCTACAGGCTGGAACTGTGCCTACAGTTAATGCCAAAACTGAGCCCATTAGACAGCTTCATACCATTCTATGAAAAGAAAGGCAAAAGTGGAAGCATGAGGAGGACAGGGAAACTTATTTATCCTGGCACACAAGATTTGTATGACTACAGTGCGAACCACTAACCTGCTCTCATATTTAGTTTTTATATGTGATGTCATATATCCTTAAGTAATGAGAAACTTTTTTCAAGGAAGGAGTTCACAGTAAGGGTACGTTCCCACCATCAATATTTGTTGAATTTTTGATGCTGCAGTATTTTTGCACCTTAGTTTGCTTGCGTTTTTTCATTGCACTTGTGTGCGTTTTTTTTGCTTGCATTTTAATTGCTGTAAAAGGTTACAAAAATATGCTGTGTCAAAAATATGATGAAAAGTCATCTTCCAACTTAATGTATTTTTTGGTTTATAAGACGCACTGGATTATAAGACGCACCCCAAATTCAGAGCAAAAAAAAATGGGTCCATCTTATAAGCCAGAGGTGTCTTACCAGAGGGGGCAGCAGCAGTGTTGGAGCGGGGTCACAAAAAGGCAGGGGCATGGGTGTACCAGAAAATGCCGGCTGTGCTTGGGCACCTGTGCTGGGGCTGTGGCGGCAACTGCGGGCGGTGAGGGTGTGGCGCCCCTGACCTGGTCAGGCACCACAGAGTATTGCACCCATGCGGGAGCAATGCTTCCAGGTAATCTCCAAAGGCCAGGATGAGGTGCACACACAAACATATAGTGACCAGGCCTCCCACATCACCAGAGGGGACCCTTGGGTAGCCAGAAGGGGTTAACTTTCAATTCCCAGCTGGGGGTGTGTTCAGGGGCTGGTTGCTAGGAAGCAGGGCAGAGAGAGAGGAAGAGGAGAGTCTGGAGGAAGAAGTTGAAGTGTGTGGAAGGGAGCAGAGGAGCTCTCGTGTCAGACAGGTCCTGAGGAGTGCAGTAGCTGAAAGCGGGGGAGAAAGGAGTACCGTGGGTCGGCCTGAAAATCATCCAGAGAGAAGGGTGGCTGAGTACGGAGATCCCGGTATCCGAGCACACAAGGGGAACTAGGTCCCCAGTACAGGCAGCAGATCATCCAGAGCTGCTTAACCTACAGGTGGGGGGGGTGCTTCATGCCCTCACCACTACTACACAGAGCTTGAGCCAAGCAGCAATCACCAGGCCCATAAGGGGACAGGGCCAGAAGCCATCCCACCAAGGCCACGCTGCCGGCAGACGAGCCAGAGAGAGGGGAGCAGGGTGGTAACAGCTTCCCTGGAGGGGTCCTACCACGCTTCAAGCAAAGGATCCTCCTAAAACAGAAAGAGTGCAAGGAAGGCGAGTGGACAGCTACCCTCAGAACGGCCTCCTGGAATTCCTGGTTCAACCTGGTTATCACAGTGTCGCCCGGGCATCTCACCGTGACCTCCAAACAGTGAGTAAACACGTTGAAAGACTTCTTGGACTGTGTTTGAGTCATTCTGCGACCTGTGGTCCCACACACATACACCGGGGCCTGGGGCTTGCCTCACTCTCAGGGGGCTAATATACTGACTGCACCCACCATCGGCCCCAGGCATCCCTTAATCTGCAGTGGCGGTCCCCACTGACCGCAATTCTGAGAGTGGCGTCACGACAATCAAAGAAAGAAGGTTCCCTACCTGTGACCAGACTGTCCCATCCACGTGGAGTCCCTGCAGGTAACGCACCGACACCACACTTGCGGGGCTTCACAAGGGTTTCAAAGAAATGGTGCCCGGAGTCAGCGCAGACCGGTATAAGTGAATAAATATCATCTACACAAAACACCACCTCCGGGCGCCATTTTCCTTAAAGGGAACCTGTCACCACTTTTTTGGCCTATAAGCTGCGGCCACCACCACCGGGCTATTATATACAGCATTCTAACAGACTGTATATAAGAGCCCTGGCCGGGGCTATAATATAAAACACACTTTATAATACTTACCTAAAGGTTGCGCGGTGGGCTTAATGGGCGTCTCCGTTCTCTGATGCGGGCGTCTCCTCTTTCGGCCATCTTCGTCCTCTTTCTGAAGCCTGGGTTCATGACGCGGCTTCGTCATACACACTCGCAGGTTCTGCGCAGGCGCACTACAATACTTTGATCTGCCCTGCTCAGGACCTTAATGCCGGCGAGTGTGTATGACGCTGGACTCGTCATGCACCGCGGCTAGAAAAGGAGATCAAAGATGGCCAAAAGATGTGGCGCCGGGCACTGGATAACGGAGACGCCCATTAGACCCACCGCGCGACCGTTAGGGAAGTATTATAAAGTGTTTTTTATGTTATACCCCTGGCCTGGGCTCTTATATTCAACATTCTAACATGCTGTATATAAGAGCCCGGTGGTGGTGGCCGCAGCTTATAGGCCAAAAAAGTGGTGACAGGTTCCCTTTAAACCAGCTCCTTGGAGATCAATGGGCCGGAGGCAGCATGTGTGCAGATGAGATCTTGAGCCGAGAGCTCCATCTGCGCATCTGTGCCGCCTCCGGGCGCCATTATTTGAAGTCCTCACCATCCGCCCCGCAGCCCCAGCACCAGCCACCGCAGACCCCGCACAGCCGCCGCAGCATTCCCCCAGCCTCCTGCAACCCCTCTCCACCAACCCCCAGTAAGCTACATTCAGATTATAAGACACACCCCTCACTTTCCTTCCAATTTTTGGGAGGAAAAGTGTGTTTTGTAATCTGAAAAATACAGTACCCTTGCCCATGACATGCCATTGTAAGGGCTTTTTTATAGGAATTTTTTTATTATACACACCACCGGATCAGATCATGCTGCCACATGTCCAATACAAACTACATACACTACTCATAAAAAGTTATGTATATGTGGATTTCGGGTGAAATCTCAGGATGTGACCTTTTCCCAAGCCAGGTAGATGAGTATCATAAAACTTCATATTTATTTGCTACGTTAAAATTGCCAGATGGTCAGACATGCGAAAAAAAAATATACCAACACGTTTCGGCCTAGGCCTTAATCATAGTTGTATAAGTTAGTCCCAAAAGTGTCTCATATCAAATATTTCAGAAAGCTGGAATCTTTTTGTTCTGTCATTTTGATAAAATTACTATCTGCTGCAGATTTATCAGTTCTCTGAATGCTGACAGGTGTGGCGCCCTGGACAAGCCAGGGGCCACAGAGCACAACATCCACACACCCCACACTCCCAGCAGGCACACCAAAGCCAGAACATAAAACCCTTGTCGCCTTCCTCCAGGGGCTGATGATCACACCAGGGGGTGGGCCAGGCGGTTGGTCCCACCCACCGAGGAGTTCACAGTCCTGGAGGCGGGAAAACCAGGCAGAAAGAGTTGGGTAGTGAAAGTGAGCAGAAGGAAGTAGGAGTTGAGCAGCCTGAAGTTGGTCCGGGTGTGTGGCCCGGACAGATCAGCAAGGTTGGCAGACGGTGGTGACCGTCTGCAGGAGTGGCTGATTGGAGTCTACTGTAAGGACCGTGGACGGGCGGTGGCCCGGCGGTACCGAACCGGTACACAAAGAGAAGCCAGCACCATCTGGCAGGGGCTTTTCAGACCCCGGCAAGGCTAGGAGTCGCCGTGAATATGCCGAATCCGTTAGTGAAGGGGACCTCCTGGGTTTCCAAACAGTCAAGTCCCGACAGAAGGCAACAGTCCAACCAACAGAGAGAGACACCGCCACTGCCAAGGCAACCGTTTCTCAGGGCCAGCGCCTGCGGGCAAAAGGGGCTCCTCCGGCCAATATCCCAGCTGGGGAGCGGGTTGGAACCGTACAGACATCTTAGGTGCAGGGAAAGGCAGTTGCCAACCTGCTGGGAGCAACAACACCGCAGCCGTCAGTGGGACCCGTCCATCCAGCCGTGTGTTTTACCGAGAACTGTGTCTTCATCATTGGGCTGAGTGAGTACCACCGTGCCGTGCGGCACAGCGCTGCCCCCGCGACCCTGCACCTCCCCAGGCCCCGTAACCTGCCTGCCATCCATCCCTACCCCATCACCGGGCCCCGGGACAACCAAACCTCCTACCCACGGAGGGGAGAACTAACAACAAAGCTGCTCCCAGTCACCGCTCCCGGGATCCCCGTCCAGAGCAGCGGTGGTGTCACCAAAATCACCACAACCGTGGGTGGCGTCACGGACAATATCCATAATCAAAACCCCCACAACCAATCCACCCCCCTTTTCACTCACGGGCGAGGAGCGCCGCTCGAGTCCCCGGGATCCGGCCCACCGCTTGAGCCACCACAGAGCAGCGGCAGCCGGACCCGAGCAGTGGGAGAGCGCAGCGTCCCCTCCTCTGCCCGCGACACAGGCAGCAGACAGGGGCGGGAATAACTAGCAAAACCTGCCCCACCTATTAGCTATTCTGCAGCTGCTATCAATCAAGTAACAGAGCATTTCGTAATCTTTACTTGCCTGTATTTCAGAAACTATACATCCAATCTCACAACTAAAGATACGTATTGAATCAGCATGATAGCGCCAGTATAGCACTGGCTTTAGTTTATATATGAAAATCCTGGTGGTTGGTCCTCTTTAATGCAAATCACAATCCTGAAACATGTAACATTTTGGTCAGCAAGACCTTCTTCAGACGGATTACAGACAAGAAGCAATATGAAATAGCGCCAATCACCTGGGCACCTACCCCCCATTCTATAAGTGATATTTCATATAGTTTCCCGTCTGCTATCAGTCTGAAAAAGTCTTGTTGACCAAAACTTTACATATTTCCGTGATTGCGATTTCCATTTAAAACTATATCTCTCGTTAATTACTGAGCTCCGGATTCCTTTTCTTAATTTCTATATGGTGCGGTATACCATCCGGGCACTATATCCACGTACAGAGTGATGTACGGTATATCCCAGCAATTTATCCAATAGAGCATGGATCTATGGCAGGTTTACGTAATGTGAGCACATTACGACTATGTGCGGCAGCCAAGTAATAATTGCCAAGGATGTGATCTTTCACAAATGCTTTCCTGATCTCATTTTTTGCTGCTAAACTTCCAGATCTGAGACATTTTACATTGTTATTTAGTTAAAAAAAGACATAAGTCTGTCTCATTCAGACTTCCATCTGTTCTGTTAGGAGTATGAAGAAGCCATTATGGATGAGTAATGATATCCTGGTGGGTTCTACACATATTTCATGGGTTACTATTGTACGGTGCAGTCCCAGTTAATTCACCTCCTGGATACAGGTGTCATCTTCTGGATATTTTTGTTAGGCCAAAGTCATACTTGCGAGTGACTCTCACATTGCATCACCCGCCACGGCTGCGCACTCTCCTGACAGTAGCGGGTTGGCTAGATGTATTTCTATGCAGCTGCATGCTCGTGTCCGGAGAGCGTCAGGCCTTGGCGGGTGATGCGAGTCCCTCGCAAGTATGACACCAGCCTAACACTAGGTACGAGGAAGTACCAAGTACCAAGCACACAGCGAAAAGGAAGGGAAACCCTGTGTCTAGGGAAAGGGAACCTTCTGCTGGTCCCTGACGTCCCTCACCACTCTAGATTGGCTTGGCGCATAGGTGCGGAACCTGATACCTGACCTTAGGTATCCCTAGTGCATAGGTTCCGCACCTATGCGCCTAGCCAGATACCTGACCTAAGGTGTCCCTAGTGCATAGGTTCTGCACCTATGCGCCAAGCCAGATACCTGACCTAAGGTGTCCCTAGTGCATAGGTTCCGCACCTATGCGCCTAGCCAGATACCTGACCTAAGGTGTCCCTAGTGCATAGGTTCTGCACCTATGCGCCAAGCCAGATACCTGACCTAAGGTGTCCCTAGTGCATAGGTTCCGCACCTATGCGCCTAGCCAGATACCTGACCTAAGGTGTCCCTAGTGCATAGGTTCTGCACCTATGCGCCAAGCCAGATACCTGACCTAAGGTGTCCCTAGTGCATAGGTTCCGCACCTATGCGCCAAGCCAGATACCTGACCTAAGGTGTCCCTAGTGCATAGGTTCCGCACCTATGCGCCACGCCAGATACCTGACCTAAGGTGTCCCTAGTGCATAGGTTACGCACCTATGCACCAAGCCAGATACCTGACCTAAGGTGTCCCTAGTGCATAGGTTCCGCACCTATGCACCAAGCCAGATACCTGACCTAAGGTGTCCCTAGTGCATAGGTTCCGCACCTATCCGCCAAGCCAGATACCTGACCTAAGGTATCCCTAGTGCATAGGTTCCGCACCTATGCACCAAGACAGATACCTGACCCTAGGTATCCCTAGTGCTGGACCCTAAATAGGGAATGGATGGAATGAGCTCTTCGTAAACCCCACTAAACACTATAGAATATACAGGTGGGACACACAGGGGGAAAAGCATGAACTACTTATCATTAGATGACTCAGGTAGACGTTCAGCAACACCACCACACAGGAGTAGAAGCCACCTGCTTGCAACCTCGGCTTGAAGGAACTGAAATATCACCAGTACCAGTCAAAGGAAGGAAAGGGTATTTAAACACCAAGGGAATACTGATAATGAACAGCTGGGTGGAAGTCGAGTTCCTGCTGGGTCCAAAAGGGAGAGAGATGAATCCAGCAGGAAAGCTACCTATACCAATGAATACTGACAGCAGGAACAATGGAAAGTCAGGGAACACTGCGCAGACAAACGCTGTGACCTTCTATTGCCAGAAACCACATGACTGTGTCACCTGTGCCAGAATACTCTTCCCCCCGTGGTCCCCACATAGCTTCTCATAAGCCAGATCAGACACCCATACTTTGCACTGACGAGGGGCAATCACCCCGAAACACCGTGTCTGCAAATTGGGATTCTGATCTGGCATATATCCTAGGTCATATGAAAAGGCTTGTTAAAAGGCCACTTTTGACTTTTAGGATTGCTACTTCCAATAGGTGGCGCTAGAGTTTGTCTCCTTTCCTGGAGAGACAATTTGTCACCTGTGACACACATGTAACTATATTATGCAATCACACATGATCATATTACATTATGTGTTCTCCCATGTTCACATCAACATGCATAAGATGGGGAGACAGCATACGGACAAATGAAAGAACACCCCAGAATAGAAGCTGGTTCTGTTTTCATACTTAACCACAGAGACACCAACGTGCGCATAGAAACTGTAAATGGTCTCTTCAGGGAGGAAGAAGTAGCTGTAGATACAAAACGGCAAGATATTTTATGAAAGCCCATTTGCAACGTTTCCTCTTCATTTTTTTACCTGTAGCCATATAAAATGGTTGCAAAACTGATTAAAGGCTCAAATATCTCCAGATTTGCAAACATTTACAGAGAACCTGTTAGACGTTTTGTTTTTTTGATATGGGCAAGTAGCTTTTTCAAAGACATGTCCAGCAATACCTTTACATGGCCAGTCCATTTCTGTTACTGAGAAATCCACATTTGAATAAGGCTGAAGAGCTATGGTAGATTGGAAGCCTCCGGCACTCCGGCTTTACTCTCCGCCCCCTGCTTGACTGACAGCTTCTATACTGTGCAAACAGTCCAAATGGAGGCAGTGCTGGGCAGGGAATAGAGCTGGAGTGACGGAAGCTTTAGATCTACAAATAGCTCTTAAGCCTCATTAGTATATCAATTCAAATGCAGATTTCTCAGTAATGGAGGAACAGACTAGCCATGTAATGGTATTTTTATCTGTCTTTGAAATACTGCCCAGTATAAATAATTTTGCTGGGGAAATCCTGCTGACAGATTACCATTAAGCCAAGGAGAACAGTGAATGGTCATTGCACCTTTTAAAAAAAAATAGCATAATATAGTTTTACTTTACACATTTTTAGATTCTGGAGCGATCTAACATACTAAAACAGGTGATATCAGTGCCCATGGCTGCAAGAGGTACATGTACCCTATATCTGCTCATCTATGGATGTGAGTTTCTTCCTCCAGTTAAATTCCAATGAGGTCAGGATTATGGGGACATTATACCAGGATGAAGCCATATATACCAGAATGGGGCCATGATTTGGCCGCGTACGCCAGAAGTGGGCCACGATGGGGCCGCGTACGCCAGAAGTGGGCCACGATGGGGCCGCGTACGCCAGAATTGGGCCACGATGGGGCCGCGTACGCCAGAATTGGGCCACGATGGGGCCGCGTACGCCAGAATTGGGCCACGATGGGGCCGCGTACGCCAGAATTGGGCCACGATGGGGCCGCGTACGCCAGAATTGGGCCACGATGGGGCCGCGTACGCCAGAATTGGGCCACGATGGGGCCAGGTATACCAGAATTGGGCCATGATGGGGTCACGTATACCAGAATTGGGCCATGATGGGGCCATGTATACCAGAATTGGGCCATGATGGGGCCATGTATACCAGAATTGGGCCATGATGGGGCCATATATTCCAGGATGTGGGGGTCATTACTACACAGTGAAGGGGAAGGAGGGTCAGCTCGTATGTCTTTATAGGATCTAGAATGCTACAATGGCCCACACATCTGACCAACATGTGTGCATCCAGCCTCAAACTTTCCCTACCACTGCATATTGAGACATGCACCAAACTAATCTCAGTTAAGCAGATGTGAATTTACACTGCACCAAAACTAACTAGGTCCTGTTATATACACGACCAATTGTTTATTAGACTGCGCCTAATCATATACGTCTTCTAAGCTTGGACACAAAACTAAATTCCTTTTTGGCTCAAGAAAACAATAAAAGTGAAACAAATAATGACCCTAAAGGCCCATTTACACGCAACGACATCGCTAACGAGATGTCGTTGGGGTCACGGAATTCGTGACGCACATCCGGCCTCGTTAGCGACGTCGGTGTGTGTGAAACGTACGAGCGACCGCTAACGATCAAAAATACTCACCTAATCGTTGATCGTTGACACGTCGTTCATTTTCAGAATCTCATTGCTGTTGCAGGATGCAGGTTGTTCGTCGTTCCTGAGGCAGCACACATCGCTACGTGTGACACCCCAGGAACAACACCGTACCTGCGTCCTCCGGCAACGAGGTGGGCGTGTCTTTCCTTCGGCTGCATCTCCGCCCCTCCTCTTCTATTGGCCGCCTGCCGTGTGACGTCGCTTTGACGCCGCACAAACCGCCCTCTTAGAAGAGAGGTGTGCTGCCCCCGTGCCAGCAGCCGGGCTGCTCGGATCCGGAGCTGCGGTGGCTCGAGGGGTCTCCGGACCCGGGGGTCGTGCGGCAACTCAATGAAAGGGGAACTATGTACAGGGGGATTAGAAGTGCGTGACACCACCCACAGTGTGTGGTAAGTTAGGGACACCCAGTGGCGGTGGTATGACAGCAAGGTGTTTTAACCCCTCCGTGGGTAGGGGTTTTTTGCCCCGGGAGCCCAGTGATGGTGATGTAGGGGTGCCGTTGGGGCAGGAGAAGGGTTTTTTAGTGTACTCACTTAGTCCAGAAATAATCACACCAACAGCTTGCAAACTAGAGTTCAGAGCACCGCTGCAGCTGGGAGGGAGCACGCTTGGGTCCGTACCCTTGGTGTTGCGGTTAGTCTGTGACCCTTTCCTTGGCACCTGTGTTTTCTTCTTTGGACCCTCAAGTCTGAAACTTTTCGGGTCCCGCTCACCCGTATGGCTAACGGAGTGAGCTTGCTCTCAGGGTTCAAATGTAGGATTTCTTTGGACTGTATTGGGAAAGTCCTATCCCATCGGTGCGCTAGTACCCCGATTTTGGAGAGGGTTGGGGATGACACTTGAAGTCTTCACCCCCGTCGGGTAAATTGCCAGGACGCATGAAGCTACTTCCCGGCCTACGGTCCACATACCCCGTCGTACCCTGGCTCCTGCCTGGTGATAGCTCAATGCCGCCGGCCACCCTCCTCGACAGTCTGAGCCCCCGACACTATCCCCTGCGACCGGGGTTCCAGCTCCTACCAGGCCCAGACCAATGTCTGCCACCTAGTACTCAGGAGCCCTGCTCCACCTGTGACCTCTCCTCACGAGTCACTTCCTTCTCCTTCCACTGTCACTTCACTTCTCCTCTCACTTTCTCACTCTCCCCTACCAACCCCCCATGTGGATGGTTCTATTCCCTTTAGGCCCCCCAATGGTGTGTCTGGTGGGTACAGTGCAAAGTGTTCCTAGGGTTTTGATTGGCTCAGCTGTTGGCAACACCAAAGGACAAGGACCCGTAACCAAGGAGGAGTGGATACCGTGCAGAAGGGCAGATTGCACAATACCCTGTGATGACCTAAAAGGCCAGGGCGTCACAGAGGTAGTTCGCCGGCCACAGCGACGTCGCTAGGCAGGGACTAATGATATTGTGCGCCACGGGCAGCGATTTTCCCGTGACGCACAAACGACGGGGGCGGGTGCGATCGGCAGCAACATCGCTAGCGATGTCGCTGTATGTAAATGGGCCTTTAGAACTTATTCAGAATCCTAGGTTTATCGTATTATGGTCTGGTTTCCATATTCTGTAGGGCTAGTCACATATCCACAAGAACAGTTGCTAGCGGGAGCCGCCCAAAGACTGAGCATGTCCCTTCATTAACTATTACAGGGTTTCCAAACCTTGAAATGGTTAAAAAAAAAAAAAAAAAAAAAAAAAAAAAAAAAAGGAGGTGACAAAACGGAACTTGTGCACAGCTATGTCATTTTGACATTGCTCCGCATCATGTTGTGGGGCATTTTTGCGGGGTTTTCAGGCGGGTTCTGGGCAGAATCTCTTTTTGCATTGTACGGCCTCATTCAGATTCCTGTGGTTTTTATGGAGAGAACTCCCAACTATTATAGTCTATGCAGCTCAGTGCGCAAAAAAGCAAGATCATGTGGTGGCCACAAAATAATGGCGACATGACCAACTTTGATACCAGTCTGAGGTCAAACTAACCAATTCAAGTCTATGCGGCCATAAAAAAAAAAAAAAATTACAGCACATGGTGTCATCTACGTGCTGTCCACTTTTAAGGGACTGTTTCACAAATTCAGTTTATATTTTGACAAATTACCCATACTAGTTTATTAGATTATAAAAATTATGGCTGACTTTAGAGTCCAGTCCGTTCTCTTTCCACGACTCTATAATCCTGTCAGCTGGTTTTTGCTATGTAATAAGAGCTGTATGATGTAGGGGTAGAGAACACTGATTCCAGTGATGTATCACTTACAGGGCTCCTTAGTAGTATACCAGATAGAATCGCTGTTTTTTCTGCTGTAGATGTAGCAGAGCTGTGTCTAACCCCGCCCACACCAGTGATTGGCTGCTTCCTGTGTACACTGTACATTCTCAGAAAGCTGCCAATCAGTGCTGGGGGGGGGGGGTTACTTGACTGGCCTGCACATGAGAAGTAGTCCTGCAATGATAATCTCCTGCTGATAAAACACGGATTGTATTGAAACTACAGCAAGATGCTAATAAGTGCTAACAAGTGACATCCCAGTAATCAGACTTTCTGTCCCTTCATTATTATGAAGGCTTTCTGTCCCTTTATTATTACTGATTATTATTTCTTCTCTTGGAAGAAATATAAAAAAAAAACCCTGCCAACAGATTCCTTTTATCATTGCAATGGAAAGAAAAAGATTTGCATTTTATTTTTCCAATATGTTAAAATCAACAATTAAACCACTGATTGTAAAAACTGATGGTAAAAACAAACACTGATGAAAAATCACTGATTATACTTGGGACTGTTTTTTTGCATTAGATATATACACACATGTAATTATATATACAGTATACATATCTATATATATTGAATTGTAAAATGCTGCGGAATATGTTGGCGCTATAGAAATAAAACATATATATATATATATTTATATATATGTTTTATTTCTATAGCGCCAACATATTCCGAAGCGCTTTACAATTCAATATATATATTGATATATATATTTAGACCACTGCACAACCAGCTCTGTCCTCACCTATTGTACCATCACCCATTCCCTGTAGACTGTGAGCCCTCGCGGGCAGGGTCCTCTCTCCTCCTATACCAGTCTGTCTTGTACTGTTAATGATTGTTGTACGTATACCCTCTTTCACTTGTAAAGTGCCATGGAATAAATGGCGCTATAATAATAAATAATAATAATATATATTATATATTACACACACACACAAAATATTCATTTTTTTTATATAGCGCCATTAATTCCACAGCGCTTTATATACAGTGGCAACACTGTCCCCATTGGGGCTCACAATCTAAATTCCCTATCAGTATGTTTTTGGATATATAACATTATATACATACACACATATACATATATATATACATATTATATATATATATATATGGGATATATATATCCCATTTCTGAATAGCGAGCGGCCATTATTCAATCATTTTCCACTCTGAAGACGCACTTTATTTCATAATAGAAATCAGGGGGGAGGATTGACAGTATTTTTGCTTGAAAAACGTCTACCAGTTTCTTCATTGCTGAATGGAGTTAAAATAAAAAAAAAAAAACAGTTAAAAATAAATAAAAATAAACAAAACAACAAAAGAAAATAAATAAAATTCAGCAGGTGATCAAAAACCCTAAAAAAAAAGTGCTCGGGGAAAGAAATAAAAATGGTGCTAAAAAGACAGGAAAGAAGTCTTTTTTGGAAGAGTCTTCTTGAAAAACTCAGGTTCGCCCTCCTAAAAAAAAAAAAAAAAAAAAAAAAAAAAAAAAAAAGAAGTGTGCACATAAACTAAGACAGACCATTTTCTCAAGATGCCAGCTCAAAAAATAGCGTTATGAGGGTCATTAAAAAAAAAATAAAATAAATAAAAAAAATAATGGCCAACCATATAAAATTAATGGAAAAGACAGGTTCCCCAGAAGGAGAGCTCATTTCCATTATTGTCTCTCTGTTCTGGCTAATTGTCTTGGGAGAGGCTTCTTCTTATGTCCTGATAATTCCCAAGAAAAGGGATTATCTGTACTAAATGCTACAGATAAATATTTATACAAGAAGATTTACTTGTTACATTGTATCAGGTTATCATGAGGAGCAATAAAACAGAAAAAAAAAAAACAACTGATAGTACACCAATGCACAAAGCTGTGAAACAAGTTCTGCTTTTTGCATGCACAAAAAAAAAAATACAAAAAAACAAACAAAAAAACAAACAAAAAAAATAAAAAAGCAAAAAAATAAAAAACAAGAATAAAAGAAACTCAATGAGCAAGTTGTATTAATTAGCACATTGCATTGCTGCTTGCAAATGTTAGAGGAATTTCTTCCTTCCACCCTGAGTAGGACGCATCTGCTTCTATTATGTCTGACACTCATTAAAAATGTGTAAACTGCCCCTCCCCCCCCCCCCCTCCAGCCCCTTCCCCCTCTGGCAGCATTTCTCATCTCTCCTGGTGTTTACACTGCAGCCTCCTGTCCATCCTCCCAACATCTGCATCAAAGTTCACAGTTCAATTTAAAAGGCTCAGGTCACACCCAACCCTACAGCGCTGCAGCTATAGGAGGTGCCATGATCTGGGCTGACGCTGGAGCCGGAGTGGTTCTATATATTACATTGGTGGTGAATATACACATTTACCTAAGTGCTGACATAAAGTAAGAGGATGACATACTAAGAGGAGACACAATCCAATGAGATCTATGGAGATTTGGGAATAACGTCAATCATTAAGGCTGCGTTTGCACTGGTTTGGGGTTTAATATCCAGTTTACAGGCGCTGACCGTGTGGCGCCCCTGACCTGGTCAGGCACCACTGAGTACTGCACCCATGCTGGGGACAGTACAATACAGGTAATCCAGAAGGCTGACCGAGGTGTGACTACACAGGCGCATAGTGATCAGGTCTCACACATGTACCTTTGAGAGGACCCCTGGGGATCCCAGGAGGGGGAAAAGCCTTCACCTCCACTGGAAGAGTGGAGGGGGCCAAAAGCCTCCATCTCCTCTCAAGGGGTGTGGTAAGAGAGTCTGGTTGCTAGGTGGCGTAGGCAGGCACAAAAGGGAAAAGAGAAGGAGGAGTAAACAGTCTAGAGTCTGCAGCAGAGTGTGGAGGAGTGAGGAGCAGGAAAGTGGAGCTCTGACAGGAGCAGCAGTGAAGGTCCCAGATGTGAGCCGGTTCAGAGCAGAGTCCAGGGAGCTCCGAGGAGAGCTGACCCCTTCCCCTGGGCTGCTGTAGTCTGACAGCGTCCGCGCAGTGGCTACCGACGGGGGAGAACGGTCAACTAGGAGTGCTACCCGAAACCCATCTCAGCTAGAGAGAGAGCACGGAGTGGGAAGTAAGGAGACTGCTAGGGAGTACCAGGCCCAAACGGGTGGCAGATCCCGGAGCGGGGATAGATCCATCTTTCCTTGCTAAACCTGCCGGTGTGGGGCCCTCAAAGCCCACACCACAACACCACAAAAGCCGCAGCCACGTAGCCACAGTTAGGGCCCATAGGTCACAGGAGGCAAGAAGCTGGAGTGATCTGGCCCAGGCAACAAGCACACGGCAAACGAAGGGGAGTGAGGCTTCAGCAACTTCCCTGGGTGACCCCCATAGGGACTAAAAGTCGGGGTTACCCCAAACCACCAAGGGCTAAGGAAGGCGAGTTGGTAGTCACCATCAGAAGTCAGCCTGAAGGATACCTGGTTCCCGCCTGGTTCATCCCAGCTACGCCCGGGTTACTCACCCTGCCATCTGAAGTGAGTAAAACCCCTGAAAGACATTCTGCATGTGTGGAGTTATTCTGCGCCTTGTGGTACTACACATCTACACAGGGCCCTGGGGCTTGCCTCACTCTCAGGAGGCTATTACAACTAACTGCACCCACCATCAGCCCCAGGCGTCCCTTAACCTGCAGTGGCGGTCCCCACTGACCGCAATACTGAGAGTGGCGTCACGACAAGAAGAAGATCTCCTACCTGTGACCAGATCCAGCTGAGTGGAGTCCCTGAAGGTAATGCACCGACACAGCGTTTGCGGGGCTCCACATCTGGCGTCACGAACAGGATAAGGACTAGACCTGTTCAGACAGGTGACCATGTGCCTAGGCGGTCCGCTTGAAAAATTGGAAGCGCCGCCATATTGCCACCATGAAAAGCGCGCTGAAAAACAACAGCAGCCCGCGCTGGGAGAAGTTACCGCCCACGAAGAGGTGTGGCTACCCAGAGATCCCCTGCAGAGTTCTGACCTCGCTTGTGAAGAGAGCGGAGGCGTTCAGAGACGTCGGGACAGAAAGGGAGCCAGAAGCCTGCTGCTGGGAGAGGAGCTGCTGAAAGAGGCAGAGCGGAAACTGAACAGCTTGCTACTAGAGGCAACGGCGAGTCCACTGCTGGGAAATCGTGCAGAAGAGGGCGCAGAAGAAATGGCGTCTGACCGCAGAAACCCAGAACCGGGCTCCGCTGCCTGGTGGTATCGGGAGCTGGCCCAGTTCTGCGACCGACTGGAGACCCGGGTCGTGGAGCAGATCAGAGAAGAACGCATGGAACTTCTGGAGATGGCTGCCGCGGTTCAGGCCTATGAAGGGAGAGCCGCGCGCCGAGTGCCAGACCGGGCGGTGACGACTCAGACCCCGATGCTGCCACCGATGGGTGAGTCCAGTGATGCCCCTGCCAGCGCGAGTGCCCCGACCCCTGCTGCCACGCCCGCAGTCCCTGAGGAGGCGCCCGGCGCGGCGACGCTGAGCCAGGCCGCAGCCACGCCAGGTGCGGCCCGCCAAGCCCAGGCCGCCGCAGCGATGCCCTGCTCGGCCCACCAAGACCCGGTCCCTGCAGCAACGCCCAGTCCGGCCCGCAGAGAACCGGCTGCCACCGCGACCCTCATCCATGCCGCGGGTGTGACGCTGACCCAGGCCGCCGCCATGCTAGGCCCGGCCCGCCGAGACCCCACCGCAGCAGCAACGCTCGTCCGCGCCGCAAGTGAGGTGCTGAACCAGGCCGCAGCCCCGCCAGGTGCGGCCCGCCAAGCTCCGATCGAGGCAGCGACGCCCAGCCCAGCCTGCACCGATCCCATCGCGACAGCGACGCCGATCCAGGCCGCCGCCAAACAGGGCGCGGCCCGCCAAGACCAGGCCGCCGCCATATCGGGCGCGGCCCGCCAAGATAAGATTGCATCACCATTTACCCCGGCCTGCAAGGCCAGAGCAGACACCGCTCCCCAGTTCAAAGAGGTCCCTGCTGGAAAGCCCACGCTGGGGGAGGACCCCGCATACTGGCAGCTGAAGGCTGACATGGAGGCCAAGTTTCCACAATGGTTGGTGGACCAGTACATACTCCCTCCGCATACCCCCAAGACGACTCCTGCAGCAATTATGCCAAAGAGATCCCTGCCTGGGCCTGCTGAAGAAAGTCCATCCCCAGCACTGCCACCAAAGGAGTGCTCAGAAGAACTAAGGGGGAGGGGAGGCCAGGAAGCTGAGGAGCTGACTCAGGAGCCACCAGCAGTGGATCCATACCCAGAGCCAGAGATGTTGCCATATTCCCGCTGGGATGAGGAAGACCTAACACCCTCTGCTGAAGAAGATTTGCCCCAAAGCCTCACCTGGGAGCTTGTAAGCTGTACCCCGCAGAATCCAGCCCGCAAGACACGGCGCCGTAGCAGAAACCAGTTGTCACCTGCTCCGCCATCCCCAGAGCAGAGAGAAGTCACGGCCAGAGACCTAGAAGAAAAACGGTTCCTGAGAAGAGCCAAAGCACAGGTCAGAGGACCCCTTTGTAGAGGAATTGTGGAAGACTTTAGCCTAAAATCAGGATACGGATTCATCGTTGCACCTGGTATCAAAGAAGGCATTTTTGTCAATAGGAGAGACGTCAGAGCCCACTTGCCCAGAGGACATCCTGGAAGAAACTTAAAGATGGGAGACTCCGTACAATTTACCATGCATCAAGGAGAAAGAGGCTGGTATGCGCTAGATGTAGCACCATGTCCTAAAGAAGAAGAAAGGAAAGACAGCGACAAAGAAAGAAAAGACAAAGGACCTACTGATGAGACAACCACAGATGAAGAAAGAGATCAAGGAAGCAACAGGTGCCGCAGCCCTACAGGCCCAAGCCCTGGTGAGGAGGAGTCTGCATAAAGTTCATGTAAAGTAAAGCAAGTTACCAGTTTGGAAAAAGTTTGTTTTGCAACGTTTTACAAGTTTAAGAATGTGCCCACATAAACTCATGTGAGAAATGAACCTTAAGGCTATGAACTGGCTATAGCCACAAACTCTCGCAATGTAAATAGTTACACCAGAGGGCACCACCGCCACCAGAGTCAGCCTGTTTAGGGGCTTGGCTCGTCTGCAACCAGGGAGCACGTCCGTATATAGGGCCTTGGCTCACCTGCAACCAGAGAGCATGCCTGTTTATGGGGCCTGGCTCTCCACCACAAAGAGGGTACCTGGTCAGCACCAACTGTGGAGGCCGCCTCTACATCCTGCCAGAAGAGGCTGAAGGCGCGGATCCACCAGGCCAGGTATACCCTGAAGACCACCAGCCCATGAAAGCCGCCTCTACATCCTGCCAGAAGTGGCTGAAGGCGCGGCCAACGTGAAAGGGTTTTGGGTGGGTTAACGGACTTGTGGGTGGAGGGTGGTGATGTATGGTACCTGGTGCTTTTAAAAATGTTTTACATGTTTTAATGTTTTATGCATTTTAAAATGTTGTCTTGCAGCCCGAGGACGTGCTGGTGATAACTAAGGGGGAATGTGGCGCCCCTGACCTGGTCAGGCACCACTGAGTACTGCACCCATGCTGGGGACAGTACAATACAGGTAATCCAGAAGGCTGACCGAGGTGTGACTACACAGGCGCATAGTGATCAGGTCTCACACATGTACCTTTGAGAGGACCCCTGGGGATCCCAGGAGGGGGAAAAGCCTTCACCTCCACTGGAATAGTGGAGGGGGCCAAAAGCCTCCATCTCCTCTCAAGGGGTGTGGTAAGAGAGTCTGGTTGCTAGGTGGCGTAGGCAGGCACAAAAGGGAAAAGAGAAGGAGGAGTAAACAGTCTAGAGTCTGCAGCAGAGTGTGGAGGAGTGAGGAGCAGGAAAGTGGAGCTCTGACAGGAGCAGCAGTGAAGGTCCCAGATGTGAGCCGGTTCAGAGCAGAGTCCAGGGAGCTCCGAGGAGAGCTGACCCCTTCCCCTGGGCTGCTGTAGTCTGACAGCGTCCGCGCAGTGGCTACCGACGGGGGAGAACGGTCAACTAGGAGTGCTACCCGAAACCCATCTCAGCTAGAGAGAGAGCACGGAGTGGGAAGTAAGGAGACTGCTAGGGAGTACCAGGCCCAAACGGGTGGCAGATCCCGGAGCGGGGATAGATCCATCTTTCCTTGCTAAACCTGCCGGTGTGGGGCCCTCAAAGCCCACACCACAACACCACAAAAGCCGCAGCCACGTAGCCACAGTTAGGGCCCATAGGTCACAGGAGGCAAGAAGCTGGAGTGATCTGGCCCAGGCAACAAGCACACGGCAAACGAAGGGGAGTGAGGCTTCAGCAACTTCCCTGGGTGACCCCCATAGGGACTAAAAGTCGGGGTTACCCCAAACCACCAAGGGCTAAGGAAGGCGAGTTGGTAGTCACCATCAGAAGTCAGCCTGAAGGATACCTGGTTCCCGCCTGGTTCATCCCAGCTACGCCCGGGTTACTCACCCTGCCATCTGAAGTGAGTAAAACCCCTGAAAGACATTCTGCGTGTGTGGAGTTATTCTGCGCCTTGTGGTACTACACATCTACACAGGGCCCTGGGGCTTGCCTCACTCTCAGGAGGCTATTACAACTAACTGCACCCACCATCAGCCCCAGGCGTCCCTTAACCTGCAGTGGCGGTCCCCACTGACCGCAATACTGAGAGTGGCGTCACGACAAGAAGAAGATCTCCTACCTGTGACCAGATCCAGCTGAGTGGAGTCCCTGAAGGTAATGCACCGACACAGCGTTTGCGGGGCTCCACAACCGCACTTCCATGTGCACAGTGATGTCTGATATGATCATTCTGCGTGCCTGGACTGTTCTTGTCCAAGCAGAACATATCTTCAATCAAGCGTTTTACTTGAGCAATTGGCAGCCCATTTTCAGTGCCAGATTAATTGGCGATACAGTCGTTCCGCTGTAAATACACCCAAAGACCTCGGCTGCATTCGCGTTTTACACAGACGAGGGCAATCAGTGCAAAACTATGGGGCAGTGTCCATCTACGATTGATTTCTCATGCCATATCAGCATTAGAAAAGAATCTCAGCATGCTGCGTTTGACAACAAGTCTCGGCTCACATGCACCCATACAAGTCTATGGGAGAGTGTGAAACATTAGACTGCACTTGGATGTCTTCCGAGTGCAGTGCAATGTATGTAGAAGAGGGAGAAAATGCTCACTGTCCCTTCTCCGTACCTGTGATCCGATTGCAAGATCGGATGACACTTGGCTGACGCTCGTAGCAGAACCTATTTGCGATGCTCTTGCCTCGAAAACGATACACAAGTGGAGCCGATGCCTAGTCAGTCATATGCTTCGTAGATTCTGCCCTGGTCCATTGATCAAAGAGTCAACAGGATATATTCAGTCCACCATGTTTATTATAAGTTCCTAGCAAAACATTTGATCAGAAGACACCCTTAAGGTGGCTTTACATGCTACAACATCGCTAAAGCGATGTCGTTGGGGTCACGGAATTTGTGACGCACATCCGGCCTCGTTAGCGATGTTGTTGCATGTGACACCTACGAGCGATTTTGAATCGTTGCAAAAACGTTCAAAATCACTAATCGGTGACATCCCCCCTAAACTCAATTATCGTTGCTGCTGCAGTAACGATGTAGTTCGTCGTTCCTCCGGCAGCACACATCGCTATGTGTGACACTGCAGGAACGACAAACCTCACCTTACCTGCGCCCGCCAGCAATGAGGAAGGAAGGAGGTGGGCGGGATGTTACGTCCCGCTCATCTCCGCCACTGCACTTCTATTGGGCGGCCGCTTACTGACGTTGCTGTGATGCCTAACGAACCGCCCCCTTAGAAAGGAGGCGGTTCGCCGGTCACAGCGACGTCGCTATGCAGGTAAGTAGTGTGACGGGTTCGCGCGATGTTATATGCCCGTGACGCACAAACGATGGGGGCGGGTATGCACGCTAGCAATATCGGTAACTGTATCGCACCGTGTAAAAGTACCCCTAAGGGTTCGGTTCCACTTGCACATAGCTACCAATGCGAGAGCATCGGACGTCATATGCTAATGACCCTCTGCTTCGAGCGTGAGCCGAGGGTCATGCGACTGTGATCCAATTTTGCGATCGGATCATAGCTGCGGAGAAGGAGGGAGCACTTTCTCCCATCTCTTCCGCTGCCTGTCTGCGTACATCGCACTGCAGTCGAATGACATCCGAGTGCAGTGCGATGATTCACACACTCTCATAGACTTGTATGGGAGCATGTGAGCCAACAATCACTGCCAAACACAGCATGATGAGATTCATTCCGCATGCCGCTGTGGCATGAGAACTCAATTGCAGATAGACACTGCCTCATAGTTTTTCATTGGTGTGAGTGCAATCCAATGTTTTATTGGATTACACTCGTCCGTGCAAAACGCAAGGGAACCGTGGCCTTAGTCTGAGTTCACATGTCTAGTAATCAGCTGTTAGAATGGATTCTGCAGAGATCCATTGGGAACAAGTTCTGCAAACACAACTTTTTTGCCCATTGTTAATAACTGATGTCTGACAGATCCGTTTTTTTTAACATTGGAGTCTATGGATGACAGATCTGTTAGCGGCTTACTATTTAGCCATCCGTTTTTCTTGCATTGGTAACGGATCCGTTTCAAATGGAAGATAAATAGCAATTCATTAACGGATTCCTTCTCCATCGACTCCCATGTTATAAAAGGGATCTGGCAGAAAACATTTTGCCAATGGATCTCTGCAGGATCTGGACATGTGACCTAAGCCTTAATGATCCATAGTCATTGATGCACAATTGCTTTGACCAATATGGGTTAATCACGAATATGGTTTATAAAACTTTCCAGAAGTGAATGGATTGTCAAAAACTGGAAGAAACTTTTGGCCTTATTATTTTTTTCTTGCTTTTTATCTATGGAGCAATAGTAAAATAATGTCATTTTTGTCAATGACAGCGCAAAACACGACTCGTAAACCAAATCCACAATAACCAGAAGAAACGGTGAAGATTATTCTGACCTTAGAGCACATCCTCGCCCTCCGCCTGCCTCCGCCACCTCCTCAGGGATCTGGCAGCTTATGAACAGACCATCAATCGTATATAGGCTTTTAACTAGCAGAGCTATCGATCCACAACAGCAGATTGCCATATTGCAAAACCCCCAGTATGTGACCCACATACAAAAAAAAATAAAAAATATCACACTTTTTTTCCCCATTGGAGCTTGTTTGCAACATTGTTTTTTTTTTTTTGCCTTCCTCTGGATCAACATGTTAGGCTACGGGTTGAACTAGATGGACTTAAGAGTCTCCCTTCAACCTTAAAAACTATGATACACTATTTACAAACACAAAGTTCTATAAAGTTTCATCAAAAAGTTTTTCCACCCCCAACTAGAGCGGAGTTTAGGTGCGATCTATAGGATTAGATGAGACATTCACACAATTGCAAATTCAGACACAGGGATGAATCACAAAAACTTACCCCTAGAAGAAACCAGATCCTAAGTTTCCTGTAGCCCAGGCACACATGCCAATAATTAAAAATCCATGTGCATGTCCATGTTTGCAGGAAATCACGTCTGTTCTGCTCATAGGACAGTTGTCCAGTTTCTTTTTTTTTCCCTCTGAATTGAGTTAATCCTCCCAATGTGAAAGCAGCAGCTGTTATCAGCAGTCCTTTGTTAGCCAAAACCCCAGGCTGAGGCTTCCATGCAGCATGCCCTGCAGAGGAGACTGCTCAGAAGAATAGGCCTAATGTCTGGGATGGATCTGAGAGCAAGGGGACTCTTGGGGGTCTCAATAGGAAATGTTTTCTATTGGATGAGGAATATTATTAGACTCCAAGTTCCCTCCCAGTCCCCTGTGTTTTTGCCATTCTTTGCAAACCAATCCCTCTCCATACAGAGTTTATAAGGAGCGCTGCCAGGGAAAACAGCCCCACCAACAAAAGGATCGCCATCGGAAGCGCAGGCTGCGATGGAGAAAACCTATTTCTCGGTCAATTACATTGGAGGACGGGTTTATATGATGGAATCTCAGTGTGCAAGGAGAAAAAAAAAATGTGTGGATAATATAAATACTTTTAGATGGGGATGTATATATATATATATATATATATATATAATAATTAATATTAATTTATATAGCGCTAAAAAAACTGTGTGGATAATATAAATACTTTTAGATGGGTGTATATATATATATTATATATAAAATAATTATTAATTTATATAGCGCTAAAAAAACTGTGCGGATAATATAAATACTTTTAGATGGGTGTGTGTGTGTATATATATATATATATATATAAATAATAATAATAATTAATAATTTATATAGTGCTAAAAAAAACTGTTCGGGTAATATAAATACTTTTAGATGGGTGTATATATATATATATATATATATATATATATATATATTAATAATTTATTTATAAAGCGCTAAAAAAACTGCGGATAATATAAATACTTTTAGATGGGTGTCTGTATATATATATATATATATATATATATATATATATATATATATATATATATATATATATATATATATATATATATAATATAATAATTATTAATTTATATAGCGCTAAAAAAACTGTGCGGATAATATAAATACTTTTAGATGGGTATATATATTATATATATAATAATAATAATAATTAATATAGCGCTAAAAAAACTGTGTGGATAATATAAATACTTTTAGATGAGTGTGTATATATATATTATATATATAATAATAATTAATTTATACAGCGCTAAAAAAACTGCGGATAATATAAATACTTTTAGATGGGTGTATATATATAATAATAATAATATTTATTCATTTATATAGCGCTATTAATTCCACAGCACTTTACATACATTGTTAACACTGTCCCCATTGGGGCTCACTACCTAGAGTACCTATCTGTATAACCCACTTTACATGCTGCAATATCGGTACCGATATCGCTAGCGAGCGTACCCACCCCTGTCTGTTGTGCGTCACGGGCAAATCGTGGCGTACAGCATCGTTACCACCCGTCACACGGACTTACCTTCCCTGCGACATCGCTCTGGCCGGCGAACCGCCTCCTTTCTAAGGGGGCGGTTCATGCGGTGTCACAGCGACGTCACACGGCAGCCGTCCAATAGAAGCGGAGGGGCGGAGATGAGCGGGCGGAACATGCCGCCCACCTCCTTCATTCCTCATTGCGGGCGGCCGCAGGTACGATGTAGTTCCTCGTTCCTTCAGTGTCACACGTAGCGATGTGTGCTGCCGCAGGAACGACGAACAACCTGCGTCCTGCAACAGCAACGATATTTGGGAAAGGAACGACGCGTCAATGATCAACGATTAGGTAAGTAATTTTGATCGTTAACAGTTGTTCCTGCGTTTCACACGCAACGACGTCACTAACGAGGCCTGATGTGCGTCACAAATTCCATGACCCCAACAACATCTCGTTAGCGATGTCGCTACATGTAAAGCGGCCTTTAGTCTTTGGAGAGTGGGAGGAAACCAGAGAACCCGGAGGAAACGCATACATATGGGGAGAACATACAAACTCCTTGCAGCAGGTGTGTGTGTGTGTGTGTGTGTGTGTGTATATATATATATATATATATATATATATATATATATTGTGAACCTCTATCCTCTATCCTCCTGTACCTGTCTGTGCCTTATTTTGTTTATGATTATTGTACTTGTTCATACTATGTATACACCTTTTCACATGTGCAGCACAATGGAATAAATGGTGCTATAATAATAAATAATAATATATCAGTGAATAGGAATTTGAAAAGTGATCCAAGATGAAATATGTGCACAGTAAGGTCATTTTGACATTGCTGCCCACCATTTTCATTTTATGGATGCACTTTTTAAGGTGGATTCCAGGTAAAATCCACCAAAAAAAAAAACCTGTCGTTATGTGCACATACTCTAAAGCTGTGTGTTGTAAAAAAAAATAATCAAAAACTAAACAGAAAAATTGGATACACCTTATACAACCTATATAAGCTTTTGGGAAATGAGTTTTGTACGTGATAGAAAATCGAACACTTTTGGAAATGTTTGCAACTTCGTTCTAGGTTGCAGATCACAATGTGTCACAATAGACTATTTTAGTTGCCATGTTTTGTGTATATATATATATATATATATAATATACACACACACACACACACAAATATGTTAGTGATGGGCGAATAGTAACTATTTGGGTTCAGATTAGTCATAATAAATTCCAAAGTACTATTCCGGTATTCCTCACAAATTTTGAACCTACTGCAAGTCAATGGGTAACCCAAGTATTTTTTCGGAAATCTTCGAAAAGAAGAAGAAGAATGCTCGGATTCCACGTTGACTTGCATTAGGTTCGAATACCGGAATTAATATCTCTATCTCTCTATCTCTCACACACAAAGCCATCCACAACCTGTCTCCTCCTTACATCTGTGACCTAGTCTCCCGATACTTACCTGCACATATCCTCCGATCCTCACAAGATCTCCTTCTCATCTACTCTTCCTACCATGGCATCCAAGATTTCTCCCGTGCATCCCACATACTCTGGAATGCTCTACCTCAACACATCAGACTTTTGCCTACTGTGGAAAGCTTAAAAAATCACCTGAAGACCCACTTCTTTCAACAAACCACACGACTATCTCTACCATCACCTACTGTATCCTAACCCGTCCCTTGTAGACTGTGACCCCTCATGGGCAGGGTCCTCTCTTTACCTGTAATCTGTGAGCCCTCATGGGCAGGGTTCTCTCTTTACCTGTAGACTGTGACCCCTCATGGGCAGGGTCCTCTCTTTACCTGTAGACTGTGACCCCTCATGGGCAGGGTCCTCTCTTTACCTGTAGACTGTGACCCCTCATGGGCAGGGTCCTCTCTTTACCTGTAGACTGTGACCCCTCATGGGCAGGGTCCTCTCTTTGGGTACTTTCACACCTCCGGTTTTTCTTCTGCGGCACAATCCGGCACTTTGCAGGAAAATCGCAACCGGTTTTTTGTGCTGCCGGTTGCGATTTTCCTGCATAGACTTTAATTAGTGCCGCATTGTGCCGCATGGCCTTGCGTTCCATCCGGTTTTTGCCGCATGCGGCAGATTTAGCCGATGCGGCGGCCGGATGGAACGTTGCCTGGCACGTTTTTTCGTGCGGCAAAAAAAACCGCATCGCGCCGCATTCGGCCGATGCGGCGCATCTCTCAATGCATGCCTATGGCGGCCGGATGCGGCGCGATGCGGCAAATACCGCATCCGGCCGCCGCATGCGGTTTTTGCCACTGCGCATGCTCAGTAGCATGCCGCAAGCGGCAAAAACCGGGCGGGCCGCATGGGAAAAACTTATGCAAAGGATGCGGTGTTTTCACCGCATCCGTTGCATAGCTTGCACAGCCGGATTGAGCCGCAGGGCTCAAGCCGGATGTGTGAAAGTAGCCTTAACCTGTAGACTGTGAGCCCTCATGGGCAGGGTCCTCTCTTTACCTGTAGACTGTGAGCCCTCGCAGGCAAGGTCCTCTTGCCTTCTGTACCAGTCTGTGCCTTGAAATGTTCACATTTATTGTACTTGTCTATATACACCCCTCTTTCACATGTAAAACGCCATGGAATAAATGGTGCTATAATAATAAATAATAATATATATGCAACATGGCATCTAAAATGGTCTATGTTGACACATTGCGATCTGCAACCTATAGCAAAGTTGCAAAAGTTTCCAAAAGTGTTCGATTTTCTATTTTTCTATCATGCACAAAGCTCATTTCTCAAAAACGTCTATAAGTTATATCTGATTTTGCCGTTTGGTTTTTGAATTTTTTTTTTTTTACAACACACAGCTTTAGGGTATGGGGTACATGACGTCAGTTTGTTTGTTGTTTTTCTTTTAGTGGATTTCACTCGGAATTATGAGCAAAATACACTCCTTCTATCCCACTTGAACGCCAAAAAGATTTGTTTTACGAGCGCTCAGAAAATCATTGCAGCACATACACAGCTTTGTGGTGTACTGCTAGTTTCTGCTTTATTACATCATGTGACCAGTTTATATAGTACCTCAAACAAAGAAATAACTCCTCCAAACTATGCACCAATAAGAACAATAGTGGTGTAAACAGCAATATTACTATTTGTTGCCATTCAGTGTTAGGTGAACTCTATGACATCATTAGTTATAAGACAAGATGGACATTATAGGAACAAAATGGGCAGCAACATCAAAATTACCTTGCTGGGCACATATTCCATCTTGTATCTCTTTTCACTGCTTCAGAGACCTTCAAGTGGTTAACACAAGTAACAATGATTACTTCTGTTAACAACAGTATTCAGGTTTTTGAATTACAGTATATAGTGCCATTAATTCTACAGATGTGGTCATCACTGTGCACATTGGGGCTCACAATCTACATTCCCTATCAGTATGTTTTGGAGTGTGGAAGGAAATCAGAGAACCTGGAGGAAACCAGAAGAACCCACATAAATACGGGGAGAACATACAAACTCCTTGCAGATGGTGTCCTTGGTGGGATTTGAACCCAGGACCCCAGCGTTGCAAGACTGCAGTGTTAACCACTGAGCCACCATATAGTGCTAACAACTGAGCCAATGTGCTGCTCCAACATGGTTTTTGTTTGGTATAGAGAAATAGATATCGGCAACAGGGTCCCCGCAAGGGGTTATGAGCGGATTCTTGATGTGACGCAGGTCGAATGGTCAAATACTTTTGAGTTCTGCTGCTAGATCACAACACAATTTTCACGATAGATCGTACCCGCCCCCGTCGTTTGTGCGTCACGGGCAATTAATTGCCTGTGGCGCACAAAGTCGTAAACCCCCCGTCACACGTACTTACCTCCCGTGCGACGTCGCTGAGGGCGGCGAACATCCACTTCCTGAAGTGGGAGGGATGTTCGACGTCACAGCGACGCCACACGGCAGCCGGCCAATAGAGGCGGAGTGGTGGAGATGAGCGGGATATAAACATCCCGCCCACCTCCTTCCTTCCACATATCCGGCGGGAGCTGCGGGACGCAGGTAAGCGATGTTCATCGTTCCCGTGGTGTCACACGGAGCAACGTATGCTGCCACCGGAACGATGAATAACCGGCGCCATGTTTCATAAACGATTTTATGGAACCTAGCGACGAGTACACGACTCATGATTTGTGAGCGATACTGCGTCGCTAGGAGGTGTCACAAAGGCCGACGTCGCAAGCGATGCCGGATGTGCGTCACAAAATCCGTGACCCCGATGATCTATCGCACGATAGATCGTCTCGTGTAAAGCAGGCATTACACTCTCCCATCCTCTGGATAGGTCATCAATGTCTGATCTGTGGGGCATGCGACATCCAGCACCCCTCCAATCAGCTGTTCCCGATGCCACCACTGGCTGGAACTGCTCAGTTGAGGGGCTGCACAGAACAGCTCCGTCAACTGAATTATGGCTGCAGCCAGGTACTACACATCCCTTCCCTATTGATTCGAAGATGGCGTGGATTTTCAGTACTCAGCCACAGCTACTATACAATTTACCAAGCAGAAGATTGGGCAGAGAAAATTGCTCAGTATGTACATTTAGAGTATCTATAATGAGCATGGCAGACTACGTCAGATTTCCCATCCTAATGTACAGTATATGACCCCCATCCTGGTATAGCTGTCTCTCAAAATAGTATATATGTCCTCCATCCGGTTATATCTGTCCTTATCCTGTCCTATACCCCTTCCTAGTGTATACAGTCCCAGTTCTGTCTCCAATGCATAAACCCCTTCCCAAACATTCTGCTTTTCTCTATCACGGGTGTGTCAGGGGTGACAGGCAGTCTGTCAGGCTACCACCAGGGGGAGCTGGAGCCCTGCAGGAAAAGACACTACACAGAGCTAAATCAGCATGGAGGTGGACACCCAGTGTGTGCTGGAGCACTGCCCTGCAGAGTCAGCCAGAATACAGAGGCCACGGGGCGTGCGGGGGATGGTCAGGCAGGCCAGGTCATACACAGTACGGTGAGAAAGAACACTGGAGGAACGAGCAAAAGCGGTGTCGAGGTCAGGCCGAGGTCAGTACCAGAGGAAGCAACCGAGTGGGGAGGTAGGAGAAGGGGGAATGACTGGGGCTATTGTGGGAAGGAAGGAGGTGGGACGGAACACAGACAGAGCACAGGGGCAGGATGGATCAGGAAACACTTATAGGGACCAGCAATCACAGGCAAAGCAGTGCTAAGCTTATAGCCGGTGCTGGTTCACCAGAGATGACAGAATTTAAAGCATCCAAGCTCCGGAAATGAGGCCCGAGAGAAGGCTCTGCCCCCTAGCTATGTGGACGGGGAGGTGGAACCATGACACAGTCATGTAGTGTCTGGCCATAGAAGGTCACAGCGTTGGACTGTGCAGAATGCTCCCTGACTTTCTATTATTCCTGCTGTCAGTATTCATTGTTCTAGGTAGATTTCTTTCCATACAGCTGCTGATCATCAGTATTCTGTTTGTACTGAAATAGTCCCATTCTCCCTGTACTGGTGCTGGTGATATTCAGTTTATTCAAGCTCTGGTTGCAAGTAAGAGGCTTGCACTCATCTGTAGGATTGTTGCTGAAAAATTTGCTGAACGTCTACTTGAGTCATCTGTGGATAAGTAGTTCATGCATTTTCCCCCTGTGTGTCCTCCTTCATGTTTTCTATAGTGTTTAGTGGGGTTGACGAAGAACTCATCCCATCCATTCCCTATTTAGGGTGCAGCACTAGGGATAACTAGGGTCAGTTATTCAGCTCAGCGCATAGGTGCAGAACCTATCTAGGGTGGTGAGGGACCCCAGGGTCCAGCAGTAGGTTTGGTTAGAGGTCACCATCTCCCCTTTCCCAAGACACTGGGTTTACCATATCTTTCATTGCTCGCTTGGTACTACTCCGTACCTAGCGTGACAAACTCCCTCCAGTCCAACACCAAAACTACCATCAGCATGGAAGGCTTAATGCATAATTCTATAAACACACCAATGAACAAATGCAAGCCCAAATTCATGTAAAAATATCAATAAATCTTTATTGCAACCATTGCAACCATTGCAATGAATTAAAACGAATGGACCAAGCCAAGTGACGGATGGAATTGATATAGGGGACCCAGCACCTATAGTAATACAATAGCGGACCTGCAATCCTTAGCCAAAGGCTAAGTACGTATCAAAGCCGGATGTAGTATACCAGAACACTATGCAGCAGGAAAATAACAACCAAATCTTGTAATAAATAACCAAATAACATACATTCACGAGTGTGAAGATCTATATAGATAAATATAACCGGTCATTCAAGCCACATGTAGTATTACCGGCAAACAGAAGTCCAAATAAAGTGATGGTGCAGTGTCCTCCCACACTGACGCGCGTTTCGCAGCAACAGTGCTTCGTTCAGGAGTGAACCTCTGTCCGGTTCCATGTTGCGTGGTGTCCTCCTCTATAGCCTGCGTAGGGGCTGGCAATTGACATCGGCATGCTTGCTATGGCAACGCATGACATCACTGTCATAAGCCCCCAGTCACGGCCATGCCATACTCAACTGCGAGCTCTATTCGGTCGGCAACAAGTACTGCAGTGTAGGGACCCAGTGAGTCTCTGTGATGCGATGCATCTCAGTTGGGTGTGCATCCGAAGTAGGCTACTTCAGCTGAAGTAGGTGCCAGGGTCGTCTGGTCTCTGTACCCCCATGCCCAGTTGCAAACTCTGCAGCGGTGGTCGTTACACCTTTGCCTTAGGGGGACTTTACATATTGCAACATCGCTACCGATATATTGTCGGGGTCATGTCGTTAGTGACGCACATCCGGCGCCGGTAGCGACATCGCAATGTTTAAATCCTAGGTGTGACGATGAACGAGCGCAAAAGCGTAAAAAATCGCTGATCTGTGTCACGTCGTTCATTTCCTTCATGTCGTTACTGCTGCAGATACGATGTTGTTTGTCGTTCCTGCAGCACCACACATCGCTGTGTGTGAAACCGCAGGAACGACAAACATCTCCTTACCTGCGTCCACCGGCTATGCGGAAGGAAGGAAGTGGACGAGATGTTATGTCCCGCTTATCTCCACCCCTCCGCTTCTATTGGCTGGCCGCTTAGTGACGTCGTGGTGACGCCAAAAGCACCTCCCCCTTGAAGGAGGGATTGTTCGGCGGTCACAGCGACGTCGCCGAGCAGGTATGTACATGTGACGCTGCGATAATGTTCGCTACGGCAGCAAGCACCAGATATCGCATGTACGACGGGGGCGGATGCTATCACGCTCGACATCGCTAGCGATGTCACAGCGTGTAAAGCCCGCCTTAGATTCTTGTGAATCTGCTCTAAATCGTACATTGTGGGATTTAACCTGGGACATAAGACGTAAGTTATTGTACCATTTTTGTTATAGAATTCTGCCAAGTCTGAGGTCCAGAGCACTCTGTAAGAGGTGTTCTTCCAGGATATCTCTGTATTTGGCCGCATTCATCTTTCCGTCAATTGCAGCCAGTCGTCCTGTCCCTGCAGCTGAAAAACACCCCCATAGCATGATGCGGTCACCACCATGTTTCACTGTTGGGATTGTATTGGGCAGGTGATGAGCAGTGCCTGGTTTTCTCCACACATACCGCTTAGAATTATCACCAAAAAGTTCTATCTTTGTCTCATCAGGCCAGAAAATCTTATTTCTCATAGTCTGGGAGTCCTTTGTGTGTTTTTTGCAAACTGTATGGAAGCATTCATTTGTCTTGCACTGAGGAGAGGTTTCCGTCAGGCCACACTGCCATAAAGCTCCCGACTGGTGGAGGGCTGCAGTGATAGGTGACTTTGGGAAACTTTCTCCCATCTCCCTACTGCATCTCTGGAGCTCGGCCACAGTGATCTTGGGGTTCTTCTTTACCTCTCTCACCAAGGCTCTTCTCCCACGATTGCTCAGTTTGGCTGGATGGCCAGGTCTGGGAAGAGTTCTGGTGGTGCCAAACCTCTTCCATTTAAGGATTATAGAGGCCATTGTGCTCTTAGGAACCTAGAGTATTGCAGAAATTCTTTTGTAACCTTGGCCAGATCTGTGCCTTGCCACAATTCTGTTATTGAGCTCCTTGAGCAGTTGCTTTGACCTCATGATTCTTATTTGATCTGACATGCACTCTGAGCTGTGAGGTCTTATATAGACAGGTGTGCGCCTTTCCACATCAAGTCCTATCAGTTTAATAAAACAAAGCTGGACTCCAATGAAGGAGTAGAACCATCTCAAGGAGGATCACAAGGAAATGTGACTTAAATATGAGTGTCTGAGCAAAGGGTGTGAATACTTATGACCATGTGAGATTTCAGTTTTTCTTGTTTAATAAATTTGCAACAATTTCTACATTTCTGTTTTTTTTCTGGGAAGATGGGATGCAGCGTGTACATTAATGAGAAGAAAAATGAACTTTTATTAATTTATCAAATGACTGCAATGAAACAAAGAGTGAAAAATGTAAAGGGGTCTGAATACTTTCCGTACCCACTATAGATGGATAGATAGATAGATGAATGGAGAGATAGATAGAGAGAGAGTACATCTGTTTTCCATGTTGCTGAATAAAATATTTCCGACCACATGTTCCATTTTTCCGCTCTGGCATAACTTCAACATATTGAGGCTTTTACATCACTTTCTGGCAGTATTATTTTTACTTTTCAAATTAAAATATTACAAGCAGCTTAATACATGGAGCTGCCGCCCCACCACCGTGCGGAGCTGCCGCCCCACCACCGTGCGGAGCTGCCGCCCCACCACCGTGCGGAGCTGCCGCCCCATCTACACCCCACCTACTGTCTCCTCCCCATAATCCTATAGAATGTAAGCCCGCAAGGGCAGGGCCCTCTTCCCTCTGTACTAGTCTGTCTACTGTAACTTGTATATGTATTTTGTATGTAACCCCCTTCTCATGTACAGCACCATGGAACTAATGGTGCTTTATAAATAAATAATAATAATAATAATAATAATAATAATACATCTCCAGAAGTTTTCAGTGCTAAGGTCGGGGCTGCTTGACGAAGGATGTCACGTAACGGCTGACATCGTAGTTCTGTCCGACAGTAGTAGTCAAGAACATTTCTTTTGAGCTGTGCACCCCCTGTATTTCTCTGGAAATATCATATGACAACCGGATACAAATCATCATAAATGTCATAAAACTAAAAAGGTATTTTGCAAAGTGCACCAAATTCCCAGAGGAACAATAAACATTAATGCAGCCTCTAGTTGCACCATATTAGTAACTGAAGGCAAATCACGACAGATTTGCCGCAACCGAATGATCGCTAGGGGCATTTTACATTCGACAGTTATGATCCATGATGCACAGACCGGCCGCGGGTTTTGTGACCCAAAATCAACAGTCTCGTAGGCGTAACTGCAACTGGCCCCATTTACTAAAAGGAAGCCAAACTGTAGCAGGTAGCCAGGAATCATAATTGATGACCCAAGAAGACTTTTTTTGCGTTAACTTGACCTGGTTTCTTCTGTCTTTGTTTGTTTTGGTTTGTTTGGCATTATGGATGTGTATTTGGTCAGCAAATGTTTTAGCTAGATATAAGTAAGTTGAACCAGAATATTTCCCGAATTCTGATTTTTCGGGGGAATTTACTTTTTTGGTAATTCAGCAAATTAATGGACACCTGGGAAGGGGTGAAGAATTAAAAGGGTTGTCCACTACTTTAGCATTGGGATAGGTCATCAATGTCTGATTTGCCAGGTCCGACGCCCGGGACTCCCTCCATTCAGCTGTTCTTAGTGCCGGCGGTGGCAACAGGCAGCCGTAAATACTTAGTTCCGGATCTGCCCTGCTAATTTATAGCGGCTGTGGCCGGGTACTGCACATTCACCTCCCATTCAAATCAATAGGATGGTCACTTGTCCCCTCCGGCGCAGTCCCTAATGTGGTCATCTTGAAAGATCACTGTGCCAACGTCTTCTTATTTTAGCTTCACTATGCACCAAGATTTCTGGCGCCTAGGAGGCCTCTAGTGGCATAACATTTTTCAAGAGGCCTAGTAAGCGCCTTGTGACGGGAGAGGCTTATTCAACACCGGAAACCCTGGAGCAGGGAGAAGATGTTACACACGGTCGTGTTGAGGGAAAGAAGAGGCCAAAGGGAGCTGCGAGGCAGGACAGGAGACCGATGAAATAAATATTACTCTATTTTTGTACCCTACATGTATTATACTCTGAAGTCTGGAGCGACCCCACTGTATGATAAGGGACATTTGATTTGCACCAAATAACTTTCAATAAAAATAAAATTTCCGCTGTATTCGAATATCAGAAGTTTTGTTTATCACCCGTTTTAGCCTAATTCATCATTTGCAACTTTTTAAACTGTCACAAAAATGTGCAATTGCACTTCAATACCCAAATTGAGTACAAAGACATTTTTGGGGGGCTCAGTTGAACACAAACATTCGAAATGTTAAATCTCAATGACAAAAGAGCATAATAAACATCTCAAATTTGCAGAAATTCATCAAAGCCCATTATGATGAATTTGACGCGAACTCTATCAATACAAATAGACAACATAAACAAGCAAGGACATAAAAAAACAACATAAAGGAAAATCCACAAACACAATTTCCGATCAGTAAGTTGCACTATACGATTGTTACGACAGTCAAGCGATCGCTATCAATCGTAAATGACACGTCTGCCCACGCTTTTCATCACGGTGTCGTAGAAATAGACAAGGAGCACGGAGCATTCTCACTTCTATAGATAAATGAAACATCAAACTAATCCGAGTCACATCTCCTGTTGTAATAAAGTTCAGGCTATACTGAGATTTGTAGTTCATCAGACCAGTATTTGCTCACGGTTTATTTCTGGGCTCCTTTATCTAATATAGTACACCAGTCGTTGCCAGAACACGAAGACTGAGGAGCATTGTGACTCGTCTATAGAAGAAGAAGCAAGCCTAATTGTCTAGCTTACCTTAGTCTGGACTGGAATATTAATTCCCCTGGTCCTTGGCCAGCTGCTGGCTTTCAGAGCTAGCCCGAACTATTGAATTCAGGAACGGGACGGAGACAGTCCTTTATTATCTTGCATCGAGAACAACAATCTGGTCCTGAAAGTTCCTCTCTTTAGGGTTTTCTTCAGTCATAGTGAAAATCATTACAAATGCCCGAAAAATGCATTTACTATAGAAACTTCCCCTGTTAAGTAATAGTCTGCAGGGTTAAAGCAAACAGAGATCCGCCTCTGTACCCACCTCATGTGTAAGGAACGGCGAAGCTGCTGCATTAACCTCAGAGCTGCCAGCGAGGTCTCCAACCGCAGCTGTGGTTAAAGAGCAATTCCGAGAGGCCACAAGAGTTACAGCTGCATCGCTTACTAATAGTAATCAGATATCTTAAAGAATTGTCCAAAGTGTCTTTACTTCAACAAATATGTTTGGGGAATGATTTTGTGGCACTTACTAATATATATTACAGGTTCTCCCCCTTGCTAGTGCAGCCTTTTCTTACAACTCTTGTCGATACAATGGCTGCTGGTGGAGGATCATGTGACCAGACCTGTCCATCAGCCTCTTCCAACTGAAGAGGCTGATGGACAGGTCTGGTCACCTGATCCTCCATAGACAGCTGTGCAGTCTGTGAGGATAGAGGAGAACGAGAACCTGCAATTAGAGATGAGCGAACCCAAACAGTAAAGTTTGGGATTCGTACCGAACATAGACTTTACAAAAACATCAGTGTTAGAGTTCGGAGTTCAGGTGCTTTACGTATGCAAACCACTTGAGTGAGCATTGGGGTGCTAGGGTACGCTCGGTGCTCAGCCCAGTGCGAGCTTTATCAGTGTCTGTATGGCTTTTGCTGGGGGTAAAATCCGCACTATTGGATGTAGTGTGTCCAAAAAGACCTCCCCAGACATGTCACTCGAAGCAAGGATCACCAAGCTACGACTCGTCTACACATCATACGAAGAGAACAATCACTGGAGAGGGACATCATGGTTGGAAGAATAGAAGGAACAAGGGGAAGAGGAAGACCAACATTCAGAGGGCTTGATACTATCAAGATAAAGGTGGAGAAGACCACGGTGGACCTATCCAGGCTGCACAAGATCGATCTTCCTACAGAGCGTTCATCCATCAAGTCACTATGGCTTGAAATTGAGCTGAAAGCTGTTAAAAAAAGGCAAATTTTAGCTGCATTTCTTATTGAATGATTAATTTAGGAGATGTGGGGGGTAGATAAGTGGAGAAAAAAGCACCCAGATATACAAAGTGTTGGGCTGACAGATGGAGGTGTTAAAAACTGGATAAAATCTGGACTTGTCTACTTTGGACACATCGTACAAAGAGAGCAATCACTGGAGAAGGACGTCATGGTAGGAAGAATAAAAAGAACAAGGCGAAGAGGAAGACCAGCAACCCAATGGCTTCATATTATCAGTGGATTAGGCGGGCTTTACACGTTGCGACATCACTAGCAATTGCTAGCGATGTCCAGCGCAATAGCATCCACCCCCGTCGCACATGCAATATGTGGTGATTGCTGCTGTAGTGAACATTATCGCTACGGCAGCTTCACGAGCACATACCTGGTCGGTGACGTCGCTGTGACTGCCGAACAATCCCTCCTTCAAGAGGGAGGTGCGTTCGGCGTCACTAATCGGCCGGCCAATAGAAGCGGAGGGGCGGAGATGAGCGGAACATAACATCCCGCCCACCTTCTCCCTTCCGCATTGCCGTCAGGACGCAGCTAAGGAGATGTTTGTTGCTCCTGCGGGTATACACACAGCAATGTGTGGAGCTGCAGGAACAACAAACAACATCGTACCTGCGGTCGAACCGACATTATGGAAATGAACGACGTAACACAGATCAGTGATATTGTACGCTTTTGCGCTCGTTCATCGTCGCACCTAGGATTTACACGTTGCGATGTCGCTACCGGCGCCGGATGTGCGTCACTAACGACGTGACCCCGACGATATATCGGTAGCGATGTTGCAACATGTAAAGCCCCCCTAACGGGAGAAAAAAAGCACCCAGGTATACAAAGTGTTTGGCTGATGGATGGAGTTGGTAAAAACTGGATAAAATAAAAAATTTCCACAGTTTTCCTCTGTACAATATTTTATTGAAGTTCTTGATTTCTTTACATGTACTGCGACTAGGGGAAAGCACACATGTTGTGACTTGGGTTTGAGCCTGACATGTATCAAAGTGATCAAAGGAAAAAGCTGCTTGGTTGCCAAATCAAACCTAACCCTTAATGACTGGTGTAGCTGCTGAGCGACAGGTACAAATTATCCACACTTTAAGATAATGATTAAAGTGCCTCACCGGATCAGAATCATGAGATGTAGACCTAGATGTTTAACCCCGCTTCTAGAAATAATCAATGGGAAATATACTGTAGGGTGAACTTACCGAGAGCTCTATATCCTCCTAATAACACATAACAAGTGTTGTGACATAGTATAATACATCTGAGGCATACACTAATGTTTTCTCTTCTTCAGTTTTGATGCAAATTTGAATTCTTTGCTATACAGAAGAGTAAATATGTAAATTAGCATTTGATGTAGTCAATTTTTTAAAGCTGCTCAGACCATTTCTGCATCAATATTGCATACAACAGGAACCGGCAAGAAGAGCTGAATCCCATCAGTGAGTATATTACACATTACACATTGTTAGGATTTGACTCTCTACAACGCTTAATTTTATGCTCCTAACATAAATATAGATGTAGTAAACTGTAACTTGTCAGACGGCTCAATACTTTGTTAAAGGGAACCTGTCACCACTTTTTTGGCCTATAATCTGCGGCCACCACCACCGGGCTCTTATATACAACATAAAAAACAACCTTGAACATGTGTACATGTTCAAAAAAGAAGTGACAACATAAGAAGATTAAAATCAATTTTTATTGAAGTATAAATTAAAATCATACAAAAAATACACTAGAAAAACAGCAAAGGAAAGTGCTAGATGATGAATATGATATTAAGGGTCATGGACGGAACATTAAATTCATTATTTCTTAATAATCCCGTATGTACAAATTTCATGGGAATTTTGAAAATAAATAATTACTACCTCTATTAAATATATATGACTAAGAAATGTCAGGCGGAGTTGCTTCAAGAGAGATTTTCTGACTATTGCAATCAAAGTGCCGATGTGCTAGGGGGGAGGGGAAATAGAAGCCACCAAAATGGATGGAATAAATAGTTATATAAATAATTAAATAAATTGTATCAAAGTATCCAAGCAATGATTTAAACAGCCATCCTATTAGGTGCAACCCTCCCAGACCTCACTGCACAAACACACAACAGCAGTTTCTAAAGCATAATATTTTGGAAAATATATTTACTAGTATATACAGGTGGTATAACAAACAGTCCACGGCCCCTCACTCCGACACGTGTTTCGTTCTGTTGCTTTATGCATGATTTGATTTGACGAAGATGGTCGAAAGAGAAGGCGCCGGCACCGGACAACGGAGAATCCCATAAGGCCCACCACAGCGACCATTAGGTAAGTATTATAAAGTGTTTTTTATGTTATACCTGGGCTCTTATATACAGCATGCTAGAATGCTGTATATAAGAGCCTGGTGGTGGTGGCCACAGCTTATAGGCCAAAAAAATGGTGACAGGTTCCCTTTACCATAACCATATATCACATTATATGGCAAGTTATGGATTGTTACATGTGTACAGGATCGGAGCCAATTACAGTACAGGAATACATAACCAAAACAACAAACAGTGCAGAAATACAGCCCTAGAACCACCATCAGTACATTAATACAGCACCATCAGTAATCAGAATACATCACAAAGCTTAGTAAAGTGATCAATGGAAATGTCAGGTCAGCCCCCATATGTTCATACTAGGAGTTATAGGATCATGCTGTACAATTGTATGTCCCTAACAATGGTAAGGGGATACTAGAAGTTGTTATTAGCGGTCATCATCAGTCTGTGAATATGAACTATAGTAAATTTGAGACATAGTCAGTATTACAAATAAACATTTACACCCAAGTACCTTATAGGTGACATCCTCTCTTTTTCTCTTTCTTTTCTTCTCAATCATGTCCAGATGCCATGGTGACTTTTTGCACCCACAGCTTGTGTCTGCATACTTCCATCTTTGGTTTTCTACAGCACATTATGACACAGTATGGTTGAAAATTAGTGTAATTATAATGATCCTGAATAAAAATATTTGTCCTTCACAATACCCCTGAAAACTTATTGCCCCTCACTCTGCTCTATGTACAAAATATGCCTCCCATACTATCTTTCCTATGGTGCATGGCTTCCATGTTGTTCTCTCCTTTCCATACCTGTCCCCTTCTTCATATTGTCCTAACACACTGTGTCCCCCATATACTACCCAGTGTCTATGCTGTTCCCCATCCTCACACCTCCTTTACATACTGTTCCTCCATACAGTGCCCTCACACTGTCTCCCATAATAGCACTTCTCCATATTACCCCCACACTAGCCAGTCCCTATATTTTCCCCCCACATACTCTTTTACCCTCATACTGTCTCTTCACACATTTCTCCACCATACAGTCCCCTCATATCCCTCCACTGATCCCTTACATTCCCCCTCATACAGTCTCCTTGCACATTTACCCCCTCCCCATGCTGCCTCCTCACACATTCCTCACCCTGCTCATGCTATCTCCTCACACATTTCTTCCCCCGCCAACAGTGTCTACTTACACATTAACCTTGCCTATACTGTCATCTTACACATTCCCGCCCTGCCCATACTGCATCCTCACATATAACTCTTGTATATACTGTCCGGTCTCACATTTTCAACACCCTGCCCATATTACTGTCTCTTCAGACATGTCCATCTTTCCCATACTGTCTTCTCACAACTTCCCGTACTCCCTATACTGTCTCCTCACACATTCCCCCTGCTCATACTGTCTCCTCACATATTCCCACCTCCTCTCCATAGTGTCTCCTAACACATTCCTCCCTGCCCATACTGTTTTGTTACAAATCCCCTCAACACTATGTCTCCTTTTCTTCTCATACTTACCTTGCAGCCATCTTCTCATCCTGTGCAACACAGTATTGATGTTAGCTGCATAATCAGTTGATCCGATTATGCTGCTGTTGCCACCACAGGTGCACCTGTTTGAGCTTTCCCATAATGCCATGCAGCTATCACGGTAGATTGCAGCTAGGGACTGTCATAGCCTGTATAAAAGCCTGGGCAATGAATTCAATATCCATTTTAGGGTAGTGCAATTATACGGTTTTTTTTGCAATTTCACTGCACTTGGAGTTTTTTTCCCATTTTCCAGTACACTATATGGTAAAAATAATGGTTTAATTCAAAAGTACAACTCGTCCCTCTTATGGTAATAGTGATGGAAATATTTAAAAGTTATGGCTCTTGGAAGAAGGGAAGGAAAAGGGGTTAAGTAGTTAAATATTACATTCTCAGCTATATATATTTCTTAGGATTGCATCTCAGTGTGACAAAGCCAAAAGTTATCCACTTTAATTTATTTTCTTGTAGTAAAAATGTAATCAAATATGTAAAATGAACTTAAAAGAAAGAGAAAAACCTACATGTGGCCGATACTGAATTTACTGAGGCTGGATTCACACTACGTCTTTTTAACATCCGTCCTTAACGTTATTTTAGCGGACAAGCGGATCCAGTGCAAATGCGTTTTCATTTCAATGCATTTGCAATGGACTCGCGTTAACATCCGTTCACCTGCGTTTGCCTGCGTTATAGTGAGGATCCAGTGACTTGCAGTTTTTTAACATGTTTCAAAAACGCTACTTGTAGCGTTTTTGAGCTCCGTCCAAATACTGCAAATTGCTGGATCCTGACTATAACGCACGCAAACGCAGGTGAACGCTGGCGTGCTGATAGACAGGATCCTGCTTTTGTACTGAGCATGCCCAGAAAGTACTGAGCATGCCCAGAACCAGTCTCGCGTGATCTGTCTATCTCTCTACTCCCTCCCTCACCCTCTCTCTATCTCTGTCTTTCCCCCTTCCTCTCTCCCCCACCTGAGAGCTGCGGACACTCGTAACCAAGGTAAATATCGGGTAACCACTTCTCTTAGTTACCCGATGTTTACGTTGGTTACGCGTGCAGGCAGCCCTGCTCCTAGCAGCTGCAGACACTCGTAACCAAGATAAATATCGGGTATCCAAGGCCGATGTTTACCTTGGTTACCAGCGTCTGCAGCTGTCAGAAGCCTCCTCCCAGTCTAGTTCCCCTCACTCCCGATCACATGACTCCAATGCCCGCCCCTAAATATCCAACCCGATGTGTACAGCAGCTACATGTGCAGAGAGCCGGAGCCGGCAGCACAGGCAGCGTGAGAGCTGCGGAGGCTGGTAACTAAGGTAAATATCGGGTAACCACCTTGGTTACCCGATGTTTATCTTGGATACAGCTTACCTCAGCTGCCAGACGCCGGCTCCTGCTCCCTGCTCGCTTCATTTGTCGCTCTCTTGCTGTCACACACAGCGATCTGTGTGTCACAGCAGGAGAGCGGCTTTGAAGAAAACGAACCAGGGCTGTGTGTAACGAGCAGCGATCTCGCAGCAGGGGCCAGATCGCTGCTCAGTGTCACACACAGCGAGATCGCTAATGATGTCACTGCTGCGTCACAAAAAGCGTGACTCAGCAGCGATCTCGGCAGCGAGCTCGCTGTGTGTGAAGCACCCCTTAGGTCTTCTATATCTTAATGCATATTTTAAGATTGTAGAAGTTGACCAATTCTAAAGCTCATCAAACACATTACTATTGCCTGAACCCCCTAATAGTGGTCATACCAGGAGACCATCTAACTCCTTTTGACTCTTCTGACCAATTCTAAAGCACATCAAACACATTAATATCGGCTGAACCCCTTAATAGTGGTAGTACCATGAGACCATCTAACGCTTTTTGACTCTTCTGATCAATTCTAAAGCAAATCAAACACATTAATATTGGCTAAACCCACTAATAGTGGTAGTACCATGAGACCATCTAACTCCTTTTGACGCTTCTGACCAATTCTAAAACACATCAAACACATTAATGTTGGCCGAACCCCTTAATAGTGGTTGTACCAGGAGACCATCTAACTCCTTTTGACTCTTCTGACCAATTACAAAGGTCATCAAACACATTAATATTGGCTGAACCCCCTAATAGTGGTTGTATGAGGAGACCATCTAAATCCTTTTGACTCTTCTGGGATGGCAGATCTTGGCAGAAAGAAGGATTGAGCAGTTGGATGTCAATATGCCAGATCCTTTTGTCTTAGAGGAGATAAGCTACTGACAATGACGAGAACCTTCTCCACTCTTCTACTTTCCTGGTAAAGTACATGTATTGTGTGGTCAGCTATCTAATGTGTATCTCTACCCTAAGGCTCTTTGCTGCCCTAAATGTTCTGAAAGGTTCTTCTTGAACAACTGCATACATTCATGGAGGCAGCTTCTACATGTGCTGTCAGACCTCTAGGGAAAGAGCCTTAATTTTGGTGTGACTGGCACTCCTTCCCACCCTGGTTGATGTTGATCTACTCCGCACGCCCTCACAATTGGCAAAAGAAAAAAACATGGGTCAACTATTTAAGCTATGACAAAAATTGAGATAAACACAAGCTTATACAACCCATATTGACTTTTTGCTCTACCCCCCACGTGTGTCAATGACCCACCTAAATTAAAAAAATGTCTCTCTTTGAATTATTAACAAATAATAATTCATTTTTTCCTGGTATTTAGTTTACAAATGTTCATGTTTTTTGGACTCTTTGCTGCTTTTCTGGTGTACTAATTATAATCTTTCTCCGCAGCACATGTTTTGTATTCAGAACAACCAGAGAAAACATACTTTTCGAGACAAGCCCATGTTCTGAAATCATGTTCCTGGCTCCAGTTTATTCTAATGTGTTTTCCTTCTAAAGTTCCACACAAAGATTTCCCACATTCACATTTCTCTCCTGACTCCGAGAGAAGTAAATCCAAACTAATGTCTTTTCAGAAATAGTTTTCACCACTTGCATTGTGGCCCATTCATTGGATGGTGGGCTTTGGCTGCGATGCTTTTATTTTCCTTGGAAACAACTATTTCTGCAGCAAGAATCTCTGTAAAATAGAAAAGAATGGGGCCTCAAAGGCTGAAGCTGGGTCTCTCTGCTGTGGTCTGAATAGAAACCGAGATCTAAAACAAAATACTATGACCAAAACCAGCAAATATAATCTAGAGAGAAATATGAAATATGGACATAAAACACAATTTGTCTTGTCCTGAATCCTACAAATTGACAACTTTTATTGGTGGTTGTTTCACACCTCTGAAACATGAACATCTAGAAATGCCACAGTTCTTAAATACTTGCCAAAATTCTGCCAAATGGTGGGTTTGTATCCCATTATTTTAGTGGGTATAAATGGCTATCTTTTGAATTTTTCACGGGAAGAAGCAAGAAGAGAAGACAGTCAGAATGTGTCACAGGGAATGTAATGACAGGACAGAGGCACCCTAGGCTGACCCTCAGACTTGAGACCCTGCGCTGTCCCTTATCTTGGAGATAGGCTTGATGGTGGCTAGGTCGGAGCCCCCAGCATGACCCTAACTCCTGTCTGAGCTCTGATCTTACTTTTCCTCTCCCACACCCTTGGCAAGGGCTGGAAAACACAAAGACAAAACCCCACAAAATGACATGAACAAGGGGGAATGCAAACTCGTACACACTGCACTGAAAACACACAGGAGAGACAATATGTGTATCGGGAACAATAAAAAAGGGAAGGAAGTAACACACAACAGGGGAACGTTCACACCACTTCAAAGCGAAACACAGATCACAATCAACAGGATAACCACCAGGACAACACAGTGCCAGCAAGTGTGTACAAAGTCGAACATCTCATGATAGAATGTGACTGCAAGTACACAAATCTTAACGTAGTGTATATTACACGCTGGTTTAGGCATTGGTATTGTAATAGTTGGGCAGTACCCCATGATGTACATATGCTATGTTTTATGTATTTACTGTCGTATATTATAAATGCATGTGTGATATTTAAGTGTTTTAGAACAGAATACCCTCAGGATGTATAAGAGGATGGACTGTTCAACCAGTTACCAAAGGTTGGTCTGCGGTTGGGTTAGCTAGCAATAGAGCGAGTTTAGAGGAGGTGTTAGATAAGAGATAGTGTTAAAGTAGTTAAAGAGGACTAACCACAAGATTTCCATTTAGAAACTAAAGCTAGTGCTATACTGACACTATCATGCTGATTCTATACATACCTTTACTTGTGAGAGCGGATGTTTACTTTTTGAAAAACAGGTAAGTAAAGTTTGTAAAATGCACTGTTATTTGATTGATAGCAGCGACAGAATATCTAATAGGTGGGTCAGATTTTGCTAGTTATTCTCGCCCCTGTCTGCCTGCCTGTCCTTCCTCCTCCTGTTTCTGTTATTACAGAGGGAGGAGGGAGGGAGGAAGGACAGGCAGCAGACAGGGGTGGGAATAATTAGCAAAACCCGACCCACCTATTAGGTATCCTGTAGCTGCTATCTATCAAATAACAGTGCATTGTACAAACTTTACATGCCTATATTTCAGAAAGTATGCATTCAATCTCACAACTAAAGGTATGTATAGAATCAGCATGATAGTGCCAGTATAGCACTGGCTTTAGGTAATATAGGAAAATCTTGGTGGTTGGTCCTCTTTAAGCGAAAAAAAATGTCAGGTCAGATGGTTTGGAAGGGGAGCTCCAGAGGGACTCAGTCAAGAAGTGAGTTCAAATTGAGAAGATGTGGACTTGGTTGTAGGGCCAGTCCAGGAATGCTCAGGTAACCTCTGGAGTCCTGGAGCCTATGGCTTATCCTGGCGGGCTTAGAGAGTCTCCCGGCTAGAGAGCCATAGAGGCCCAGAAGTGGACGAAGGGGAGGGGTATTAGGGGAAGGAAGCACAGACACCAAAGTATTGAGATATCATGTGAAAGCACAAAGAGTAGTATCCCACAGAGAGAGTAAGGAAGGCCATGTCTGTCATAGTGTGAAAAATAAAAAGGATACAAAACTGCTTGGCTAAGTGAACTCTAATGTCATGTGTCTTACTACGTCGAAGACCGGCAGCAGGGGTGACTGACATCGACGTGAAGTAGCAAGTGTCGTGCCCCCCCGATCGAAGTCATTCCAACATACAGAATCTCCATGGCGCTTGAGCGACCTGGGGCCGGCTCCCTGCTTCAGTATGATACTGTAGCTGCCAAAAATTAATACTTAGCTAGTAGATTGTTTAATTATGTAGCAACTTACAGTAGGACTTATGGTGGGGGGGTTAGATATATTGGGCATAAAGTGAACAGTCAGTTCTTCAAGTTGTTGTGATAAAAGTAGGAAATATGGATCTAATCGATGCTGAAAAAAGTGAAATTGAGATGAGTAAACAGTAGGGTCACAGCATCTCACAAACAGCAGGAGTTATTCGGTGTTTCTAGAATGCAGTGGTTAGGGTCTACCAAAAGTGGTCCAATAAAGGACAAGTTGCAAACCAGCAACAGAGGTCTGAGAATCCAAGACTTATTGATACACGTGGGTAGAGAAGGCCAGTCAATATGGTCCTATCCTACAAAGAGTCTACTGGAGCAAAAATTGATGAAACCAGGTCTGATGAACCATGTTTTGTTTTACATAATGTGTTGAAGACAGGAGAAGATACCGTATGGCTGGATGTGTGATGCTCTGGGTTATGTTCTATTGGGAGTCCTTGGCCTTGGTCCAGGCATTATTATTATTATTTATTATTATAGCGCTATTTATTCCATGGCGCTTTACAAGTGAAAGGGTATACGTACAACAATCATTAACAGTACATAACAGACTGGTACAGGAGGAGAGAGGACCCTGCCCGCGAGGGCTTACAGTCTACAGGGAATGGGTGATGGTACAATAGGTGAGGACAGAGCTGGTTGCGCAGTGGTCTACTGGACTGAGGGCTATTGTAGGTTGTAGGTTGTAGGCATTAATGTTATTTTGACATGTAGCACCTACATAAACGTAATTAGAGATGAGCGAATCAATCCACAGGATCATCTTTGAATCAAATTTCCTCAAATTCGTTGTTTCCCGTGAATTTGAACACATTTCGATTTGTGAGCATTGCTCCCCTTCCTTAAAAAAAAAATGCCTGGCACCATTGCACGCACTGCTGAAGACTCATAGAGTGTGATAATGGCAAAAAGGGTACAATGTGACTGCACAGGTTTCACCTGGTTTTCCTGATGCACTGTGCAAATTAATGCTCCACAATGATCTAGTGATGGCATTGCACCTGCTGCGCTGAGACGCTCAGTTGCACAGGATGAATGGTGGAAAAGAGAGCAACGGCTCTCTCCTACACCAATTATGATCATCTATATCTGAGGATGCAGATACCAGTGAAATTAAAATGCCGAATGGGCGTAGGGAGTACAGCTGTGGCCCTCTTGTGGTCCTGGTCTGCAAGCCAAATAGGAGCAGCAATCGGGCCGAACTGGCCAGTGGGCCATAGTCTGCCCAGGTCTGATACATAATATTGCAGTAACAGAACCTTAATATAAGCAATTATTTTTATTCTTCATACGCTACAAACAAGGAGGGTATCTTAATACTCATCTTTCTTATTTTGCTACTAAAGAAAAGTCCTGAAACCAAGGCTTGTGTGTGATAGAAAGTGTGCTTCCTGGATTGTGAGATAAGGCGAGCCATGCATTATACCAGGAAGGGACCCAGGATGGGTGACCTTAGTAAAGCATGGAGGACATTATTAGATTATTATATTTCTTTATAGGGTCTAGAATGCAATAAGGGCTCATACATCTGATGAACATGCAGTTGGGGGTCCAGGTCCAAATTTTACCCAGGGGTTATCGGTAGTTACGCCACTGCCTTTATCTATGGGTTTTATTCATGTTCTAGTAATTTGTTTTACTAAAATAATGTTAACCTTAATAGTTTGTTACAGTTATATAATGACAGCCTCATAATGTCCATGCAATAAATACGTTTTATAGAGTTTTTGACTCTACATAGCTGAAATTCTTGACTTGGAGAACTATGTGTACAAACTTTTTCCTTCTACTGTTTAGAAAATAATGCAGATCTATATATATAGTGATTAATAGAGAAGTGGGTACATCAGCTAAAGAAAGTAAGGGGAACTGAAGGTGTGTTCCTAGACTTTCCCTCCACTCTGGGCAACAATCATATTGTTACCCTAGGGTTACATTCATACATCCATGTCAGTGTTACCATCCAATGGAATGATTCTTTTTCTTAGGTGCCATTTTGGTTGATCTGTTTTTTACCTCATCATTTTTTTTCACTAAAACAGGTACAATGTTTGAACTTTTTTTTCATCCATCGATTCTTAACAGTGTATGAGTTAAAAATGGATGAAACACAGAAGTAACCCTGAAGTGCAAAGTCTGTTTTAGTTTCATCAGTGTCTCCTGAATCCCTATACTCTTTAATGGCTCAACCTGATCCACAAAAGAGATGAGTATAGGATATGCTCTGAGACTCGTAGACCACACTCATGGATTAGTCTTTAAAGGGATTGTCAACTACTAGAACAACCCCTTCTAATTCCACCTTTCCCCCAGTTAACATAATAAACCCTATACTCACCTCCCGTATGAGCACTCTTTCAGCTGTGCCATGGCTCACATGACGTTGTGATGTTACACGAGCCCTGAGTCCAATCAGCGTCAGCTTCTGTCTCCCATTCTTTGGACCAAATGAGTAATCAACAGGAAGTGGGCGCAACCGCAGTTCTCACTTTCTGTTGATTAATTTGTTTGGTCCAAAGGCGGGGAGACAGAAGCACAGCATTGTATTAAAGGGATTGTCCACTACTTTCATATTGATCATTAATGTGAAAGATTGATGAGTTCTGAAACCCAGCACCCACATTGATCAGCTGTTATCATACAGGGTGAAACACCAAAGCACTCCCTTACTACTCAATTTATAGCAGTCTTGTAGGCCATTGTTCTTTGTATGCTGACGCAGTGATGCACCGTGTGCAACATTCCGGCTTTACTTTCCCTTTCTGTTCAGTTCTTCTGTGAACATTGTGTCGGAAAGATGGTGTTCTCTCTTGAACAGAGATTAGTGACAGTATGAGGTTATGTGTGTGTGACGCCCTGGCAAAACCAGGTAGTCACAGATAGGCCCCCGCATAACACCTTCCCTCACTTAGGAAACACACAGTCGACCTGAAACCCTAGTCACCCCCTTTTAGGGAAAGACAGACACACAAGTGGGCGGGGCCAGGTGGTTGGACACGCCCACCCAGGGGTCTAGACATCCCGGGGGCGGGAAAACAAGCAGATTAGTTTGTAGTTCAGTTTGGAGAGGAATCTGGGCTGGAACTAGGTGTGGCTCCAGCAGAGGAAGTTCAAGTTGAACGGTGCCAGGGTAGGAGCCCTGGTACCTTGGCTAGGAGGCAGACGGTGGTCTCCGTCAGCAGGAGACGGGAAGATGGCTCGGCAGAACCGAGGTGGACTGGGACAGGGTTGTTGCCCTCCGGTACCGCCACGGGGAACCGACCCGGAAACCGGAGCACAAAGGGGGGTACTCGGACCCTGAAGCCAGGACCGGAAACCAGCGGCCTGGTTAATTAACAGATTGAGGCCAGGACTAGAGGTCCTGTTCCACCCAAAGTCCCTCATAGAAGACAACAGCCCATCGAAAGGGATAGGAGGTCACCGCCAGGGCCCATAGATCCCACGGGCCAGCGTCTGCGGGCACAGCTCCTTAGACCTATGAGTTTCAGACTACACAAAGGCAGTGCAGAGGAAAAGGATAGAGACCACCAGCCCGGGTGGGGGATCCGAATGCAACCGGCCGCAGCGCCGCCCACCAGCACCTTGGTTTACCAAAGACTCGTGTGTTTCATTGACTGTGAGTAATCAAACACCCCCTTGCCGTCACTATACCCTGCACAACGACACTGGGTCCTGGGGCAACCATCCCTACCCAAGGAGGGGTTAACAGCTAGCTGCCACAACATCTCCCCCGGGTGCCTCACAACCGCAGCGGTGGTGTCCCACCTCACCACACACCGTGGGTGGCGTCACGAACTTAATACGGCCTAGCCCGTACATCTACGTCCCCCTTTTATTCGGCGTGTTCGCGAGACCCCCGGGTACGGAGACCCTCGAGCCACCACCCCAGAAGGCCCACATCCGACCAGCGCCGCACATGTGAAGCAGAACAATTAAGGAAATGCAAGAGGGAAGATATGCCATGTATCATGAGACTCATTGGCATGGCTTCATGAAATGTTTACGGAGGAACAAGCTGCAAGTAAGGTGTTATGGCCACCACGTACCATGGACTTGTTCATGGGTGATTTTTTTTTGTGGGCAAATGTAAAACATAAATACGCCAACAATCCACATATCCTAAACCAACTCAAGGAAAAACATCATACACATTAACCACAGCATCACTGTTAAAGAACTTCAAGTAATTTTAGCCAACATACTACCAACATTTCAAAAAGTGCATAGATACTAACAGGGACCACTTTTAGCATTTTTTGTGACTTGTGGGTAAGTGAATATAAACAGGCCACTTTCTCATGGTAAGCCGAAGGTGGGCTAATTTTCCATAGGTCACCCTGTACATACAGTATTTAATAAAGATGAGCAAATTGATTTACAGAGCTCCGGTCCAGCAGACTCCATGGCCAATGGATGGGTGCTTTGTGGATCAATGTCTACCTGCCAGCATCCCCGACTCCTCTGTTGATTAGTCATTACTTCACCGTTGCAGCATGCTGTAAGGGAATAGGTGAAGCAGAAGACGCAGTCAGTTAACATCTTAAACAGTCTGCAAGAGTACATCACCTTGCTGGTCAGAAAGGACAAGCAGGATTTAAAGAGTGAGGTGTGTGTTTCCTTGCGGGAAGACATTGCAAGAGATGTCCGGTCAGGTGACAGCTGGGGCCTAGTTTTTAATTATAAAAGCCTGGGATGGCAGAGAGGGGCGAAGTTGGACATATACCATGAAGGACATGTGAGTGGTGGAGCGGGCTTACAGCCGAGGAAGTCTGAAAACGATTCTAGTGGAAGACCAAAACCTACTTCGGAGGAAGGCCGACACCAATTCTAGAGGAAATCCAAAACCAATTCCAGAGGAAGCCAGAAATTGAATCCAGAAGGAGACCAAAACCGATTCCAGAGGAAAACCAAAACCGTTTCCAGGGGAAGACTGGAAGTAGTGGCAGAGAAGGATCATGACCAGTTCTGGGAGACAGTCCGGTGGAGGACCATGTTTGTGAGCCATTGCCTCTAGTCTAGGCACATTGTTCTAAGTGGGGACTGGAACCCCGCTTTAGTTAATGAAGGTAGCCGGGCTAATAAAAGTGTGGGAAGTTAACAACTAAATTGGACTAGCAGGTGGTGTCTTAACCCTCGTTGTGGCCTATGTGCTGTTTTGTACATTATTTATATATCTAGTGACAGTGACAGAAGGAGGGGTGACAATCACACCTCCCTGATAGAGAGATTAGGATTAAGATAACGTTGATGATACCTGTTATTTAGTAATAGAAGTGATAATGTGTAAATAATATTATGGGTATACCCTTTATATCTGCATCACTGAATTTTTTATTGTAATATAATCTGTTTTAATTATCACCACCTGTCTCTGATCTCATACTCAAGAAACTGTCTTTGTGTTTGTGCAAAATAAATTTCTATTGTTTAAGTTACCATTGAGTCCTCCTTTTCTGCGCCGTTGCATCCACATAACCTGATGACAATGACGCACTCATAATGTCGCAGCAGACCGGCTAATCAAAAGAGGAGCAAAGAGTGTCTGCAGGTAAGAAGTGGTACACAGAGCTCCTGTCCAGCAGCCACGGACTACTTACCCCTGCTGAATCGGGGTTCTGGATATCAACTTCCTAATCTTTAATTTTTAACAATTCTCCATCAATGTGAGTGGGAGATACATCCATGTAGACCACTCACACCTGACTTTGAATTTCCCAATCCCTGAAAGGCCATTTCTCCACTCTGTAAAAACCAATACAGATACTATTACTGGCCTGTCAATCGGTGGAGAGAAACACAAAGTCATGGCTTACGCTGATTTATATTATTTTTTATTACCAAATAGTATGACCTACCACTAAATTTGTAGCCCACCAAATCTACCTGAAAAAATCAAGTAGATCACAAGATCACTGTACTAGATCTTTTTTTTTCAAATGGTCACAAACTGCCTTTTAAAGGACCCTGTATTGTTAAAAATGCTATTTGATGTGCAGGAATGAGGTTTTAAAGCATGAGGAACTAATCAGATTGACTTACTTTTTTGTTGGAAAAGTTTCAGTAAACATTGTATTTTATTCATGGAAACCCCTGGTGTTTGTAGACACATGAGTCCAGAGGGCGGTCCTACCCAGTGATCACTGTGTGACTGTGCATGATGAGATAGCTGTCAATCACTAGCAGGACTGCCTACTGGACTCTTCTGCATACAAATGAAGCGATGACCGAGGGACCACCACGGTGCAGAATAACTTACGGTACAAGACAAATTGACGGATGCAACTAGGGTAAGTTTTTATTATAGGGCGATTACGTACATAGGATGCCGAGCAGCAGGGGAAGAAAGGCAATATAAGGGTGGGAAAGCACTCAAGATGCAATTGAACTCTTTAGCTGAGGTGCATCGTTTTGTTGCTTCAACTATCACAATACTCAACAATATATAAGCAGCAAGTTAACAATATGTAGACAGTGGATTCTCCTACTCTCACTTCTACCCTAATTGGTCTACCCTAAAGGGACTGTGCGGACACTGCACTCTAACTACAAAGGCCTAAACTATTCCCTAACCGATGCAGCCTAATGCAAACTCACAACACTGGCTGAAGAACTGGTCCCCTCTAAGAATCCATGGTACATTGGTGCACACTTCTCCTGAGACCGACAGAGGAGGCTTTTCTTTCTAGGGTAACAGTGCAGCTGGGCTCATCCAGGCGACGTCTTCTATCGAGTTGGGTACCCTCTGGGGACGTCCTGGCACAGCTTCTTTTCTATCGGGCAGACCAAAACACACACAATCAGAATGGGAGGTGTGGGCCAGTCCATAGCGCTCAGCAGGGAAGCCCCGTTTGCTTAAAGACACACTGAGTGAAAGTCCTTCATTGGGGGTGACACCCCTACACAAACACAAGAGATTTTAGTGAATAAAACATAAGTAAGGGGTACTTTGCACGCTGCGACATCGCTACTGCGATATCGTCGGGGTCAAATCGAAAGTGACGCACATCCGGTGCTGGTAACGACGTTGCAACGTGTAAAGCCTAGATGCGCCGATAAACAATCGCAAAAGCGTCGAAAATCGGTGATCTGTGTAGCGTCGGTCATTTTCATAATGTCGCACGAATAGGAGATACGATGTTGTTCCTTATTCCTGCGGCAGCACACATCGCTGTATGTGAAGCCACAGGAGTGAGGAACATCTCCTTACCTGCCTCCACCGGATATGCGGAAGGAAGGAGGTGGGCGGGATGTTTACGTTCCGCTCATCTCCGCCCCTTCGCTTCTATTGGCCGCCTGCCGTGTGACGTCGCTGTGACGCCGCACGACCCGCCCCCTTAGGAAGGAGGCGGGTCGCCGGCCAGAGTGACGTCGCAGGGCAGGTAAGTGCGTGTGAAGCTGCCGTAGCGATAATTTTCGCTACGGCAGCTATCACAAGATATCGCATGTGCGACGGGGGCAGGTACTACTGCGCTCGGCATCGCTAGCCGATGCTAGCGATGTCGCAACGTGCAAAGTACCCCTAAGTCTGAATCTTTTCCAGAAATCCTATATATCATTCTGTTCGGCTTCTTCTTCTCTATACCAGGCTGTACTCAGATCGGACTATATGTACAAACTGAGAGGTTCCCTTTAGATACCAATAGAGTATGTTCAGTCTGTTCAAACTCATTAAATCTGTTTAAACAAAATTACCCCTCCCCCCAGTTGTGAAGATGTATCAACCTTAACCCTTTATCTTATGTATGTAGCCAACTTCAGACTAGGTAGTCAGTAGTATGAATATATGTGTAGTTTATGGTCTATTTTCTCATACCCACCTCATCAGACAGATGAATTCTTATCAACATCATATAGATTGAGCATGCCTTTTTCTTATAAGATAGTCGTTACGTTGTGTGAAATAAATCTAGTAATGTGTTGCGGCCCCTCTCTGTGTGTTGCCCACCAGTATCTACAATGGAACAGTTTGGTTCTGTCTGTCACAGAAGAATGTTAAGAGCTCGGCTCCAAACCTCTTAGGCTTAACAGAAGCTCTATTAACAGATTTTACAATACGTGTGACATAAATAACAGATTATCTCCGACATCTAAGTTTTGAGGGAAAAAAAAACCCTTAGCACTTCTACATCAACAAGAAAGTCAGAGTCACATCTAAGTCAGGAATGTATGGGGTTTTTCCTGGCAAGGATGCGTGACATCAGCCGAACGCTGGTTTCTTTCATTATAATGATAGAGTTCAAGTTTGTAATGTGACGGTGAAGAGTCTGTCTAGTTGTTCTTGTGAAAGTTAAGATACGTGTAAAGTTATGGCATGGAGAAGCACTTGTCCCAATCAAGTCTATTTTAAGTTATTGTCCTGGAGGAAAAAAGAAAATATCAAAGATAATGTCTTGGAACAGAACAATCCACAAATAGAACAATGACAGACTATTAATTAGGAAGATCCTCAGTTGACCATTAACAATGTATACGTTCCTCCAGCGAATGTTGGGGAAGTAGGTGACATATGGTGTTCAGGTCCAGACTCATTAGACGTCACAGCAGCGTCGGGCTCTTTTCACACTTCAGAGCCCAACAGGTAAGCTGCTGTCTCCTACTTGTTCAGCCATAGCTGGGCATCGGCTGTTTCATGTGCTCTGTTCCTCAGTCCTGCAGGAGTTAATTTCTGCTGACCTGGGGAACTTTGCTAGGAACTCAGGTTGCTAATTACCAATCATAGCAATCTTCTTCCTATATAAGATTCGGGACAATGCTACTCAGCGTTGATTATAGCTTCAACTTTGCTCCAGCGATTCTGGTCTTTGTGTTGATCTAGTTGATGGTGATCTGTAGTTGATATTTTGAGTGGTGCGGACTTTCCCCTGACGTGCGTTTACTTCCTTCCTCTTTTAATTTTCCTTTACACGTATTGTTTTTCCTTTGAGTTTGAGTGCAGTGTGTACGACTTCGTTCTTCTCCCTTGTCTGTGTCATATCTGTGAGGTTTTGTTACCCTGTTTCTGGCCTGCTTCAAGGGTGGGAGAGAGGGGGAGTAAGATCAGGGCTCCGACAGGAGTCAGGGTCAGGCTGTGAGCTCAGGTCTGGCTACCATCAAGCCTACCTCTGAGATAAGGGACAGTGCAGGGTCTCAAGTCTCGGGGCCACCCTAGGAGCCCCTGTTCTCACAATTCATGCCTTGTGACAGTAGGATAGGACATGATGCATTTCAACATGTCTGATCATCTGTTTGTAAATTTGACTTATAATAATTATAATAATTATAATAATAATAATAATTTTATTCATTTATATAGCGCTATTAATTCCACAGCACTTGACATACATTGCAACACTGTCCCCATTGGGGCTCACAATCTAGAGTCCCTAGCTGTATGTCTTTGGAGTGTGGGAGGAAACCGGAGAACCCGGAGGAAACCCACGCAGACACGGGGAGAACATACAAACTCCTTGCAGACAGTGTCCTTGGTGGGATTTGAACCCAGGACCCCAGCGCTGCAAGACTGCAGTGCTAACCACTGAGCCACCGTGCCGCCCATACAGAGTATGTGTTGGTAGCTTTCTTTCCGTTGCGACAGTTAATTTGCATAACTTATTTCAAAGGAGCATTGCATGGCCTACAAGTTTCCTTATACTGATTGAATGGTCTCCACAAAGAGAAGTGGTACTGTCTAAACCTTGATCATTTGTTTCTACAGGAATTGAACTGATGCTAGACATATCACTGTCCTTCTCCTTTTTAAAATAGAATTCATGCTTGACCAAAACCGAAATGCATGTTTGTTAAGAAATCAAGAAAGATTGACGTTAGAGGAATGAACAAATAATAATAGTAATAATAATATAAACTGTAACTGAAGGTTCATATTGGTAACTTCTGGCTTCTCCTTCGTGTAGGGGTTTAGCAAGAAAAAACAGAGATTAACCAGACTCTACAACCCAATCTATCCAGCTCCAAATGGATTTTTCCTTAAGGCCACTTTACACGCTGCGATATCGGTACCGATATCGCTAGCGTGGGTACCATCTGTTGTGCGACACGGGCAAATCATTGCCCGTGCCGCACAACATCGCCCAGACCCGTCACACATACTTACCTGCCCGGCAATGTCGCTGGGACCGGCAAACCGCCTCCTTTCTAAGGGGGCGGTTCGTTCAGCGTCACAGCGACATTACAGCTGCGTCACTGAACCGCCGCCCAATAGAAGCGGAGGGGCGTAGATGAGCGGGACGTAACATCCCGCCCACCTCCTTCCTTCCTCATTGCGGGCGGGACGCTGGTAAGGAGAGCTTCCTCGTTCCTGCGGCGTCACACGGAGCGATGTGTGCTGCCGGAGGAACGAGGAACAACCTCATTACTGCTGCAGTAACGATATTTGAGAATGGACCCCCATGTCACCGATGAGCGATTTTGCACGTTTTTGCGACAATACAAAATCGCTCATAGGTGTCAAACGCAACAGCATCGCTAATGCGGCCGGATGTGCGTCACAAATTCCGTGACCCCAACGACTTCGCATTAGCGATATCGTAGCATGTAAAGCCCCCTTTAGAGAATCCAGGAATAGTCAAGCGAGGAACCAAAGGTAACGAGGTAACGCCAAGAAGTCAAGAAAACCAATTCTTAATTTTTGCCAGAAAAGAAGGATATGATAGCAGCTAAAAAAGAAAACTTTATGTTGTTACTGATCAATACTGGTAAGTGACACCGTAGTATATTCTTATAAATTGATAGTATGACGACCACATATCATTTTAGACCTTTAAGCCCCAATTTATAATTTGAGGTTTTTTTGTAAAGTTATATTTTTTGTTTTCTTTTGTAGTCTTCATTGTTTTTTCGTGCCAAATTCTCCAAAATGACACATGTGGGTTGATGAATTTTGTGCAAAATCAAACTTGGTCTTTTTTGAGCAAAAAATTTGCACAATCCTTGTAAATGTCTGCAACTGCGCAGATATAAAATTGACTAGACTAGAGTACAATTGTGCAAAAAATTGCATAATTTTGAAAATTAAACAATTGAATTAGGCTAACACATCTGAATAAGAAAATGACTGAACTTTGTAAAACAGAAAAAGAAATATGAGAGATCCACATAGTTTTTTTTTTTTTTTTTTATTAAATCTGCAAGTTAATAAATTAATAAAGTGCAAAAATAAGTCACTATTGGAACCATTTTTACTTTAGAAGAAATTCTGTCCATATTGCCCATAACAATCAATCAGAACTCATACTGTTTATACAGTACATACAGTGGGGGAAAAATATTTAGTCAGCCACCAATTGTGCAAGTTCTCCTACATAAAAAGATGAGATTTGCCTGTAATTGACATCATAGGTGACCACAACTATGAGAGACAAAATGAGAAAACAAATCCAGAAAATCACCGCGTCTGATTTGGCAAGATTTTTTTTGCAAATTATGGTGGAAAATAGCTAGCTGGTCAATAAAAAAAGTTCATCTCAATATTTTGTTATATATCCTTTGTTGGCAATGACAGAGGTCAAAACGTTTTCTGTAAGTCTTCACAAAGTTGGCACACACTGTTAGTGGTATGTTGGCCCATTCCTCCATGCAGATCTCCTCTAGAGCAGTGGTGTTTTGGACCTGTCGCTGAGCAACATGGCCTTTCAACTCCCTCCAAAGATTTTCTATGGGGTTCTGATCTGGAGACTGGCTGGGCCACTCCAGGACCTTCATATGCTTCTTATGAGGCCACTCCATCGTTGCCCTGGCAGTGTGCTTGGGATCATTATCATACCGAAAGACCCAGCCACATTTTATCTTCAATGCCCTTGCTGATGGAAGAAGGTTTGCACTCAAAATCTCACGATACATGGCCCCATTCATTCTTTCATGTACACGGATCAGTCATCCTGGTCCCTTTGCAGAGAAACAGCCCCAAAGCATGAAGTTGCCACCCCCATGCTTCAAAGTAGGTATGGTGTACTTTGAATGCAATTCAGCATTCTGTCTCCTCCAAACACGACGAGTTGTGGTTCTAACAAAGATCTCTACTTTGGTTTCATCAGACCATAGGACATTCTCCCAATGCTCTTCTGGATAATCCACATGCTCTCTAGCAAACTTCAGACCGGCCTGGACATGTACTGGCTTAAGCAGGAGAACATGTCTGGCACTGCAGGATCTGAGTCTTTGGTAGTGTAGTGTGTTACTGATGGTAGCCTTTGTTACAGTGGTCCCAGCTCTATGCAGATCATTCACTAGGACCCCCCCATGTGGTTCTGGGATTTTTTCTCACTGTTCTTGTGATCATTTTGACCCCACGAGGTGAGATCTTGCATGGAGCCCCAAATCGAGGGAGATTATCAGTGGTCTTGTATGTTTTCCATTTTCTTATTATTGCTCCCACAGTTGATTTCATCACACCAAGCTGCTTGCCTATTGCAGATTCAGTCTTCCCAGCCTGATGCAGGGCTACAATTTTGTTTCTGGTGTCCTTTGACAGCTCTTTGGTCTTTACCATAGTGAAGTTTGGAGGTGTGACTGTTTGAGGTTCTGGACTGGTGTCTGTTATACTGATAACAAGTTCAAACAGGTGCCATTACTACAGGTAATGAGTGGAGGACAGAGGAGCCTCTTAAAGAAGAAGTTACAGGTCTGTGAGAGACAGAAATCTTTCATGTTTTTAGATGACTAAATACTAATTTTCCACCATAATTTACAAAACAAATCTTGCCAAATCAGACAAGGTGATTTCTAGACTTGTTTTCTCATTTTGTTTCTCATAGTTGTTGTTTACCTATGATGTCCATAACAGGTCTCTTTCATCTTTTTAAGTGGGAGAATTTGCACAATTGGTGGTTGACTAAATACTTTTTTTCCCCATTGTATGTGACTTAGTTCTGGTCAGGTGGCCCATGGTGTATCCCAAATCTGCGGTCAATATATGGGCCCTAATTACTCGGATGTCTGAATTCAGCCTAGAGTTCCACTGGATGAGACTGATGTTTTTTTTTTACATTAGTCACAGCATTATGACCCTGATTCATTATTGTTTTTGCATCTTTTTTCCTGCCATTTTTGTTTATTCTTAGAAAAATGTATAGCTAATAATCCAGTGGTGACTTTACAAAGCAGCAGACTAAAGCCACCGATGCTGGAGAAACCTGTAGATATGATGCATTGTGGCTTTTATGGAAAGTATGATGCAAGTGAAAAGCAAAACTGGTGGTAACTGACTAAAAACAAAAGTACAAGACAAAAATAAACATTGATCTCAAGTCGTACCCTGCAGTATCGTTCTTACATTGTGTCAGAGTCTCCTTATGTGTCAAATATATTTTAATTATTGAGTTTGATGTAATAGAGACTCAGAAATGAATATTATTCTATCACAAATGATTTCCAAATTAGGTGCAATGTTTTGGGAATCGAAACTTACTTCTATAAAGTTTCCACTTCAAGAGAAAGTATATATTTTAAGTTAAAGATGCCTCAACTTGTAACTGCTGGGTCCGGATGCAAAATCTACAATGATTCTGTAGAACCAGTGTCCCTGCAGGGACGCCAATTTACTCACCGCCCTAACCGGATTGCTTCCTCCCCCGCTGCCATGCGGCCGTCCACATATGCTCCTGCTTCCTCCTTCTCCCAGAGCCTGTGCAGGCAGATCAGGTCTCCCGGGAATATATGTAAGGCATGCCCGCGCACACCTGCCCTCCTCTTAAAGGGCCTGTGCATCATTTCCCAGAAATGCCTCTCTGCATTGAAAAGCACTAAGTATATAAGGCACCCTCTTATTAGGGGAGGTGCCTGAGCAATATTTCTAATTAGTTTGTTTGTCTATCTGCTAGCTAGTTGTCAGGTCTTGTTATCCCTGTGTCTGTCACCTGTACCTGTACCTTCTTTCCCATACCTATTTGTCCTTGCCATGCCCACCATACCTGTTCGGACCCACCTGCCTGTCTGCCTCAATCATCCCGCCTGTACCTGCCTGCATCTGTGTCTGTACCTGAGTCAGTCTCCTGTCCTGGGGGTCAGCTGCCACAGACCTGGTCACTGCCCCTCCTATTAAAGGGTAAGCCTGGGTCCCCCCTGTGATCCAGTGGGTCCACTACTCCCGTTCGCTGCCTCTACCTCAGCCGCAATCTCTACAGATTCTCCCACCTGCCATGTACCATTTCTAATATTAGAGTTTTCTGACGTGGAAAAAGCTTATTTGAGTTCTTCTAAGTACCAGAACTTGACGGCAACTGTTTTTTATTTGTACTTTATATAGATATACTTCTCATGGTGTATGTAATGAGGGATAACAAGGATGCGAGGTGTTACATTATTAAATAAAGACATACAGTGAGGTCCAGAAATATTTGGACAGTGACAGAAGTTTTGGCATTTTAGCTGTTTACCAAAACATATTAAAAATACAGTTAAATATATCAATAAGGGCTTCAAGGGAACCAATCACCAGGATTGTCGTATATAACCTAAAGCCAGTGCTACACTGCAACTATCAGGCTGATTCTATACATACCTGTAGTGGTCAGCTCGGATGTTTAGGTTTTGAAATCCAAGAAAGTAAAGTTTATAAAATCATCAGCTTCTTGAGTGACAGCAGCTGAGGATCAGATAATATCTGGGGGGGGGGGATTTAGAGTTATCCCCTCCACCTGATAGAATTAGCATAAGTACTATATAATTGACCTAGCAGGATCTGTGTGAGATCATACCCATGTGACCGGGTAATAATAATATAATATTTATTCATTTATATAGCGCTATTAATTCCATAGCACTTTACATACATTGGCAACACTGTCCCCATTGGGGCTCACAATCTAAGGTCCCTATCTGTATGTTTTTGGAGTGTGGGATGAAACCTGAGAACCCGGAGGAAACCCACACAAACACGGGGAGAACATACAAACTCCTTGCAGATGATGTCCTTAGTGGGAATTGAACCCAGGACCTCAGCGCTGCAAGACTGCAGTGCTAACCACTGAGCCACCGTGCCACCCGGTATCTAGCTTTGTTTGTTGAGGCCCCGCCCCTTCTGGTCACATTGGTATGATCTCACCACAGATCCTGCTAGGTTGATTGTATAATACTTATGCTAATTCTAACAGAGGGAGGGGCTTCCAGACTTCAGACAGTCATTGCCTGCAAAGGAGTCTCTACAAAGTATTAAAAATGAACATGTTATGTATGTTAAAGTGAATTTCTTCAATTACTTTTGAGCCCCTAAAATAAGGAGCCTTTGTAGCAAACTTGTTGCAATTCCAAAACATTTTTGTTCAACCCTTTTAATTAAACCTCAGAGTCTACACTTCAATTGCATCTCAGTTGTTTCATTTTAGATAAATAATAGTGGCCTGCAGAGCTGAAATCACAAAGATTCAGTCACTCTCCAAATATTTCTGGGGCTAACTGTAGATCTATTATGTCTCACTGGGTAATATTGTTCTTCAAAGCCTTCAGTATGGATGAGCGGTTGTTGTGCAGCATGGTGTGACGATGGCTCAACCCATTGAACAGGTTGTCGGAACAAAGACTGATGGCTAGATAACAATTAGAGGAGTAAATCAGAAGGAAACAGGACACTAACTCACTCCAATCATGTAGCAGAGTTAGGAGACATGACAGTATCACAGAGCGAAGCAATACTGCAGAGTCCAATGGCATAACCAGAGCTAGCTAAGTCCAGAGACACCACAATACAGCAGATTGTAGGGTACTGCAGAGCCCAGCAATGTAGCAGAGCTGGGGATACCAGGATGCACCATACAATAGTATAGCGGAGTGGTATTACAGAGCCCAAAGATGAAACAGAGCTGGGTAAGTTAGGAGGGAAAACAGTGGAGCAAAATTGGATGGTATTGCAAAGAAGAATATATCAGGAGCCAACTCAGTATACTGGAGTGGGGAGATAATAGTTCTGAGTTGTGGCATCTGAATACTCAGCTGGCCATCTACTGTTGGAGACAGCCTATAAGGCCGTAGGGTCTGACATTAGAGGTGTGTAGCAGATTGCCAAATCCATTGCGTCAAAGAACAGAAGGTTTGACATTAGAGATGTGTGGCGCCCTGGACAAGCCAGGACGTCACAGGAACTACAACAACACACCCCACACCCCGGCTAGGCACACCGTAGTCAAACAAAAATCCTTGTTGCCTCCCTCCAGGGGCTGATGTCCACACCACGGGGTGGGCCAGGCGGTTGGCCCCGCCCACCGAGGAGTTCACAGTCCTGGAGGCGGGAAAAGAGATCAGTTTAGTGTTTAGTTTTGGAGAGTGAAGTGGTAGGAGAGGAGACTGACCGTGTCTGGGTGCGTGGCCCGGGCACATACAGCAAGGTTGGCAGACGGTGGTGACCGTCTGCAGGAGAGGCTGATTGAAGTGAACCGTAAGGACTGGGGACGGGCGGTGGCCCACCGGTACCAGATCGGGGAGCGAAGAGAAGCCAGCACCATCCGGCAGGGCTTACGGACCCCGACCAGGCTAGGAGTCGCCGTAAAACTGGTCAAATCCGTTAGCGAAGGGAACCTCCGGGGTTTCCCAGCAGTCAAGACCCGATTGAAGGCGACAGCTCAAACCGTGAAGGGAAACACAGTCACCGCCAAGGCTACAGTTCCCAGGGCCAGAGCCTGTGGGCAAAAGGGGCTCCCTCAGCATCCATCTAAGCTGTGGAGCGGGTTACCGGTGGGAAGCCATTGGAACCGTGAACACAACACAGGTGCAGGGAAAGGCAGTCACCGCCAACCTACCGGGAGAACTACCGCAGCCGTCTGTGGGACCCGTCCATCCAGCCGTTTGTTTTACCGGAGACTTTGCATTCATCATTGGCTGAGTGAGTACCACCGTGCCGTGCGGCACCGCGCTGCCCCCGCGACCCTGCACCTCACCAGGCCCCGTAACCCGCCTGCCATCCCTAACCCTCACCCGGGCCCTGGGACGACCAACCCCCCTACCCACGGAGGGGAGAAACAACATCCAAGCTGCTCCCTGTCATCGCTCCCGGGATCCCCGTCCAGAGCAGCGGTGGTGTCACAACCTCACCACAATCGTGGGTGGCGTCATGGACTATATCCCCCAAACCAAATCATCCTCCTTTCACTCACGGGCGAGGAGCGCCACTCGAGTCCCCGGGATCCAGCCCACCGCTCGAGCCACCGACCGAGCGAGCAGCAGCAGCAGCCGGACCCGAACAGTGGGTGAGCGCAGCGTCCCCTCCCCGCCTGCGACAGATGTGTGCCAGATTGCCAAATCCATTGTGTCAAAGAACAGAAGGTTTGAGATTAGAGGTGTGTGCCAGATTGCCAAATCCATTACGTCAAAGAACAGAAGGTTTGACATTAGAGGTGTGTGCCAGATTGCCAAATCCATTGCATCAAAGAACAGAAGGTTTGACATTAGAGGTGTGTGCCAGATTGCCAAATCCATTGCGTCAAAGAACAGAAGGTTTGACATTAGAGGTGTGTGCCAGATTGCCAAATCCATTATGTCGAAGAACAAAGAGAGCTCTTGACAGGAGGAAGAAACAGCACCCATCATTGGCTCCAAGAGAGGTAACAACATCATTATATTTTCACACATTCTGTTCTCTAAACTCAAGAGTCATGGCCAATACAATTATTCACAAAGACCAAGATTCTGCAAGAGCAAATACCTATAATGATTGCAGCAGGACCACTATAAGTTCTAGTTATGCTCATGACTGTAGAGTTAGAGTCATGGAATAAGAGTTTGTTTTTAGTGGAGTCTGCCCTGGTCAGACCCCACCTGGAATACTGTGTACCGTTTTGGGTGCTTCAATTCAAGAAAGACATCGATATATTGGAGCAAGTCCAGAGAAGAGCAACCAAGATGGTAGAAGATCTGCAAACCATGTCATATAAAGAACTATGTTTAGTTTGCAAAAGAGAAGGCTGAGAGGAGAGTTAATAGCGGTCTACAAATATCTGAAAGGTAGTCACAGTACAGAGGCAACTACCCTATTCTCATTAGCACAAGGAAGTACAAGAAGCAATGGGATGAAACTTAAAGGAAGGAGATTCAGATTAGACATTAGGGAAAACGTTTTGACAGTAAGGGCAGTCAGAGAGTGGAACAGGCGGCCACGGGAGGTGGTGAGGGCAGTCAGAGAGTAGAACAGGCTACCATGGGAAGTACTGTGCTCTCAATTATTGGAAATCTTCAAGTGGAAACTGGATACACATATGACTGGGATGATATAGGAAAACTGCATTTACAAGGGTTGTACCCGATGGCCCTTGAGGTCCCTTCCAGCCCTACCATTCTATGATTCTATGAGTTGGAGTCAGTAACTTCAACTCCAGCCTCAAAACAACTATAAAACCATTTAATATGATGTAATCATTTCACAATAGTAAATTTGTAAGTACTGATTCATACAGGACACAGGAGCTATTTTCAAGTTGAAGGCGTTGGAATCTGAAGTTTGGCTTACCAACCTGCTAGCCATGCCCATACCTAAATTTAAAGGGTTTGATCAAGAAGCAGCATTTTAAAAAGTAGAAAGAAGCTGAACTGATTGCTAAACAGTTTATTTGGAAATGAGTCAGCGTAACTTGTATTTTTTTTAGATCCCTGTTCTTTCTGAGATTTGGAGTCCAATAGGTGGACCTAGTCAGGGAAAGACAGCCTTCCCTGTATATGCATTTAGATAGCAGTCATGAAGTAGGGCCGCCTACTGGACTCTTAAGCAAAAAAAGAACAAGGATTTTAAAAAATAAATAAAATAAAAGTTATAGTGAATTTTTCCCCACAGAACTATATATCAATCTCCTTAGCGTTCTTTGCTCTATAGCATTCTTCCTTCCGATTGGGCTGCATGTCCAACGTGTCACATTCCCTTTAAGATTCTTGAGCTCCTTAATAGCTTATTGACGCCGGAGACTGATAATCCATTCCGCTCATGTATTCTGCTCCAAACATGTCATGTGGTAGAGATTTAGCTTTTCCTCTCTTTCACCAAGTTGTCTTATCACTTCCAGACTTCTTTGCAGCCCTTTTACTTCTCCTGGAATGTGGCCAACACACCCGGCTTAAAAGTGACTGTTGCCAATCATTACTAACTCTATTCTGTAACTTGTCTCTATTTTAGGAATTAGATTATATTCCATTCACATGACTAAGTGTCCAAAAATGTTGTTAAGAATTAATTGAAAAAAGTTCCTTCCTAGTAGGTTCTCTTCAGATATCTGAACACGCTCACTCCTGACCTTTGCCAATAGTCTAATGTAAATGCTTTTAATAATCTATACAAGAGAGTAGAAATCGGGGTCTGGATGATAATTCGTTGTTTATTAATCTTCACTTAGGGTCGTAGCTTGAAATATAAGAACCCCATACAGTCAAATGGTCAGAAGACCCAGAACTCTGTGGCACATCCTTTCCATGTCTACCCCAAAATATATATATACGTGGGAGTCATGTGGGTGTTGTATGGCATAAAGGGATCACAATGCAGCATAAAGATCATGTTATAGCAGTAGAAATACTATAGAAGAGGATCTTAAAGTGTATGACCTTCAAGGGTTATTCCCAAAATAGTAAGTTATTACCTATCACTATGCTACTGATCATTGGGGTCCAGCCATTGAGATCCCAGTGGTCCCAAGAATGTGAATCATGTGAATCATGCCCATCTTGAATAAAGTGAAAATACGTATGCTCAACCTCTTCCCAGTCCACTCCATTGATTACTATCATCAATGTACAGGGTGGGCCATAAGTATGGATACACCCTGGCTGGGCCATAAGTATGGATCCACCCTGATAAAAAAGATGGCCACCATGGGCGTCACCCGGCCTCAAATGTTTTGCCCCTCCCTATACTAATATGCCACAAACGGTAAGGTGATATCAGCAACCACTTCCATTTTATCAGGGTGTATCCATACTCATAGCCCACCCAGGGTATATCTATACTCATAGCCCACCCAGGGTATATCTATACTTATGGCCCATCCAGGGTTTATCTGACGAGCCCACGGGGTCTGGGGTTACCTGTCACCAGGCCGTGGTGCTTCTCCTGGGTTCATGCGGTGGCGTAGCCCGGTTCCGTGACCCCGGTGGTGTCAATAAACATGGGGATGAGGATAATGGAAGTATTTATTCGTGACACCATCTGTGGTGTGCGGCCACTATCAGCCGCTGCTGCGGGACATCTTGTCTGGGGAGGATGATAATGCAGCTCAGATGGTATAGCTCTCCACAGGCAGAGCTCGGGCCCCAGGGAGGATGATGGTGGTAGTAGTCGCGTATGGCGAAGAGGCGTGAAGATGCAAGCGCCGGAAGTGATGGGACGACACAGAGGGTGCAGTTCAAGTTCTTTTACTCACTGAAAACACACTGCCATTGGAGTGCCAGGCTACGCTGTGCAGGGCTCCAGCCGATCCCGAAAAGTTCGGAGGTCGGGGCCGGTTTTTCCATCTGTGCATCACCTTTTGACGGTTTCCCTCCGCCCCAGCTCCTGGGCCGTGCAATGGGTCATGGGTGTCTTCTGCAGTCCCTGCAAACCCTGGGATTCCCCTTATTTCCTAAGAACCAGGGTCGAGCTTCCAGCTCCAGACCACGGGCCCCGAACTGTCCGTGTCTTTGCTTGTCTGTTTCTGCGTCCGGCCTGGCGCTTGCTGCGCCTGTATCTAACTACCTGCTCTTTGAGATGGCTCCTCACTTCCCCTGTTGGTGCCCCACCTCCCGGATTGCTGAACTAGTGGTCAAGTCCCAGTCCCAGTGGAAGAGCTCCCGTGTTATGTGTTGGATGAGTGTGTTGGTAGTGATTACCGGGGACGACCTCCTCGGGTGAGGCACAGTACCCTGTGGCGCCTGAAGCCGCAGGGGCGCCACATATCCATACTTATGGACCACCCTGTATTGAAAATCTTACACTTACTGTGACCATACAAGGGGAAAAAAAGGTAATCACCAGCTCAATGGGTCCAGATCATTGTTGTAACAGGTGTGCGAAGGAAGGAAAATTCCTGAGTCGGTTCTTGGAAGATTAGATTGGAGTTGGGGGAGAAAAAAATTGTATCCAGCTCCTCTACAATTCTTCAGGGTGAAAAAATATATAAAATCATTGCTTTTATTGGTGTTGACAAAATATGATTAAAATAAAGCACAGGCCTACACGCTTCGAGCATGAATCACTCGTAGGCTATGACTAAGCTCAAAACGCATAGGACTGGGTTTTATTTTAGTCATGTTTTGTCAACACCAATAAAATTAATGATTTTATATAATTTTTTACATTGAAGAATAAGTTTGTGCAGGAGCTGGATACAAACTTTTCTACTCAAGCCACCACCATGAACTTATTGGTACCACTGTACCATTCCTAAAGAGGTTATTTTATTGTCTTATTGATTACTGCATGTGCCAAATATCAATTTTTTAACTATGCTGACAGTATGCTAATTACTGGATGCCTAGTCATGGGGATGATGTTTTCCATGACCACTCATCCCATTGATCATGTTATTATACTCCTTTTGAACGAGTAACGGGATTTCCGTGAATGACCTTAAGTGCCGACTCTTTGCAAGTTTGTACCTTCTTGACAATGTGCAGTAAGCTTGATCTACTCATCTCGGCTTTATCTGTGCCCTGAGCATGATCAAGGGGGAATCGGTTACATAGTACAGTGCCGTGAGAGTTGTAAAGTTGCCGATAATGGCTGGATGTGTCCGACGTCACTACCACAATCCTGGGCATGCACAGTGCACCATTGAAAAGGACAAAACAAGACAAAAAAAATGATGGATACTCTATAAGAACACTATAAGAAGCTGATGCTTTATGATCTGTGGCTGTCAGGACCCTACTCAAGGGCGGACATATCATTGGGGCAACCTGTGCGGCCCAAGAGGTTGGGGGGGCCATTTCTACCTCCAAAGCAGGTGCAATTTTGCATTTTTATGAGTTCTTTGGCTGCAAAGAGCCCATATATTGTTCTTGCCCAGGGGCCCTTTTCTGACTGTGTCCAACAGGGACCCTACCAATCCTGAGAATGAAAGGGATCAAGTTGCTACTGTTGCTCGGCATCTCTTTACATGCAAATTGGAGCTCCCGGACTCACGGTTGCAACCAACTGAATGTGCCCACGTTGCGGATCCTTGCATAGGCTTGTGACCAGGGGTCAATACGTATGTAAAAATGGTAAAGTGGGCTGCACCAGCCACATGTCCTTGTCCTTTTCAGGGTTACGGGGCCACAGAGTTCTGACGCTACTTGTCAGAAAGTTATGCCTATCCTAACCATGGGGCCATACTGAAGCGTTATTGCTATTGTAGTGTTACCCTCCTGATAATTAATGTAGCTGAAGTTATAATAAACCATGGGATGATTTATATTTTAACACTGACATTTGTTTCTGTAAATGATTTTCTCTTGTCAATGTAACAGAAAATAACAAATATCAATGAATAAATATAAAGGAATGTGTGGCCTCATGGATCATGTCCAGCTATCGGTCAGAGTGCTGAAAGGAAGCATCTGGACGCCTGCACCGGCCATGAACCGGGATTGTGACAGTAGTCAAAGTCATGACCAAGTAAGAAAATAAATATGTTCTCTTAAGAAAGAAGATATCCAAGATAAAGCGCACATCGCCTTTCACCACTTCACTGCAGTGTGACGCTTTAAGGGAAAGAAGTGATTGACGAAAGAAAAAACAAGCAGAAAGTAGACGCACAGATATTTGTCACTCTGCAGGATTGTGTGCAGATTCCTGGAAAAACAATAGTTTTTCCTATATCTAGTAACAATAAATATGACTGACTGTATGTCACTAAACGTCAGTCCTAGGGATAATATTTGCATAATCTGCATTCCAAAAGCAAACCTGCCTTCTTTAATCTAATTACGTAAGTCAATATCAGACATTGCAGAGTAATACATTATTCTGTGTCGACCCTGTGGAAGCAGCCGAGCTGCTCGGATCCGGGTTCGCTGTAGCTCGAGGGTCGTAGTTTAGATTGTTTACTCACTGAATTGCTCCCGCCGTTGGACTGCCGTACTCCACGGCGATGGGCTCCAGCCGATCCCGGATAGTTCGGAGGTCAGAACCGGTGGGTTTCATTGTGAGTCTTTCCTTCTTGTGCTGTGCGAGTCCCTGCGGCTTGAAGCTACGCTGGGACCCAAGTCCTTGGGTTTTGTTCAGTCCCCCGTCCCGTATATCAGGCAGCGTGAGTCCGTTGATGGAGCCGCCCTATAGTCATAACTCCTGGCTCTATGTGCTGCTTTGCCCCGGGCACTGTGTGTGGGCCAGAAGACTTGAAATCCTCTGCCCGGCGGATTCTGCTTGTGGGACTTGCAGTGCCCACCAGCTTAGGGCTCCGTACCCTGAAGTGTGCGCTGGTCCTCAGGGAGCTATGAGCTTTCCCCCAAGTGACTGTGTTCTCCTGCATCTCACTTGGTTCCCGGTGGTTTCTCAACTGACTCTGTGTGTCTGTGTTGCTTTGCTCCCCCCGAACAGTCTCTCCACCCCCCGAGTTCCTGAGCTAGTGGGTGGGAGGCCCCAGACGATATGGTGACCATTCTAAATGACCCTACCCTAACCCAGTCCCGGTAAGAGGGCAACTAGATATGTGTATGTTGTTGGTGAATTGTGGTTTACCGGCAATGACCTCCTCTGTATCCAAGATCAATACTGCACCTCTGGTGAGGTGCAGTACCCTGTGGTGACTGAAGCCTCAGGGGCGCCATATTCCAGTTTCTGGAGATCTTCTGTGCGTTATTTAGTGTGTTATGGAAATCTTCTCATTGTCTGTTTATTTCCTCCATGTTTTTTATTTCCCCCTGAGCACGTATTGTCTATACCTCTTTCCGTGCTTGCAGTGAGTTTGAGTTTTCGTTTTTTCCTGTCTGTCTTTTTGTGTGGGATTAATCACTCTTGTCAAAGCCCTCCCGTGGGTAAGAGAAAAGGGGTATAAGAGCACAGCTGGCCAGGAGCGGGGCTGTGTTGGTGGTCCAGACCTCCTCACCATCAGAAGTACATCTGGGATAAGGAACAGCTAGGGTCCCCCTAGCCTGAGGGCCAGTCTAGGATCCATGGTCTCCGGTTATCTGCTTACTGCGCATGACATTTAGATAATAAATTAATTTGCTACTGTATTGTGGTTCTAATTAGGTAAAAAAAACTGTGAACCTGTAAACAACCTCACCCAGGGATGAAAAATTTTCATTGTGAAATACTTTAAGACTAGAACATATTAAAAGCATCCTGGAATCACAGATCTGTAAAAGAGCTGACCAAGAACATGTCAGATGCTACCCCTGAATTCTGTGATGTGGTCGGTGCTTTCCTGCATGTCATCTTTTCTACATCTGGAGCCCTCACATCTGGTGTGGAGCCCATGAGATAGAGATGTTAAACACTTTGCTCCTGTATTAGGCTCCTTCAATAACTGCAAGCTTTGTGGGCAGCAAAATACCAGTCTTGTTTAATTACTGTCTAATTAAGTGGTAACGATCTCTCTGGCCGGTTTTAATTTCCTAGTACAAATGCTCATAGTCTAAAAAAGAAACAGGTCCTTCAAGTTCACCCTTTCTTAATCTGTGCTATATTATTTACTAGCTGTAGTACCCAGTGGTGCCCTGGATAGTAATAAGTATGTCTGGCCCTCTCTCCCACTTTCCCTCTCTGTCTCACTCTCTGTCTGTCTCTCTCTGTCTCTCTCTGTCTGTCTCTGTCTGTCTCTGTCTGTCTCTCTCTATCTCTCTGTTTTTCTATCTGCCTCACTCTCTCTATTTGTCTGTCTGTCTCCGTCAGTCTCTCTCTCTGTCTCTGTCTATCTCTCTCCCTGTCTGCCTCTGTCTCTCTCTCTCTGTTTCTCTCTCTCTCAGTCTCTCTCTATCTCCGTCTGTCTCTCTGTCTGTCTCTCTGTCTTCCTCTGTCTATCTCTGTCTGTCTCTGTCTTGCTCTCTCTGACTGTCTCTATCTCTCTGTCTGTCTCTCTTCCTTCATCTCTCTCTGTCTCTGTCTGTCTCTCTGTCTTTGTTTGCCTCTGTCTTTCTCTCTGTTACTCTCTCTCTATCTCTGTCTGTCTCTCTGTCTCTTCATAAGCAAGGATGATTGACCTTAGGGAGATCAACATCCAGCACCACAGAGACACCATCACGTGTTTCTCAACGCAGTGATTCTAGAACAAGGCCCCCTGTGAAAATATGCAAAACAAGACTGCTGCGGAAACACCATCACATGTCTCAACGCTGGCAGGAAACTAGCCAGGTCTTTCACTGGGAAGGAACAACCACGGGAAGGACAGTCTCCAGTCAAGGAAACCGCTTATGCCAAAACATGGTATCCATCCACAGACAGCTGTTTCGGGGTATTTGCCCCTCATCAGTGTGGAGTAAGAAACTGGCTAGTGGGATCAATGCCTAGTAAAAGGCTACATAGGTAAGGATGGTTGACCTTAGGGAGATCAACATCCAGCACCACAGAGACACCATCACGTGTTTCTCAACGCAGTGATTCTAGAACAAGTTCCCCTGGGAAAATATGCAAAACAAGACTGCCGCGGAAACACCATCACATGTCTCAATGCTGGCAGGAAACTAGCCAGAAGCTAGGAGCTTGGAGGAGAAAGATGTAGAATCCTCTCATAAGATACATTACGAAATTTCTTACATTTAAGAGTATTATTAATTTATGAAACAAATGACTCTTTGCGCACAATACACCTGACTCGTGAACGCCCTGAACTTGGCCTTAGAACATATGTTAGTTTGTTGATTAGCTCCATAGCCCTATGTAGAGCGGGTATGTTATCATTCAGTCCAGGGAGGCTGAACTCAATCCCTGCCCTTTGTTCAGCCAGCAGATGGACATTTGTGTGAGTTCAGATTGCACTGGGGGTATTCTTTCAGTTTACTGGCTCCAGCTATTTTAGAACAAAAAGGATATTTAGACATGGAAAAAAATGCAGCATTGCTGTGATTTAAAGGAACAAACTGAACAATACAATTTTGGAATCTATCAGATGCTCCATTGTTTCTTGAGAAAGCAGCTGTATAGAATTTCCTGTTTGCGCTTTTGTCCTTAAAATACCATCTTACCTAAAGTACCACGTTATTATATTTCCATGCTGAATTCAAAATAAAAAAGGGAGGAAACCAAAGGTTCCTCGACTCCCTTATTGCCTGACCTTCTATGGTCTCAAAGTTTGGGAAGAAAAAAACGTTTTCCCCTTGAATCCATATTTTCTTGCCTTTCTGGGGTCCCTTTGCCACAATGTCCAGGAGCACTGATGTTGCATATCTAGTTTCTGAAATATGGGAATTGGGAGCACTGGTATCAATAAGAGGGTGAAGATACAAAATGTAGCAGAGTTAGGAATGTGAATAATAGAATGTAGAGCAAGGAAATAGTTAAGCTGTGGGACTAGCCCCTCAGGGGTAGAAGCCAGGCCCTACAAGAAGAGGTCTGTACCGCTCCCGTGTCAGCAGCCAGTACTGCTCGGATCCGAATCCGCGGTGGCTCAAGGGGTTCTCCGGACCCGGGGGTCATGCGGCCACTCGAAATAAAAAGGAGGGATATTTACAGGGGACTGTACTGTTAAAGTTCGTGACGCCACCCACAGTGTGTGGTAAGGTGGGATACCACAGCTGCCGTTGGGAGCACCTAGTGGCGATGGGATGGCAGCCAGGTGTGTAACCCCTCCGTGGGTAGGGGGGATGCTGGCAGAGGGTACCATAGGGGAGGTAAGGGTCACTGCATACTCACTCAGTCCAATAACGCTGACAACGACAACTTGTAAACCAAAGTTCTGAGCACCGGTGCAGCAGGGAGGGAGCACGCCTGAATCCCCTGCCCTTTGGTGTTGCTTGTTAGTCCGTAACCTTTCCCTTGACCACGTACCCCGTCGCTCCCTGGCCCCTGCCCAGAGATGGCACAAGGCCACCGGCTGCCCTCCTCGGCAGTGCCGTGACCCTTGTCACGATTCCCTGCGACCGGGGTTCCAGCTCCTACCAGGCCCAGACCAACGTCTGCCACCTAGTATACGAGGAGCCCAGCTCCTGACCTTTCCTCTCGAGAGTCACCACTCAAGCACTCTCTGTCTCCTGACACTCCTGACCTCCCCTAACCAACCCCCCCAGTGGCTAGCCCTATTACCTTCAGGCTGTCCACTGGTGTGTGTCGCGGACGGGGAGGACGCTGCCGCTGCGCTCGCTAACGCTCGGGTCCGGCGCTGCTGCGGCTGCTGCTCGGTGGCTCGAGCGGTGGGCCGGATCCGGGGACTCGAGCGGTGCTTCTCGACCGCGAGTGAAAAGGGTGATTGGTTTTGGGGAATTTAGTCTGTGACGCCACCCACGGGTTGTGGTAAAGATGGGCACCACCGCTGCTGGTGACGGGGATCCCGGGAGCGATGGTAGGGAGCAGCTGGGATGTTGTTTTCCCCCTCCGTGGGTAGGGGTCGGTGGTCCCGGTGGTGTGATGAGGAGGCAGGGTTGGTGAGGTGCAGGGTTGCAGGGACAGCGCGGCGCGGTGCCGGATTGCACGGGTGTACTCACTCAGCAAGAGATGCACAAAGTCCTCGGTAAACCAAACGGCTGGATGGACGAGTCCCGCAGCCGGCTGCAGTGTCTCTCCCCGGACAGGTGATAGCGGCTGTCTTTCCCTGCACCTTTGTGTACTGTTTGACTACGATGGATCCCCAATTGACTGTTGACGGCGACTCCAAGCCTAGTCGGGGTCCGATGGACCTGCCTGTGTGTGTAGGCTTCACTTCGCTCCCCGGGCGGTACCGGCGGTCCACCGCTCGTCCCCGGTCCTACGGTTCCGCGTTGATTCACCACTTTCGCAGACGGCCACCACCGTATGACAACCTTGTTGTCAGTGCCTGGGCCACAAACCCAGACACTCTCCACTTCACTCCTCTCACTTCAACCTCCAAACTCTGACTAACTGCTTTTCCCGCCTCCAGGCCTGTGAACTCCTCGGTGGGTGGGGCCAACCGCTTGGCTCCGCCCCACCTGGTGTGGACATCAGACCCTGGAGGGAGGCAACAAGGATTTTGTGTTTGGCTAATGTTACTGTCTAATGGGGGTGGGGGTGTATGTATGTTAACTGTGACGATCTGGCTAGTCCAGGGCGCCACATGTGTCTGGTGGGTGAGGTGCAGCGTGTTCCTAGAGTTTTGATTAGCTTGTTCTTAGCAACACCGAAGGTCAGGGGCCCGTAACCAAGGAGGAGATGGATATCATGCACAAGGGCAGATTGCACAATACCCTGTGACGACCTGATAGGCCAGGGCGTCACAGGTCAACTCCATCTTAGTTGAGGTAGGGTTTGACTACAGTTTAGTTCAGATGTGCAGGTCATGTTATACCTGAAAGGCTACAGTTAGTAGGTGAATAGAACTCCAAAAGAGAACATTGATTATGTGGAAGCGTGAATCGAGGAAACTGACAGATTCACGTATGCTCAACATGTAAAGCTAGTTCTGATTATGAACTGGTGACCTCAGCAGAAAAGGGTGCGGAGGAGACCACTTAGCCTAGGGTTGGGCGAACAGACCGATGTGGGAACAGACATGAAATGAGGAAGGTAGTCCTGTCTGGTGGTACCATCACTTCACATATAGTGACTCCCTGTGGTTGGGAGGATGAGGAGCTAATGGGAGCTATAATGACTTTTATGCACAGTACCGTGATGCTATGCTGGGAGGTAGCACACGGACATAAAATACCAACAAAAACAGCTGCTGAGAAGAAGTAGGAGTATTTGTAACTATTTAAGTCCTCTGAGAGACTGGAACTTCAGATAAGAGAACTAAAGGCTAGAAACGGACAAATGGCTCCAATATTAGAGACTGAGCTAGTGGACACACTGCAGGTCAGGCCTCTGATCTTTCTTGCAGGGGAAAGCACAAACTCTGATGCGGCCGGGATCCACCTTTGTGTAAGGAACCTTCAACAGCGATTGCAAGCTGGAACCTCTTCACTGGAGCTATGGAGACCCCCTTACCCCCCTCTTATCTCAAGAGGATAGAACATCCAGAGGAAGTGCCAGAAAAGCTAGGACTCAGTCTATCTGAAGGTCTGGATCTTGATTCCTGCCATGCTGAGTGTACCCCTTGGAGATTCTCTCACGAAAGGGACGATGAAGGTAGTCCATTGCATAGGGAAGTGAATCTAAGAGACTTTATTGCTGAGTATCTGAAGTTGTATGAAGAAAATGTGCTAATGTTATGTGCCCACTGCCTCATACTTGAAGTTAAATGTGTTGAACTAAAAGACTTGTTAGAAAAGAACTGTTTGCTTCTGTTTTTGTCTTCATTGCGGTTGGGACCTGGTTCGCCCGAGACATCGCGATATGTAGCTGTGACGCGCTGGCAAAACCAGGTAGTCACACATTAGGCCCCCGCATAACACCATCCCTCACCTAGGTCACATACAGCCGACCTGAAACCCTAGTCACCCCCCCTTAGGGCAAGACAGGCACACCAGTGGGCGGGACCAGGAGGTTGGGGAACGCCCACCTTGGGGTCTAGACAGCCCGGAGCAGGAAAAACATGCAGTTCCTAAGTGTAGTTCAAGTTGAGAGGAGTGTGGGCTGGATCTATGTGTAGCTCCAGCAGAGGAGAAGTTCAAGTTGAACGGTGCCAGGGTTGGAGCCCTGGTACCTTGGCTAGGTGGCAGACAGTGGTCTCGGTCAGCAGGAGACGGGAAGACGGCTCGGCAGATCCGAGGAGGACCGAAGCAGGGTTGGACCCTGCCGATACCCGCCGGTACTGACACCGGAGACCCGACCGGAAACCGTGCACAGAGGGGGTACTCGGACCCTGAAGCGAGGACCGGAACCAATGGCCTAGCTAATCAACCGATTGAGGGCAGGATTACAGGTCCTGTCCCAACCAAAGTCCCAAAATCAGACAACCACCCACAGATAGGGATAGGGCAACCGCCAGGGCCCATAGATCCCACGAGCGTCAGCGGGCACGGCTCCTCAGGCACACAGAAAGCTGGGAGTGGACTCCCGTGTTCCACACCGGGAAGTCCAAACACACAACCACAATCAGTGCAGAGGAAGAGACGGCGACCACCAGCCCGGGTGGGGGACCAGAGTACAACCAGCCGCGGCAGCTGGCCACCAGCACCTTGGTTTACCAAAAGACTCGTGTGATTCATTTGCTTGTGAGTAACCAAACATCCCCTGCTACGTCCAGGCGCGCAGGCCCCTGCCATCGCCATACCCTGCACAGAGACACTGGGCCCCGGGGCAACCATCCCTACCCACGGAGGGGTTAACATCCAGCTGCCATTACATCTCCCCCGGGTATCCCACAACAGCAGCGGTGGTGTCCCACTTCACCACACACCGTGGGAGGCGTCACGAACCAAATACGGTCAAGGCCGTACAACTACATCCCCCTTTTCATTCGGCATGTCCGCGTGACCCCCGGGTCCGGAGGATCCCTCGAGCAACGCAGCGGGTCCGGATCCGAGCAGCACCGGCTGTTGGCACAGGGGTGGCACATAGCCACTCCAGAGGTATGACTCTCACACCCAACCAGGTCCACTACACCATCCCACACAATATCCCCCACCCTGCAGAGATGGACAGGGCGCCCGAGGACCAAGCCTCGAGCACGAATACCTCCCCAGGCTACCTTCACAATATGAATTCTGCAAATAAAGAGGCCCCAATCATACTTAATATTTCCCCTGTTTAGTAGTGTTCCCAGCCACTTAGAAGTGTAGGAAACTATTTAAGGTCATATTATGGATCGCACTTTACTGTATCCAGGCATGAGTCTGTGTACAGAAGAAAGAGGAGGCAACGCTATTCTATCATATTTCCATTCTCCCGGCTGGTGGGGGTTTTAGAGGTCAGGTCTAAATATTAGCAGACCTGCAAAACTTTAAATAAAATTTACTCAATGAATATTCAACCTCAGAGCTTAATAAAGATAGGTAAAAATAATTTAAAGAAAGTATATTTACCTGGCCCTCACCTGTCTCACCACCCAAGCCCACTCTAAATAAGTCATCTTCTGCAGTCCAGGCTTCACTGGGTCATCTTTGGTGTCTTCCAGCGCCCACCAACTTTGCCGCCTTCTTGAATATCCACCAATACATCACGATGTTGCATGAGGCCTAACAATTTGTGATGCCAGCAGAGAAGGTGCAGAAGGTGGAGGGCACCTGAAGACCGGACTGGAGTTGAGCTGCATGGTGAGACAGGTGAGGAGGACCACATGAGAATAAGCTTTTCTTATTTTTTTAACCCACTTCTGGCTTTTTATAATCGCCCAATGAGAATTGCAAAAAAATGAGGGAAAATCTCCTTAAATCTAGTTACCACTCTCCAAGAACCAGTATTTAGTGAAACAAGCGTCTTTTAATTGATGGGGTCAATGTGCAGTATGAAAAAACGGTAACGTTGTTCATGTACTGTAGATGAAAAATCAGAATATTGGTATGATGTGCTACTATTCTTTCTTCATGGATGTGTCGCGGGCGGAGGAGGGGACGCTGCGCTCACCCACTGCTCGGGTCCGGCTGCTGCTGCTGCTCGGTGGTGGCTCGAGCGGTGGGCCGGATCCCAGGGACTTGAGCGGCGTTCCTCGCCCGTGAGTGAAAGGGGGTGGTTTGGGGATATTGTCCGTGACGCCACCCACGGTTGTGGTGAGATTAGTGACACCACCGCTGCTCTGGACGGGGATCCCGGGAGCGATGACAGGGAGCAGCTTGGATGTTGGTTCTCCCCTCCGTGGGTAGGGGGTTTGGTTGTCCCGGGGCCTGGTGAGGTGTTTGGGGATGGCAGGCGGGTTACGGGCCTGATGAGGTGCAGGGTCGCGGGGGCAGCGCTCTGCCGCACGGCACGGTGGTACTCACTCAGCCAATGACGAATGTGAAGTGGCCGCAGGTCTGACCGCGGCTGAGTTCCCATAATCTGCGCCAACAAAATCCCCACACTCAGATTTTATGCAAGGGTACATTTCTTTACTGGTAAACATTTCAATAACACATGCAGCTGGCTTAGCAGCACACATAATCAGAGTTTGCTATCGGGTCTCTAACTTCGGACCCACGTCACAGAACACAAAAAAAACAGCAATGGTAAACAAGAATTCTGTCCCTGACTTGCCCTATGGGTTACATTACCAGTCCAAAACACAAGGAGGGAAGGCTCCCACGTAGCAGGCCTGGACTCTGGGTAAACAGTGG